>NW_027507686.1:128531585-129131585 GCF_037356315.1 Lithobates pipiens | reverse complement strand
GGCCCTCATGGATATTAGAGCTCAAGTGACCCTCCTCTATAGAGACTTTTATGACAAGCATCTCAAACACCTGCCACTACAGAAGTTAGAAGCGATAGAGATATTGAGTATTGGGACTCAGAACTACCCCTATGATGGCTATCTACCAGTCAAACTGACATTTGACCCCTCTGTAGCTGGGAAGGCTGAGACTTTTAAAAATTTGGCAGTGGTCTGTCCTCATCCACCAGGGGCTAGTAAAAGTTCCCTCATCATCGGATCTACCTTGTCAGTAGACTGTTGACACCTCTTGTCCAAGAGCAGGGCACTTCAACTACACGTGTGCACCCCATGTTGAGACAAGCCTATCAGCATCTGGTGCAAGAATAGAAGGCCCCAGCTGAAGGAGTGGGAAATATCTGGTGCCTGGACTGGAGTGAGAAAGTGTTACAGGCCGGTGAGGTAGTTTGTTTGAGAGCATCTATCAATTGTAAGCAATGAGGCCCTTTCATTGTCCTTGAAGTGGATGGTCAGAAAGAAGACATGGGGCTGGAGATAATTCCTGAAGTGGTCCCATCTAAGGCGTTACAGAGAAGTCACTGGAAGATCTCAGTTAGTGTTCACAACACAACAGCCTCACCTGTGAAGATGCTGGCTCGGATGTTGTTAGGGCAAGTAAACCCAGCTACTCCAGTCTCACCATGTGATTTGGTGGGGGGAGGGAAAGAGGGAATCCTTGTAGCGGAGTTCTATACGAAAAATACTCCTCTCTCACCTGCATGGAAAGAAAGGGCCAAAACCCAGCTCCTGAGATGGCAAGCTGCATTCTCCAAGAGTGAGTTTGATGTGGGATGGGCAAAAAGTGCCCAGCACTGGATCCGTCTTTAAGCGGATAAGCCATTCTGGGAAAGAGTCAGATGGATTCCCTTAGGGAACATGGATGACCTGTGTGAACAGCTAGCTGAGCTGAAGAAAGCAGGTGTCATACAAGAGTCCCTGAGTCCATATGACTCCCCAATAGTGGTGGTACAGAAGAAGAATGGGTCGCTGCGGTTGTGTTTCGATTATAGGACGCTAAACCGAAGGACCATTGCTGACCAATATACCACCCCAACGATAGAAGATGCCCTACAGAGCCTGTCAGGGGCAAAATGGTTTAGCGTGCTGGATTTAAAGAGCGGATACTACCAAATCCCCATGCACCCTGAATATCGGGAAAAGACTGCTTTCATTAACCCGGGGGGTTCTTTGAATTCAATTGCATGCCCCAAGGCCTTTCTAGTGCCCCAGCCACCTTCCAAAGGCTGATGGAGAAGACTGTGGGTGACATGAACTTGTTTGAAGTCTTGGTGTACTTAGATGAAATCATCGTGTTTGGCAGGACCCTGGAGGAGCATTAGGAGCGTATGGAAAAGCTCTTGAGGAGGCTCTATGATGAAGGCCTGAAGCTCTCCCTGAAGAAATGCCAGTTTTATAAACCATCGGTCAACTACCTTGGCCATATCGTGTCTGCCGATGAAGTTGCCACAGACCCTCAGAAGCTGGAAGCCGTCACCTCCTGGCCGAGACCCACTAATGTTACTGAGCTTAGGTCATTCCTGGGATTCTGCCAATATAACCGGAGATTCATTGGGGGATTTGCGAAGGTAGCTCATCCACTCAATGAGCTACTGAAAAGCAAGGTGGAAGATGATGATCCAGATTCAGTTAAGCCTGTAAGACCAGCTGGAGGCCCAGGAAGCCCAAGGAGTCCATTCAGGAACAGTGGACCATGCAGTGTGAAGAGGCCTTTAGGCAGTTGAAGTGGGGCCTTACAACTGCTCCAGTCCTGGCATATGCAGACCCAGCTAAGCCATACGAACTACATGTAGATACCAGCCGAGAAGGGTTAGGTGGGGTGCTGTATCAAGAACATGATGGGCACCTACGGCCTGTTGCCTATGTGAGTTGGAATTTGGCACCTGCTGAGAAGAGCTACCCCACACACAAACTTTCTGGCCTTGAAGTGGGTAGTAGTGGATAAAATGAGGGATTATTTATATGGAGCACAGTTTGTAATTAAGACAAATAATACTCCCCTCACGTACCTACTCACTGCCGCCAAGTTGGATGCCACAGGTCACAGGTGGTTGGCTGCCCTATCAGGGTTTACCTTCAGCCTGATGGACCGGCCAGGAATTGGGAACAAGGAAACAGATGCTTTGTCAAGAAGGCCCCACTGTTCCCAAGACTCCCCAGAAGAATGGACCCAGCTGACCCCTGAGAGGGTGAGGGCCCTTTGCCAAGGAGTGGAACAGCAAGCTAGAGGTGGAGCCAGGGCTGAGGAAGTTGGAGTGTCAGCTGCTGGGGTGCCCAGATGCTACTGCAACATCACCCAAGTCGTGGATGATAGTCTGCCAAAGCTTTCCAAGAAGGACCTGCGAAGGGACCAGTTGGAAGATCCCCTCTGTAGCTTGGCAATAAAGGCTTTGGAGAGCCAACATCCTGACTTACTCCTTACTGACTCCCTAAAGGAGGCCCATCTATTGCACCAAGAGTGGGATCGATTGCAGCTGCAACAAGGGGTGGTCTACTGAATGGGCCCCTCTGATCCCGAAGAAAAATGGCAGTTATTCCTACCAGAAAAGCATCGGAGGGCAGTGTTAACTGCTCTACATAACCACTATGGCCATCTAGAGTCTGAGAAAACTTTCCAACTGGTGAGGGACCAATTCTATTGGCCCCACATGCGGGCTGAACTTGAGGGCTACTGACACGCTTGCCTTAGATGTATTCCAAGACTTTGCCTCACTGAGCCGCCCCAATGGGCCACCTTCAGAGCCAGGGACCACTGGAGCTGGTGTGCATTGACTTCCTGTGCTTGGAGCCTGATCTGAGTGGGCAGGGAAATATTCTGGTGATAACTGACCACTTCACTCATTATGCCCGGGCATTTCCCACAAAGGATCAACAGGCATCCACGGTAGCCAAGGTCTTAGTAGAGAAATTCTTTGTACACTATGGCCTGCCTCAGTGTATCCACTCCAACCAAGTGAGAGACTTTGAGAGCAGTCTCATTAAGAGACTTTTAGACTTGCTGGGCAATAAGAAGTCTAGAACCACCCGTACCATCCTCAAGGAGATCCTTAACCAGAGAGATGCAATAGAACTCTTCTGAATATGCTCGGAACTCTAACTTCAGAGAAAAAGCAACACTGGAGCAAGCACACAGTGGCTATTGTGCATGCTTATAACAGCAATGCAAATGATGCCACAGGATACTCTCCCTATCACTTGATGTTTGGGTGGGAGGCCCGGCTACCAGTAGATCTAGCTTTTGGCATGTCCACGGGCCATACCTCAGCAACTTCCCACAGAAGGCATGTGGACCGACTGCGGAGTAGCCTGAAGACTGCATACGATAAGGCTTAAGCTGTTTCAGATGCCCAAGGTCAGAGGAACAAAAGACATTTTGAGCTCAAGGTGCAAGTACAGGACTTACAACCAGGCGATAGAGTGCTGCTGAGAAATCTAGGTAAACCTGGGAAACGCAAATTGGCTGATCACTGGAAGTCACAGCCCTATGTTATCTGCAAACAAATTCCAGGACTGCCAGTGTACCAGATCCGGCCAGAGGGATGCAGATGCCCACTAAAGTCTTGGCATCTCAATCATCTTTTGCCTCTGTTGGAGGCAGTTCATGTACCACCGCAGCAAGATTCACCGTCCACATCCACCACCTCTCAGAGGTCCTGACCAGTGACTAGATCTCAGTCTGTGCCTCTTGCTGTAGATGATGAGGACAGCGAAGATTAAGAAATGGGCATAGACTGGTTGTGGCCATCATACACACCAGAAACTGCTACCACCCCTTTTTTCTCATCCCACAGTGATAGACAGTGGGATTCTCCGACCAGAGGCCCCCGAGTTTGTGCCTCAGGATAAATCTCTGGAGGATCTGGAAGACCCCTACCTTGTTTGAAGAAGACTCTGAGGATTCTTCTTCATTGATTAAAGCTGAAACACAGGAAGCTGAACTAGATGTGCAGGAGGAAGAAGTGACCATAAATGAAGACAATACCACTGTGCCTGTAACACGAGAACCTAAAGAACAGAGAGAGAGGAGGGTTATTCGCCCACCCAAGTGACTAATCTAAGACACCCTGGGTGAAAACTCTGAAGATATCGTTCTTACTTCAAAAAGGACTCCTGAAGCACCTGGTCCTTCCACTGCTTTCTTAGTGGAGGTCAACCCCATCTCACCCCCTGGCACATCTATACAGGACACTTCGGTGTCAGTGGCAAGTGGACAAAACAGCCTTCCTTTTTATGACAATTGGTGGGAGGTTCCTCTGTAAGCTCTGTGTTGTGATATGAGCCGTTTTAGTTTGAACTCTTCTGATGAAAATACAACTTGTTTGTTGTCATTTGTGCATTAACCTATTTCTCCGCTTGTGTAAAAAAGCATGTAACAGGTCTCAAACTTTGACTGTCTTTGGGGACCAAAGATTTCAAGTGGGGGGAGTGTGTAGCACAGGTTTGCTACTAAAGTTATTATGTTGAATAGTTCATTGTTTCTTAAGTAAGGCTTTGACTCCCTCTAGTGACTGCTGAAACTTTATCAGGATCTTTCTTTAATTTAGGAAGCAAATATTTATGCATTGTGAGATATACAGTTTGATGAGGAAGTGACTCATGTTGTTAAGTCAGTCTGGGAACTACTGGACCCATAATGCATAGTCACAAACCCACAATGCCAAATCACAGAACAGCCTGCTGAGTAAAGGGATAAAAGGACAGGCATGGCCTGCTTTCTGTCTCTCTGGATGCCATTCAACAACTAGCAGGAGGTCTGAGTGTGGGACCTGGGCTGAGAGATTGCGGAAAGTTTGTGTTAAAGGCCTGTTATTCAGCATTTGAATGCAATTGCACATAAAAGACAAATAAATAATAATAAAAATACAATTTGTGACATACATTATGTAATAGCATCCTGCTGCCAGGGGACATAACCAGCAGCAGACATGAAAAACAAAGTGAAACCCTCACGCACAGTGGCACCATTGCTGGTGCCCCTACTGTCACTCCATTGTGCATGAGGTAATCTTCAAAAAGGTACCCATCACAAATGTGCACATAGTTAGGAAGCACACATGCTGCTCTTAATGCAGATATTGCATTCTCCATGTGCAAATTGATAGGTGTATGTAGGAACCACCACTTGTTCGATAAAATGCCAAAACACATTTGAAAACTCGTCTTGCCCTCCTTAAGCGGTAGCTGAACATTCTCTTACAATTGTAATAAGGCCTTAGTAGATGGTCACTGAGAGCAAAGGCCTCAAGGCCTCATCCCCAACAGACAAATGTCAGTGGAAGCCCATTTGTTCCTGGCAGCGGACAGTCCTGTGGCAGGTCGAGGCCATTTTCCTTCAACATTCTTCCAAAAGATGATTGTGCAAATAAACTGGAGTCTGAGCTGCTGCCATATGATTCTATGTCTATACATATCTAAAACAATAATTGGCATCAGCCACTGCTAGTAAGACAAATGAAAAATATTTTTTTTATAGTTGAAGAATTTGGTTCCACTGCCAATGGGCATCACTACTCTTAAATGTTTGCCGTCAATTGTCCTGACACAATTCAGAAGATTGCATTGGTCCCAGAAAACTTCCGCTATCTTGCACCAATCTTCAGGAGTGGGTTTTTTTCAGTACCAAATCCCTAAGAACATTCCAGATGTCTCTGCAGGTATCATGTACAATATTGCTGGCAGTAGTTTTGACAACCAAGAACTCAAAATGCAAACTTGCAAAGGAATGTCCAGTTGCCAGGTACCTAAAATGACAGAGTAAATACAGTTTAGAATAATAATGACTGATGACCCAAATATTGCATAGCCAACATGTTTGCTAAGCACTATACAACATCGAAAGAGGAAGGGGAAATGCCTAAGCAGGATAAGGAATTACATCACTATGACTAAATTGCAGAACATTAAAGTTGTTTGGAAAGTAAAATCGCAACAAAAATCACACTTCAAAGTTGCACTGTAAATTGCACGACTTTGGGGTCTCAATAGTGTAAACCGAGTCTTAGTGCCCGTTTAATGCAGTATTTTTCAGTGTGTTAGTGAAAGTGTAATGCAGTAGATTTGAGTGCATTAGTGCACATTTATTGCAGTATATTTCAGTGCATTAGTGCATGTTTAACCCAGTATATTTCAGTGTGTTACTGCACATTTAATACAGTGTATTTAAATGCGCCACTGCACATTTAACGTGGTATATTTAAAGTGGAGGGCCACCCTAAAAAAAATACATAAAAACAATCCTTTAAATACATTTAAAAAAATTTGATTTTTTTTAACTTACCAGAAATACCTGTTGCTAAGCTCCTCGCGTTGTCTTCTGGGAAATGGGGCGCACTGTGTTCTGGGAACAGTGTGTGTCCCAGAACACATTGTGCCCCATTCACAAAGCGCAGTATATTTCAGTGCATTAGTTCTTGTTTAATGCTGTACATTTCAGTGTGTTAGTGAAAGTTTAACGCAGTATATTCAGTGTGCTACTGCATGTTTAATGCTGTATATTTCAGTGTTACTACACATTAGACATGGGCTTCGTCAAAAAAATTTGTTTAATTTCATTCCATTCCATTCCATATTTAAAAAAAAATAGTATTTTGCAATTTGTGTCAAATTCAATTCAGATTCATATGAAATATGAATTTCCGGTAGATTCATAAACTTTTCATTAAAATAACGAATGTTCCTTAAGATGAATTTATCATTATGAGGGGTTCCCACCACTGTTGTGCTGTGCTGACTTCCTGGGTTTTTAACTTTTAGGTTTGTTAACTTTTCGTAACAATTACGAACTTTCATTATGAATTACGAGTCAAAATTCGTAAATGAAATTTCGTATTTTGTACAATATTCGTATGCATAAAAATTCATATTTTGGATTCGTACGAATGTATGAATTTCTGAAAATTCATACAAAACTAATCCCACATGTCTACTTCACATTTAATGCTGTATATTTCAGTGCATTAGTGAATGTTTAACAATATTGCTGGCAGTAGTTTTGCCAACCAAGAACTCAAAATGCAAACTTGCAAAGGAATGTCCAGTTGCCAGGTACCTAAAATGACAGAGTAAATACCGTTTTTTGGAATGATGCATATTAACAATACACTACTATATTAGAACTAAAAATGAGCTTGGAAGTAGGTGCCTGAGGAAGTGAAGGAAGAAGAGGAGCAGGATAAAGACACTGGTGATGTACAGAAACACTTAATATAGTAAAAACAATCACACCCACAATAACATGCTAGTATTTATTGTTTCATTTCATGTAAAGAGGATAAAAGAATGATGTGGATCTCCAAATGCCACATTGAGGTAAGAAGAAAAAAAAGCAAGTATGAAAAGTTACCTCAATATTATAATGAGTCTTTCAAACAGCCGGAATACTCCTTCGGAAACTGGTGTTTTGTCACTCTAGATGGCTAAAGAGAGCAAAGCCAACAATTCATCAAAACAGTAAAGAGAAAATACTGTATAGGGCTATTAGCTAAATTGACCATTTTTAACTCTATATCCATTTTTTCCAGGTTTTTGTTAACATTTCTAGCTTTTTGAAGCAAAAAATTTGAAAAAGAATCATAGTGACCACGCATATACACGTTTTCCTAAATATATCTTGGAGCATTTGCAAGTTGACATAAACAAATGTTCTCACCTTCTAATTGACATCCGTGTGTAGTTGGAGAACTTGTCTTCATGAGCTCGGAGGTCATGGTAAAGGACACAAACTGGCCTCTCCCTTCCCTTTGGGTGATGATGGGATGGATCCAAAACCTATGCCTTCTCTTCCTCCAGTTATCCTCTTCTTCATCGAATAATGCTGCTACAGCAGCCATAATGACTGCTGACCCAACATATTGCATAGCCAAAATGTTTTTTAAACACTATAAAACACGTGACAACAAAAGAGGAAGGGGAAATGCCTAAGCAGGATAAGGAATTACATCACTATGACTAAATTGCAGAACATTAAAGTCACACAAAGTCGCTTGGAAAATCAAATTGCAACAAAAATCACACTGCAAAGTTTCACTGTAAATTGCGCAACTTTGGGATCGCAATAGAGGAGTCTTAGTGCCCATTTAATGCAGTATTTTTCAGTGCGTTACTGCACATTTAATGCAGTATATTTCAGTGTGTTAGTGAACATGTAATTCAGTATATTTGAGTGCATTAGTGTACATTTATTGCAGTATATTACTGCAAGTTTAATGCAGTATATTTCAATGCATTACTGCACATTTAATGCAGTATTATTCAGTGTGTTACTGCACATTTAACACAGTATATTTGAGTACATTAGTGCACATTTATTGCAGTATATTTCAGTGCGTTACTGTAAGTTTAATGCAGTATATTTCAGTGCATTAGTACTCATTTAACGTAGTATATTTCAATGCATTACTGCACATTTAATGCAGTATATTTCAGCACGTTAGTGCACATTCAACCCAGTATATTTAAGTGCATTACTGCACGCTTAATACAGTATATTTAAGTGCACTACTGCATGCTTAATGCAATATATTTCAGTGCCTTAGTGCACAATTACAGCAGTATATTTCAGTGCGTTACTGCACATTTAATGCAGTATATTTCAGTGTGTTAGTGAACATTTAATGCAGTATATTCAGTGTGTTACTGCATGTTTAATGCTGTATATTTCAATGTGTTACTACGCATTTAATGCTGTAAATTTCAGTGCGTTAGTGAATGTTTAATGCAGTATATTAAATGTGTTACTGCATTCTCAACACAGTATATTTCAGTGCATTACTGCTTGTTTAATGCAGAATATTTCAGTGCGTTTACAGAACATTTGATGCAGTATATTTCGGTGCTTTAGTAAACACTTAACTTAGTATATTTAGTGCGATACTGCATGCTTAACGCAGTATGTTTCAGTGTGTTACTGCATGTTTAACGCAGTATATTTCAGTGCATTAGTGAACATTTAATGCAGTATATTTCAGTGTGTTACAGCACACTTAGAACTTCCGTTGGATTTTGTCCGATGGATTTTGTCCGAAACTGTTGCATACACACGGTCGGACAAAGTTGTCGGAAAATCCAATCATTCAGAACGTGATGACGTTATTTCATTACGACGGGACTACATTCAGGCTAGTAGCCAATAGCTTTGGTCTAGCAATTTGATCTGAGTATGCGTGGCACTTTGTCTGATCGGAATTCTCTACACATGATCGGACAAAGTCCGATTGGATCATGTTGCCGGAAAATTGTATAGCCCAGCTGGAAAACTTGGTCCGTCGGATACACCGACGGAAACAGTCTGATGGAGCCCACACACTGTCGGATTATCCGACAACACGGTCCTAATCGGACATTGTGAATCGGAATGTCTGACTGTGTGTACAAAGGCTTAAAGGAGTTGTAAAGGCAGTGCTCACAATCACTGCCAGCCCCTCTGCTAGGATAACATGTAGTATATAGTGTATACCTTTTTTAAGTTTATCTTCTAAATACCCGATTTCTCCTTGTCGATCAGAGGTCATGTGGCAGCTTGTCACTCTCTTCCTCTGATGTATGTACTACAGAGGGAGGGGCCAAGATTTTCCTCTAACATCTGCTGGGAGGTCATGTGACCTCCCTCTGCAGTACATACATCAGAGGAAGAGAGTGACGGGCACGTGACCACTGATCAAGGAGGAGCAATAAGGTATTTAGAAGATTCATTTTATAAAACCACCTACACTATATACTACATGGTATCCTAATAGAGGGGCCGGCAGTGTCTGTGAGCGTTAATTTGTTATACTGATCAGAATAGTGATAGGAGAAGGGAGGGACTGCTTACACACAGAGCAGAAAGGGGAGGGTGTAAAGGACAGGGGTGACCCTTGGCATCAGGGCTCAGCAGTCATGATTAACCGTGGTCAGTTTACAGGGGGAGAGCAGAACCAGACATGATCAGCCAGGTTTTTGAGATGATACTGGGGGGCAAATTACACAGCACAGGCACTGTGCTATTATTCAAGCTTTAAAGGAACAGGATCTTTTTTTAGGGTAACAAACTGTTTAACGCATTATATTTCAGTGTGTTACTGTAAGAGAAGTCTGGCTAACAGGCGAATGCCTGCGCATAAGTACGGACGCACCAGTGTAAAGAATAACTTGCATTGACATGTGCACGTACGGGTGTGCAGATGTGCACAGGTGCGCACCAATGCGTGCACACAGGTGCACGCTAATGCATGCACGCGCACACAGGTACGCAGCAATGCACGCACGCACCAAGTAGTTATTTAAACTGAGCACTGACACATGAACCTTGCTGAGTGGTCTTTCAGCTAGTGCTTGTTAACCCGATCTGTTGCTGTTTCCAGTATCTTGACCTGGCTTCACCTGAACCTTCTCCTTGACCTCCGCCTGCCTACCTGATCCCGGCTTGTGTTTGAGTCTGCTATTGCCTGATGCTCTTGTACCTTGCTGCCCATCTGTGTACCGAACCCGGCCTGTGTCCCGCCTCTGCCTCTGCCTTTTGGCTCAGTACCTGCTCTGTTCGGCTGTTGATGACCTCCTGGCTTACGTCCCGGCTATGCCTCCATCTGCAGACCCAGCGATATGGAGCTCCAATCCTCAGAGCCTGTCCAGCGTTCTACAGCCATCTGGTTCCTGTCAAAGTCTGGCCAGCACTGTCCACTACATCGGCCCTCATGCCACTCTGTGTTATTCACTCCCTGTCACCACTATCGGGGTGTCGGACAGGAGGTGAAAGAGAAGCCCTCTCTCCAGCTCAATCTCCACCAGGTACGTGACAGTTACTGCACATTTAAACAAAGTACATTTCAGTGCATTATTACACATTTAACACAGAATATTTTAGTACATTACTGCACGTTTAACGCAATATAGTTTGGGGCGCTAGTGCACATTTACATTGTGTCAATCTCGCCACTTCTATCGGCGAGATTGACACCCTACAAAGCCCCGTTGCGGGAGCCAGCACCGAGCTGGCTCGCATCGGGAAAGGAAAAATGTTTCTTTTCCTTTCCCGATAAGTGACATCGCTGGCCGGTTTCACACTGGTGCGGGGATCCGAATTGGATTCTCGCCAATACCAGGCACTGTATTTGGTATGAATCCTAAGGGAGAACTCCACACCAAATTAAAAAAAAAATGGCATGGGTTCCCCCTTGGGAAGCATACCAGGCCCTTAGGTCCAGTAGGGATTTTAAGGAGAATCCCCTACACCGAAAAAAAAACGGAGTGGGGTCCCCCCAAAATCTATACCAGACCCCTATTCGAGCAAGCAGCCGGGCTGGTCAGGAAAGGGGGTGGGGACGAGCGAGGGCCCCCCTCCTGAGCCATACCAGGCCTCGTGCCCTCAACATGGGGGTGCCTTGGGGAAGGGAGCCCCGCGGCCCCCCCACCCCAAAGCACCTTGTCCCCATGTTGATGAGGACAAGGGCCTCTTCCCGACAACCCTGGCCATTTATTGTCGGGGTCTGCGGGCGGGGGGGCTTATCGGAATCCAGGAGCCCCCTTTAATAAGGTGGCCCCCGGATGGCGGCCCCCCACCCTGTGAAAAAAAAATGTAAAAAAAAAAAAACACAACACACAAGGGTTAAAATAGTTTATTGCACAGCTCCGGGGGTCTTCTTCCGTCTTCGGGGGTCTTCTCGTCGGACTCCTCCACTATCTTCTGCTAGCTCTTTTACTAGCGGAGGAGCCCGGCTTTCTTCTTAGTCGCCACCCTCTTCTTCCGACTTTGGGGGGGGTTTGTCCCATCATCGGTTCTTCTTGCCGGGCCACCACTTCTTCTTCCAGCTCTTTTACTAGCGGTGGCCCGGTCTTCTGTCTCCGCTGCCGCCACCGCCTTCCGTGCTTCTTCTTCTGGAGATGTTGACTCGACGCTCAATGCCAGGGACGCGGCGTGCGGCGACTTATATAGGGACAAGGGGCGGGGTCACCGGTTGATGTCACATGGTGACCCCGCCCCCCTTACGTTGTCACAGTCCCGGAGGATGCTAAATCAAAAGAGCTAATTTTAAAGCCTTGTATGCATGGTATTGTCTTAAAAAGTGTTTAGGGACCTGGGTCCCCAAGTATAAGCCATAGGGCTTAAATGATTGAGTCCGGCATAGCATCTGTGAGACACAGTGCTTCAAATACACAAGCCCCTTGCCAAGCCCCTTGCCAATACACAAGCCCCCTGATCAGGAAAAACTTTCAGGTATCTCAAACCTGTTCCTTAACCTCTTGGAGTCCACATTCCAATGCATTGGCGTGACTCAAAATGTGCTCCACCACAATAGTGGAGCAGATGTTAAGGGGTTAATGGACTGAGCTACTCCAATTGCAGCCAGAACTGCAAAAGACATCTTGTCTTTAAAAGGAAAATCCAACCTTAACTTGCTGGATCCTTTAACATCAGTGCATTATCCACTGGACATGTGAGACTCTGCTCACTGAGGTGATTGCAGCATTAATAGTTGGACCCCCCCCCCCCCCCCCCCATTTCTTTCATAAAAATGTTCCCATTCAGAATACATAGCTATGCATTTTTAGTGCTTTTTGCATCTTGCAGATTTGCACTACAGAACTTGTTCCATAGGACACTCCGTTAAATGGACTCCCAGGTGGGGGAGGTTCAAATGAACCCTATTAGAGGAAGATACCTCAAGAGCCTTTGGCAGGGAACAAAAGGGTTAAGTAAGAGAGTAGACTAACACCTGACTTGTGCGGCTACTCCCTCCCTGTTAGGATCCTCTGTAGAGGAAAAATAAGTATCTTCCAATATTTGTGAAGATCTACCTGATCCCCAGCCTTATGCGCCTCAACAAAAGGGCCCAGAGGACTAGATGGGAACCTGCTATGTTTAGTCCTACTATGGAGAGACATCATAGCAATAAATGGCTGCTAATATTTTTCTTTTTACCTCCCGGGGAGGAAGACATTTTTTTGGAAGGGTTTTTAGTTTGTTTTATACCATTAATCCCTTAGCCCTTGTACACACGGTCCGACATTCTGACAGCCAAATCCATTGGATTTTGTCCGATGGATTTTGTCCGAAACTGTTGCATACACACGGTCAGACAAAGTTGTCGGAAAATCCGATTGTACATAACGTGATGACGTTATTTCGTTACGAAGGGACTACGTTCAGGCTAGTAGCCAATAGCTTTGGTCTAGGAATTTGATCTGAGCATGTGTGGTACTTTGTCCGTCGGAGTAGGCTACACATGATCGGAGTATGTCCGATTGGAGCATTTTGTCTGAAAATTTTACCAGCATGTTGGAAAAGTTGGAATATCCGACGGAAACAGTCCGATGGAGACCACACACAGTCGGAATATCCGACAAATTTCCGTTGGAATCTCCGACCGTGTATACAAGGGCTTAGAGGGGTTCCTGGTTTCTTTGTCACTCATAGCTTACAGTACAAAGCAGAGGCAGTACCAGAAAAAGAATATCTGCTATTAATCCTAGCTATACAATACAATATTGTCAATCAAAAGGGAGATGCCTGTGTCACCAAACCTGCCAGCAACCACTCTGCTCTGTCCCTCCACCGCTAGACTTCAGCTTTTCCTGTATAGCTTAAAATACTTCCTCCACGTGTGGCCGGCGTCTGACGCCGTTTAGCCACGCCTCCCCCATGCAAAAACGGCCCCCCTTCCCCTTTCTACTAGGGAAGTGTATGAGTGCTGGCAACATGGCAGCCGGCAGCAGGTGGGTAAAACGGTCGTGATTTGCCCCAAAAACAAAACCTTTTTTTTTTTTTTTAAGAAAAAAAAGAGGCAGCGGGCTGGCATCCAAAGGAACAAAAACCGCCACTCTGGGGGCCCAGGAAGTGATCAGACCCCACTTCATACCTGAGGGTCTGACCTGGCTTGAACGGAGAGGAGAGTGAAAGCTTCTGGTGTTTCCAGCGTCAGAATGGTGGGTGCTCAATACAGCCTCCAGTGGTGACACAACAGCATAAATACATGGAAGGAGAGATTCCTTGCAGAAAATCTCCCCTACCTTTCCGCCGCAGGGCTTTATCAGAGATAAAAAGTCCAATCTTCGCCCTTCACGGTAGGCTCCGAGACCTTGAAAGGAAACCTTCAGGAACAGGGGTACACTTAGGTAATCAAGCAATCCTGGACCTGCGAGAAGACCCTGCAGTAAACTTTTATTGGCCTTATTACCAAAAAGTACTGGTTCCCAGGGCCCAGCTTGAAAGCATTCGCAAGCAAATCCTTGTGTCTTCGGATGACGTGGCCCGGGTACCGTTTATTTAGTCCATTACGGAGACATCAGAACAGATCCGGTAAGGATGGCTGGCTCACATCAAAGGATTACTGCCCGTGGAGCTCAGTACACACATCCTTACATGTGCCCAACACCTTAGTCACAGGCAAAAAAAACTGAGGACTCCCAGTAATGGGAGGGGTTATATGGGGAAGTTCACGCCTTAAGGGGCATGCCAGTGTCCAGCACCTGATATGCCGATATAACCCACATACTGTAGGTGACTGTGATATTGTGTCAGTCTCGCCGCTTTTATCGGCGAGACTGACACCCTGCGAGCCCTGTCGCGGGAGCCAGCACCCCCCATGTTGAGGGCACGTGGCCTGGTATGGCTCGGGGGGGGGGGGGGGGGGGCGCTCGCTCGTCCCCACCCCCTTTCCTGACCAGCCCGGCTGCTTGCTCGAATAGGGGTCTGGTATAGATTTTGGGGGACCCCCACTCTGTTTTTTTTCGGTGTAGGGGATTCCCCTTAAAATCCCAACCGGACCTAAGGGCCTGGTATGCCCCCGAAGGCATACAGGTTTCATTAGTGAGGCGACATTATCGCCGCTCTCTCGTTCGCTACTATAGGAAAATTACATTATCCTATTGCAGCCAGCGCGAGAACCAGCACTACGGGATCGTGCTGGTTAGAGCAGCCTATCGCCGGGAACCAGCGCGACAGCATCACGCTGGAAACACAATATCGGTGGCATCTACTGTAGTTATTACTATGGCTCTGTGCCCCCTGATGTAAGAAAAGAAACAGGATCAATCAAGCCTGATTCACGGTCGGACAATTCCCAAATCTGACTCTGGATTAAGACTGATAACTAGATTTTCGGAACATCAGCAGGTACGCAATCTACTACAGAAACACTGGTACCTCCTGATGGGGCATCCCAATGTTTCTAAACATTTGAAAAATCATACAGCGAAAATTGTGCATAGTCATTACGCCTTCTCTTCCACAACCACCGTGAGTAGCAAATGCACAAGGCTTTGCCACAAATGCGGCTATTGCAGATATGTCCATGCTTCACGAAGCATTGCTCTTCCCAATGGGAATATGTATTTCCCTAGATTCTCTGTCACATGTGGATGAGATGCATTTTAACCACTTAAGGACCGCCGTATTGCCATTGTACGTCATTACAATGGCACAGGCAGGCACAAGCACGTACATGTACGTGCCTGCCTTCCAGCGGGTGGGGGGTCCGATCGGACCCCCTCCCGCTGGATACAGCGGTCCGGTTCACTGCAGGAGCGATCCGTGATGAGGGGATGGCCATTAGTTTCTGGCCATCCCCTCTCGATCGCTCCTGGCCAATGACAAGCTTCCTCCCACTGTGTATTGTATACACATGAAGGAGGAAGTGATGTCATTCTCCTCGGGGCAGTCTTTTTGACCGGACTACGAGGAGAAGACAAAAAGTAAGTGCACCAAAACACTACACTAACACATAGGTACACAAACCCCCCCCCCAAAGGTTTTTATAGCGCTAGGTACCCCGATATACTAACCAATAATGGTTTTAACCCCCTGATTGCCCCTAGTTAACCTTTTCACCCCCTTTTGCCAGTGTCACTAAGAGATCATTTTTCTGATCGCTGCATTAGTGTCGCTAGTGTTGCTAGGTAGCTAGTTATTTTTTTAGGTTCACCGCCAGGTTTTTATAGCGCTAGGTACCCCGATATACTACCCAATAATGGTTTTAACCCCCTGATTGCCCCTAGTTAACCCTTTCACCCCTTTTGCCAGTGTCACTAAGCGATCATTTTTCTGATCGCTGCATTAGTGTCACTAGGTAGCTAGTTTTTTTTTTAGGTTCACCGCCAGGTTCTTATAGCACTAGGTACCCCGATATACTACCCAATAATGGTTTTAACCCCCTGATTGCCCCTAGTTAACCCTTTCACCAGCGATCACAGTATAAGTGTCACTGGTGACGCTGGTTAGCCAGTTAGTTATTTAGGTTCCCCGTCAGGTTTTTATATAGCGCCAGGGACCCCCATATACTACCTAATAAAAATTTGAACCCCCTGATTGCCCCTAGTTAACCCTATCACCAGTGATCACCATATAAGTGTTACGGGTGACTCTGGTTAGTTTGCTTTTTATAGCATCAGGGCACCCACCATTTATTACCCAATAAAGGTTTAACCCCCTGATCACCCGGCGGGTGATATCAATTAGGTTTTAGGGTCAGGGTCTGCGTCGCCCCAGGCAGCGCTAGGTTAGTGCCAGTACCGCTAACACCCACGCGCAAAGCATACACCTCCCGTAGTGGTATAAAATCTGAACAGATCAATATCTGATCTGATCAGATCTATACTAGCGTCCCCAGCAGTTTAGGGTTCCAAAAAAACGCATTGTTAGCGGGATCAGCCCAGATACGTGCTGGCACCTGCGTTTTGCCCCTCTGCCCAGCCCACCCAAGTGCAGTATCGATCGATCACTGTCACTTACAAAACACTAAACACATAACTGCAGCTATGGCAGAGTCAGGCCTGATCCCTGCGATCGCTAAGTTTTTTTGGTAGCATTTTATATTTAAATCCGGGCAGGCAGTGCTTGGTTTTCGGGGTCCCGTACGTGGCTAGGCTCCCAAAAAGTCCCCCACATGTGGTATCCCCGTACTCGGGAGAAGCAGCAGAATTTATTTTGGGGTGTAATTTGACGTATGCCCATAGCATGTGTGAGCAATATATCATTTAGTGACAACTTTGTGCAAAAAAAAAAAAAATATTAAAATTCCTGCAACTTGTGGCAAAATATAAAATATTTAATGGACTCAAAATGCCTCTCAGTAAATAGCTTGGGGTGTCTACTTTCCAAAATTGGGTCATTTGGGGGGGGGGGGGGGGGTTGTGTTATTTTGGCATTTTATGGCCTTCAAAACTGTGATAGGTAGTGAGGAGTGAAATCAAAAATTTGCACCCTTAGAAATCCTGAAGGCAGTGATTGGTTTTTGGGGTGCCGTACGCGGCTAGACTCCCAAAAAGTCCCACATATGTGGTATCCCCGTACTCAGGAGAAGCAGCAGAATATATTTTGGGGTGCAATTCCACATATAACTATGGCATGTGTGAGCAATATATCATTTAGTGACAACTTTTTGTAAACTTTTTTTTTTTTTTTGTGTGTCATTATTCAATCACTTGGGACAAAAAAAAAAAATATTCAATGGGCTCAATATGCCTCTCCACAACTTCCTTGGGGTGTCTACTTTCCAAAATGGGGTCATTTGGGGGGGGGGGGTTGTACTGCCCTGCCATTTTAGCACCTCAAGAAATGAGATAGGCAGTCGTAAATTAAAAGCTGTGTAAATTCCAGAAAATGTACTCTAGTTTGTAGACGCTATAACTTTTGCGCAAACCAATAAATATACGCTTATTGACATTTTCTTTTTACTAAAGACATGTGGCTGAATAAATTTTGCCCTAAATGTATGACTAAAATTGAGTTTATTCAATTTTTCTTATAACAAAAAGTAGAAAATATCATTTTTTTCTCAATTTTCGGTCTTTTTCCATTTATATCGCAAAAAATAAAAATCGCAGAGGCAATCAAATACCATCAAAAGAAATCTCTATTTGTGAGAAGAAAAGGACGCGAATTTCGTTTGGGTGCAATATTGCATGACCGCGCAATTACCAGTTAAAGCAACGCAGTGCGAAATTGTAAATTGGTCCGGGGCTGAAGTGGTTAAGTGGGAAAGACGAAACGCCCTTTCTTTCATCGCATTAGGGATCACGTCTCCTTGTCTCCTATGGAGAAAGGATGTATAATTTGCATCTATCAGTTGGTCTATGGTTGCTGTCAACGCTATGCCTAGGTATTTTATTTCTCCAGTACTCCAAGTATATGGGTATTGCAATCTAAGCTTGGTTCTCATAGAGGCATCTATTCCTAAAATTAATATGTGGGATTTGCTTTCATTGACCTTGTAATAAGATATTCGATTAAACAAATTTAAAGCTTCATGTGCCACAGCCAGGGAAGAGTCCACTTCTGTCAAGATCATAATAATGTCGTCAGCGAATAGCCTAATGGAATGCATATCGCCTGTTGATAAACCTTTAATACCTGGATGAGTTGTAATGTAGATGGCTAAGGGTTCCATCAAGAGATTAAATATTAAAGGAGATAATGGGCACCCTTGCCTTGCTCCATTAGATACAGTAAATGGGGAATATAAAATACCAGATAGGTATACTGGGGCTGATGGTTTGGAATATTTCTAGATTGTAAGCTCTAACGAGCAGGGCCCTCTGATCCCTCCTGTATTGATTTGTATTGTAAGTGTACTGTTTTCCCTCATATTGTAAAGCACTGCGCAAACTGTTGGCTCTATATAAATCCTGAATAATAATAATAATAATAATAATAATAATAATGAAGCCATGATGGCTGTTGGAATCATTTGGCTTTGTTGGCAATATCCTAATACTTTGGTCAAATATAGCCAGTGTATACAGTCAAAGGCCGTCTCTGAATCCAATGTCAGGAGCAGAGAAGGCCTTCGCTGCACCTTTGCTATGGGAATAATATTAAACAGTCTTCAGGTAGCTTCTGAGGTTTGCCTATATTTGGTAAAACCCGTTTAGTCAGGGTGTATGAGTGTGGGTAGAGAGAGAGAGATATCACCACTCCAGGTAGGTCAAGCGACAGTAGAAAACCTTCTCATCCAGCTTGGAAGCCCAAGGGCCAGCAATGCATATAGCAATCAAAAACAGGAAGAAGATCTGCCTTTTATTAAAAAATTCTTGTGAACAAAAATACAAGCCATAGCAGGAACAGACTGCAGGAACTGCCCTGTAGCCCTTTGGGATACAGGGCAGAGACAGCTCTGTACTAGACATGTGCAGAGTAAAATATTTCGTTTCGGAATTTCGTTTTCGTCCGAAAACTTAATTTATTTAGTTACTCCCGAAAATCGTTTTTATTTATTTCGTTTTCGTTCAAAAATTGCATTCGTCCGAAAATCCACATGAATTACGTTCGAATCTGTCTTGGAAGGCTTATGGTGTCTGTCAATGTATAAAGAAGATTTGACGGAGCTAACTATATAGCATACTTTAGAACCCTATTAAAGTCTATGGGACTCCAACGTTCAAAATCTAAAGTGCTAATTTTAAAGGCTAATTTGCAAGTTACTGTCCTAAAAAGTGTTTGGGGACCCGGGTCCTGCCCCAGGGGACATGTATCAATGCAAAAAAAAGTTTTAAAAACAGCAGTTTTTTCGGGAGCAGTGATTTTAATAATGATTAAAGTGAAACAATTAAAGTGTAATATTCCTTTAAATTTCGTAGGGGGGGGGTTGTCTATAGTATGCCTGTGAAGGGGCGCATGTTTCCCGTGATTAGAATTGTCCCTGCACAAAGTGTCATTTATGCAGGAAAAAAAGTCCTTTAAAATCACTCGCAGCTATAATGAATTGTCGGCTCCGTAATACAGAGAACACTCATTGAAAGTCATTGATAAAAAAAAAAAAATAAAAAAAAAAAAAAAAGCGTGGGGGTCCCCCAAATTCAATTACCAGGCCCTTCAGGTCTGGTATGGATATTAAGGGGAACCCTGCCTCAAATTTAAGAAAAAATTTGACGTGGGGTTCCCCCTAAATATCCATAACCAGACCCTTCAGGTCTGGTATGGATATTAAGGGGAACCCTGCCTCAAATTTTTTAAAAAAATTGACGTGGGGTTCCCCCTAAAAATCCATACCAGACCCTTTATCCGAGCACACAACCTGGCAGGCCGCAGGAAAAGAGGGGGGGGACGAGAGAGCGCCCCCCCTCCCTCCTGAACCGTACCAGGCCACATGCCCTCAACATTGGGAGGATGCTTTGGGGGTCTGTGACCCCTCAAAGCACCTTGTCCCCATGTTGATGAGGACAAGGGCCTCATCCCCACAACCCTGGCCGGTGGTTGTGGAGGTCTGCGGGCGGGGGGCTTATCAGAATCTGGAAGCCCCCTTTAACAAGGGGACCCCCAGATCCCAGGCCCCCCCCCTGTTTGAAATGGTAAGGGGGTACAAAAGTACCCCTACCATTTCACAAAGAAAGTGTAAAAAATGGTTAAATAAAACAAACACACTTTTGAAAAATTCCTTTATTAAAAATAAAAAAATAAAAAAAAGATTCCAGCGGCGGTAATCCAATCTTGCTATCCAGCGACGGACGGTCATCTCTCCAGCGATGTCTCATCTCATCCAGCGCAGCGATCCTGTCTTCTGTCTCCTCCACGGAGACACTACAGGCATTCCGGCGGCTGACGTTTCTTATATATGGAAGACGGGGCCACCCGTCACCTGACCCCGCCCCCCTCTGACGCAAGGGGAAACCCGGGGTTCCCTGTGACGTAGGGGTGACCCGCACACCTCTGATGTAACACAGGCAGGTTTCCGTTACATCAGAGGGGGGGCGGGGTCATCCAAACGTCACGGGGAACCCCGGGTTTCCCCTTGCGTCAGAGGGGGGCGGGGTCAGGTGACGGGTGGCCCCGCCCTCCGTATATAAGAAACGTCAGCCGCCGGAATGCCTGTAGTGTCTCCGTGGAGGAGACAGAAGACAGGATCGCTGCGCTGGATGAGATGAGACATCGCTGGAGAGATGACCGTCCGTCGCTGGATAGCAAGAGTGGATTACCGCCGCTGGAATCTTTTTTTTATGTTTTTATTTTTAATAAAGGAATTTTTCAAAAGTGTGTTTGTTTTATTTAACCATTTTTTACACTTTCTTTGTGAAATGGTAGGGGTACTTTTGTACCCCCTTACCATTTCAAACAGGGGGGGGGGGCGGGATCTGGGGGTCCCCTTGTTAAAGGGGGCTTCCAGATTCTGATAAGCCCCCCGCCCGCAGACCTCCACAACCACCGGCCAGGGTTGTGGGGATGAGGCCCTTGTCCTCATCAACATGGGGACAAGGTGCTTTGAGGGGTCACAGACCCCCAAAGCATCCTCCCAATGTTGAGGGCATGTGGCCTGGTACGGTTCAGGAGGGAGGGGGGGGCGCTCTCTCGTCCCCCCCTCTTTTCCTGCGGCCTGCCAGGTTGCGTGCTCGGATAAAGGGTCTGGTATGGATTTTTAGGGGGAACCCCACGTCAATTTTTTTTAAATTTGACGCGGGGTTCCCCTTAATATCCATACCAGACCTGAAGGGTCTGGTTATGGATATTTAGGGGGAACCCCACGTCAAATTTTTTCTTAAATTTGAGGCAGGGTTCCCCTTAATATCCATACCAGACCTGAAAGGCCTGGTAATTGAATTTGGGGGACCCCCACGCTTTTTTTTTTATTTTTTTTTTTATTTTTTTTATTTTTTTTATCAATGACTTTCAATGAGTGTTCTCTGTATTACGGAGCCGACAATTCATTATAGCTGCGAGTGATTTTAAAGGACTTTTTTTCCTGCATAAATGACACTTTGTGCAGGGACAATTCTAAGCACGGGAAACATGCGCCCCTTCACAGGCATACTATAGACAACCCCCCCCCCCCCCCCTACGAAATTTAAAGGAATATTACACTTTTATTGTTTCACTTTAATCATTATTAAAATCACTGCTCCCGAAAAAACGGCCATTTTTAAAACTTTTTTTTGCATTGATACATGTCCCCTGGGGCAGGACCCAATCTCCTATTCTATATCGAACTGTTGTAACAACGAAAACAAACGAAAATAAAGCATTTATTTATGTCGGATTTTCGTTTTTCGGATTTTGTGCTTTCGTTATCGTTTGTCAAAACGAAAACGAAAATAGCTGAAATTCGGACGAAAATGTGTTCGGACGAAAACGAATGCACATGTCTACTCTGTACACATTCCAATCAAAGGCTGAACATCCTCAAACAGTACACTGCCCTG
Organism: Lithobates pipiens; assembly: GCF_037356315.1. Classification (NCBI taxonomy): domain Eukaryota; kingdom Metazoa; phylum Chordata; class Amphibia; order Anura; family Ranidae; genus Lithobates; species Lithobates pipiens. The sequence continues at coordinate 129,109,427 of NW_027507686.1, read as the reverse complement.
ATCAACCACAGAGTGAGCTAAATGAATAATCTCCAGCAGCTGATGACTGGACCACCCCTTCAATGTCTCGCGGAGATATTCAGAACTCTCTGTTGCCAGCAGAACATAATAAACAATTATATCTGAATCCATCTCAGCAGTGTGAAACAGAACCAAAATGGTTCCTCTGTGCAGCCACTTCTGGTCAGGAATGGCCTTGGTATACTGTCACGTATCTGGTGTGACCAGAGCTGTGTGGACAGCAACAGAGGAACAAATGCAGATAAGGTGAAAATATATAATTTATTAAGATAAGTGAATAAACACAACCACCTCTAATATATTACAATGTGCAACCAAACAATCACCAACAGAAACCCACAAATAGAAACAGACAAATATATACAAGTAAAGGGGAATACCGGAATCATAAACAGGGCCAGGCCAGGGTTGACAACGGGGGTTCAGTAGCTGGGGATGGAAGAGAAACAGGACAAGGAGAGGATGGATGGGTCACAGGAGGGACAGATCAGGTGCAAGGCTCAAAATCCAGGGTTCAGGAAACAAACAGGTTCACAGCGCAAGAAAGATACCAAGGCAAGGCATCAGTGTGTCTGCCGGGTACTTATATGCACCTCCTGCAATTACTCAGGTGACACCTAATTGCAAGAGATGATGTCAGCCCCACACTGCCAGGAACCAACCGCGCAGTACTGCGGCCCAAGGATCATATGATACTATCAACAGGGGAATGCTCCAGACTGCCTGGAGACACCTGCTGGTGGACCACAGTACTGCACGCCAAGTGTCATACAGTATCATCAGCGGGTGGAACCTTTCCTGACAGACAGGAGCTAATACGTTTCACACTACAATGTAGTGCTTAGTCATAGCTACTATTCACAGAAATGAACATAGTATAAATACTTTTTCATTGTGTACCATGTGATTAGAAAATGAACTTTAATTGGTTAATTAGCCAATTAAACTTGATTGGTCACCTTAAATCTACACACATACTGTGTAACACAAAACAACTGTGAATAATTGATGTGCCCATAAAGAAAATCTAAAATGCATATATATATATATATATAATGTGACAAGGGAAAATAAAGTGATGTAAAATAAATGCAATAATGTACTAAACCTTTATAAGGCTAGTTCTGAACAATTAATAGTGAAAAGCAAAATGTGAAAAGTGTGATGGGGTAAAATATATATAAACGTGTATGTGCATACATTATATGTACAAAAATGTAATAAAAAAAAAAATGTATAATTAAATTTGAATTGTTGAAATAATGTGTCAAAAGCAACAATGTGATGCGACCCGACATAATCTATGTGTGACAACGGCAAAGCCTCCATCCCTAATATATGTACAACATTTGGAGAGAGAGGGAAATGGGACTTTAAATGAGGCATGTCACTGAATGAATACTTTAATTACATTTATTTATGTAATACAAATCACATCATGAAATGTGTCAGTCTGGGATACAGGACACAGTAAAATATGATACACTTGTTTACATACACTTCTTTAAATATACAGGTATTATACAGAATAGAATGCAACATGGTTAACAATGCAAATGCATAGACACACTCATCCATTCATAAAATCAATAAACATAAGCGATTGCTCATGGTGAGCCAAACTTGTCTGGACATCAGTTGGATATATATGCCAATCATCAGGAGTAAAAATGCTCTGAAATTAAATCTAGGATATCTATGAATATGATATAAACTTTAGACGGAGAACTATCTCTCAAATAAAGGGAGTCCAATTTACAATCCCCGGCCTATGCCCAGCCCATGTCCAGGGGATGCAAAGGACAGGAACATCGATCTCCCCTGGGGCTAAGGTGAGAAATCGCATCCGAATCAAGGACAGAAGCTGGGTGGAGAACAGGTGACCATATCACGACCATATGTGTCTGATGTATGCTTAACAGTCCATACTGCTCTGCAAGGATATAGAGATAAAACCTTGTAAAATAAATTTACTATTATTGGGACTTGTAGCTAAATGAACCACTTAACAACCGGCCCATAGCCGAATGATGGCTACAGGGCAGTTGTTTAACTCTGAGAAGCCGTCATATGAGGTCCTCCCAGAATTCCGCTCTCGCGCGCCCCCTGGGGCGCGCACTCGAGAGCATCCGTGACCGCCGGGTCCTGCTCATCGTGGCCGTTTACCATGTGATCGCTCCGTCAAATGAGGGAGCGATCACTTGTAAACAAACCGGAGTCATGTTATGATGCCAGTTCCTCCCTCCCCTCTCTGTACCGATCGGTACAGCGGAGGGAGAAGAGATCAGTGTCAACATTGCTGTGGGCTGCATCTGCAGTGCCCACAGTGCTGAAATGGGAACAGAGGGGCGCCAGACTGAGTGCAGTATAAATCATATATTTAATAAAAACAAGTAGTAACTCACAGGTTAAATTAGATGAGTTCAGTATGTGGTGAAAATCGCCAGTCCTGGAGTCTCATAAAAGTCTTCCCTTTGCAGCCTGAGGCACTGGTGTGATCTTTCAGGAAACCAGAGAATGCTGGGAACCAGGAGGCAGGAAACAAGAAGCAGCTGGTCGTGACTTCACAGGAACAGGAAATGTGATTATTCACAGTGGCAAGGCATGGTAATGCATTTCGAATCTACAGCTTCTTCATCAGACCATGATTGGCTGACAAACCTGGCAGTCTTATATTGCAGAGGAAATAGAAATAGAGAGATCTGATGGGCTGGCCAGCCCGTCAATCAAATACACAGATTTAAAGAGGTAGATGGTTGGAGACTAAAAAATGCCCAAACTTTTTTAGTTAATTTATTCATAAAAATGTATTCATTTTAAATTTGAGGTATATTTATACATTTTATATTTATATATTTAATCAATTAATGATTTGATCGATTTCTGCAAATGTTATAAACTTATCTTCCACTATTAATCAGCAAGCTTCTTACTCATATTTACATTCACTTCGGTCTCCAACCATCTACCTCTTTAAATCTGTGTATTTGATTGACTGACATGGAGGTGAGGTTGAACAGGACCAAACAAACGCCCGGGACTCTACTGACAGGCAGTAACGTGAGAGGATATCGGCCTGGTGGTGAGACGTTAGTTTTTGCAGTACTGACAACCTGTGTAGATGCTTTTATTACATTGTTTTTAAAGTAAGCGCAATATGTAAGGGGGGAGAGGGTGTTTACAATAAAGGGTATAACACTATGTTGGACCCCTTGCATTTCTTTTACGCTAAATACCAACGATGACACCAGAATATAGTGGAGGGAGCAGGAGGAAACAAGAGGTGCCTACCTAACGTGATTTAAACAGACAGGCTTCTAAGTTACAAGCTTCTGGTAAGCGGCCATTTAAGGGGATCCACACAGCGGTGCAAACGGTGAAGGTGTAGGAATCTGATTATTGCCAGCTACACGGGAGGACTTCTTTACTATTACCCTGCATGTCCCTCAAAAATAGACTATTGGAAATATTCTGATGCATCCTATGTTGGACTGTTTTATAAGCATTGATTCATTTTCCTTTTAAAACTTCTCTTGGATATTGATTGGTGTTAATCACTAAGACTAAGGGTGGTACACCAAACATATGTGGACTGCATTTTTAGAATTACAGATAATTAGTAATAATTTGAACATGCAGTAAAGCGCTGTTAGTGCTTGATTCTTCTTTAGATCAATCACATTAGTTACAATATGATTTATACTGCACTCAGTCTGGCGTCCCTCTGTTCCCATTTCTACACAGAGCTCATCGCTTCACTCTAAAGGAGCTGCCTCCAGGTGCTAATCATACAAGATCTCGGATCGTTTATGGGCATTATGTTTTAAACAAATGTTTTAATATTATGTGTGCTTATTCACACACATTTTATGTATACCTATATTCCAATTGCTATATAATTTTATGTTATCACCATATCTAGCGCGGCTGTTCACCCCTGTTTTTACTGTATATTAGTGCCCACAGTTCTGCTCATCGAAAATTAACCCCTCAATTCCCTGCCAATACTCTGCAATACCCTGCAATACTCTGCAATACCCAATACCCTGCCAATACTCTGCAATACCCTGCAATACTCTGCAATACCCAATACCCTACCAATACTCTGAAATACCCTGCCAATGCTCTGCAATACCCTGCCAATACTCTGCAATACCCTGCCAATACTCTGCAATACCCAATACCCTGCCAAAACTCTTCAATACCCAGCAATACTCTGCAATACCCAATACCCTGCCAATACTCTGCAATACCCTGCCAATACTCTGCAATACTCTGCAATACCCTGCCAATACTCTGCAATACCCTGCCAATACCCAATACCCTGCCAATACTCTGCAATACTCTGCAATACCCTGCCAATACTCTGCAATACCCTGCCAATACTCTGCAATACCCAATACCCTACAATACCCAATACCCTGCAATACTGTGCAATACCCAGCAATAATCTGCAATACTCTGAAATACCCTGCAATACCCAATACCCTGCCAATACTCAGCAATACTCTGCAATACCCAGCAATAATCTGCAATATCCAGCAATAATCTGCAATATTCTGCAATAGCCTGCAATACCCTGCCAATACTCTGCAATACTCTGCCATTTTGTTTTTTATTTATTTCAGGCTTCCCAGCCTAGAGGTGAGATGTGGGTCTTATTGACCCCATATCTCACTGTAAAGAGGACCTTTCATGCCATATTTTTATTACATTCCTTGTGATAGGAATAAAAGTGATCAAAAAATGTCAAACTAAAATAAATAAAGTAAAATGAACAATAAAAAAAATAAAATAAAATTTAATGCACCCAGCATGCAGAAGCGAACACATACTGTTAAGCATACATCAGACATATATGGTCGTGATATGCTCACCTGGTCTCCACCCAGCTGCTGTCCTTGATTCGGATGCAATTCCTCACCTCAGCCCGGGGGAGATCGATGTTCCTGTCCTTTGCATCCCCTGGACATAGGCTGGGCATCATTTTTGGGCTGGATTGTAAGTTGGCCTCCCTTTATTTGAGAGATAGTTCTCCTTCTAAAGTTTATCCCATATTTATAGATATCCTTGATTTAATTTCAGAGCATTTTTACTCCTGATGATTGGCATGAGCCATGAAATGTGCGTCGAGCAGTGTTGCCAACCGCCCGTAAATTTCATCCTATTTTCAGGGTACGGGCAACGGTGCCCATAAAAAAGATGGCTGCAGACCGACAGCGCTACTGCGCATGCACCGTTCTGAAGCCTGCCGGGTTCGGGAGAACTCGTACACGCTCGGCTGGGCGCAATGGGCGGGCACCATTTTTGAATAGCTGGTGCTAGTTTTCGGCGGCACCTCGCCACAGCAGGGGTCCGGGGAGGTCGATAATGCCTGTGCCTGCTGATGTCACCCCCCCGACTAAACAATAGCATGTGTCAGTGGGCACAATCTGCAGCTGGGCTCTCACTGCGCTGTGCCTGCTGCTGGGTCACTGTCCTGTATTTGGCAGCAAAACGACAGGAAGGATCCTGATGTCCCAATGCAGAGGTGCCTCCTGCTGCTCAGAACATCCATAAGGAAAAGAAAAGGAAAGCTGCTTAAAATTCCATCCAGGTCAGTCAGACGTCACCTCAGAGGACAGAGAGCGACTGAGCACTGTGAGCAAGAGCAGAGACTGACCCCCTCCTGTACTCTGTCCGCACAGCCTCTCTGACCCCTGTACTATGCCCGCACAGCCTCTCTGACCCCTGTACTCTGTCCGCACAGCCTCTCTGACCCCTATACTCTGTCCGCACAGCCTCTCTGACCCCTGTACTCTGTCCGCACAGCCTCTCTGACCCATGTACTCTGTCCGCACAGCCTCTCTGACCCATTTACTCTGTCCGCACAGCCTCTCTGACCCCTGTACTTTGTCCGCACAGCCTCTCTGACCCCTGTACTCTGTCCGCACAGCCTCTCTGACCCCTATACTCTGTCCGCACAGCCTCTCTGACCCCTGTACTCTGTCTGCACAGCCTCTCTGACCCATGTACTCTGTCCGCAGAGCCTCTCTGACCCATGTACTCTGTCCGCACAGCCTCTCTGACCCATGTACTCTGTCCGCACAGCCGCTCTGACCCATGTACCATGTAAATGAAGAAATATATTTTTTGACTTTTGTTTAACTTAAACACATTGCTAATAGCACTAGCTACATCTTTATAGTTTACATATTGATATTTACACTGTTTAGCACTGAAAACAGACATTGTAGGTACTTTTTTGCAGTGCCAGTAAAAAATTGGGGGCGTTTGTAAATTTCAGGGGTCCTGCCAGTAAATTTTACTTCGGGGATTGGCAACAATGGCATTGAGTATATATCCAACTGATGGCCAGACAAGTTTGGCTCACCATGAGCAATCGCTTATGTTTATTGATTTTATGAATGGATGAGTGTGTCTATGCATTTGCATTGTTAACCATGTTGCATTCTATTCTGTATAATACCTGTATATTTAAAGAAGTGTATGTAAACAAGTGTATCATAGTTTACTGTGTCCTGTATCCCAGACTGACACATTTCCTGGTATGATTTGTATTTTATAAATAAAGTAAAGTATTCATTCAGTGACATGCATCATTTAAAGTCCCATTTCCCTCTCTCTCCAAATGTGTCAAAAGCAATATGTGCATAAAATGTATAAAAAACATGTAAACACATGTGAATATATAAAGGAAAGGTCTATATTGTGAAAATTATTAATTATATATTGATATATGTGAAATAAGTACAACCATTACCCATATATAGTGCATAAAAGTAATAAAAATGTTAAAAATCGCAATCCTATTTGATGTGCAAAAATCTAAATATAGATAAAGGTGAGTATTGACATGGTTACTAATATATCTACTATGGTAATTGATAGACAAACTGCTGAGCATTGTCCCGCTACTTTATTCCTTATAGAGAAATTTTAAATGGGATATGTGGTCATCGACAATGCTGTAAATATATACTATGTATGTATGGAGATATTGATTGCTATATATATTGCAGTGTGTGTGTTGCTGTATTACTAGAGCCACTTGACTCAATGAAAAAGTATTCACCCATGCAACAATGTAACCAATTGCATCATACATAAATGCAGGTGTACTAGTACAACAAATGATTTAAGTTACTTTGACGCTTGAATAAATCATGAATTTGTTCAAAAGATACACATGCTGATGTCATCAACAGTGTGACATTATAAATATATATATAAAGGCAACCAATATATAAAAAATAATAAAAACACTTGACATCAAAATTCAAACTATTGACACATTTAAACCCATCACATAAAATATGGTGTATACTCATATACATAAATACAGAAATGTACACTATGTAATATAATGTGAACTAGATGAAAAAAAATAAATATATGTGCACGAATCCATCCTACAAAATAAAAGGTGACTTTAACTCACTTGGATGAAAAATCGAATTGATGTTATCATAGTATAATATACATATATCGGGTATTGTGAGACCACTATTAAAAACTAGAGGATGGTATTCATGCAAATTTTGAGCAGAACCCTTACATAATATTACTGGACTTCTTACCATACCCATGAAGTACAAAAAAAAGGGGGGGGGGGGGAGAGTATTACCCCACTCAAAAGATGAAAAAATTATGATGAACGGTAAACAGTGAAAACTTTGCTTTAATCGGAGCCAGTGACCGTACACCCTGCAATCACAAGCAATCACTATGACTAAGCACTACATTGAAGTGTAAAGCACATTAGCTCCTGTCTGTTCCTGCTGTGGCTTGTATTTTTGTTCACAAGAATTTTTGAATAAAAGGCAAAAAACCTTTTTTTGAGTGTGGCTGTCCATATCTTCTTCCTGTTTTTGATTGTATGAGTGTGGGTAGTATGTTGACAAGACATAAGACTATTAGTTTTGCATAGCGTTTAAATCTATGTATAATAGAGATTTTGGCCTAAAATTTGAAGGGGAATTGGGTTCCTTCCCTGGCTAGGCCATTGTTACAATCCGAGCTTCAAGCATTTCAGGTGGGAAAGAGGCAGCAGCGGTGTTGAAAATTCGGTTTAGATATGGGGATAACAAAGTCATAAATTCCTTGTAGTATTCCCCATTGAAACCATCAGGACCTGGTGATTTGTTCGGGGAGAGGGATTCAATGACTGTATGGATCTCTGACTCGTTAAAGTGGTTGCAAACCCTACCCCACAACTTTGTCCCATGTAAATCAGCATAAAAAACCCTAATGAACACTGCTTGTAGATATCTCCTTACTTGCTTAGTATTGTTGTAATCCTTATTGTTCTGCAGAATGAAGTCACTGAGCATGCCCAGATCTCCCCTGATTTAAGGCATTCTCTCTATGTCTTATCTATGTTATCAGGACTTCCTAAGGCACAACACTGAACTCTGCTAATCACTCAGAGCTTCCTCCTACACACCATGTGACCATGTGACATGACATAGAGTCTAAACTGCAGCCATTACTGCAGTCTTATCAGCTGAAGCTGATAAGTCTTACACAGAGAAACATTAGACATTGGCACAAGTAAATACTATGAAATAAACAAGTAAGCTATGAACAGGGAAGCAGGGTTGCCATAGAAACGTTGGATTGAGAAGGAGGCTTGGTTAACAGTACAGGAAGTGCTCAATATAAGGGCAGAAATACACTCCACTGTGGACTCAGAAAACAATACTTAAGATGGCACTGCCTAACCCCTGGAAACAAGTTTTTTAACCACTTGCCGACCAGCACATGACGATGTACATCGACAGAATGGCACGGGCAGGCAAATGGGCGTACATGTACGTCCCTTTAAATTTGCAGCCCTGCCATCGGGAGCGCGCCGCCGGCAGCGCGCTCCCGCGCTGGTCAGAACCTCCGTGAGTTCGGTTGCGGGACCCGCGGACTCGATCGCCGTGGGCATCCCCGCGATCGTCTCACGGAGCGGCCGAATGAAGAAATGCCGTTGTAAACAACATTTCTCCACTCTGCCTAGCAACTAGTGACGCTGATCTCTGCTCCATGTGATTGGAGCAGAGATCAGTGTTCACTAAATGAAAGCCCAACCCCCCCACAGTTAGTAACACACCCCTAGGAACACTTAACCCCTACACTGCCACCCACTGGTTAACCCCTTCACTGCCAGTGTCATTTACACAGGAATCACTGCATTTATATAGCAGTGATTACTGTATAAATGACAATGGTCCCAAAATTGTGTCAAAAATGTCCGATGGGTCCCCCACAATGTTGCAGTCACAATAAAAATCGCTGATCGCCGCCATTACTAATAAAAAAAAAATAATAAAAAATTATTAATAAAAATGCTATAAAACTATCCCTATTTTGTAAACGCTATAACTTTTGCGCAAACCAATCAATAATCGCTTATTGCGATTTTTTTTTACCAAAAATATGTAGAAGAATACGTATCGGCCTAAACTGAGGGAAATTTTTTTTTATATATATTTTTGGGGGATATTTTTTATAACAAAAAGTAAAAAATAATGTGTTTTTTTCAAAATTGTTGCTCTATTTTTGTTTATAGCGCAAAAAATAAAAACCGCAGGGGTGATCAAATACCACCAAAAGAAAGCTCTATTTGTGGGGAAAAAAAGGACGTCAATTTTGTTTGGGTGCCACGTCGCACGACTGCGCAATTGTCAGTTAAAACGACGCAGTGTCGAATCGCAAAAAGTGGTCTGGTCTTTGACCAGCAAAATGGTCCGGTCTGAAAGTGGTTAAAGTTTCTTGTGACCATGTGACATGACATACAGTCTAAACTGCAGCCATTACTGCAGTCTTATCAGCTGAAGCTGATAAGTCTGACACAGGGAAACATTAGACATCGGCACAAGTAAATACTATGAAATAAACAAGTAAGCTATGAACAGGGAAGCAGGGTTGCCATAGAAACGTTGGATTGAGAAGGAGGCTTGGTTAACAGTACAGGAAGTGCTCAATGTAAGGGCAGAAATACACTCCACTGTGGACTCAGATAACAATACTTAAGATGGCGCTGCCTAACCCTTGGAAACAAGTTTTTTAAAGTTTCTTTAAACAGTAAGTAATATGCGATTTGGGCTAGATTACAGTGGCTATAGTCTGATAATGACTTATTAAATTGGACTAAATGAAAAGAAGCATCAGAGTGAGAGAGTTTACTTCCTCTTTAAATGGTAGGTTCAGAGATTGAAGCTGGGCTGGTGACAGTTTCGATATGGATAGTGCTGCTAGAAATTGGTTGATTGCTTCTGGAGTTGGTTGGTGTGTTGTTGGGTCATTTAAGTTATATAATGTTCCATAATAGTAACTAAAGACATCTGTAATTTTTTGAGGATGGTATTCCTTTTGCTTAGTTCCTGGATGAATTACATAGGGTATTTTGGTTCTATATTTATGCCCTTTAAGGTTCTGTGCAAAAAGTTTGCCTGCCCAGTTACCATTAACATAATATGTCATCTTTGTAATTTCATAATCTTTATTCATTTTCATCATTGTTTTACATAATAGAAACAAGAGAAACATTCTCTATAACACGTATTACACTTTTTTCACCCTAACAGATACAGTAATTCTATGGGTCAGCATAAAACCTTTAGGAAGCGTTCCTATCCATAGTGTGTCAATAATTCTTCTGTCTGGCCCCCCTTTTCACTCACTACCCAGGTATTCTTCCTTCCCCTCTTTCCCTTCCACTCTCTCTACTCATCCTCCTCCTCTCCCATGCCTCACACTGGGTGGCCCATTCTATCCAACCAGGGTTTCCACATCTTTTTAAATTCTTTAAAATTTCCTCTCCTTATGTATATCACCCTCTCTTTCCATATTGTTTCCATAATTACTAACTGCCAGTCCGCTGCTGAGGGGACATTTTTTGCTTGCCACCTTTGTGCTAACAATTTTCTTGCCTGGAACAAGCACCTCAGTATTGCTTTATTTGTATATCGCGAACTTCCCTTTACTTCTCCCAGGCCCAGCACACATATCCTGGGATCCCCCTTGATCGCCACTCTAAATATTTCATTCAGAGTGGTAACAATCTCTGACCAGTAGCGGAACAATTTTGGGCATCGCCAGAACATGTGTGCCAGGTCTCCAGACTCTTGGCATCTAGGGCATTTATCATCTGCTCTGCGTCCAAAGCTAAACAGTCTTTTTGGTGTATAATAAGCTCTGTGAAGCAGCATTAAATGTGACATCTTCTGGGCAGGCGAAACTGAAATTGAATATCCATCCTCCAGTATTTTCATCCACTGTACATCTGTAAGGATTCCAAATTCCTCCTCCCATTTCCTTCTGCATTTAAACCTTTCTGGACTCCCTATACTTCCTTCGCATATAGTTGGATATACATCCGCTATAAATCCTTTTGTCCTTACTGAAGCATTTAATCTGCCAAAAATAGGGGAGTTATTCCACACTGGGCCTTGCCTATTGAATTGTTTCTCTAGAGCATGTCTAATTTGAAGGTATTTATAAAATGATTGTTTTGGTATGTCAAACTCTGATCTTAAAGCACTAAATGTCTTTAATATTTTCCCTGTATATAACTGGGCCAGCTTATTTATCCCCTTTACTTCCCATTCTTTATATCCCCCTATTTCTTCCATTTCCTGCAAGTTCCGATTATCCCACAGAGGGGTATATTGAGTTAAGCCTCCCAGACCTTTAATCGCCTTAACTGCCTTCCACACTTTTACTACTAATTTTATTGTAGGAGTTTTTTTTTTTTTGGGAAATGAATTTGCCTCCAGAGCTTCTACCATATTCTTATGGGGTGTCTCTATTAACATTAGGGCCCTGTTATTTCCACCACCTATCTCCTCGCTCATTCCCAAGTGTTGTAGTTGAGCAGCTAAAAAGTAGCTTCTTGGGTGTGGAACTGCCATCCCTCCTTTTCTTGTTGGTGATTGCAAAGTTTGCAAAGCAATCCTTGATACTCCCCCTCTCCATATAAGCTCTCGAAATAATACCTCCATTTTCCTGAACCACGTTATATCTACCCATATCGGGGAGTTGTGTAACACATACAATAGCTGGGGCATCCATACCATTTTAATCAAATTACATCTCCCTGCAGTCGATAATGGAAGTCTTTTCCAAATTTCGATTTTGTTTTTAAATTTAGCTATTAATGGAACCATATTGTCACTTATATATTTATTAGGATCTCTTTGTATATGTATCCCCAGATATTTCATGCGCTCCAATATGTCATCTTTAATATTTTTTAGATGTTTTCTCAAAAGTTTCTAGTAAAGGGAGTCTAAGGTCATATGTGAGTTGCGTTAATTTTTGGGAAAGGGTTGGGGAAGTTTTACATTTATTCTGGGCATCTTTTAATTGAGATTTCTTTTGTTAGTTCAGCTAAATACTTTAGCCCTTGCCTCTTAACTCTTGCGCCCAAATAAATAAAAATATCCCTTATAAAAGCTTTATGGGAGTTCCATAGCATGAATGGGTCTTGTACAGAGCCTGCATTATCGTTGAAAAAATCCTTCAAATGGGCATGGAGCGTTTTCTTCATTGCTTCTTGTTGTAATAAGTATGAGTTAATGCTCCATACTGGACTCAGGTTGGAAAAAGCAGAGTCTGCTATAGAGAAGACTATAGAAGTGTGGTTAAACCATGTTATAGAATTTATACTAGCAGATTTTGTTTGAAGCAGTCTAGTGGGGAGAAAACTGTAAAATCCTTTTCACCGGCATGTAAGCAACGCCATGCATCATACACATTTTGCTTGTGGAGAGAAGGTAATAGTGATGGGTTAAAACGTTTAGTACTCGATGTAGAGTCCATTGTTGGATCTGGTGTGGCGTTGAAGTCTCTGCATACTATAAGTAATCCTTTTGATGGGATCTAACCTTTTTCATAAATTTTTTGAAGAAATGGATTTGGTGTTTGTTGGGAGAGTAAACATTTACTATGGTATACATAGTGGAGTTTAAATCACCAAGCAGGATCAGGAATCTGCCGTGAGGGTTTTGTATTTCTTTGTGTAGCGTAAATGCCACAGAGTCCCTGATGGCGATAAGAATGCCCCTGGCTTTAGAGTCCACATTAGCAGTAAAAACATAAGGGTAATTCTTATGCACGCACTTAGGTGGGGATTGTTTGCTTTTGCTTTCCTTAAGTGTGTATTGTGACAGTATTGCGACAGATTAGCAAAAAATTGCAAGCAGGGAATTTGTTCTTGCTTCCTCATAATCATCATAAGATGTTCTTTTACATGAAAAAAAATGTAAATGAAGAAGCACATCTCTGGGTATTTGGTCTGACAAATGAGACGGTTTAGGCAGGTGATGAATTCTGTCGATAGTAACTTCTAAATGTGTGAGACATGGTAGGAGAGATTTAAACATTGTCGCTGCATAGAGGCCCAGGTTGGATTGCGGCACTGATTCAGGGATCCTCCTTATTTTCAGATTGTTCCTTCTCGACCTGTCCTCCATGTCTGCCAGCTTTTCCTTAATCCATTCATTCTCGCCCTCCCTCTCATCATGAGCATCAACCAGATCATTTATTATGGATGCATATTCCTCAATTTTAGCCTCAATGTGATCCACTCTATTCCTCACTTAATGTATGTCTCTACTGAATCGGTGCATACATGTGGTCGTATTGGTACGGATTGTGCTCAGGCGCTGGGGCTTCCAATTGTTTTGCAGTTTTTTGGAGATGGTCCCAGAGATAACCAAAGCTGTCCCACTGAGGAATCGGGTGTATGTCACCTCCGTTGGGCTGCTTTGTGCCGCTGTGTCCCTGTTTTGCCGGAGCTCCATGATTATGCATCCATCCGGCTTACGCATCAGGTAACGCCATCCCAGATGTTCTTTTATATGAATATTGGTAATAAGCTCTGCATGGTTTGAGATTTCCAGGTCCTGCAGAGCGTCATTTCTAGTCAGGGCCTCAATAAACTGGACCATAAAATTGTCTTGTAATAGGTGTATAAATTGTTGCCCTTTAACTTTCCCAGCAGTGCCATTACTTCAGTCAATTTCCAGGTAGTTAAAATCACCCATTATTTTCACTGTCCTTTATTATGACGCATTTGAAGGTTTTTATACACATGATTACGTAGGTATCACATTAATATTACAGTTGTACTTTTATGGTTACAAGTGGCGTTACATAGGCAGGCTAATTCTAATCAGGACTTGAAAGAATGCAAAACATGTACTGAAAACATTGTTAGTGCCGTGTGCACAGTGAGGGCATCGTGCAATACATATAAAAAAGAATACAATTATATACAGAACCTACAAATTTCCATTACAGTCTCCTCTCTTTTGATCAATATTTTGATCACTAACCATACCTGCTATCACCTTTAACCTGGAACCTCCACACGCTTAGGTGGAGGTAGTCCTGGCCAAAGAGGCAAAAACTCCATTGTGGAGAAAATAATAGCTGAGCAGCTTTTTTCATTACAAAATGACTTTTCACTGTGAAAAACAAATGATTGATAAGACATATTTACAGAGTACTGGCTGTACACTCCTGTGGCCAGAATGGCCTTCTAGCTTAATTGTTGGTATTCTGATTTATCAGCATATGTAAACACAGACAATTCTACATACAATGGAAGAGGTACAAAAGACAAATATGACTTCAACATGGCTAAACTACTTTTCACATCTATATCCCTTACAATTAAAATAATTGAATCAAAAATTACCCTAGACTGTTATCGCAAGAGGGAAACAAATCAAACACAGAGATTTCTTTCATTTAGTCATGTTTTGCAGTGTCTGGTGTGGATCCAGGTGACTTTTCCTTCAAGTTTTGCAAAACTGTACATGAAATAGATGCTGTATTGAGTCTCCAAACATTTCCTTATATTTAAATGTCTCTTAACAATCCACAAGTCACCTGGCTTTAGTTTTAGATCCTTCTAAACTTTTAGGATCTGGAATTGGGGAGAAAACACATAAATAAGTTTGTCAAAAACCTTAAAAAATCAGCAACATTCTCTGTTAGATCCGAATGGAGGACTTCAGCTGCTGAGACAAAATATAAGCAAGTGAGTAACACACTCCCAAACCAAATCCCATAGGGAGAGAGTCCAACATCCCCTTACGGGCTTGATAAAATATAATAAAACATTCAGACAAAAGTTTTCTAGTTTCTTACTCTACTTTGTCCGCTACATTGTAGACAGTAGGGGGTGTAAAAATAAAACCTCAAAACTTCTAGTAAGGACTCTCCTATAAAAATGATTTCCTCTGTTACTCTCTGTAGATTCTGCACTCTATACTTACAAACTACTTCTGATAACACTTTTTTACTGTGGCCTTTGCAGTAACATTTCCCACTGGACATCCAGAAAACATGTCCATACAAGTGGTATGTTTTAAAAACAACTGTGGAGAACTCTGGCTCTATCCCACGCTCATTTACTAAGGCAGCCATAACTGCTTGTGACTGATGACACGGTCCACGTGTCAAGCTGAAGGGAAAAGAGTGTCTGGCAGACATAAATGATCACCTTTTCCAAAGTCTTGTTTCGTAAGAAGTTGCCCTCTGTGGACCACTTGTGCTTCTCGTTCTGGGGTCCTTAAAGTTGAATTATTAATCCCAGCTATACTGGGCCAGAACTAGGGTGGAATCTGTGAGTTGCACAGACCCAGCAAGTGTCCAGGGCTGTAAATGCAGCATCCTTAGAGTCACCTGGTCTGCTTCCATATGTGTGTTTTACTGTTAGTATGGCTACCTCAGCAAGAACCTAGAAGGCTGAAAACAGCCGATCAAATTAACTTGGCATGCTTGATTGGTTTACCCGCCAAAGTAAAAACAAACTTCTGGCCCTTCAGATGGAACCAAAAGCTCTCTATATCTTGACTATCTATATAAATATATACTCTTTTTATAGCTCACAGACTTTGCTAAAACATGGAGCTCTGCTTCTTCAGCTGGGGAAAAAGGATCCAATGACTCTGAATACGGAGAATCCTTCTGGGTGATAAACTTCATCCTCAGTATAAAACCGGGAATAACACTACAAAAAAGTAAATACTCGGGTCTTCAGGGAGTGTGTCCTGCACTGGGCTCACAACAGCTGATTCCCATGTCATCAATTTAACACATGTGCTTTTTCTTTGTCTCCAGCCTCCTCCAATAGAGGCAATAAGGTGGCTGAATTCATGTAAGCATTTTTCATTGTTAGATTTGTACATAAACAAAACAAATTCATATTTTGAACCTTTCATTAGACAAACATTTAGTTAGCTATATATTTGCTGTGCAGAATGTCGGACCATTAAAAATTCAATATTCAACCAAAATAATATCTGTAACTTTGTCTAACTTTGCATAAAGCTACAGCTCTGATATATCAGGGTGAACCCTTCATTACTGGGTCCAGCCTGCATAAATATAACAATGGCTTTTTCTTTATCTTGCTGTTTGTGTAAGAACTCCAGTTTCATGTTTCAAAAAGACAACTTTTTCCTGGCAATGAAGGGGCGTGGCTTGGCTGAGCTCAATGGCGGACACTTAACTGATTAGCTCCGCTACCTCAGGATGAATACTGCAGCCTACAGAGGTGTCTCTCACCCGCTATCTCCCTGCAAAAGATGGGAACAGCCTCTAGAACATCCTCCACCTCTCGGTCTCGTTCTCCGCGCAGAAACTCCAGTGGACACAGCCAACAGATACCGGAGATGTTCTGTACACAGAGGGGGAACATGGCGCCGTCCCGCCATAACTCCTCGCAAGTGTTGTCTGCACATTCTCCCCAGCGGGAGGCTATCATCCTGACAGAAACCAGGCTCAGCAGGGATTCACGTAACACCAGTCCTAGCGGGCAACAAATCCCTGAGGTAAACCCATCCTCACAAATCAGTATGCAGGACCTAAAACCAATTGCCTCAGACATCAAAGACACCCTCTCTGCGGCCATTGCTGAACTAAGGGTGGACATGAGAGCCTTATCTGATCGTGTACTACAGGTGGAAAAACTATCCTATCAGCATGACCTGATCCTCCACAAGTCTACCAGGAAAATTGATGGGCACACTTTACAGATGAGAGACATGCAGAGACATTTGGAGGATTTGGACAATAGGGGGAGGTGGCACAACCTTTGTGTCAGAGGTCTCCCTGAGTCCATTGAGGGAGATCAAATCCCCATAGCAGTCACCTTCGTCTTTAACAGCGTACTAGACCGGCCTCCACAATCGACTGTAGAAATGGAGAGGATTCACAGAGCCTTAAGACCCAAAAGTAGGGACACTGACCCCCCTCGGGACATTATCTGTTGCTTAATAAACTACCAGCTAAAAGAAGATATACTGAGGGGTGCAAGAACAAAGCAGCGTATACTGTGTGACAATGCTCCCATACAAATCTTTCAGGATCTCTCAGGCATTACTCTGCAACACCGAAGAGACCTTAAGCCTCTCTTAGAGGTGCTGAGGACCAGGGGCAT
The DNA here is from genome assembly GCF_037356315.1 of Lithobates pipiens. Taxonomy (NCBI): domain Eukaryota; kingdom Metazoa; phylum Chordata; class Amphibia; order Anura; family Ranidae; genus Lithobates; species Lithobates pipiens. The sequence continues at coordinate 129,091,960 of NW_027507686.1, read as the reverse complement.
AGTCTACAAATGGAAGTTTCCTTTTTGCCTTACTGCCTCCAATCTTGGACGCACGGCTCACCTCAGAGTTCCGGAAAATCTACCCACTTTCTGCACCACCTTGGGAATCCCTAAGGTCCCTAACTGGTATTCCAATTTTCGTCCTCTAAATGGTAAACCGGCGAAACCCCAGCTGAAATTGATGTAAGCTCAAGATGCGGGATACCGCAGGCGCAGATCCCCATCGAGTGCCCGGGCACAATGACACTCTGATAATCCTCCGAGGGATTACAGCCCATCTATATCCTCCAGATCGCATAGAGCGAGGAGAGATTACTAATGTGCTGACAACCCCTCATTATCTGTGAGTTGATGCATCACTTTTAAGTAAAGGATCACTACTATCCTTCTTTTTCCTCGCCTTCTTTATCCCATGGTTACGGGAGTTGTGTTAACCCTGCTTCATTGATTTTAGAAGACCATATGCCCTTATTGGATATACCACCTCAATTTTTATTTGCCTTTTACGACGTAGGACCTGCTCTATGCAAATCTGTCCGTTCTACACCATGGGATTCACAAGACGAGCTAAAACTACACTTCCCAGCATACACCTGGTACAGCGGAAGCAGTGTTGATACAGGCTTCTCATTGCGAAACCTCCAGAATGTCTCGCTCCTTGTCACCTGATACCCGTCGCAAGCTTCGGCAGACCCCAGCGTGTACTGGACTCCACACGCAGAGTTTTTTCTCCTCGCTTTCCCGGATGACCCCTGGCTTACTAGGATACCCAAACAGACCTATCTTATGTCCAAACTGTGAGTAAGCACATACTATGGATTGGTATCGTTATCTGTTTTCTGTTCTCTCTCGCACGCAGACCGCTATTACCATATGCCACCGTTTGATCATACTTAATGTAGCTTACTAATTCTGGCTCAAATAGGTTGACTGAACTTCTCCATTACTATCCGCTTCGTGTCAGTAACGGCATGTGAAAAAGACTTATTTTGCTCCAGCTTTGGTGCATTGAGTGAGATCTGCAACGGACAGAGCCTGACATTTGAACTTCTGCTCGCAGGGAGTCTATCATTTATCCTCGCTTGCAAGAATATTTAATGTCTGACTCTCCTGGTCACTAATGTTTCTATGTCAGTTTAGTGTATAATTCTGCTTAACGATATATCCAGCTCCCCTGAGATGCGATGTCTGCACCGCAAATTTGTTCCTTACCTACATCGTAATGACAGCAGATGTCTATTTTTCCTGTCTGCCACACATGGTCTGTATAATGACAGTTCTAAATGCAGGTGTCTTATTTACAGGTTAAGAGTTTTACATTCTCTTTGTTTTTCTTATTTGATAGTTCTGGGTTATTTTTTCCTTTTTCCTTAGCTTAAATTGACCTCCTTTCCGGTCATGAGTTATGGAAACTGTCCTAACACATGCTTCCCCAAGATCTAGGCATTATTTTCCTGTCATGCTTATACACTAAGGCTGGGAAGTATATCCTTGGGTTTGTACTCTCATATTTCAAGATAAATACTAACTGAACTTTGTCTCTAGAGGCCATTGAATGCTAAACACAGATTACCGTTCTTCTACAAGACATTCCTCCTCAACATTTTATCCTGCCTCCTTAGTCCTAGGTGGCGGAGTTGCACAAATTGATTTACTTTTATCCTAGTCTTTCATTGGACTTGGTAACAGCCAACCCCCACGTAGTGGCGGCATTGAGTGAGTGTACACTGTTTAGGTGTGTGTTCTCTCTACCCGCTCGACACTATATAGGTTATTTTGTCACTTAACCAGTGACACTTTCCCTCCCCCTTGCTCAATTTTGCGCTTTCATAGGTTTTACCCCCCCAACAAATTCTCTAACCTCCCCCCTCTATTGATCCCCCCATCTCCTTTCTCCAATCCTAGCTTATCCACATCCCCCTCTTAAAATGACGGACCCAACCCCCGTTGATGGAAACTCCCCCCTACAGGTACTTCCGCCACGACCGTTAATCTATACTCGCAAGAAACGCATTTTTGTTCTGATGCTATCCCCATAACTCCACAATAAACATTTTCCCACGGTGTACCATGCTACAAATGACCACACTAAATCTAAAGGAGTCTCTATTTTAATATCGAAATCTTGCCCCATCACCATTTCTGACATTTTAAGAGATCCACAGGGACGATACTTATTTATTAAAGGACAAGCACACAATCACCCTATTACGATAGCTAACATCTATGCCCCCAATTCAAAACAAGTGACCTTTTTTAGGGAAACCATGGACCTTCTCACCACATTCCAATCGGGCATCCTCCTTTTGGGCGGAGATTTCAATGTTCCTTTGACGCCCTCCCTCGACACTTCCAATGGCGCAACTTGTTTAAAGTACAACGCCTTAAGAGATATAAAATCACAACTACAAACCCTAACCCTTCATGACACCTGGCGCACTCTCCATCCGAACACAAAAGACTTCACTTTCTTCTCCCCCCCACATTCTAAATATTCCAGAATTTACCACTTCTTCCTTTCGCAAGCGGATATTCAGTATTTGACCAATGCCACGATTGAACCCCTACTGCTATCTGATCACAATCCCAATACGGTTACCCTTACATTTACACACTGTAGCCCTAGGTCTGTTGTCTGGCGGCTTGACGACTCTTTACTTCTTGACACAGAAAATAGGGCCGCAATCATGGAATGTCTTTCGCATTATTTCAGTGAGAACTCCAACCTTAAGACACCACCCGCGTCAGTTTGGGCGGCGCACAAATGCGTAATACGCGGATTGCTCATATCCCTGGCAGCTAAAAGACACAAGTGCAAGAAAGCAATTCTAGACTCCTTATATTTGCGCATTCAATCTCTCGAACGCTTACATAAACGTACTCTAGCTGATGCCTACCTTAACGAGCTTATCTCAGCCAGGGAACTTCTTCTGGAAGAACTTCAAAAAACTCTTTGTCGTAAATTCGCCCTAACAAAATCTTCTATGAATTTGGCAATAAGGCTGGTAAATTCCTAGCGAGAGCCCTGCAGACTAAAAAAGCGAAACATACCATACATAGAATTGTAAAGCCCAAAGGAGACTCTGTAATAGATGCAGACGCTATCGCTGAACAATTTGTGAAATACTTCCACTCATTGTATAACCTACCACAACATTCTCCAACTGATAGGGTAGGAGACAGATCGGAACGAATACGGGCTTTCTTGTCCAAATTCTCCCTGCCCCCTATTGATCCTTTGGACCAACAGATGCTGGATTCCCCCTTGTCTAAGGAAGAAGTGCTTTCTGCCCTACAACAACTTAAAGCTGGTAAAAGTCCAGGCCCAGACGGCCTATCTGCTGCGTATTACAAAACATTTTCGGATCTGTTGATTCCCCACTTCCTAAACACCTTTAATAACCTCACCTCACACACTCAGTCCACTACAGACCTCTTACAAGCACACATTACATTGATCCCCAAACCTGGCAAAGATGACACGCTGATCCCTAACTACCGCCCTATTTCCCTACTCAATGTGGACATTAAGTTATATGCCAAAATTTTAGCGAACCACATCATGCCCCTACTCCCCCAAATCGTATTGACAGATCAAGTCGGTTTTGTCCCCGGCAGAGAAGCCAGAAACAACACCACCAAGATCCTAAATATACATCATTGGCTAACCACATCCAAAGGTTTCTTTTTATCCTTAGATGCTGAGAAGGCCTTCGATAGGGTGGCATGGGACTACATGTTACCTGTCTTACTACACCTTGGTATCCCCTCGCGACTGATTCATATGATATCGATTTTATATTCAACCCCCACCGCTCGCATACGAGTGAATGGCCGCCTATCGAACGCCTTCTCCATCACTAACGGTACACGGCAGGGATGCCCACTTTCCCCAATCATTTTTATTTTAACCTTAGAACCATTACTTCGCATGCTTAATAAAAACCCAACCATCCAAGGCATTAACATCAACAACACCTAATATAAACTTGCCATGTACGCAGATGATATCATGTTGTACCTCTCAGATCCCATCACTACTCTCCCAAACCTATTGAAAGACCTTGATGCCTTTTCTACAATCTCTAACCTGAAAATAAACTTTGAAAAATTGAAGGCTTTAAACGTCTCTTTACCTGAAAGAATAGTATCTCAATGCCGCCTCAATTTCCCCTTTTGCTGGGAAAGTAATGCGTTAACTTATCTAGGTGTCAAAATCCCCACCGATTTGTCAAGGTTATACGAACTCAACTTTGCCCCTGCGCCTTAAGTCGCGTACACACGGGCGGACTGTATGGCCTACTTAGTCCGTCGAAACACATTTCAGCGGACAGTCCGCTCGTGAGTGGGCTTCAGCGGACTTTTTCAGCCTGCAGTCTGGCGTACTAAGTAATTCGGAATTTCCGTAATATTGTCCGTCATACTTTGGTTTCAGCGGACAATCCGCTCGTGAGTAGGCTAGTTCGACGGACTAAGAATGGCGCATGCTCAGAAAGGATTTAAAAGGCGGAAGGTTGCATTGCTGTGTATTGGACTTCCTATTTCTAGTCCCGTCGTACGTGCTGTACACGTCATCGCGCAAGCTTTCGACGGACTGTTTGTGCATCCGTGTGTGGTCAAGTCCGTTCATTCGAAAGTATGATGGACTGTCCGTCGGATTGTATGACGGACTAAGTAAGCCATACAATCCGCCCGTGTGTACGCGGCTGTAGGCTTCAAACAGATCTCCAAAAATGGCATGGAGGCCCTTTCTCATGGTTTGGCAGAGTAGCCATTTTGAAAATGAATGTTCTCCCTAAATTACTATATCTGTTACAAGCCATCCCAATAGCCGTTCCCAAATCATTTTTCCACACATACAAAGCCCTATGTAGAAACTTTTTTTGGTCACCCCCTCTCGATCGCTCCTGGCCAATGACGAACTTCCTCCCACTGTGTATTGTTTACACAGGAAGGAGGAAGTGATGTCATTCTCCTCGGGGCGGTCTTTTTGACCGGACTACGAGGAGAAGACACAAAGTAAGTGCACCAAAACACTACACTGACACATAGGTACACGTAGGTACACAAACCCCCCCCCCCCGATGGAGTTAGGTTCCCCGTCAGATTTTTATATAGCGCCAGGGACCCCCATATACTACCTAATAAAAATTTGAACCCCCTGATTACCCCTAGTTAACCCTTTCACCAGTGATCACCGTATAAGTGTTACGGGTGACTCTGGTTAGTTTGCTTTTTATAGCATCAGGGCACCCACCATTTATTACCCAATAAAGGTTTAACCCCCTGATCACCCGGCGGGTGATATCAATTAGGTTTTAGGGTCAGGGTCTGCGTCGCCCCAGGCAGCGCTAGGTTAGTGCCAGTACCGCTAACACCCACGCGCAAAGCATACACCTCCCGTAGTGGTATAGAATCTGAACAGATCAATATCTGATCTGATCAGATCTATACTAGCATCCCCAGCAGTTTAGGGTTCCAAAAAAACGCATTGTTAGTGGGATCAGCCCAGATACCTGCTAGCACCTGCGTTTTGCCCCTCTGCCCAGCCCACCCAAGTGCAGTATCGATCGATCACTGTCACTTACAAAACACTAAACACATAACTGCAGCGATCGCAGAGTCAGGCCTGATCCCTGCGATCGCTAACAGTTTTTTTGGTAGCATTTTATATTTAAATCCGGAAGGCAGTGCTTGGTTTTCGGGGTCCCGTACGTAGCTAGGCTCCCAAAAAGTCCCCCACATGTGGTATCCCCGTACTCGGGAGAAGCAGCAGAATTTATTTTGGGGTGTAATTTGACTTCTGCCCATAGCATGTGTGAGCAATATATAATTTAGTGACAACTTTGTGCAAAAAAAAAAAAAGTTTGTAATATTCCCGCAACTTTTGGCAAAATATAAAATATTCCATGGACTCAACATGCCTCTCAGTAAATAGCTTGGGGTGTCTACTTTCCAAAATGGGGTCATTTTGGGGGGTTTTGTGCTATTTTGGCATTTTATGGCCTTCGAAACTGTGATAGGTAGTGAGGAGTTAAATCAAAAATTTGCACCCTTAGAAATCCTGAAGGTGGTGATTGGTTTTCGGGGTGCCGTGCGCGACTAGACTCCCAAAAAGTCCCACACATGTGGTATCCCCATACTCGGGAGAAGTAGCGGAATATATTTTGGGGTGCAATTCCACATTTAACCATGGCATGTGTGAGCAATATATCATTTAGTGACAACTTTTTGTAAAAAAATAATTTTTTTTTTATTTTTTGTCATTATTCAATCCCTTGGGACAAAAAAAAAATATTCAATGGTCTCAACATGGCCCTCAGCAAATAGCTTGGGGTGTCTACTTTCCAAAATGGGGTCATTTGGGGGGGTTTTGTGCCATCTTGGCATTTTATGGCCTTCAAAACTGTGATAGGTAGTGATAGGTAGTGAGGAGTAAAATAAAAAATGTATGCCCTTAGAAATCCTGAAGGCAGTGCTTGGATTTCGGGGTCCCGTACGCGGCTAGGCTCCCAAAAAGTCCCACACATGTGGTATCCCCGTACTCAGGAGAAGCAGCAGAATGTATTTTGGGGTGTCATTTCACATATGCCCATAGCATGTGTGAGCAATATATCATTTAGTGACAACTTTGTGCAAAAAAATAAGTTTGTAATATTCCCGCAACTTGTGGCAAAATATAAAATATTCCATGGACTCAACATGCCTCTCAGTAAATAGCTTGGGGTGTCTTCTTTCCAAAATGGGGTCATTTTGGGGGGTTTTGTGCTATTTTGGCATTTTATGGCCTTCGAAACTGTGATAGGTAGTGAGGAGTTAAATCAAAAATTTGCACCCTTAGAAATCCTGAAGGTGGTGACTGGTTTTCGGGGTGCCGTGCGCGACTAGACTCCCAAAAAGTCCCACACATGTGGTATCCCCATACTCGGGAGAAGTAGCGGAATATATTTTGGGGTGCAATTCCACATATAACCATGGCATGTGTGAGCAATATATGATTTAGTGACAACTTTTTGTAAAATTTTTATTTTTTTTGTCATTATTCAATCCCTTAGGACAAAGAAAATAAATATTCAATGGGCTCAACATACCCATCAGCAATTTCCTTGGGGTGTCTACTTTCCAAAATGAGGTCATTTGGGGGGGGTTTGTACTGCCCTGCCATTTTAGCACCTCAAGAAATGAGATAGGCAGTCATAAATTAAAAGCTGTGTAAATTCCAGAAAATGTACTCTAGTTTGTAGACGCTATAACTTTTGCGCAAACCAAAAAATATACGTTTATTGACATTTTTTTTACTAAAGACATGTGGCTGAATAAATTTTGCCCTCAATGTATGACTAAAATTTAGTTTATTCGATTTTTCTTATAACAAAAAGAAGAAAATATCTTTTTTTTTCAAAATTTTCGCTCTTTTTCCATTTATATCGCAAAAAAAAATCGCAGAGGCAATCAAATACCATCAAAAGAAAGCTCTATTTGTGGGAAGAAAAGGACGCAAATTTCGTTTGGGTGCAATATTGCATGACCGCGCAATTACCAGTTAAAGCAGCACAGTGCGAAATTGGAAAAAGACCTCTGGTCCTTAAGGTGTTTATTGGTCCGGAGCTGAAGTGGTTAATTTATTCATGACCGTCTTCCCTTGGCTGATACCTTATAATCCTTCCCTTACACTCATACCCCAATTTCTCCTCAGGGAGATCAGGACCGATAACACTCTATCCTACCTATTTCACCCTACTTTACCTTGCAACTTACGTTCACCGTCTGACCCTATATAATGCCCCCCCTCCCCTCTACACTTGTGGGAACTCAAGTGCCAACCCCCTCTCCCCCCTTAATTCTTTAACACACATCTATGACTGTATCACCTATTGCATATACAAGTGACTCATTTACTGGCCCCTATCGGGTCTCCTCCCCTATCGCACCAAGAAGTTATTACCTCTCAACCATCCACAGTGTGATCCCATTTGGGGTGGATGGCTGCACAGGAGATTCGATAGGACCTAACTTTGCCCTTAGTAATACGCTCCTTTTTCTTCTTTTTTTTTTTTTCACTCGCTTTTTATCCATGACTTCAATGGATATTTCCCTAGAACTCAATTTTCTTTCTCTAGTGCTGGGAAGCTAAACTATGTTGCTTCTGAATGTTTTCGAACCTCGTATTGGCTCTTCTTCAACGTTTCTACATACAAATATTGAATTGCTTTTTGCTCAGGTATCTATGTTCAATGTAATAATTTTACATATTTGTTTCTCTGTAATTGCCTCCCCCATTCGAATTGTAAGCAGTTCCCTTGGTTGATTTTCTTCTCAATTCATGTAAGTTGGGATGTATGTTCTTGTGATCTTTTTATCGCTATTGCTGTACTTTGGTACATGTACATACCATGATTGTATTCTGTAATTCTCAATAAACTTTCTTTTGGAAAAAAAAAAAAAAGACATGGTTAAATGTAACCTTCATTTTACCATGTTTGGAAAACAGATTCAAAAATAATTGTGATCACATTGTTTATCATTAGATTCGTTAACCCAGCACATTTTGTTATAAATGTTTTGTCTAAAAAACTGAAATTGGCATTGTGTCCTTCCAGCTTATCATCAACCTCTCATCCCAGCTGCATTCTTTCAGGAGAGCACAAAGGAGGGGGTCACATTTGCGTACATGACACATACAAGTGATAGAACTAAAGGTTCCAGCATTCACAAACATACTCAAATATATCTCTAAAATTGCTTACATTATTCCCATTTGTACACAACACATGCATATCATTCTCTCACTTTATTTTAACGCATTTTTAATATTTCCTTGCTTAAACTTCTGCTTTCTTTATTTTGTTCTGATATCCTTTGCATCCAATGTATTGTAATACCATACTTCACATATTGTACCTTCTATGATCAGACGGGCAGCTATAGTGCTCATCCCATCTTCCCTCTCTGACTACATATAAAGGATTCTGTTTTAACTCTCATTACTGTTTCTTGACTTTACTAGTTGTAGTGCCTGACCCCAAATTCATCCCACAACTTAACATCAAAAAGTCCCTTTCTGTCTAGTGTTAATGTCACTCTTGATCCATCCTGCTCACATAAATAGCTGTTTCTCTAGCTGTATACTCTGCATGATTCTTTGTCCCTGTGAACTTTGGTGGTAACCCAGTTACCCTTTGTGGAGCCCTGTCCATTTTAACCATTAATCTAGGGGCTCAGTATAGGCAGAACCGCACCTTTGGTTCATATATAGCGCTCCTCTTGCGCTGGGCATTTTTGAGGGTCTCTTATGCCACGTACACACGAGCGGACTGTATGGCGTACTTAGTCCGTCATACAATCCGACGGACAGTCCGTCATACTTTCGACTGAACGGACTTGACCACACACGGATGCACAAACAGTCCGTCGAAAGCTTGCGCGATGACGTGTACAACACGTACGACGGGACTAGAAATAGGAAGTCGAATACACAGCAAAGCACCCTTCCGCCGTGTAAATCCTTTCTGGGCATGCGCCATTCTTAGTCCGTCAAACTAGCCTACTGACGAGCGGATTGTCCGCTGAAACCAAAGTACGACGGACAGAATTTCGAAAAATCCGAAATACTTAGTACGCCAGACTGCACGCTGAAAAAGTCCGCTGAAGCCCACACACGAGCGGACTGTCCGCTGAAATGTGTTTCGACGGACTAAGTACGCCATACAGTCCGCCCGTGTGTACGCGGCATTACCCATCATTCCCTTACTTAATTTAATGCCCATAATGACTGGCCAGTCTTCTCTACGTGTGCCTATACCCTTTTGCCTCTAAACTACTTTATCTAGCAGATGTACTATATATACCTGTGAACAGCACTATTCTTCCCTTTCTCTATAACACTCCGATGGACAGTAGACAGTAGGGATGAGCTTCGTGTTCGAGTCGAACGTACGTTCGACTCGAACATTGGCTGTTCGGCTGTTCGGCGAATTCCGAACGTTTGGGCCATTCGCGTCAAAATTCGAGTGACGCGCGCGCGGACCACAATGCACTGCGGTGGCGCAGTGCATTGCTGCCCCATGATTGGCCAAGCATGCACTGTGACCCCGCATGCTTGGCCAATCGCAGCGCCGGCAGCGAGGAGAGCCATGATTGGCCACAGGCATCCTGCCTGTGGCCAATCATAGCTCAGGCTGTGTAGTGCACGCCCCACACTATATAAGGCCGCCTTTGAGGCGGCCTCGTGTAGTGTGTTACTTAGCATCTGAAGCAGTGGGTGTTCTGTGTACCTTCAACACAGTACACACCAATCGTTTTTGGCTGATTTCCTATCTTGCTGCTGTGTAGTGGTTGTTGTCTGTGCCCTGACTGCAGTATACACCACTATATTCACCTCACCTATATAGCTAGTGATCTAGCTTTAACCACTTAACAACTGCCCATTGCCGATTAACGGCTTCAAGGGGGTTGTTTAACTCTGAGAGGCCGTTAATTAACGGCCTCCCAGAATTCTGCTCTCGCGTGCCCCGAGGTGTGCGCACTCGAGAGCATCCGTGACCGCCGGGTCGCATCACGGATCACGGTAAACGGCCGCTCATAGCGGCCGTTTACCACGTGATTGCTCCGTCAAATGACGGAGTGATCACTTGGAAACAAACCGGCGTCATGTTATGACGCCTGTTCCTCCCTCCCCTCTCTGTACCGATCGGTACAGCGGAGGGGAAAGAGATCGGTGTCAGCAGCGATGTGGGCTGCATCTGCAGTGCCCACATCGCTGCTCACCGAATTTAACCCCTCAATTCCCTGCCAATACTCTGCAATACCAGTGCATACTCTGCAGTACCCTGCCATTACTCTGCAGTACCCCGCCATTACTCTGCAGTGCAGTACCCTGCCATTACTCTGCAGTGCAGTACCCTGCCATTACTCTGCAGTACCCCCCATTACTCTGCAGTAACCCCCATTACTCTGCAGTACCCCCCAATACTCTGCAGTACCCGCCATTACTCTGCAGTACCCGCCATTACTCTGCAGTACCCCCAATACTCTGCAGTACCCTGCCATTACTCTGCAGTGCAGTACCCTGCCATTACTCTGCAGTACCCCCCATTACTCTGCAGTAACCCCCATTACTCTGCAGTACCCCCCATTACTCTGCAGTACCCCCCAATACTCTGCAGTACCCGCCATTACTCTGCAGTACCCTGCCATTACTCTGCAGTACCCCCCATTACTCTGCAGTAACCCCCATTACTCTGCAGTACCCCCCAATACTCTGCAGTACCCGCCATTACTCTGCAGTACCCCCAATACTCTGCAGTACCCCCAATACTCTGCAGTACCCTGCCATTACTCTGCAGTGCAGTACCCTGCCATTACTCTGCAGTACACCCCATTACTCTGCAGTAACCCCCATTACTCTGCAGTACCCCCCAATACTCTGCAGTACCCGCCATTACTCTGCAGTACCCGCCATTACTCTGCAGTACCCCCAATACTCTGCAGTACCCTGCCATTACTCTGTAGTACCCCCCAATACTCTGCAGTACCCTGCTATTACTCTGTAGTACCCCGCCAATACCCTGCCAATACTCTGTAATACCCTGCCATAAATTGCCATACCCAGCCATACTCAGAGATACCCAGCCATACTCGGTGATACCCTGAAATACCCAGCCATAGACGCCCCCCACCCCTCACCGCCCTCCGGTGCTTCTACCAACTCGCCAGTACGATCAAAGCCAGAATCTTTTTTTTATTTTTTATTTCAGGCTTCCCAGCCTAGAGGTGAGATGTGGGGTCATATTGACCCCCCAGATTTCACTGTAAAGAGGACCTGTCACCCCATATTCCTATTACAAGGGATGTTTACATCAAAAATATATTTTTGGGGAAAAAAATGTCAAACTAAAATAAATAAAGTAAAATGAACAATAAAAAAATAAAATATAAATTAAAGCGCCCATGTCCCCATGTGCTCGCATGTGCCACACATGTGAGGTATCGCCGAGAATGTTAGAGCGAGAGCAATAATTCTAGTCCTAGACCTCCTCTGCAACTCAAAACATGTAACCAGTAAAAAAAAAATTAAAGCGTCGCCTATGGGGATTTTTTAAGTAGCGACGTTTGGCGCCATTCCACGGGCATGTGCAATTTTGAAGAGTGACATGTTTGATATCTATTTACTCAGCATAACTTCATCTTTCACTTTATGCAAACATTGGGCTAACAAGTGGTTAATAATAGAGCTTGCAGTCAGTAGTGTTAGGAGATAGTGCGTGCTGTCTGCGTGCTCTGTACCCAGTACATACCGCTATAATATAGGGCAGGCCCCTACTTTCAAACATCCAACTTACAAACATCTCCTACTTGCAAACGCAAGGAGACAGCAGCAACTGAGATGAAAAAAGATGGACGACAAAACAAATTATACAGGGGTGATAACCCTTCCCTATGTTTTCCAAAAAGCTTAAAGATAGTTTTTTTGACTGGAGCTACACTTTAAAAATGTACCGGTTGAAAATGACAAACAGATTCAACTTAACACAACAAACCTACACAGTCCCTGTCTTGTTTGCACCGCCTGTATACTGCTGTTCTGAGTATATAGGGCCTGGGGGCCACACGCATTTCCTTTTTTTAATATGGGTACGGGGTTCCCCTTAATATGCGTACAAGACCCAAATAGGCTGGTAATGGGCAGGGAGGGCTACCCATGCCATGTTTCTCAATGATTTTCAACCATATTGCAGGAACCAGATATAACATTAAAACCGCAAGCAGTTTTAAATGGTGTTATTTCCGTTTAATGTCATTTTGTGCAGGGACTGTTCTAAACACGGGAAACACGTGGCACTTCACAGGCATACTACAGACACCCCCCAGGCACCATATTTAAAGGAATATTTCACTTTTTTTTTTCACTTTAATCGTCATTAAAATCAGTGCTCCCGCCAAAACGGCAGTTTTTAAAACTTTTTTTTGCAGTGACCCATGTCCCCTGAGGCAGGAGGCAGGTCCCCAAACCCTTTTTAGGACACTATCTTACATATTAGCCGTTAAAATTAGCACTTTCCAATTCGAACGTTCGAGTCCCATAGACTTCAATGGGGTTCTAACGTTCGTACCGAACGCGGGGGTCGTTCGCAAGTTCTGGTGCGAACCGAACCGGGGGGTGTTCGGCTCATCCCTAGTAGACAGTAACAACATAACATATAACCACCAATCAATACAGTTCGATTAAGGGGAGTAAAATAGGTACCCTTTGTCCCGAAAATGCCTTACCAATCAAGGAAGTCTGATAACTCAAATGTAAACAAAAGGCTTACCTCAGCCGGCTGATTATCAGAAATTCCCGGATCGTCTCAAGCTCCTCGTTTTGGATACTCAGGGTCACCTGATAACCCCTGCTGGCCAAGCTTGCCACCTGAAATTGATATTTTGATGATAGGCAACTCCTATCCTCATATTGATTAGTGGTTCCAAATTAATAACTACTGCAGTAGGGAACAGACACAAAAGACCAAATAACCGTTCTCCTTTATTATGACACATTTGAAGGTTTTTATACACATGATTACGTAGGTATCACATTAATATTACAATTGTACGTTTATGGTAACAAGGGGCGTTACATAGGCAGGCTAATTCTAATCAGGACTTGAAAGAATGCAAAACATGTACTGAAAACATTATTAGTGCCGTGTGCACAGTGAGGGCATCGTGCAATACATATAAAATAGAATACAATTATATACAGAACCTACAAATTTCCATTACACTTCCTCATAATCATCATAAGATGTTCTTTCACATGGTAAAAATTTAAATGAAGAAGCACATCTCTGGGTATTTGGTCTGACAAATGAGACGGTTTAGGCAGGTGATGAATTCTGTCGATAGTAACTTCTAAATGTGTGAGACATGGTAGGAGAGATTTAAACATTGTCGCTGCATAGATGCCCAGGTCGGATTGCGGCACTGATTCAGGGATCCTCCTTATTTTCAGATTGTTCCTTCTCGACCTGTCCTCCATGTCTGCCAGCTTTTCCTTAATCCATTCATTCTCGCCCTCCCTCTCATCATGAGCATCAACCAGATCATTTATTATGGATGCATATTCCTCAATTTTAGCCTCAATGTGATCCACTCTATTCCTCACTTAATGTATGTCTCTACTGAATCGGTGCATACATGAGGTCATATTGGTTTGGATTGTGCTCAGGCACTGGGGCTTCCAATTGTTTTGCAGTTTTTTGGAGATGGTCCCAGAGATAACCAGAGCTGTCCCACTGAGGAATCGGGGGGATGTCACCTCTGTTGGGCTGCTTTGTGCCGCTGTGTCCCTGTATTGCCGGAGCTCCAGGATTATGCATCCATCCGGCTTACGCATCAGGTAACGCCATCCCAGATGTTCTTTTATATGAATATTGGTAATAAGCTCTGCATGGTTTGAGATTCCCAGGTCCTGCAGAGCGTCATTTCTAGTCAGGGCCTCAATAAACTGGACCAAAAAATTGTCTTGTAATAGGTGTATAAATTGTTGCCCTTTAACTTTCCCAGCAGTGCCATTACTTCAGTCAATTTCCAGGTAGTTAAAATCACCCATTATTTTCACTGTCCCAGCCCTTGCAGCCCTTTCCATCTATGCAAGGAGCTGAGTCTCCACCTCCTCACTAACACTGGGAGGTCTATAACAAACCCCAATGCCAACCTTTGCAGTAGGCACATTCATGCACAGTTCCACCCATAATGCTTCAGACTCATCACACTCTCCATCAACTAGGTCCTCTTTCACACTCGCTTTGAGATCACTTATCACATAGAGACAAACACCACCACCCCTCCATTTTACCCTGAAAGAGAGCATATTTGGACTGCTTCACAACATACTAGAATGTCACTGTCAAATAATAGAATATGTCACTGTCTGTAACACTTACACCTTTGTAAGGATTACATAAAAAGCTGCAGCAGTCACATTTAAACTCTGCAGCTTGTATAACCAGGACTTATATTTATGTATGTGTGGTGCACACTACACCATAGAAACAATGAAAAGCTGCAAAAAGCTTTGTATGTGGCTTTTGACAAACATAGTCTAGGTAGATTTTAGCTGCAATAGTTCTCTCTAAAGATTTAAGTGTTTTATGGAAAATTTGCTAAAAAAGACACAAGCAATTTATTTTTGTCTACATACCCCAGGTCTGATTACTAGCCACTCATTTTTCCCTTTTTTGGCTTTGTATTATCCACTTCAGTATGCTTGCTTTAAATTCTAAAGGCACTTGAGGGCATAACTTTCCTTTTATTTTAGATAATAATAATAATATTCTCTCTCTTTAAAAGGTATTTTTGGAACACCTCAAGCCAGCCAATCATTTTAATATATAAAAGTCTTCATTTTCTAAAAACACACATTTCATTTCATCAGCTTCCATATATACCATATGTTTAAGTTATTCTTTTTAATATAAAATCTCATTACCTGCATAACTAACACAGCTCCTTTTTCACTCTCTCTCAATCATTCTCGTTTCATCTTTGATATAGGAACAGAGAGAAATGAAAATAAGAAACTGAGATAAAATCTATAATCGCTGAACTTGCTCTTCACATTTCTAAACAAAATTAGGTAGATGAATCTTTCAAGACCAAAAAGAGGAAAGAAAAGAGGTAAAATCAAGGAGAGAGCATATAATTTCAGAACAGTCTAGGGTTAAAATCCTTCTCTGTGCAGATATAATCTCTATTTTATACTTAAAAATGTTTGTTATCATCCAAAAGGTTTGTTCTTCGTTCTTCTTCTGTTGATTTCCATGAGAAATCAAGTACTGATCATAAACGTGATACTTTTTTGATTTGCACTAACAGTTAAAGTATATCTAACCCCCTCCTCCCCAAAAAAACAAAAATAATAATATGTTACAGCTTATCGGTCCTTAAATGAGATGCCAGCTTTAGCTTTCTGTTTCAAGCTATTTTTTCCCTTATTTTCACTTCCTATCTTAGGGTTACTACTCTATCTATGGAGAAGCAATGGGGACACCATTAGGCAGCAGCATTGACTGTAACGGGTAGTGGTAGATTGACTAGTATTTTATAAGAACTTTATATAAGTGACTAACAAACTAAATCTTGAAATATAACTAAAGGCAAAAAACTTTTCTTTCATTATGGATAGAGTGGAGATGAATTAAAACATCTGTCAGGTTCATATTGCTTACATTTTTATTGAAAAAAATATGCAAAGTTATACAAGCAATTACTTTGTAAGATAAAGTCAATACAATACAAGACAAGGTTAATGAACAGTAACCAAAGATTGTATATAAGCGAGATGTAACACGACTAAAGATCTATTTATATAATGCAATCCAGGAGAGCGTTCTAGGTGGGGCGGGATAGGGGGATTAAAGAGTGTGTGGTAATGGGTTGCCCTACCAGCAAAATTGGTGACTACAAGAGTAGAAGCTTTCAAGATGAGTCACAATATCAGTGTAGGTGTGGTAGCCGGGTCACTAATGAGGTAAGGAGGTAAGATTCAAGTTGTAATAATATAGCCATGGGGCCCATTTTTTCTGGAGCTTTCATAGAGCAAGGTTTGCTTTGGCAAATATGAGTTCCATCTGAAAGTTCTGATTGAGGATATTGTGGGTTAGTTGTGGGGAAGGTATAGAGGCGCTATTTCAGGCTGCGAACAGAACATGTGAGGATGGGGTGATGTTGAGATTCCCAGACTTCCAGACCCAGTCCAAGTAGTGCTAACTGAGGGATAATTTTTGTACAGTTGTCAGTAAGAGTTGTGAAAGGCTTGAATGGATTTCCAAAAGGAGGATAACAGTGGCCAGGGCCACCAAGTGTGATCCATAGTGCCTGTGTGACCACATTTTCTCAGGCAGGTGGGGGACAGGGTGGGCGCAAACTTTGCCATTTTTATTGATACCATTGATAAAGCAATTTCTGTGCCATTTCCCAGTGTGAGAGGCACCTAGATATTTTTAAGATGTAATGTGATGCTTGATGCCATGTGAATAGATGAGTTGAAGTTTAGAGATTGTTTCCACTTCTCCATCGATGGAAGTTTGCTAATGTTTTATGGAGTGTTGAGCATTTTATAGAAAAGTGAAGATTTATTTGAGGATGGTGAGGGGTGATCATAGAGTTGGATGACATCTGAGGTGAGTGATTGTTCTGAAAAGGTAATCAATGCAAGGACATGGTGCACTCAAAGGTATTTGAAAAAATCCTTACTGGGGATATTAAGTTGTGTAAGTCTTGAAAAGTGCATAGGTCACCATCATTCAGAATGTGCCCAATTGTGCTGTTACTAGATGTTACCCAGGAGGATAAGGATAAGTCACTGCTTAAAATTTCTAGCAAAGACAGGGGGAAGATTTCTTTCGCTCTTTTTGGGAGACCATTGGAGTGTTGGTGGATGGAAGTCCAGACTTATATTGTTGCATTTACTGTGCTTAAGAAATATGATGTCAGTCGGTATTGCATTCAAGTGGCAACTAGTAGAGATTTAGTGGAGTGACCAAGGGAGGTTTCCTCTATCTGTACCCAAAGCAGATGGCAAGTAGAGGACCACCAGTGTCTGGCTTCGTTTAGGAGAATGGCTTTATAGCAATTCCTAGGATTGGGGGCACCCATTCCCTCTTTATATTTTGGGATTCACATAATGGAGTGTTTGACCCTGGGGTGTTTGCCATCCAGATGAAGCTGTTGAGAGTTTGTTGAAGTGTGTCCAGTTGAGATGCAAGTATCAGAACTAGGAGGGTATGGAACAAGTATAGTAGATGAGGCAGTAGAAATATTTTGGTTAATGCTATTTTGCCAGCCCACAAGAGATGAACAAAGATCCTGTAGCTTCTTGAGTAGGAGTTTGTAGTTTGGGAGAGCCACTCTTTTTTATTTGTCATGCTTACCAGTATCACCAAAAGTAAAAGTGAAAGAAAAGCCCCATATTGGATTGTTTCCAGAAGAGGGATAGAGGGGAAATTTTCGAATGAGGACACTAGTTTTAGTAACCTTGGTGACGTCAAGGGATTCCCTCACTTTAGAGGGATTTCCTCTCGCTTCATGTTTTAGGTATGGACAGGAATTGAAGGGATATTTCCAAATGGGACACATGGGCAAGAAAAATCTGACAGGGGTTTTAACCCTCCCTTACTCTACCAAAAATGAAAAAAAAAGTTTTGAATTTAGGTCTACTTTGACTACAGTTAACATTTTTTTCAGAAGTTACAGAAGTTAGTTTTTCTCTTTTTGGGAAAAAGGTCTAAATATTGTAAGCACTTCTGTAAGCAGGTGCAGTTAGCTAGTATGCCACTAGGCGGCTCTGTCCCAAAATTGTGTGTGGTAACAAGGAATGATGTAAATGGGTGTTAGGTTCCTTTTTAGACCTGTCATTTTAGGCCTTCCTGTAGTGATTTAAGGGGTGGAGTCAGTGCCTATATATATATATATATATATATATATATTACAGATTGGGATAAGCCTAGTGCAGTTGGATTGGGAGCCAGATACCCCACCAACATTCAGGGGTCAGGGGTAGTCAGCAGTACAGCAGGGCTGTAGGCCATGGTAGTGCTGCACACAGAAGAGCTCGCTGTAGTCTTTCAGACTCTTATGGTTGGTGTAAGTTAGTGCGGGTTGCAAAAGGCCTTTCAGGCCAGGCTAAATGTTCTTTGCTGTAAGTTCTATCCCTATCGAGGACCTGGGAGAAGTGTACAGATACTAGAGATGCAGCTGTAGTGATACAATGACGTGTAGGGAGTTGTCAGCTAGATGCACAGAGCCCTATGGCAAGTCAAAGCTTTTGAGTGAGGACTAAAGACCATGGGATAAAAAATGTGCAAGGGAAGGTGGCTTAAGGATGATGTACCGTGTGCTGCTTTCACATGACTGGTGTGGTCAGTGCTGGATTTAGACCTTGAGGGGGCCCATGACACTTCAAGTTTGGGGGCTCCTTAACATAGGAATTAACTTATATGACATATAAAAAAGTCTACTGAGATGATTGATAAACCACATATATATTTTGGAGGCGCATGCGTGGCAGCTCCCAAGATGGCCACGACCTTCTAGAGCTTCATGCCACTCCGGTCCACTAAAGCCCTCTGCAGCCTTCAGGATGCCTGCCCGAGCACCGCTTCATGACACATCAGAAGGGGATCAAACTGGGAACGCCCCGCTGAACACAGCTTGGGTCAGGAGAGATCTCTCTCGCCAGCTGAACTCCGCTGATGGCCCGCTCAGCTATGCTTGAATGGCGGTCATCGTGCCACGATGCAGAAACATTGACGCTGAGGCAGATGAAGCCATAGCTGACCAGGATACAGCTCCTCCATCTATACCAGACACAGTGAGTCTCCTGCACATGGTGACACCCTCCCCCACATCCGCTGAATTGCTGTTAGTGAGGTTGATGGATGGGCTCCCAATGACACCTAATGATCCTTTAGAAGGCCTAATTACTTGTGAGGGGGATACCTGTAACACCTCTCTAGTACCCACTGACTTTCCCTCTATAATGACAGTCTTCTTCCAGAAGTCTAGCATTAAACGGAACCCAAATCACTTCATCCATCCACGCAGACCTGCAGCAACTGGGTATGGGGATTGAAGTCATTGAAAAAAAGGCAGATCAACCTGTAGCCAGAATCAATCAAAATTCTGGCAGAACACAAGACATACAGGACCAACTAGAGACCGCTATATCTAAGATCGATGACCTGGAGAATAGGTCCAGACATTATAACTTCAGGATAAGGGGACTCCCTGAATCTGTGAAAGATGTCCAGCCAGCAGTTAAGGCCCTCATCAAAGGTCTCATTTCGGACATATCTGAATGCCACCTGGAACTTGACTGAGCTCACAGAGCCTTACATACCCCCCCCCCCCAGTCAGACTGCCTCCCCAGGGACATTATAGTCAAACCTAATTTTTCTCTGTCAAAGAGGAAGTGATGAGAAAATCGAGAATGGCTGATGCTCTCACTGCACAGGGTCATACAGTTCAGGTCTTTGCCGACCTCTCACCCTACACGGTACAGAAGTGGACCTCACTTAAACCACTCCTCCAAGGCCTACAAGAGAAAGAGATAACCCTACTGCAGTAAAGGCTTTGGCTCAACCTTGTGTTTCACTGTTTTTCACTAGTTGTTAAACCTTTATTCATCTGATCTTCTCCTAATAAGCTCTCCAGACATTATGGTCTAATCTATCAGACATGTTGAATTTTAAAGGTCATAGCTTGTTTAATTACTTCCCTTGTTTCAGGACATCTTGAGTCCTGCCACAAGGTTGGGTGACGTACAGGCCTGTGGCCGAATCGACTGTATTTTAGTCCCCCCTTGTGTGGGCTCTGGGAGGGTTCCCCTCGTTGGAGCTGGTTTCTCCCAAAAGTCTCTGTAAGAATTGAAGGCCACTGGAAAGGGAGGACGGTTTGGACACGGGGGTCATGGTATGGGTTTGTTACCCCTAAATTACTTATTTGTCAGGTGTTCTGTTTAACTTACACTGTTACTGTTTCTTCCCAAAAAATAGGTAGATTAAGCGCACTCTAGGTGGGGATGCAATAATACAAAATAGGGAGAGAGAAGAGGGAAGGAAAAATAGGGGGAACAAGATGTAAGTTTATCACAATTCTTCCTAGCATCTGATAGCAAGACAAAAAGAGTAGCCATCTGCTTCTCCAAACACATACATTTCTCAGACGGATGTAATCACAGACCCTCTAGGCCGCTACATCTTAGTGTCAGGCACCATAGACGGTAAGACCTACACCTTTATCTCTTATTATGCCCCAAAAAAGGGCTAAGCATAGTTCTTTGACAACACTTCAAGGGCACAGTCATTATTGGGGTGACTCCAATGTCGCATTCGATCTCTCCCTGTACAAAACAGCTACAGGGAAGTCTAGACCCAAACGCCCCTCAAAACAGTGTGAAAATTGCACACCTGCTGCATTCGGCAGGACTGATAGATATCTGTAGAGAACTTAATCCCAACACAAAGGATTATACTCGCTTCTCAGTGCCCCACAATTTGTATGCCAGGATAGACCACATTTTTACACAGTCTGCATCTGTCCAACTGACCCTAACTTCCAGAATTAAGGATACTCCCCTGTCAGATCACTTCATTTTGACTTTAGTCACCCAACAGCCTTCAGGCTTAGTAGGTCCTTTCAAATTGTGACTTAATGAGGCATTGCTAATTGACCCAATACAGTGTACACTCCTAGAACAAACCATGAAGGGCTATTTTCTTGAAAACGATAATAACTCGGTGTCTCCGCGACTCTGTAGGCTGCTCACAAAACAGTACTGAGAGGTAAACTCATTCAGCTCTCTTCCAAACTTAAATGGGAACATAGAGCAGACTTACAGAGGCGCACAGAGGAATACCACTCTCTAGCTAAGGCCCACAAATGAAACCCTACACATGAAACATTAGCCCAGCTTGATATGGCCCAAACTAACCTCAATCTTTCCCTCACAACTGCTGCTGAGAAAGGAGCATATAAAATATACTAATAGCGGAGATGATATTGGCTTTTTTATAGTGGCGGGTCAAGTCTTCCCTACATGTTTCGCCAAGACATTGGCTTCTTCAGGGGAATAAGACGTGGCCAAAATAATTATAGCTCTCTAAAGAAAAGAAAAATAAACACTATAAATAATGTACAGAGATGATATAAGGTTAGACAAGGTGCACAATACTGAATAATTGGGCGACAGGGTACTAGTTGTCTCAACCCCCTCCCCCAATCCCCCCCACACACACAGACCACACCATATAGTGGGAATCAAAACCCCACTGCCCCAGAGAAATAACCCAACCTACACTGATGCCCCCAAAAGCAGAGTCAGCAAGGAGTTGGTCCCAAGGAAGGCAAGCCAAAACTACCGTAGTGTGGCGGCAGAGGGCAAAAAGGAGACCAATAAAAGCTGCAAGAGAAAATAATCTTAGATAGAGACAAATAAAGCCCATGTCTGTCCCATAAATAGGGCTAAATACCCTCAATGCATACCAAGAAAACGTAAGAATAAAATGTAATTATTCAGTATTGCTCACCATGTCTAACCTTATATCATCTCTGTACATTATTTATATTGTTTACTTTTATTTTCTTTAGAGAGCTATAATTATTTTGGTCATGTCTTATTCCCTTGAAGAAGCCAATATCATGGTGAAACATGTAGGGAAGACTTGACCCGCCACTATAAAAAAGCCAATATCATCTCCGCTATTAATGTACACGTTTTGCATGTTATCTGGGTGGGGTGGGCATCCTACGAGAGGACTTATCTGGCATTCTATTGAATTTATATTCTCCCCCATTCACTTCACACTCACAACTCCATCCATTCTTCTCATTCACTCAACTTTCAGTCTCTCATAGTCTGGTTTCTCTTAGGTCCCTTCCCATCGTTTAGGAATTTTTCTATACTGAAAGAATTTACATATTGATCCCTCTTGCTTCCCACCAGGGTTTCCAAATCAGGTCATATTTCTTTAACGCCCATTGCTTTATATATACCGATTTCTCCTTGAGAATTACTTCATTCATACTGTTTAGCCATTCCCCACTGGACGGAGGTGATGCTGACTGCAATCTCCAGGTGATCAGGTTCCTTGCTTGGAATAAGCATCTCATAACTACTACCTGGCTGTTTCCTGGATTTCCCGCTCCTTCCACTAATCCCAGTAGGCAATGTTTTACCTCCAACTCAGTGGAGTTTCCAAACGCCCGGTCGATGATTCCTGTCACCTCTGTCCAGTAGTGGAACAGCTTCCGGCATCTCCAAAACATGTGGAGCATATCCCCCTCTAAGTCCCCACACCTAGGGCATCTTGGGTTTGACCGACGGCCGAACTAAAAAAGTTTGCGAGGGGTGTAATAGGTTCTAAATGCTAATAACAAATGTGTCATCCGCTGAGAGGGGGACAACGAGACCAGTGGGGCCAGTTCCAAAATTCTATTCCATTGCATTTTAGAGATGTCTCCAACATCTTTTTCCAATTTTCTCTTATACGCAGGGGGTTCCCTCCCTCCCATGCTCCCCTTATTAATATGTGGGTATATTTTTGAAATTAGACCTTTCCCCGACACTGCTTTGATTAGTTTTTGAAGTACTGGGATTCAGTGTTAATTTTTGCAGAAAATTTCGATTTAGTTTTAGTCTAAGCCCCCGTACACACGGTCGGACATTCTGCCAACCAAATCCGTTGGATTTTGTCCGACGGATTGTGTCCGAAACTGTTGCATACACACGGTCGGACCCAGTTGTCGGATTTAGCGGTTGCCAAGAACGCGGTGATGTAAGCCGTGTACGGCGGGACTAGAAAAGGGAAGTTCAGCACCATGTCCGTCACCCTTTGGGCTCCTTCTGCTGATCTCGTGTTAGTAGAAGTTTGGGGAGAGATGATTCGCGCTTTTCACATTAGTGATTCAGATCGCTACTGTTCTTTGGTTCCTGCTTGTCTTTGCGTATCTGATAATCAGTGTGTGCAGTCATTAAGTATTTGTTTCTCATTGTGGACTATATCTAGGTATAGTACGCTTTGAAAGGCATTTTTTAGTGTCTGCTTGCTTCTGCTATTCAGGTCGTTCTTTCAGGCCTTGCTGTTTATCGTTGCTTTCTGGTGTCCGTTCTGACCAGCCGACCATTTTCAAACCATGTTTCCTCTACGAACTCGTCGTACAGTTTCTGCTGTGCAGGGACTTCGTGTTGTTGTTCTTACTTTGACACAAGCCTGGTCCATGAACAGGGAGGGGAGGCGTTTGTGGACCAAGAATTGGTTGCGCAGGCGTCACCAGTTCTCGCACATGCCTTTGCTCCATGAGATCCGCGAGAATAATCCTGATCATTTCAGGAATTATCTCCGGATGACGGACCCCGTTTTTCACCATCTGCTGGCTTTGCTGACCCCTTATCTCACCAGGCAGGATACCTGCATGTGGCAAGCCATCACTCCGGAGCAGAGGCTCGTCGCCATGTTGCGCTACTTGGCGACAGGGAGAAGTCTTCAGGACCTCAAGTTCTCTACAGGCATCTCCCCCCAGGCTCTGGGGATCATTATTCCAGAGACCTGTTCTGCTATCATTCAGGTCCTGCAGAAGGACTATATGAAGCTAAGTTTTATCCTTAAACATCACATTCTATGTATTTCATGATTGCTAATGTCTTGCATTTCTTTCCTCATTCCTTAATTACCATCATTGCAATATGCTCAAATTCATATACTCTGACCCATTGTCCTCATGCAGATTTGCCTCACTAACTTCCCCACCATGCTCTTCTTGGCCCATAAAAATATAGTCTAGTCACTTAACAATGTTTTTTGTCAGCTCCATAGTATTGCTTTCCCCTAAACACCCCCTAAAATGTCTACAAATGTGATGTGTGTGCTTCAATTCATGAAAAGTGACCTTTTTTTTTTTTTTTTTGGGGTTGTGCCAAACTCATTAGTAACCCCCCTCTCCCCAACTGCTAGCTCAGCTGATAGCAATCTTCTATCTGATGACTTGACCAAACCCAATACACACTATACCTACCTTTTTCATGATCACATTTATTGACAAATTCACCAAAGCATGTAGTGTAAGGGCCTTCCTCAATACTTTCAAATGCTATTTTTATTTTTTTAACACATTAATTTTCTTGCTTTGTAATAGCAGATTGTCAAAATGTGCTTCCATTTTGTTATTATGACACTTCTTACCTGTCCGGTGGACTACCAATAGTGTAAGTAAGGAGAGGCTTTACAAAGTATCACACATTATTTAGGCATTCAGCTCTCAATCAAGTGGAGAGGGTTGCCTGTCCTAAACATCCCCCCTCATTTTTTAGCAAGGGCCCATCATATGGGGGGGGGGGGGGGTGATGACTCTCATAAGGGGACCTTATACTTTAGGCTTTAAATACTCAGTTCCCAAAATGTTATACTAATTTTTACCAAAAATGTGGGTGTCTAATCTGCTTGCAATGTTGATTTGTCAAATTACAAATTTGTGTACTTGTTTCAATACACAGTGTCCTTCAATACCACAGGAATGGCAGACTGTGGTCTCCCACTTTGCCAGTTTTTTTTAAGTTGTGCCTTTTTCACCAACAGTGCAAACCCAAGTTCAGAGCGAGATGAGGGGACAGTCTCTTCTTCAGGTAATCTTATTATGTTGTGGGTCTGCTACACACACACCTTCTTTTTGTAACTAATGTATGTAGTGAATTACTGACCAAAATCGTGCTCATTTTCAGCACCATGGCAGGAAAATGGCATGATTGTCCAAATTTACACCTCACTGTGGGTGTTTTTTACTAAAGGCACATCCACTATGCACTACAAGTGCACTGCAAAAGTACACCTGAAACTGCACTTTGAGTGCAAAGTGGAGTTACCTTTAGTAAATCACACTCCTTCTCAGCACAAACTAAAATTTGACTACAAATACATTTTCTTTTCTTTTCAAATGTTTTTATTGAGATTTTTAGCAGAGTTAGTTACAACAAGGGTTACAAAACAAAAAAAATAATATATAGTAATAAAAGTAACATAACACAGTATAATGTAGTGACAGGGGTTTCTCAGCACAATATAGCATAGAAACAAATAGTCCACAATAAAGAATAAAGTAGTATTCCCAAGTATCTAATATTCATAGTCATAAAGGGACTCGAACAAGAGTAAGTCTCTTAGAACTTGTATAATAAAGTCCGTAATATAATTATTGTAAGATTTATAAATAGCGATATGGATAATGGCCACTTCTGGACCCCAAGACACCCCTCACAGGGATCTATCTGTGTCTTGGAGTACCTAGGCCAACATCCTAAAGGAAATTCAAACACAGTAGTTATCTTTTATGAAGGAAAATAAAGATCTATTCTTACTCCGCAGCTCAATTCAGATAAACAGACATGTGATATATTTGTCACTTTGTTATGAAATTATTTTTAAAGCCATCCAAAAAATATTAAAACGCACAGGAGTTCTTTCTTCTATATGATTAAAGAATCAGCATTATCTAAATTGTGGAAGTATAATTTTTGTACCATGTACTCCAAGGTTCCCATAGTTGTTGTTCCTTAATATATAAGGATTTGTCATTAGGAAATAACAATTCGTAGGAGTGGTGGAGTTGGGTTAATTCTATAACTTCTGTCATAGTAGGAAGAGAGTCAGTTTTCCATTTTCTAGTTATGGATAGTCTCGCAGCTAAAAGTATATGTGTTTCTACTTTACGATATTGTTTGGGAATCGTATGTAAATTCATATTCAGAATGGCTAGTTCTGGTGAAAGTTGAAGGACAATACCTGTTATGGAAGCGAGTAAATGGGAGATTGCCTGCCAGTAGTTATGTAAGCTTGGGCAGTCCCACATAATATGAAATAGGGTCCCCAATTGGGTACAATTTCTCCAGCAATTAGGTGACGAGTTCCCCTTGAATTTTGCTAGGATATGTGGAGTCAGGTATTGTCTTTGAACAATTTTTTGTGCCAATTCCCATAGTGTAACACATGCAGTGGCCCTATATATGCTTCGTAGGGAAGCCATCCATTGTTTAATTGAAAAGTCTTGCCCCAAATCTTGTTCCCATTTAAGAAAGGAAGGTAGTTTGCTGAGTATGTTTTTTTCCCATGGAATTGGGTATATTGTAGCTACTCCTTTCTGTGAGGTGGCATGGTTATTGAGGAAAGACCATATTTTAACCGGGATTGAAGCTCTGAGTTGTGGATTGTGTAGCAGACACTTTTCTATTTGAATATATGTAGATCGCTCAGAAGTCGGAAGCTGTAATTCATTACTTAACTGAGAAAAAGACTTTAATGAGCCCTGTTGGAAGAAGGAACCAAGTTTGATATCCCAACCCAAATTCAAGTCGTGTATTTGTACGCCAGGAATTAATGTTGGTATGATTGTTAGAGGAGGGTTTAACACCGTGATTGAAGTTTTATCCCATTTGTATGTGATGATTCTCTGCCAAGAGTGTAGCGTCGCTTTCACCGTTGGTGGGTATTGAGCTGTAATTGTGGACTTAATTTTCCTACTAAGTAACCAGAATTGCATATTAGGCTGTCGTGTGATGTCTTTCTCAATTTGTCCCCATAAAGTTTTAGGAGTAGGCAAGAACCATTCTTGCAATTGGGTCAAAAGAGTTGCGTCATAATAATCCTGTAGATCAGGTACGGTCGCACCACCTATATTTCTATGTTTAATTAGTATATGGTATGCGCAACAGGATTTTTTGCCATTCCATAGATATTTTCCCAAACTGCTTTGTAAGGATTTAAAGTAGTATTTAGGGATACATATTGGAAGGGACCTGAGTTGATATAATAATTTTGGTAAGGTCATCATTTTGAAAGCTGCCAGGCGACCAGCCCATGTAAATTCGAATTTACTAAGTGTTGACTACAAATACATTTTATGCGCAATGAAAAAGGAAGCCACACATTGTTGATAATTCAACTTTTTAATACAAGCACATTCACATGTGCGTTTTGAAAAGGTTTTTACAACAAACCAAGAGATTTTGTGTATCCAAAACAGAGTTTAATCAGAATTTTGTTTCCTTGTTGTTTTTGTGTAAGCAGGCATGTATTAAACTGTAAAATACTGAACACAGGAACTTACAAAGTTCAACTTTGAAAAGTGAAGACAATATCAGACATGAGTATGTACAAACTGGACTGATATTGCCTTCATCACATGGGGTGTGACCCCTGAAAAATCCAAATTTGGAAGATGCACACAGTGTGTCAACATGTGCTATCTCCCATCGTGGGGGATCAATGTACATGCTTTGGGGCTGCAACCCCTTCATCTCAGACACTTTCCACAAAACATGTACATTGATCCCCCATGATGGGAGATAGCGCATGTTTACACACTCTGTGCATCTTCCAAATGTGTAATTTCAATAAATACAACATTTTGTTTTTAAAATAGCAAAAATAAAACCCTATCTAGTTTTTGTTGTTTCACACTCTCCCCAAAACATCAATGATGTTCTTCATGTTATTTTTTACATCATTGATGTTTTGTTGGAAAATTTACAAATCACGATTGCACCCCATTATCTCCCCGATCAAGATCTGGGCACTTTCACTGGTAAAATGGGAATCTTCTTCCACATCACCTACAAAACAAAGCAAGCAAACACACCATGTAATAAAAATATGGTGATATACATTGCTGAGCTTACCGGAAGCTGTGTTCTCCGACACTCACCTGTTGTGGTGACAATTTGTCCAACCTCCACAATCTCTCCTTCCTCCTCCTCCTCCTGCTCCTCTGTTTCTGCTTTTTGAAGTTGCCCTTCTTTGTGAGGGGTGTGGTCCCTGGTGTCCTCATACTTGCCAAGTCTTCTCTCCCCTATGAGAATGTAAACAAAGAATAATTAGCACACAGAGGGCAGAAATAGGAATCTGAAACATTGCTTGGAAGTGTTGTACAATTGTGTTTTTGGGCCGAGTTACAAGGTGAGAACATTATTGGGTACACTTTGTTAAGCTGGAATACTTCCCTGCAGAACGATGTTTCTTACGAACGAACGAAACCATGAACTTGAAAGTGGCCATTTTAAAATGCACAACATGAAATCAAAGCACATGGAGCAGCATGCAAGCAAGAATAATCATATGAACACACGACAACTACTTCTTTTTTTTAAGAACACACTTGATCCTTATGTACTGCTCGTGCTCCCTCAGTTCTAGGTCTGACCAGCATTTTCTCAGTTGATCCTTGGATCGGCGTACCCCAAAATTCTTATGAAGACTCTTCACAACTTTATTCATGATCTTGGCCTTTCTGATATTTGGGTTTGGGTAAGGTCCATACTTCTCATCATAGTCGGTCCTGTTCAATATGTCGACCATCTCCAACATCTCTCCGAAAGACATATTTGAGGCCTTAAATCTTGTCTTCCTGGATCGGGACATTTCAGGCTCCGAGCTTTCCTCACCCTCCTCCTCGTTAGTGGAACTATTATTAGTGCGCACCTGTGTTCTCTCCGCCATGTGCTCTCCCCACTGCGCCAGAAGCGAAGGGGCGGGGAATAGTCTGGAAAGAACGTCAGGGGCGGGTGTAGTTTCACGCATGCGTACTGTATATAAAACGCAACACGCGTGTATCGTCCGTACGATCTGGGAAGAGAGTGAGGCGCGGACGTGACGAGCGTGGAAACGATGGTAACATTTTTTACTTGGTGCTTCACTAGACTAGGACTGCTTCTATCTAGGCTGATGTTGGGACAATATTAGGAGGGTTTTTAATGGCATTATTAGTATTTGAGGGTTTGTCTTGTGTTGTGTCTTGCAGACAATATGGATCCTTTCCAAAATGAAAATTTTATGGGGCTATTCCTAGAACTCTACATAGAGATGCCCTGCCTGTGGCAGTTCCACAAAAGTTTTATGCCGACAGAACAAAGAGGAATGCAGCAGTGGAGAAACTGCTTTCTTTGGTGCGGATCATGGTCCCCACGGCAGACATGGACTATCTGAATAGGAAAATTGGGGCCATGCGGATTAAATATTTCAGGGAGAGAAAGAAGCACCTGGAGTCCTTGAGAGCAGGAGATCCAGATACCGTTTATTCCCCCAGGATGGTTCACTTTGACAGGCTGCGTTTTCTGGTAGACCAAGGGGTACCCAGGCCACCACTCAGGCCACCACTCTCCAGGCTTCCTCCAAGGCATCCTTCACCCCCAACTGAGGCTTCTGATGTCCAACCTGGGCCTTCCAGGCAGCACCATGTGGTGGGGCCCAGCTTGAGACAGGTATGGCATTGTTGAACATATTTCTTGTGTTACATTTAATGATGTTAACTAGATGTTCTTATTGATCAGTAAGTTGTGATTTCTCAAAGTGGTTTACATCTCAAGAGACAGTAGTGACCAAAAAAGATTGGGACGGGAAAGAAAAATGCTGGTCTCAGAATGATAGTCTGTTCTATTTGGTAACATTCAATTAGCAAAAGCCAGGAGCACAAAATGGTGTGATTGATGAGCAAAAACTAAAACTATGTCCCCTTTTCATACACAGGAAGACCTCAGTCGGGGGGAGGCTGTGGCAAGTGGCAGCCAGGAGGTTGACCAATGCCCTCCTTCTCCTCCTGCCCCAACTACAGGAGCCGAGCCACAGCCTGGAAGGATGCCTGGTGGAAAGTGGCCAAGGAAGACGAAAGAGTGATGGCCTGGGTTAAGTCTGGTGTGCCAGAAGATGCAGCCTCTTGAAGATCCACATCCTGGGGACAGAAATGGCATCTGAATTTCCTGTTCTCTAGGACTTCGGGACCAGACTTCTCTCCTTGAGATATCTACTCCTCAGGCCACCAATTTTTTCTATTCTAATTTGTTCATGTCTGCCCTGGGGGCCAAAGGCAGCACCAAAGTAAGAAGTTTCTCCAGTGCTGCGTTCCTATTTTTATTTTATAGTGACCAAAATAAAGTTTTTTTTTGTTTGATGAAATACTTGTGTAATGTGTTTTCCTTCCAAAAGGCCAGTTTATTTGTGAGCAGGCAGGTACATTTCAAAAATACAAAGTGAAATGAATAACAAGGGGCACCAACAATAAACAAACTCCTGTAGATTAAAAAAGAAAAAAACAAAGATAAAAAATAAAATAATGTTGTTGTGGTAAGTTTACACACAAAAAACACCCCAAAAAAAGGAGAAATTAGCAAACTGTCTTTAAAGGAGATTTTTAGGAATTAAAAATAAAAAAGCATCCAAAAAAGAATAAACCAAATCTAAAATTGTGTAGATGTGACGCAAACTAAAATTGTATTGCTGAAATGGTTAAAAAAGAGTAATGAAATACGTTTGGGAGAAGTGTGTGTGACTATGAGCATCAAAAGAAGTTCATTCTTGCAGCATTGTAAAGAACAAGAGAATGCGCTTGATGAAAGAATTTTTAACATTGCAGCGTGATGAATGTGCTATATCGCTTACGAGCAGTAGTTTTACCTGAACGAGCGCTTCCGTGTTGGAATTTGAATGTGAGCATGCATGGCACCTTGTCCGTCAGAGTAGGCTACACATGATCGGAGTATGTCCGATCGGACCAGTTGGTCGGAAAATATTTCTAACATGTTGGAAAACTTGGTCCGACGGATTTTCCGACGGAATCAGTCCGATGCATACCACACACAGTCAGATTATCCGACAACACGGTCCAATAGGACACATTCCGACGGATTCTCTGACCATGTGTACAAGGGCTAAGTCTTAGGACTAAAATGGCATTTTAGTTTTAGTCCCATTTTAGTCTTCTGCAGTTGTTTTAATTTTAATCGTATTTAGTCGACTAAATCTCCAGTACATTTTAGTCGACTAAAACTCATTTTAGTCATCTAAAATAGAATGGGTGTAGCTAAATTGTAATTCATTAGTTAACATTTCTCTACAATTTCCAAACTCATTATATACTGATGGAGTGAAAAATCGAATATGTTATTACTTATAGTATTGCGGTATGAGCATGCACTACAGACCAGTGTTCTATTCTCCACAGAATAGAACAGACTATCATTCTGAGACCAGCATTTTTCTTTCCCGTCCCAATCTTTTTTGGTCACTACTGTCTCTTGAGATGTAAACCATTATTAAGTAATTGGGAATAGGTTTTTTGCTGGACAACTGTAATGTTAGTGTCCTGTGTGCCTTGGAGAGATTGTTCTGCAGGAAGTTGCGGGGTTTTTGTGCTAGAAGTAACCTGATTGCTCTTTTTGTGTGTCCTGTAGGGATGTTTTCATCACTAATAGAATTATTTTTGTTTCCATTTTTGTTTTGGTTCGGGGATGTTTGCTGAATTGTTGTCAGCTACACTGTCAGTAGGAGTTGTGGTACATTTTTTATTCTGTATGATTTGGATATTTCTTTTTGGTTTTCTGTACCGTTTGGGTTTTGGTTGTAGAATGTGAGAGCTGTTTTCCCTTGTGGGTTCTGGATGATGGGCTAATATGTGCTTGGTTGATTGGTTGTTGTGTTTTGAGTGTGGATGTTGAGAGGGGTGTGCGAATGAGTGGTATGTTTTGAAGGGCCGAAAGGAAGGAGGGAATTGGATCTGCATTAGGGGCACTGGGGCAGAGTTTTTGGTTTTCCACTGGAAGACCCTTTTATTGTTATAGTCATCTACATCTCGTCTCATTTTTTGAAGTTTTACCATTATTCGTTTTTCTTCATCTAATTTTGTTTTTCTTTTTAGTAGATCTAGCCATGCACTGGGAAGATTTGGTGTCTCATTTGTGAGATTCGATAATTGGTTTTTGAGCTTTTCTAGGAGTGACGCGCTTTTGAGATCTCGCTGTTTCATAATAATGTTGATCCATTTTTGGGAGCAAAATTCAGAGATATGTTCCCATTCGGTTTGGAGGTCGAATGAGAGGAAGGCGCATCTGGTTTTTATTCTGAGGCCCCTCGGGGTGCCTTTAGAGGAAAGGTAATTTTGAAGAAAAAACTTGTCCCATTTTTGGTGATTGAGTGTTATGATGGAATCTTCAATTTTTCTAAATAATGTGCATAATTTCATATACATATTTTCTCTTATTTCAAAGTGTGACTTAAAGAAATCTTTTGGGAACTGTGAGAATAATTCATCTAAAAAGACATATTTAGAATGTTCTACTGATTGGAGCATGTCCATAGTGGGAAAAAAAAAAAAAAGGGGGAGGTCAAAAAATAATAAAGAGCTGAAAAGAAGGGAGATATATATATATATATATATATATATATATATATATATATATATATATATATATATATATATATACACACACTCATGCGCATGTGTGTGTGTGTGTTGTTATGAGAGTATTTAGGGATATATTTAGACAGATCGATGTGCTTGTATATCTCTCTGATGTGAGTGGTATATAGTATATGTATGAATGTATATACACACATGCATATGTGTATATTATTTTCTCATATCCAGAGCAAACACAGACTTCTAGTGCATATACAGAGTAAACCAAAATGTTTTTTTGTGTGTTGCGCTTCTGGGTTATATATGTCCAGGATGGGGGGAGGCTTGTGGGAAAACGGAGGGGAGAAAAATGGGATGGGGAAATAGGGGTATATACTGTGGTTTTGGTGTATAACAGTATTAGGGTTTCAAAACTGCTGCCACAGAATTTTGCAGTTCTTAGTAAATATGGCAGATAATATGGCAGATAATAGTCAATAAGTAGCTGGCAGGTTTTGATGTAAAATCATAGGTTATAGCCAATAGTCAATAGTTATAAGAATAGTTAGTTATAGCCATAGGGAAAGGAGGATTTCATAGCACAAGCAGGTAGGCAGCATGTTCAAGGGTAGAAGGCACCTTTAAGAGATATACAAACAGAAGAAAAACAGTGCCAACCTAAGTGCAGTATTTTAGATCACAGATATTTATTTGTAAAGTAGTACACTCACTCTCTATCGGAATGTTTCAGGCACATCACGTTTTACGTGTAAGAGAAGGTTCTGGGGGACATCACAGGGCTCCCGGGGAGAAGCGAACCTCTTTTTGCTGTTATTTTCCGTCCGGTGGCGCCGGTGGTTCCCAGCGTCTCATGGCCCGGTGTCGCAGTGTCAGGGAGGTCCGTTCGTTGGTCATACGGGGTTGCACTGTGATGACGTTGTTGCACGCGTTCGGAGCATGCGTGCTCCTTCTTCAGGCATATCGACCACCATGTTGGAAGTGGTCAAATAGGGAAAGGGCAGTGCTGATTGGTCAGTAAGGTTAGGGTGCCACTCTCTGTGGGGCGGGGTTATTGCTCTCTGATCTATACAAAATGAACAGAAATTGACATATTCATTTGTAAAATGGAACTAGTCCCACTGCTCTGGGGCTTCTGACTAGGTTGCTGTGAGCGGGCCTTTGCAAGGCGAATGAATGTGAGTATCTCTTGGCCTAGTTAGGAGATGTTGTCGCCAGGAGCAATGTATGTAAGAGAAGTCTAGCGTGGGAGACATATTCTTACGTCTGTTCAGTAAGGGAGAGTCCCGTGAGGGGGTTATTCCGCCATCAAGTTCAGTCTAGACAGTGTGTGTGGTGTTAGGACGGTCGCGTTGTAACGATCTGTTGGAAATTCTTACTGCTGGTTTGTGGCGAGGTGAAGTGGATTGTGTTCGAGTCAGGGCTAAATTATAGAGAGGATAATAAGAAAAAAAAGGGAAAAAAAAGGGGGGGAGTAAAGAAGAAGAGGGGGGGAGAATCAGGGGAAGGAATCTCCCTTCTGGGCTCCGCCATACGCTGGGGGTAGATACGGATAGACCTAGATTGAAAGGTAACTCCTCGTCACACCTGAACGTGTGGTAGAGTTCCCTTGTGGAGTGATTCCCCATTTTGGACACAGCGGTGTTGCTTACCTTTTTATTTTTATTTAATAAACAAGTGTGATTTAATTGTACTTCTGTCTTGGTCTGATTCATGGTTTTTGACAGTAGACCCTCTCCTCAATGACCCCTCTCCCTCGGAGGGCCACCGGGCTTGAGGGGAAAACGTCTATGGAACTTGCGGAGCAGGACAGGGACATGTACGTCCGAGGATGAAACCCAGGAGCGTTCCTCCGGACTGTACCCCTTCCAATGCACCAGGTACTGTATGCGCCCACGGAACCTACGGGAGTGAACAATGGATTGTACCTCATACTCCTCATGGTTCTCAACCTGAATAGGGTGAGGACGTCTCACTGAAGTGGTAAATCGGTTGCAGACCAATGGTTTCAATAAGGAGGCATGAAACACATTTGAGATGTGCATACTAGTAGTAAGGAGAGGTTTGGGTTCCTGGAGGACTGTGACGACTTCTCAGTCAATAACCGGTACTATAGAAGGGACGGACTGCACCTAAATGAGGAGGGTGCAGATCAGCTGGGATTAAGGATGGCCAAAAAGTTAGAGGAGTTTTTAAACTAGTTGATGGGGGGGGGGGGGGGGGTTCGGAGATAGAGATAGTCAGCGTGGAGCATATTCAAGAGGGTAATATTAGGGGCATTAATGGTAGGGTAACCAAAGCACATAAACCCAAGGTAAATATAGTAGCACGTCCTAGTTGTAATCTTGGAACACCCAAGAGGATTGTATGTGACTGGTCAAAATATATTAATGCATTAAAATGTTTGTTCACCAATGCCAGAAGTCTGCCAAGCAAAATAGGCAAGTTGGAAGCTCTGGTGCATCAGGAGAGCTATGATGTAATTGGTATTGCTGAAGCTTGGCTTCATTCCTCACATGACTTGGCTATTAATATTCCTGGCTATGCACTCTTTCAAAAAAGACAGATTAAAAAGGAAAGGTGGAGGGGTCTGTCTGTATGTGAGAAGTGATCTCAA
This sequence comes from Lithobates pipiens, assembly GCF_037356315.1. NCBI lineage: Eukaryota > Metazoa > Chordata > Amphibia > Anura > Ranidae > Lithobates > Lithobates pipiens. The sequence goes on along the minus strand of NW_027507686.1, from coordinate 129,056,631 downwards.
AGCGAGTGAGAAAGAGGACCTGGTGGACAGAGAGTGTGATGAGTCTGAAGCATTATGGGTGGAACTGCATACAGATGTGCGTAGTTCAAAGTTAATCATTGGAGTTTGTTATAGACCACCCAATGTTAATGAGTAAGTGGAGACTCAGCTCCTTGCACAGATAGAAAGGGCTGCAAGGGCAGGGACAGTGATAATAATCGGGGATTTTAACTACCCAGAAATTGACTGGGGTAATGGCACTGCTGGGACAGTTAAAGGGCAAAAATGTATAAACCTATTACAGGACAATTTTATGGTCCAGTTTATTGAGGCCCCAACTAGGAATGATGCTCTGTTGGACCCGGTAATCTCAAACCATGCAGAACGTATTACTAATGTTCAGATAATGGAACACCTGGGTAGCAGTGACCATAACATGATTTCATTTGATGTTAGCTGTAAGCAAAAATCACATACGGGAAAGATAAAAACACTTAATTTCAAGAGAGCAAATTTCCCAAGGATGAGGGCTGCTCTCCAGGACCTAGACTGGGAGAGAATATTGGCATCAATGGGCACAGAACAGAAATGGGAATTCTTCAAAAAGACTGTTTGTGATCTCACGGCAAAGTATATTCCCATGGGCAATAAGTTTAAAAGGCTAAAATTAAAACCGATGTGGCTCACAGCCAAAGTTAAAAAAGCTATAAACTATAAAAAAGGAATGCTACTGTCATTTAAATGTTACAAAGAATATAACAGAATATGTAAAAAAGAAATCGAGGATGAAAAAATTCAAAATGAAAGACAGATTGCAAAAGATAGTAGGACAAACCCCCAAAAAATCTTCAAATATATTAATAGTAAAAAGGTTAAGTCTGAGCATGTAGGCCCTTTGCAAAATAATCTGGAGTGGGTGACTGGGGACAAAGAAAAGGCTAACTTATTAACCACTAGAGATCCGCGCTATAGCCGAATGACGGCTACAGCGCGGACCTGCTTTGCCGGGACTACGTCTATTGACGTCGTCCCGTGCACGAGCGGCCTGCGCCCCCCCCCTGAGGGGCGCGCGCGGCGCGCTCTGTGAACGGCGAGTCTATGAGACTCGCCTGATCGCGGATCCGAGCAAGGGGTCGATCTGGACCCCTTACCACGTGATCAGCTGTCAGCCAATGACAGCTGATCATGTGACAAAACAGAGCCTGTAATCGGCTATTTTTCCTCCTTGCGCTGACAGCGCGAGGAGAGAAAAAAAAAAGCAGATCACCGGTGGCCGTGATCGGGACATCAGTTCCGATCACGGCCAGCTTATCAGTGCCCACCTGCCCCCTGCCAGTACCACCCAGATACTAAAAAACGTGCCACCCAGCAGTGGCACCCATCAGTGCCCATAGTGCCATACATCAGTGCCATACATCAGTACCCACAGTGCCCCCTATCAGTGCCCACAGTGCCACCTATCAGTGCCCACAATCTGCCTCAACAACATTGCTGCACCTCAGTGCCACATATCCCTGCCCATCAGTGTCATCTACCAGTGGTACCTATCAGTGCCCCTTAGTACCACCCATCCGTGCCACCCATCAGTGCCACCTATCAGTGCCATCTTATATGTGCCCATCTTTGCCCATCAGTGCCGCCTTATCTGTGCCCATCGGTACTGCCTTATCTGTGCCTATCGGTGCCACCTTATCTGTGCCTATTAGTGTCACCTTAACTGTGCCTATCAGTGCCCACCAGTGCAGCCTATCAGTGCCAACCAGTGCCGCCTATCAGTGCCCACCAGTGCCGCCTCATCAGCGCATTTCAATGAAGGAGAAAAATGACCTGTTTGCAAAATTTTATAACAAACTATTAAACATGATTTTTTTATTTTTTTTATTTTGCATCTTTTTTTGTTTGTTTAGCAAAAAATAAAACTCCCAGCTGTAATTAAATACCACCAAAAGAAAGATCTATTTGTGGGAAAAAAATGATAAAAATTTCATTTGGGTACAATGTTGTATGGCCGCGCAATTGTCATTCAAAGTGCATCAGCGCTGTAAGCTGAAAATTGGTCTGGGCAGGAGGGGGGTTTAAGTGCCCAGTAAGCAAGTGGTTAAATACTTTCTTCAGCTCTATGTATACAAAGGAGCATGGGGGAGCTCATGTCCATAATGGGGGTGGTACTGACGCAGCCCCAAATCCACAATGGCTCAAAAGGGATATGGTCCAGAAATATTTGGACAGAATAAAGGTGGATAAAGCACCTGGACCTGATGGCATACACCCACGGATCCTAAAAGAATTGAGCTCTGTAATTTCAAAGCCATTGTCTCTAATTTTTAGGGACTCATTAATGACAGGAATAATACCACTGGATTAGCGCAGGGCCAATGTGGTGCCTATATTTAAAAAGGGAACAAAGTCTTTACCAAGTAACTATAGACCCGTTAGTTTAACTTCTATAGTTGCAAAGATACTGGAGGGATTAATAAAAGACCACATAGAAGAGTTCTTGCAGGAAAATAAAATATTTTAAGCAACAGACAGCATGGACTCATGAAAGACATAAGTTGTCAGACAAACCTGATTTATTTTTATGAGGTGCTAAGTAAAACCTTGGACAGAGGGGTGGCGGTGGACATGGTATACTTGGTTTTTGCAAAAGTGTTCGATGCAGTTCCGCACACACCGCTCATGTGTAAAGTAAAGTCTACAGGTTTGGAAATATCAGTTTGTAAATGGATAAAAAACTGGCTAAAAGACAGAATTCAGAGAGTAGTGGTTAATGATTCTTACTCTGAATGGTCTAAGGTTATCAGTGGTGTACCCCAAGGTTCAGTGCTGGGACCCTTACTTTTTAATATCTTTATAAACTATATTGGGTCTAGGATCATAAGTATAATTTCCGTCTTTGCAGATGACACCAAGCTATGCAGTGGAATAACGTCCTTACAGGATATCTCCAATTTACAAGCAAACCTCAATGCTCTGTCTAATTGGGCGACCATGTGTCAGATGAGGTTTAATGTTGAGAAATGTAAAGATATACACTTGGGGGCTAAGAATATGCTTGCATCATACATGCTAGGGGGAGTACAACTGGGGGGATCCATAGTGGAGAAGGATCTGGGGGTTTTGGTAGATCATAAGCTCAATAATAGCATGCAATGCCAAGCTGCTGTTTCCAAAGCGAGCAAAGTCCTTTCCTGTATTAAGAGAGGTATGGACTCCAGAGAGAGAGATATCATTTTGCCCCTGTTCAAATCATTAGTAAGACCTCATCTGGAATATGCTGTTCAGTTTTGGGCACCAGTTCTCAAAAAGGATATTGGGGAACTGGAGAAAGTCCAGAGAAGGGCAACCAAACTGATAAGAGGCATGGAAGAACTCAGCTATGAGGAAAGATTAGAGGAACTGAATTTATTCACTCTTGATAAGAGGAGATTAAGGGGGGATATGATCAACATGTACAAATATATAAGCGCTCCATATAGTGAACTTGGTGTCAAGTTATTCACTTTACAGTCAACAAAAAGGGCAAGGGGGCACTCTTTATGTCTAGAGGAAAAGAGATTTCATCTCCAAATACGGAAAGGTTTCTTCACAGTAAGATCTGTGAAAATGTGGAATAGACTCCCTGCAGAGGTGGTTCTGGCCAGCTCAGTGGATTGCTTTAAGAAAGGCCTGGATTATTTCCTTAGTGTACATAATATAACTGGGTTCTAACATTTATAGGTAAAGTTGAAAATCCGATTGCCTCTTGGGGGATCAGGAAGGAATTTTTTCCCCTGCTTTAGCAAATTGGATCATGCTCTGCTGTTTTTTTTTTGCCTTCCTCTGGATCAACCGTGGGTATAGAATTGGGTATATGGGCTGGTATGATATTATTATATATATATATATATATATATATATATATATATATATATATTTTTTTTTTTTTTTGTGGTTGAACTGGATGGACTTGTGTCTTTTTTTAACCTGACTATGTAACTATGTACTAGGAGGAAGGTCCAATGTGTAAGCCACTGGGTTAATCCTGCAAAGGATATGGAAAGGCCCAATAAACCGAGGTGCAAACTTCAGTGAGGTGACACGAAGCCTGAGGTTCGAGATGACAGCCAGACCCTGTCCCCAACCTGGTAGGAAGGCACAGGAAGGTGTCTGTGGTCAGCATGGAGTCTGTACCTATCATTAGCATTACGCAAAGCCTCCTGGACTTGTACACAAGTGGAACGAAGACCACAGAGATGCTCCTCTAACGCAGGAATACTATGCGGAACAAATGAGTCAGGCAACATGGAAGGTTGGAAACCATAATTCGCCATAAATGGAGACAATCGGGAGGCAGAATTCAAGGCACTGTTGTGAGAAAACTCTGCCCATGGTAATAGGTCTGACCAGTTGTTAAGGTGGTCAGAAATATAGCAATGTAGGAATTGCTCCAAGGACTGATTGGCTCGCTCTGCAGCCCCATTAGACTGTGGGTGATACGTAGAAGAGAACGCAAGCTGGATTCCCAACTGTTCACAAAAGACTCACCAGAACTGGGAGACAAACTGACTGCCCCTGTCCGAGACAATAACCTTGGGTAGCCCATGTAAGCAAAAGATCTCGTTAGGCAACATCTTAAGTGGAGTACAATGACACATCTTTGAGAACCGGTCAACCACCATGACACAGGTGGTCACTAATGAGAGGTACTTACTGAGGGAGTGGGGTGCTCCACCCAAAAGGATTTGGTCAGAATCCATAAATAGACAAACAAGATATTTGGGGGGCACACCCTAAAAAAAAATGCATAAAGATGGTGCTGCCATAAGACCATACAACAGAACAAAAATATTACAGCGCACACATGCAAAACTAACATTTACCTCCATCAAGGCATTTTAAAAACACCTAGAGATTTTCAAAAAACATTATCAAAAAATATGGGGATTTGGTCACATCATATTGCTATATGGTGCTTAAGCCCGCTTACTGTGACAAAGTACTCCATGATTAGTGGACTTAAGCACTATATAGCAATATGGTGTGACCAAATCCCCATATTTTTTTGATAATGTTTTTTGAAAATGTCTAGGTGTTTTTAAAAAGCCTTGCTGGAGGTAAATGTTAGTTTTGCATGTGTGCGCTGTAATATACGGTCCGGAGGAACGCTCCTGGGTTTCATCCTCAGACGTACATGCCCCTGTCCTCCTCCGCGAGTTCCATAGACGTTTTCCCCTCAAGCCCGGTGGCCTTCCGACGGAGAGGGGTCATTGAGGAGGGGGTCTACTGTCAGAAACCATGAATCAGACCGAGACAGAAGTACAATTAAATTACACTTGTTTATTAAATAAAAATAAAAAGGTAAATAGAGAAAGCATAGTCAAAGCATTGCCGGAGTCCAATAACTGGATCAAGTAGTCAGCCAGTCCAGAGTTCAATAACCAGATCGGGTAATCAGCCAGGCCAGAAGTCAGGGATCCAAGTAGAGCAACAGCAAGCAGGATAAGGAGCCAGAAGGGATGTCAGAAATCCAGTCTTTGAACAGAACCGCAGGAGATGGTTTCTTGTGATGTGACCAAGGCGAAGGCCATGAATTCAGAAGATACAATCAATCCACTTGTTGGTAATATTTTTTACAGATTGGATGAGCAAGATCACCGCATGCATCAGTTTGCCTTGGTGTTACAAACGCTCCTGAGTCATAAAGGTGGATTCTGAGGTGGTTGCGTGCCATCTCCGGTTCGGGAAAGACCCAGCGTACTTCAAACATTCCAGGGGAGGACTCTTTAGAAGAACACAACGTACGGGTTGGTTTTCTTAACAAGAGCCTGGAAGGGCTGAAGTAACCAAAAGAATCCAGTCTTGTGGATATCGCCAAGCAGGCTGAAAGATCCAGGTATCCTACAAGTGTTCTGAAGCTTATTTATGTTCTGCAACAACGTCTGTGACAAAGACTTTGTTCCTGAGTAAGCACCTTGTTGGCTGCTAGGCCTTATGAGAGAGGGACTGTCCAACCTGAGTGATCATCCATCTGTGAATGGCTATTCTCTGGATGCAGTCAAAGTAAGCAAGTTCTTTAACGTTTCTTGGACTTTGACATTAAGAGTACCTGAACTTCCTTTTGCAACCCTCTGACCCCAAGTTGAAAGACTGTTTAATGGTTTGAGTTTTGCAAATAAAATCCTTTCAAGTGGATCTATTGTCAGTCTCAAATTACTGGGCCATCTACCATGGGACATCCCCTAGACATACAACAAGAACAGAAGGTAACAGTAAGCCCAAAAATAACCAGCAGCTCCTTCGGGGGTTAGTGCTACATGTGGGGGCTTGTAGTCCGGGACTTTACCGTTACCCCACAAAGGAACTGTACACGTGGTAAAGTAAGGACAGAGGGTTGTGTTTTGAACAGCGCCATCTGCGCCATCTTTACTCGGACATTCACTGAGGTGCATAAGCATGGGAGGAGCCCTTGCTGAAAAGCCCTCAAACCTGAGCATCCCAGTGGGAGGAGTCTGAGTTGTTCTTTCCTGCATGAGGCACCACGTGAGAGTGTGTTGTGGAAGGAGGAAAGACAGGTCGAAATTTTTCGCGTTGGAGAAAAATTTCTTGAGTGTTCCAGGTATGCAGCCTGCACCAGGATCCAGGATGCCTCTTGGAAGGGGTCCCGCAGGAATACAGCTGCCTGGTACTGTGCTCACTGACATGGGCATTCGTCTGCTGCCACAGGGGTGGTTCATATTATACACCGCTGGAGACATCGAGGGCCTGGGTATGCTGTGCGGAAAGTGCGACAGCCTGGTTTCCAACCCTCGGCCATTCTCTAGATGCAAGAAGTGTGGAGAATATACTTTTAAAGTGGAGCAGTCAGTCGCATTGCCAAGGGCCTACCATGTGGACTGGGCCACGGGAGTGACAACCGAGGAGTCGGCCATCCTCACCCCTTTGGTAAAGCCTTCCACAGTGGTGACACCTGTCGTTGCTGACATCCCCGAGAGAGATGCCACTACGTCTGCCACTGAGACTGCTGAGGAAACTACTTTTGGAGCAGATGCACACTGCTTCTACTACCATTACTGAAATCACTATGCCTCCTTTGGAGAAAGTGGGGCGCACAAAGTCTTCCCAGAACTGACATGGAGTTCCGCCACCGAGTCCGGCTGGATCCAATCGGCGGGAGAAGGTTGCTTCGGGAAAGAGTCTGACTGTGAGTACACCTTTAGTGAATTATTTACCAGCAGAGGAATATAGAGATTCGGAGTTAGAAACTTTGTCGGATACAGAAGATGAGGACATTTTGGGGACATTGTCTGAGGAGTTGTTGTGGGCTGGAGGGGATGATGTAGCCGCCACTTGTACAGATGTTTCGGACTGGCTATCTCTGACCTCAGGGGATGAAACGGCAAGTGCGGAAAACCCCATTATGGTTAATGTGACTCTCCCTAAACCCGTGAATTTGCCCACACTTAAAAGGGACTCTGCCACGTTGGTGCAACGGTCCCCAAAGTCCTGCATACCACCCGGCACAGGAAGTGCCTGTGCATTACCAAGACTTGCCATATCACAAAGATTGTCCAAGGGACATTATGACTGTCATTGAAAAGAACCGTGAGGCCTGGTATGAGGACGATGTTTGGAACTATTTAAAAGTACCAAAGTCGCTCAGGAAGAAGGTTTCTCTGGAGCTTAATGAACAGTTTATCGGATGTCTACGGCATTGGAACTACGGTGGCACATCTATGAGGACAAGGTGGTGATCTGCAGACCAGATAAAGACAATGCCGTGTACATTATTACTACTGTGGATGCACAGGGAAAATACTTAACTTTGCCTGATCCCCATTTCTATTGGTGAACTGTTCCTGAGTCAAGACTTTGAAATTTGCGAAGGGGGTTTCTCTTGGTCTTTGCCTCTTTGCAAAAATTCCCTCAAGTTACTGAACTATTGGGGTAGTTAGACAGAGTCAGTCACACAGAGAAAAGATTATCCGCGTGTCAAGAACATTTAAACTGTTTTAAGTTAGAAACTGCACGTCAGCGACACATACCACCAGGTGGCATGAGTCGGCAAAATTAGCATTGTTTTAGAGAAGAAAAAAAAATGGTTATAGAGTTTTTAGAATTTAGTGGAGAGGAATCCATGGAGATTGATGGAATCCTGCCTTCTAATAATTTAAATGTAAAATACTGTATATATGTTCTTTTCTTTTCCAGGATTTGCCGGAGAACTGCTATCAAACCGCCTGAGAATGGGTGGGTTAGATAGACAGGTTTGAGTGGTGACTTTTATGTAAGATAATTCTGTGTTTGATGCAATATATACTCTGCCTCTGTTGGACATTAAGTCTTTTGCGGATTTATTTAATTATTTATTAGTATATATATTCCTTCACCTTTTTTGCTTTTTATTAATTGATTAGTCACATCCTCAGTGCTGTTTATTTGGTGGACTGAGTAAATGCACTGCTTTCACTGTGTGATAGCACGTTGGATACTAGCACTCTAATATTTATTTTCCAGCATGTAGGTTTATTTTTATTCGCAATTTTGGATTTACTTTTTATTATTATTTTTATACACTTTACATATTCTTTTATGGGACACCCTTTTATGTCAGGAATGGCTTTATTTGTCTATACTTAAGCTTCATCATTTCTCAATATCATTCTGTCTGCTATATTTATTTTATTTATAGTAAGTGACCACTCTTTTAGGATCAGCTTGAGCACTACCATTAGACACCACTGATCCCACTCATCTTTTATATATCTAGTACAGCGCACCACTACCTTTTTAACCATTTATTCTCCTACATATATATCCACTGCATTCTAGTCTAGCCAAGCCTATATCTGACTGCAGGCCATTCCTGGTGTACATTTTCAAATATACTTTCAGGCAGGCAGGCAGGTGATTCAGTGATCTTCAGTGCATTAAATATATATACAGTCTCCTACGTATATATATATATATATATATCCAATGCATCCTAGTCTAGCCAAGCCTATATCTGACTGCAAGCCATTCCTAGTGTATTTTTTCTAATAAACTTCAGGCTGTGTTTTCCTAATCCAATTTTACAGCATGTCTGGAAGGCCACCAAGGAGAGGCAGATGCCCACAGGCCACTAAAAGAGGGCAAGCAGGCTCTGTGTCTACAGCCAACAGTGCTGGTTGTGGACACGGTGCATCCTCAGCACGTAGTCATGGGGCACAATTGTCCTTTTTTCCGGCAGCTGGCCGTGTTGATCCACAACATGCAGAAGAGTTGGTAGAGTGGATAACTAAGCCATCCTCATCCTCTGTTTACCAGGCTCAGAGTAGTTTGCCTGCCAATACAGCTGCCAAAGCAGCCTATTCCACCAGCTCAATGTCATCAGTCACTCCTTCCCTAGCCCCAACATCATGCATGGAGGTGTCTCCTCCGAACTGTTCGATCAAAGTGTTGGGTACATGCTGCAGGAGGATGCCCAGCGTTTTGAGGGTTCCGATGATGGTACCCAGGGTGAGGAAGGCAGTATCATGAGTCCAGGGAGAGCGGGTGCCCAATAAGGATGGAAAAGATAAATGTAGGTGGGACTTTATATGAGCCGTGACTATCCAGTACACAAGACTCCATCCCCGATAATTGATAAGGAAGAAGGGGAAAAGGGGCCAAAAGGGGGGAGGTGAGACTTTATATGAAACAAAATACTTGGGGTATACTAGTTCAAGCAGTATAATATATCAAATAAATAATTTATTGGGAACACACCAAAAGGTAGTACAATGGATATGTTAATAATGTATCAATATACAATAAGAAGACTTTGACAATATAATAATCAGCATAGCACAATAAAATTCATAGTCCAATGATGTTGTTACACATAATAAATAATAAACCAACAGTACATTCCAAAGTGTGTATACAGTAATAACCAACAATTTCAATTGATGATTGAAATAAATCAAACCCATAATAAAATTATGGCTAGTGGTGCATGGCATCCAATAGCAGAAAGTTTGATCTGTTTCGTGGATTGTCTCCACTCATCAGGAGCAGCTGTATATTGAAAACACCTGTGATAGATACAATATTGATAATAATCAATGGTAGTTGATTATAAACCTAGAAAAAGGGGGAGCATAGCAGTAGTCCTAGCCACTCTTACCTAGGGATGATGAGTAATATATATAATCGATGGTGTTAGTGATAGAAATCAGAGGCACTAGAAGGTGTATATTGGCATCCTCCCGGGAGCTGAGGTGACATCAGAAGCGGCGACCGGGTAGGAATTAGGTGGTAGATCCATTGCGTATGGGGTTCACTCTGTCAAAACCACAGGTAGTGGGAGTAAGCCCGGAAGATTAGTGAAAAGTAGAAAAGGGGTATTATAAGTGAGGATAAGAAAGAGAGGCTATTTGGTAGACTGATGAAAACAAGGAAAAGGAGGTGGATAAAAAAGACTGAATTAGAACCAAAATAGCCACCCCGAATAATGGGAGGGAGAAAGTTTTGCATAGTGTGAAACCAAGGAGAAAACCAAAAGTGACAAGCCACCGTGAGATCACACAAAAAAGAGCAGAGTTCATAATTACATGAGGCTGCACGGAAAAGCGTGGCATAAGAAAGTAGAGGAAGTGTAAGGGCAGATTAAGCCAGAAATCACACTGTAGAGAAAAAAAGCAGTGGTGAAAGGGACCCGCAGCTCCGCCAAGGATGCACACCAACGTCACGCTGAAAATATGCCTAGCTAAGGAGGAAGGGGCATCCACGTATGAGCGACTGGCACTCACACGTAGGAGCTCAGGGTTCCTCGTGCTAGGGAGTCGTTGGAATAACAAACACACCAGATGTGTGGCGCCAACAATGGCGCCGAACGTCAGGCATGTGGGCATGACGCAGCCTATTCCATCAGCTTAATGTCATCAGTTACTCCTTCCCTAGCCCCAACATCATGCATGGAGGTGTCTCCCGAACTGTTCGATCAAAGTGTTGGGTACATGCTGCAGGAGGATGCCCAGCGTTTTGAAGGTTCCGATGATAGTACCCTGGTTGAGGAACGCAGTATCATGAGCCCAGAGAGAGCGGGTGCCCAATAAGGACATGAAACTGTCAGTCATGTTCCCCCAGCTGCAGCATAGCATCACAGGTTTGCTCCAGTGATGAGGAGGGAGGGGATGATGAGGTCACTGACTCTACTTGGGTGCCTGATAGACATGCGCACACTGAAATACTTTGTTTCGGAATTTCCTTTTCGTCCGAAAAATAAATATATTTAGTTAATCCCAAAATTGGTTTTTATTTATTTTGTTTTGTTAAAAAATGCATTCGTCCAAAAATCCAAAATAATTAAGGTCAAATCTGTCATTGAAGGCTTATGGTGTCTGTCAAATGTTCTAACAAGATTCGATGTAGCAGCAAAACTGTACGACACCACAATCGTACATTTCCAATCGAATGTTCCGCCTACAAGCTATAGTAGAATTCTAATGTTGTATGACACTAGTAATAATTATATTTAATAATTATTATTACTGGTCAACCAACATTAGAATTCTTCTATAGCCTATGGGTGGAGCATATAACCATAAATGTCTGGTTCGTTGAATCTTGATGTCAAATCTTTTCTCTCTATGATGAATAATCTTGGACTAATAGAGTGAGGTTATGCACATTCGACCTTTTTTGCTTTGTCTCTATAATGTCAAATCTTTTCTCTCCATGTCGAATCTTTTCTCTCTATGTAGAATAATCTTGGACTAATAGAGATAAGGTTAGGCACATTCAACCACAGGTTCGATGGGCACAGATTTCTATTGTCAGCATCATGTCAAATCTCCTATCTATATCAAACTGTTGTCGCAATGAAAACGAATATAAAGCATTTGTTTATGTTGGATCTGTCGGTGTTTGGATCCTGTACGTTCGTTATTATTTGTTAAAACGATAACGAAAATATCCGAAATTCAGACAAAAATGCATTTGGACGAAAAGGAATGCACATGTCTAGTGCCTGATAGAAAAGAGGAGGAGGAGGAGGCACATCTCCAATGAGACAGAAGGCCCTCCAGGGGCCAGCTTAAGGGCAGCCACCCGACTGCATCACACAGCAGAGCTGCACATGTGCAGGGCGCTGCAAACTCCCTGCATATTTTGAAAAATTCTTTGGTGTGGGCCTTTTTTGATACATGTGCAGCAGATTTCACCATTGTTGTTTGGAACATAGATCTGAAGTGTATCAGGCGTGGCCAAAACAGCAGGCACTTGCTTGACCAGACATATGTCGACCTCCCATGCAGTCTGTTCGCAACAGTACTTAAAAGACCCACACCAAAGAACAAGACAGACCTCTCCTTGCTCCTCATCAACTGGGATCTCCAACCCCACTATATCTTCAGTCCTCTTAGAAACCTGCACTGGAATGCAATGCTAGGAATGAAGGTGTAGAATTAGGTGTGCCAACTACTTGCGGGCAATCTGCTATCGCTACACCAACATCCAATTGTAGCAGGCAAATTTCCTGTCAAAAGAAATTCGGTCCCAGCCATCCACATGCTCAGTGGCTGAATGCTAGCTTGGCTAAATTGCTAGCACTCCAACTACTGACTTTTCAGCTGGTAGACTCTTCCCCTTTCGTGAATTCATGGAATGTGCAGTACCTCAGTGGTAGGTTCTCACATGCCATTTCTTTTCAAGGAAGGCCATTCCGGCTCTCTAAAGGCATGTGGAAGGCAATGTTTTGGCCTCGTTGGACAGGGCGGTCAGCAGTAAGGTGCATATTACTGCTGACTCATGGTCCAGCGGGCATTGACAGGGATGTTACCTTTCTTTCATGGCACACTGGGTAACGCTGCTGGCAGATGGGAAGGATGCAGGACAGAGTGCAGTACTGTTGGAGCTTGTTCTGCCACCATGCCTCCAAAATGCTAGTAGTGGTGATTCTGCCCCACCTTTTTTCTCCACACCCTCCTCTTGTTTTTCCTCTATGGACTCTTGTTCTGCAGATTTCTCCTCTGAACCAGCAGTACTCTGTATGTGTTCAAGGGGCTACGCAAGCACTCAGCCAAAAAGATGCCTTGTGGTGCTTGAGTTGGTCTGCTTAGGGGACAGGAGCCACACTGGGGCAGAGATTCTGCCAGCTCTGAAGGGGCAAACTCAGAGGTGGTTGACGCCATGCCAGCTTCAGCCAGGAATGGGGGTTTGTGACAATGGCACCAACCTCCTCTCTGCCCTCCAACATGGACACTTGACCCATGTTCCCTTTTTGGCTCACATCCTTCATTTTGTGGTGCAGCTGTTCTTGTGCAGGTACCTGGGCTTACAGGATCTCCTAAGGCAGGCTAGGAAAGTCTGTGGGCATTTCCATAATATAATATCATATAATGCCAGTGCTTGGCTGGCTGACCTTCAAAAGGAATGCAACCTGCCCAAGAACGGCCTCATTTGTGACATGTCCACCAGGTGGAACTCAACGTTGGCAATGCTACAGCAGCTGCACATGCAGAAGAGGGCCATCAATGAGTACCTGTGTGAGTATGGTACCAGGACAGAGTCAGGGTAGCTTGTTTTTTTTCACCACGCCATTGGCTACTGATCAAGGATGCATGCACTATCATGTCACCATTTGAGGAGGCCACGAGGATTGTGAGCAGTGACAGTGCATGCATCAGTGATACTGTCCCTCTTGTCTTCCTGTTAGAGCACACGCTTCGTGGAATAATGGACAGGGCACTTGAGGCAGAACAGAGGGAGTAAGAGGAGAACTTCCTTACCTCTCAAGGCCCCCTTTATCTAGACAGTATTCCTGTGGGCCTGCCGATCACACAGGAAGAGGAGGAGGAGGATGAGGATTGTGTCAGCATGGAGGTGGAGCCCAGCACTCAGCGTCAGCAGCAGTCTTCAAGGGATCATTTTCAGTCCCCAGAAACCCATGGACTGATCCTGCAAAGGATGACCCGCCTTCCTCAATAACATGGAGAAAACAATAGGGAAGTCCCCATGCGTCAGAGGGGGCGGGGTCACCGGGTGGCCTCGCCCTCAATTATAGAAGAGCTGTCACCTGAACAGAAGCGTCACACAGTGGAAGACTCCCACTGAGGCGGATCATGCGGATGAAGTGGAGAAGAAGATGCCAGACGAGAAGACCGGAGGAAGAAGCAAAGGAAGATAGAGGAAGAAGCGGGGGAAGAAGAAGATGGAGGAAGAAGAAGAACACAGAAGGAAAACCAGAAGAAAGAAGAAGCGGGGAAAGAAGAAGAAATTAATAAAGGAAATGTCAAAAACTGTCTCTCGTCTTTTTTTAACATTTTTTTTTTGTGAAATGGTAGGGGTACCTTTGTACCCTATTACCAATTCACATGGGGGGCGGAAACTGGGGGTCCCCTTGTTAAAGGGGGCTTCCAGATTCCAATAAGGCCCCCGCCCGCAGACCACCGCGCAAGGATTGTGGGGACGAGGCCCTTCTTCCCATTAACATGGGGACAAGGTGTTTTGGGGGCTACCCCAAAGCACCCTCCTAATGTTGAGAGCATGTGGCCTGGGGTTCCCCTTAATATCCATACCAGACCTGAAGGGCCTGGTATAGAATTTGGGTGACCCCCACACATTTTTTTTTTACATTTTGGTTCGGGGTTCCCCTGTAGGGAAATCCCATGCCATTTTTATCAATGAACTTTTTTTTTTTTTATTTTTTTTTTATTGAGTAAATTCAAGCATAGCAACCATTACAAAATACATAGTATAGGAATACAATGTTCACTTACAGTTAACATCACACAAAAATATTAAAAAGATAATCAAAACATATATATCTTTTCACACATATTAGTAGCGTACAGTACAGAGGAGAATTTAATTCAATTCCTATTACCTTGTCCTAGAGAGCCATATTAAGACCTTATACACATCACTTCCAAACCTTCCTACCGACTATGAAAGAGGCTCAGTTCGAAACTTGTTATAAACTCGTTATGCCAAGAGTCAGGGCTGCTGGGAATATATATTCGAGGCATACCGCGGTCAGGACTGTGGGGACATATGTCACTAGATACGCCCTATTCCGCCTCCGCACCCCTTACGGGAACTTGCTGTGTGGAAGGAATAGGGACGTCCCTAAGCCAGTAATATAACTGTAGTCCTAGGTCTAAGGATCTTTACCTAAATACTCCTATACAAAGAAGTCATGTTTATATTTATAGTTCAAATCCCGGCTTTCACCGAATGTATACGTTCCCTTTGATTCTTGGCAGGATTCCTGCAGACCCATAGTAATGTCATTTTATATATATCACCACCCAAGTGTACCACTTTGTATTTGTTGTTACATGCTGTAAAGTACTACTCTAACAGAAGAACAATGTTGAAAGGAGCTTAACATATTCGACTGTGGTCGTCGAGTCATGGGGGAGTTCTAAAATGAATCCAACACATCCACAATGCAGTGTATTTAGCAGGGGTATCATGGGCTTGATGGAATAATTGTTCCATCTCAGAAATTTTTTCAACCCTTGTAATCCAGTTCGCCACCGTTGGAGGTGTTGTAGTCCTCCAAAGAAGAGGGATACATTGTTTAGCCGCGTTTAATAAATGCGGTATGATTGAGTGCTTGAGACTCATGTATGTAGTGGGTGCATAATTTAGCAAGAATTGCATCGGCGTAAAATCCAGCGTTTCCGATGTAATTTCTGCAATTAATTTGTGAATGTTTTCCCAAAAGGGTGTAATTAATGTACACTCCCACCAAATGTGTAGAAAAGTTCCCGTTGCTTGACCGCATCGCCAGCATGATGGAGAAACAGAGGGAAAGAACTTATGCAGTACGATCGGCGTTCGGTATCATCTTGTGAAAACTTTGTATGAGTTCTCTTGAGTTGATACGTCAACCGAGCTTTTATGAATGTTACGAAAGATTCGTTCCCATTCCTCATTCGTGAGATCTAGGTTAAGTTCTTTCTCCCAGTTTCGTACCGCTAGCAAGTCTTTGGAATCATGTGCAGCAAACAGCAGTGAATATACTTCTGAAATGAGGTGTCTGAGAGCAGGGGTACCTACGCAGAGAGTTTCGAACGGGTTTAGGTTTCTACTCCAGTGTGATACGTGAACGGCACTGTGGAGGAAGTGTCGGAGTTGTAGAAATTTTAAGAATGGAATATCATAATCGGGGAGGGATGAGACCATCTCTCGAAATGGAAGGATTGTACCATTGACAACTAATTTCGAAGCTCTCAGGGTCTGTCTTTCAGAAACCCTTGCTGTCTCTTGAACGGAGATTCCAGGGGGGAAATCTGGATTGTTGGTTAGAGGAGTCATCGGACCCTGAAATGTAGTCCATTTCAATTGTGTGGCTACGTCCTTAAACACTCGTACTGAAGCGCCTGTGAGCGGGTGAGTAACAGTAGCTTTAGGCGTGTTTCTCTCCGAGATCCACGGCAGGTGCATTATAGGTACAAGGTTGAATGAGTCCTCCAAGTTTATCCAGTCTTTCGTGGCATTGGGAACATGCCAATCAATGATTCTTGTAAGGTGGCAAGCTGAGTAATATCTACAAATGTCTGGTAGACTAAGACCCCCTAGGGCTTTAGGCAGCGCCAACGTGTCCCAACTAATTCTGGGGGATTTTGAGGCCCAAATAAAGTTTCTGCATAACCTTTTGTACATCGCGAAAAATGATGCAGGAAGTTTAATCGGCACAGTTTGCATTTTATACAAAATGCGAGGTAAGATGTTAATTTTTATGATAGCTATGCGGCCGAACCACGAGAACTTGCCATTCATCCAATTGGTGAGGTCATTTTGCAAGGATCGAAGGAATGGCTTGTAGTGTAAATCGTAGAGGTCATCTAACGTGGAAGTAAGTTGTATGCCTAAGTATGTAAGGGCTTTAGGTTCCCAGCTAAAGGGGAAATTTAGCTTACAGAGGTCTACTGTGGGCGAGGGGAGGGAGATATTTAGAGCTTTCGATTTTGAAAAATTAATTTGCAGATTGGACAGTTTGTTGAAAAGCATGAAGTTGTTTAATATATTCGGTATTGTAATGAGCGGGTCCGAGAGGAACAAAAGAATGTCATCGGCATAAGCCGCTATTTTATATTGTTTATGTCCGATGTCAATGCCTTTAATATCATTATTTTCCCTAAGTTTCCGTAAGAGGGGTTCAAGAGTAAAGCCGCGTACACACGGGCGGACTGTATGGCCAACTTAGTCCATCAGACAATCCGATGACGTGTACAGCACGTACGACGGGACTAGAAATAGGAAGTCCAATACACAGCAATGCAACCTTTCGCCGTGTAAATCCTTTCTGAGCATGCGCCATACTTAGTCCGTCGAACTAGCCTACTGACGAGCGGATTGTCCGCTGAAACCAAAGTATGACGGACAGTATTTCGTAAATTCCGAAATACTTAGTCCGCCAGACTGCACGCTGAAAAAGTCCGCTGAAGCCAACACACGAGCGGACTGTCCGCTGAAATGTGTTTCGACGGACTAAGTTGTCCAGACAGTCCGCCCGTGTGTACGCGGGTTAAGAATGAAAATCAGTGGCGAAAGCGGGCATCCTTGTCGAGTTCCGTTCGACACGGAGAAGGCATCCGACAGGCAACCATTGATTCTCACTTTAGCCGATGGAAAAGAATATAACGTCGCCACCATCTGTCGAAAATGTGCAGGTATGCCCAACATTTGCAAGGAGGCGGCTATATAGTCCCAGGCCACCCTGTCGAACGCCTTCTCCACGTCCAACGATAAGAAAAAACCTTTTTGTTGTGATTTAGTGGTAAGCCAATGTTGTATATGTAACCCTTTAATGGTGTTGTCCCTAGCCTCTCTTTCAGGGACAAAACCGACTTGGTCTAACGAGATTACTTGTGGGAGAATCCTAAGGAGTCGGTTAGCTAGAATTTTGGCAAATAATTTCACGTCCACGTTGAGAAGTGAAATGGGCCTGTAATTTGTAACAATGGTGTCATCCTTACCGGGTTTGGGAATCAGTGTTATGTGAGCTTCTAGTAAGTCTTTATTGACTGAGTCTGTGGGAGAAAGAGAATTAAACACGTTTAACATGTATGGAGAGAGTATCTACTGAAAAGTCCTGTAGTACCCAACAGTAAGGCCATCAGGACCCGGGCTTTTGCCAGGCTTTAATTGCTTCAAAGCTAAGATAAGTTCTTCTGAGGTAATCTGTCCGTCCAAAGTTTGCATGTCTTCTATGTCTATTTGGGGAGTTCCGTATTTGGTAAGGAAGTCTGAGATTAACTTTTGTCTGTCGGAAGTCTGAGCGGTCGGGACCTCTGGAGACAAATTGTAAAGTTTCGAGTAGTAACTGACGAATTGCTTGGCAATTCCTTCATACGTTACGTGACTCTTGCCCTGTGAATCTATGATATGTATGGTCATCGCAGCTTTCTTACGTTGTATCGCTTTTGCCAATAGTCTACCCAATTTGTTACTGAACTCGTAAAAAAGCTTCTGCGAGAGAGTATATTTCCTCTGCAATCTTTTAATCAACTCCTGACGAAGTTCGTCCCTCGCTTGTAACGGCTCAGAGAGCGTGTCATGTGCCAGCGATGCCTTGTGCAATCGTTCTAGTATAAACTTTGTCGTACAATTCCTGCATATGTTTTTTCCTGAGCTTGTGTCTGTGTGCAGCTTTGGATATGAATTCCCCTCGTATGACACATTTATGTGCCGCCCATACGCTCGACTGTTTGGTTTCCCCTACATTGTTTTCTTGAAAATAATGCGTCAGTCTGGAGGAGAGCGTCTGAGTTATGTCTAGATCAGTCAATAAAGAATTGTCCAATCTCCAAATCGGGCTCGGAGTCTGTGAGATGGGTAGAGTTAAAGTCATGGTTATGGGGTTGTGGTCCGAAACTACTAATGGTTCTATGGATGTGTGTGTAACGTTCGACAGACCGTTTTGGGAAATGAAAAAATAATCCAGACGAAAGTATTTGTCGTGCGGTGTTGAGTAAAAGGTGAAATCTCTACCATTCGGGTTGAGCGTACTCCAGGTGTCGTGTAGTGTTAGTTCTTGTAGTTGTGTTTTAATAGCCCGCAATGCCCTATATGTAAGGGACCAAGTTCAGTTGGATGAGTCCTGTGTTGGGTTTAGCGTCACATTAAAGTCCCCCCCTACTATGAGCATTCCAGCTTGGAATTCAGTGAGGGTGGGGAGTGTTTCTCGAAAGAACACGACGTGCTTCTTGTTCGGAGCATATAAATGTGCAAACGTAATCTGTCTGTTATGGAAGGTACCTTCAAATAAAAGGATATCTTCCCTGCGGATCGCGTTTAATATCCGTAACTGTCAAAGGGCATTGTTTGGACATCAGTATTGCAACTCCTTTAGATTTAGAGTCGGCCGTCGTTGCATGGTAAATCGTGGGATAATGTCGATAGTACAGTTTGGGGATGCTGTTAGTTCTAAAGTGAGTCTCTTGAAAGAATACAATATCCTGTTTGTGTTTTTTAAGAGTGTACAGTAAGTGTGATAGCTTTTGAGGGATGTTAAGTCCTTGAGCATTAAGTGAGGTGAAATGAATCTGTAAGTCTCGAGCCTGTATCGGTGTCGCCGGAGTGGTAAGTGGGGTTTGAGCCTGGTAGGTCATGCTACTGTTTGCAAATTAGGACACTGAGAGCAGAATATGGTCTATCAGACAGGTGCGTAAGTACACTCTGCACGGTAGAAAGTCAAGCTGGGGAAAAGAGTACTGTGAACAAGAGTGTAAAAGTGAAGAATATTATACTGACCCACACTAAAACAATGTAGGTCAGGAGAGTACAGTGCCGTGAACTGGATCCGCGTCCGTAAGTAGCAACACGAATCCACCCACGGCACTGTTGGGAGGTCGACCAAGGTCTCACACCTGTAGTCTAGTCTCAAAACAATCGAAACTACCGCTGAACTCTCGATCCTTTATTTTCTTTTTTCTATTTTCTATTAACCCCGGGTGAAGAGAAAAAGGTACATATCATGCAGAAGCACACCAGAGTCTAAGTTGCAATTCTGAATTTGTTCAAAAGATAGCGGAAAAGTAGCTCTGGGCTCCATTAAAATCAGGTAAACTAATGTCGAGGGGGCTAGGCATGTGAGAAAAGAGAAGACCAATGCCGCGTGCGAGGGGGAGCACCTCATGGTGTAATATCAATACGGAACCACGTTCCTCAAGCGCCGGGCGATTTCGACTTAGGAGCTGAGGCGGGTCACCCTCCCTAGTGGCATTGGAGGAGGGGTCTCCGTCTCAAATACCTAGACTCGTCGGTCCAATTCAAGAACATTAGCCAAACGTCTAGATTGCAAAGTAAAGTTACAGCCCATTTGAGTCACAACTGCTAAGTAACTTAAGCCTATCGCAGTCTAATGTAAGATAACAATAACGGTTCTAAACTGTTGTAAAACAATATGTCGCGAATTCAAACACTTAAGTAGTAGTTGGGATATGACCTGGGCGTTCTTAGTTGGCCTACGACCCCTTCCCAATGAGCAAATCAAAGTTGGTTCTGGCGGAAACCAGGAAGTTCGCAGGCCGAGAACCAATTCATCTTGCAAATTAGTTTTAAGCACCGCATTCGAAGTGTTTCGTCGGCCAAGCATAAGTCCCAGAATGGCGAGTTACCAATCGGTGACCTAACTGCACAATTGGTCGAAAAACGTGGCGGGCTCACCGTAGGTCATCGTTCAGTGAACTCCCAGGACATGCAACGTGAGGCGGCTTTCCAACAAGAAAAAAAAAACAACAGCTAAGCCTCTAATAGCTGAATACCTACTCGGTCTATCAATAGCCTACTAAATGGAAAAGATGAAAGCCGGTGGAGAAATGAAAACAGCATAGATTAAAACAAATAAGCGGAGCAACAAACCAGTAGAGTTATGATAGATTTCAGAAGAGGGTCTCAAGCCATAGTTCAGACGATTCATAGGACCCAATCCTATTCGTGAGTGGGGTAGTAATGCAGTCTCTGCAATCCACGAGGAAGCCAGTGGTAGTTCCGATTCAACCCGATTCGGTGCAGAACCCTAAGTGTTAGATATCCGTATACCGTTTCAGTACGTAGTTTATCGGTCAAATGTTCAAGGCAAAAATGTGTAGAATGCAGCCGTGGAAGTACGGATAAGGTCCTCAAGATACAAAGAACCCATTGTCGGATGATTGTGTTGAGCTACACGCGGCTGGCTTTGTTGTGGAAGAAGGCCCAACAATTGAGTGAACGTTGTTTCCTTCTTAGGACCTGTGGACTGTGGGCAGTCCGTCCAGCCGAGTGGAGAAAAAAAAAAAAAGAAGAATAAACTTGCTTCAAATGAGCGAAACAACTTGAGGTGGGACGTATAGAACCATAACGTATCAGTGATGGTGAAAGTAAAAGTACAGGGTAAGGTGATGTTCAATCATACTGCCGGAGCCAGTGACAATAACTTCGCAATCAATAGTCTCTACGAGCTCTTCGAGAGCGCGGGGAGTCATCTGGGCTGTATCCGGCTCTGTCTCCGTGACGAGAGGAACGCGTTCTGTTTCCCGAAGCTGATCTTCGCCTGCGAGGTCTTTGCTCTTGTACTTCCATTTGTTCTTCGAACGGCGGAGGTGAGCGTCTCGCCGAATAAGTGCGGAAGTCCGCGTACCAATTGGGTACATCCACTAGCGGAATGTCGAGCATTCGACAAAAGTGTCGTAGGTCTTCGGGCAGTCGTAGCAGCGCTGATTTTCCCCTATGCGTGGCAGAGAGACCGAAGGGAAACTTCCAACGGTATTGTATTCCATGGGTGCGTAAAACTTCCAACAAGGGTTTTAGGTCTCTGCGATTTTGTAGCGTGATGGCCGATAAATCTTGAAAGATTTGAATGGGTGCCCCTCCGTGTTGTAGCGGTTGTTGGCTTCTGGCTTGGCGAAGGATCTCCTCTTTAAGCCGGTAGTCCACAATGCAGCAGACGATATCTCTGGGGGGGTCAGTCTCCTTTCCTTTGGGGCGTAAGGCCCTGTGTATTCTCTCCATTTCGATTCGAGTGTCCCTAGGCCTATTCAGAAGCGAATTGCAGAGAGCCGTTACCTCTTGCTCCAGAATATCTGGTTCTATGCTTTCTGGTAAACCTCTAATTCTGATGTTATGGCGGCGGCCACGATTATCAAGGTCCTCGATGTGACGTTTAGTCTCCCTCAGCTGAAGTGTATGGTGGTCTATCTTTCTAGTGGCTTTACGAAGTACGTTGTCATGTTGCGCTGAAATTTTTTCCACCTCCAAGACTCTGTCCGTGAGCGTGTGTATGTCAACTCGGAGGTCCGCAATGGCGGCCGACAACGTGTCCTTTATATCCGCCACTATACACCGTAGGTCTTGTATGCTGACCGGCTGAGAGGGAGATGATTCTCGATTCCCGGTAGGCAACAGAGAAGGCTCTCGTGATCCCAGGGAGTCTTCCGAGCGGGGTGGAGGCGTAGTCGGCTGGAGGTGAACTTGGCGGGAAGGCGCCATATTGCCTCTCTGGGAGCTGAACATTTCGGGGATATTTTGCGTGTTTCCACCCGTATGTCCACGGGGCGACCGGGATCTGGAGGTCGAGGTGTTGCGGGACGCTGTCCCCATCACTTTGGCTGGTATTCGCTGATGATTCTCACCGATAAAGCAGATGAAAGAGAGCCAGCGGCAGGAGCGGATCCCTTACCCGTCCATCTTGGTGCTCAGCCAGGCCACTCCCCCTATCAATGAACTTTTATGTGTATTGCCGGCCTGACAATTCATTATAGCCGCAAGTAGTTTTAAAATACTTTTTCCTTTAGAAATGTCATTTTGCTGTCAGACTGTTCTAAATACAGGAAAGATGTGCCACTTTACAGGCATACTATAGACACCCCCCAGGTACGAAATTTAAGGGAATATTACACATTTACTGTTTCACTTTAACCATTATTAAAATCACTGCTCCCAAAAAAACTGCAGTTTTTAAAGCTTGTTTTGCATTGATACATGCTCCCTGGGGCAGGACCCAGTTCCCCAAACACTTTTTATGACAATACCATGCATATAAGCCTTTAAAATTAGCACTTTTGATTTTTCATGTTCGTGTCCCACAGACTTTAATGGTGTTCACGTGTTCGAACAAATTTTTTGCATGTTCGCATGTTCTAGTGCGAACGGAACGGGGTGGTGTTTGGCCCATCCCTAGCCACCACCACCACCTAAGGCCCAATTTTTCTGCCTCTGTTTAACAGGGGCATGTAATTACAATCTTAGCTAATATTTCCCAGCAGGGCTTGTTCCTAAACTCAACAACAGGATCTGTGAGGGGTTACAGTGTTGTGGCACCACCACCACTGTCTAAGACCCAATTTTTCTGCCCCTGTTTAACAGCGTGTAAATACAATTTTTGATCTAATATTTTACAGCAAGGCACATTCCTGTGCCCACCAAGAGTAACTATGAGGGCTTATAGTGCTGTAGCACCACCACCACCAAAGGCCCAATTTTTCTGCCTCTGTTCAACAGGGGCATGTAATTACAGTTCTTGATATAATATTTCACAACAGGGCCCGTTCCAGTGCCCAAGAGTAACTGTGAGGGCTTACAGTGTTGTGGCTGTTCTCTACTCTTCCATGATGGCTGCCTCATTGGACTTGAGTCTCACCCTCACTTTCCTCCTCTGCTCTATTCGGCACCAAGGTCGTGTCAGTGACCTCATCATCATCATCATCCCCAGCATCCTCATAATTACTGGAGCCAACTTAGCAATATGCTGCAGCTGGGGAAACATGATTTACAATTTGTTGTTTACCAGTGTTCTCCCCTCTCTGTAGGCTCATGTTTTACCTCCTTCAACCTCAGAACCATAATCTGAATAAAGTAAGGGCTGTGCATTATCAAGGATCAAGTGGCTGATGCTGTGTTCAAATAACTCATCTGACTTCTCCATAGGGTTGCCACCTGTCCGTTTTCTCCCGTACAGTCTGTTTTTTGAATGACATATTCGGGTTTCCATCTGCCACAGACCCGGACACATCATTCACACTGCACTGGGAGTGACAAGTCTGCTTGCCTCTGATCTGTCTCCCCTCCCAATGGCAGCCTGTTTCAGAGCAGCCGAGTGTCAGTTGATCAAAGCTGCCTTCCTGCCTTCTCCATCTCCTCCTTCTATGCTCTGTACGCACACACAGGAGGGAGAGCAGGGGCACATTGATTGAGGTCTGTACATAGTTTTCTATGCTGTGTAGATGGATGGGGGAGGAGTGTCTGGGAAGGAGAGCAAGGTAAAAAATGTATAGTGATTAGGGGGTTAAGAGGATATGTGCGGGGGCGCTTTGGCGAAAGATTTAACATAAAATAATGCTTTATTTTCATTTTGGTTGTGACAACAGTTCGATATAGATAGGAGATTCAACATGACACTGACAATAACAATCTGTGTCTATCTAACCTGTGGTCGAATGTGCCTGACCTTAACTCTATTAGTCCAGGATTATTCTACATAGAGAGAAAAGATTTGACAGAGAGAAAAGATTTGACATAGAGAAAAGATTCGACAGAGAGAGAAAAGATTCAACAGAGAGAGAAAAGATTCAACAGAGGGAGAAAAGATTTGACAGAGAGAGAAAAGATCACTGCTGGAATTGGGTTGGGGAAGTAAAATAAAAATAATGATGATGATGAATGTTATTGGCTGATTGTAACCAAAGAGGAGGAGCAGTGAAAAAGCTAGAACTAAGTACACACGTACAGCCAACTTACTTACAATTGCTAGCAGAGAGAGACACACACACTGAATCATTTCAGAAGACAGTCAATCTTAGCTGGTCCGTTTGTCAGAGAACCTGAATTATTTAGCAATTAAGCATAAGCACAGCAGCAGAACAATAGTTCAACTTAACTTTTCATAATTATCTGCTGCTATTGTGTTAGTGTTGTGAACTTGATAGTGATACTAGTGTTGCTAGTGTTGTGATAGCCTCAGAGGCTGCCCGTGTTGTGGGGGGGATTTATTATTATAGATTCTATATTATAGATTGAGATTATATATATATTCTATATACTCTATCTTGTTACCTGTCTGATCAGTGATCACTATCACCAGTCCATTTTCTGTTTGAACTATATACATTCAACATGAATCACAAAGATTCGACAAAGCAGCGAAAAACATACAAACGTCAAATCTTTGGCTTATGGTGTCTGTTAAAAGTTCTAAGAAGATTCTACGGAGCAGCAAAACTATATGGAGTCATACAGTTTAGCTGCTCCGTTGAATCTTCCTTGAATATTCGACAGACACCATAAGCCGACAAAGACAGATTCGACCTTAATTCATTTGGATTTTCGGGCACATTTTTAACAAAAAAACGAAACAAATAAAAACAAATTTTGGGAGTAACTAAATAAATTTATTTTTCTGATGAAAACAAAATTCTGAAATTAAATATTTCAGTGTGCACATGTCTATGCCACACATATATACAGTGTATATATATACAGTGTATATATATATATATATATATATATATATATTTTGTATCCTCCCTTGTCATATGCCTCCTTTAAACTACTGTTGACCTATGGTGCTTCTTTGATACTTCAGTTTTTCCCTTCTGGATACAGTAAAGAACCAACACTCATCATAATTTTCCAGTGTGCCTTCTTTCCAAAATATCTAGGTCTGACCTTCCCAGGATCCATCCCAGGTTAGAAACCAACTAAGCACATCATCCAACCATTTGCATATAATCTTCACTTTTGAATTAATTACTACTACCTAGGATTGAGTTTACTGTACTATTATATTTTTCGTAATTTTACAGGAAGGGGGCATCAATGGTGGACATTGATTTCTTAATCTAATATGATTGATTTTCACTGCATGATTCAGGTTTTAATATTGGTTATTCTACTATGTGTTTTGATACAATATATTTAGACTTTTGCACAATGGGCTGTGTTTCCCTATTCTTTTTCATTGGAGTTGGTTGAGCCTATACAGGGTTTTTATTATTAATTTTTGAAAAGAAAGAATAACCAGAGGCAGCAGTCCTCTTTTTGCTGTCTATTTTTGTAACTCTTGGGCTGAACAACTCACGTCAGTCCCATTACAAGTATAAGTGAGGATCGGGCAGTCTTTTAATGCTACCGAGTGGCTTCTGGTGGCTTGTCCAGTCTTAACAACCACCATAAATGGCTCTTCCCAGCCACATACTGACTACTGCCGTAAATTTGATACCCCTATCCTGCACATACTACCCATTGCCATACACTCTGTACCCCTCTCCTGCACATGCTACCCACCACCATACACTCCACAGTCCTCTCCCTACACATACTACCCACCATCGTACATTCCACACTGTACACTCCCTATTTAACAGTACCACATTCTTCACTATGTAAGTCATCTCAGACTCTATTTAACCACACCTCCTTTAAGCCATGCCCAAAAATTAGGCCAATTGAAACCATGTCCCCTTTTCACAAGGGCACATTTTGTGCCAGGAATAAGCCTTTACTGTACAAAAAGAACACTACAGCAAGACTAAACTTATGTACTAGAGAGGTTAAAACCAGGTCTTCTGGAACAATATGCTGTGGATTGATGAAACTAAAATAAAGGTGTTTGGTTCTGGCCAAACAGTGTACATATTTGACCACAAACTGATTACAGAATTTCAGGAAAATAACATTATGCTAACGGTAATCTGTGGTGGTGCAAATGTTATGGTTTTGGGTGGCTGTGCTACTTATAGGCCTGGAAAGCTTGCAGTCTTTAAGTTAGCTATGAATTCTGTATTCTATGAAAGTTTGATTGATAAGTATGTGTAGAAAAAGTGGCATTTTTGTGAGTACATAAAATGGGCCATCTTTTTCTTAGACTTTTCCACAAGCAAGTAATCCTGTAAAAGCTGATATTAAGAACATGTACCCATCAAAATGCATCAAAGGGATGGGTCATGAAAACGTTAAGAAGTTTGTCCCTAGTGAAAATTATTTTGCCAGTCAGCCCCAGATTATTTGCTGTGCAAAATAAGGGGGATTTTATTTTACTTTGCCATCCACCTTACCCAGAATGAACGCGAATGAACTGTTTCAACAATGCCATGTTCAGAATATATTACTGATTAGAATTTTTTTTATTTAAAATGCCATAAAATGGCAAAAGACTTAATAGTACTTCCCATTGTCCGCCATTATTCTTAGGTCTTCCTGATAAGAAAATCACAAAATACATTTTTAGAAAATAGCTTCTTAAAATTTCCTTTCAGTTCTGTTACTATAAGAAGTTCTGCAGGCTTTTTTTTCACCAAAGTCTTGATTGTGGCTTCAAGCGTGCAGACTGATCATCACTTCAGCAAAGCCACTTTCTCTCCCTTTGTTGAAATGTACCCAAGTGTAAAATCGGTGAATAAACAACAAAAGAAAGATGGGTTTTCAGAGCAGAGGAGAGCCAGAATAAATTTCCTATGGTTTTTGAGCCCATTGTCTAGGGATAGTTTAAAGCAAGTGATTGGATTAAGGTCAGAAAGGATGTGACAAGCGCACTGCTATTGGAAAATAATTACATTTATCAATTCTACAAACCTCTTTTACACTTTACAAGAGAAAAGTCTCAAAGTAGGCCTTCCTCAATTAAAAATATAAAGAAATGGGAGCTTGCATAAAGGTAATATATTGATGAATAAACCATTAAAAGTAAGTAAAAAACTCAGAATGGTTTACATACTTGAGTATTAGAAATATAGCTTGATAAATTAAAGAGAGAGCAAAAAAGCTTAGAAAATTTAATGAGTAGGTTTAAAAAAATGGCTGCATTCTTTAACAATATAAAACCTTGCAGATTGGACAAACATTAACATATGGATTGGTGATTGGCCTATCCTTCGTATTAATGTCTTTAATAATGAACTGATAAATGAAAAAGAAAATGATTTTGCCTTTTTTGTTGATGTAACAAATTATTACACTCATCAAGGATCTTGACAAAATCTCATGGGCAGATAAATGGCAAAATATAATAATATGAAAAAAATACATGGTTATGCATCAAGATCAGGGGTCCCCAAATTTCTAAACAAAGGGCTAGTTCAAGGTCCTTAAAACTTTAAGAAGGACTTCCGGTTTCTGGCGCCCATGTAGAAGGAGAGAGACACAGTGGCTCAGTGGAGGACAGATACAAAACTGGCCCATATACCTACAGGTCGCAGTGGATTGTCTCTTCTCCTGCCTCCCTCGCACTTGACAGAGGGGATGGACCACTTCCTCATCCATAGCGGCCCTGGCTCTGATTCAGGCACCATCCCCGCTCAGCCGACATCAATCACACAGCTATCCAAGATGGATGACAGCACGGCTCTCCCTGTTGTAGAGGGAGAGCCGAGAGAGAGGGAGGAATATGGTAAGATAGTCCAGACAGTAGCCACCCTGCTATCACCCTCCATCACCTCAGCAGTAGACAGAGCAGTCACAGCGGGCATAGATCAGATCCGCAGAGAGCTGAGAGACCATGCTGACAGGCTCCCAGAGGCTGAACACTGCATCACAGAACTGGAGGAAGAACTCCAGAGCTCACGTGCTACACTCCACCAAGCCTCTCAGTTCCATCAATAAGTCCTAGACAAATTAGACGATCTAGAGAATTGTCCCGGCAGGAGCAATCTGCACATTATTGGCCTCCCTGAAATGTACAACTTTGGCTCCCTAGTGGATCTCTTCTCCCTGTGTCTCCCTGAAGCCATTGGGATTACAACACCATGTACAGTGGAAAGAGCCCACCTTCCAATGAACTTCACACCCCATGCCCTATTATTGTCTGTTACCCGAATTACATGAACAGAGTAGCTCTGCTAAAATCACTCTGCAAAGCATGCACACTTCAAGCTAATGTTATTTGCTGACTATTCACAGGAAGTGTCCTGCAAACGGAAAGCTTTCCAGACCATCCACTCTGCTCTTCACTTAAAAGTTGTGAAATTCACTTCGGTGTACCTTGCTACCCTGAGGCTCACCAGGGATACAAAATCCTTCTCACATCCTGAAAAAGCAGCTTCCTACCTCCAAACTTATTTACATATAGCGCAGGAGGTCTCACCTATGGAGGCAAGCACTCCCCCCCACTGACCTCAGGCATCAACGTAGTCCAAAAAAGGATCCACCAAAAAGGGGCCGTTACTCTGATGACCCTAGGTCACACAAACCCCACTAAAGTGTGCACCCTGGGTCTGGCGTCCTCTTTCATGGCACCTTCCCTGAGTTCTATGTAATTGCCATCCCAGGTTCCTTAAAACTGTGCCTTTGTTTTGCCTTGTTGAAAAGTGTCTGTTTACCTGTTGCAATTCTAACTGCGCTATACTTTCAGACTTACCGAAGAAGTGGCAACATCTCAATTCAGCTTCCTAGTGTACTTGACCTTTTGTTCTCTGTAGGATGCAACCTTTTGGTAAACGCCCCCCGCCCCTCTCCAGTTACGCTGTCCGGTAGAAGGAGTTTTTTTTTACGTGTGGAAGAAAGTGAAGTCCAGGCTTCCATTTGCCTAAAGTTATTTAAATACTCTTTTTTTTATCTTGTATGCTGCTACCTTAAAAAGGTATACCCTCCTCTCACCCCCCCTGTACACACCCCTTGCCCTCGCCAGGCTCTCTCCACTCACCCTTCTACCCTCCCTTCCCTCACACTCCCCCCTCCAGGTACCCAAATTAATTTTCAGTACCCCCCTTCAAACCTAGCCTCCCATCTGTAGGTGCCAGCTCCCACACCCCCACCTAGCCCGCTCAAGATCCTGCCCACGCCATGGAGATCATATCTTGGAATACCAAAGGCCTGCTCTCCCCGATAAAAGGATGGTGGTTCTTCGCCACCTCAAAAGACTTAAAACAGATATTGCCCTCCAGGAGACACATCTTCCACTGGAAGATTTCGAATGAATGCAAAAATTTGGGGTAGGTCAAGTGGACAGGTTAGCGTCAATAAAAAATAAGGCAGGTGTACGCATCCTTTTTCATAAAAAT
This sequence comes from Lithobates pipiens, assembly GCF_037356315.1. Lineage (NCBI taxonomy): Eukaryota > Metazoa > Chordata > Amphibia > Anura > Ranidae > Lithobates > Lithobates pipiens. The sequence continues at coordinate 129,026,725 of NW_027507686.1, read as the reverse complement.
GTATCTTGTGAGTTAATCTCAGTGAAAGAAGATGACACAGGTCGCCCCCTAACCATATACATACACATCTCCAATAGAGATTTAGCCATCATTTATGTATATGCCCCCAACAATCACACTAAAATCTTCTTTCAAACAGTATCTGCTCATCTATCACCATACCTACACATGCCCCTCATAATGGGGTAAATCCACCTCCCCGTATCAGAACCTCCCCTTGCAAGCCACTCTTGCAACTCTTGTGGTGGCCCTCCAGCTCATCAATGTATGAAGAATGGCCCACCCAGAAGACAGGGATTACACCTTCTACTCCCCACCGCATCACACCTTCACCAGGCTTGATTACCTGTTTTGAAACTCCATATCTGAAACCTACATCCACAAAATTGCGATCTCAGAACATATCTCAGTTAGTCTCCAAAAATTTTCCCCACCCACTACAATGAAAATGTGGCACTTTCTTACATACCTAACCCATAATCAGGGTCTGTCCTAGGTACTCCATGAAACCTGGACAGAATATACAGCTACAAACTCGACTCACAGCAATGATAACAATCTTTTCTGGGAAACAGTTAAGGCAGTACTATGCAGTAGGGTTATCACCTATGCGGCCACGCACAAAAGGAATATAATTTAAAAATTACAGTAAAGCAATCGTTCGATTGCGTTTGGCCCAGACACAGTTGTTGCTCACTAACTCTCTCACAAACCGATACCTTTGGCGCGATGCCAAACACAACTTCGACCTGTGGGTTGACACGCAAGAACAAATTTACAAATCCCACCTTGAATTAAAATATCACAAGTTTGGAAATAAACCTGGAAAACTACTAGCCAAGCTCTGCAATTGAGCCCATTCCCCCACCCACACACCTGCCCTCAAAGATGCCCAAGGAAATCTCATCTCATCTTCCAAAGAGGTCATCACAATCCTGGAACAGTACTATGCCTCTCTATATGGGGAAGACACTACAGACTTGGCTTCTGCCCAAGCTTTCCTAGACCAAATTTCCCTTCCTCAGATAGAAGCCCCTCTTTTTTCACAGCTAAATGTCCCAATTACAGTTTTCTAAGTTATATTGTCCCTTGTCAATGGTAAATATTGTCCCTTGCCAGGACTGGACAGTTACACCCCTGAATTCTATAAAATGATGGCGGAAATGGTGGGTCCCTCAATAACCAAAGTCTACCAGAATATCCTAGTTGGGGGTAAATATCTACCCTCTGGTTACCAGATGTATATTAAATTGATTGCCAAAAAAGGCAAGGAACCAACTAATGCCCGCCCTCATCCATCCCTCACAGGCAGGATTTACCCAAGGCGGCTCGGCCTTCTCCAACATCCCTAAAGTTATCATGGCCCTTGAACACGCTAAAGCTAATTCTGATGGAGATTATGCCATTATTTCATTTAACGCAGAAAAGGCCTTTGATAGCGTTAGTTTTACCTGGCTGCCCCTAGTACTTCAACAATTCTGATTTTTGGGTCCCTTTTCACATCTGATTTCAGCAATGTATCTAGTCCCCACAGCAAGCTAGGTTGCAGCGGGTCACATCTCTAAGGGTATCAAACTACATAAGGGGACCAGGCAGGGCTGCCCTCTCTCACCGCTTTTTTTCAATCCGGCCTTGGAACCACTATTCCGATTCCTACTCTCCCAATCCGACTTGCATGGCATAACGATAGGACACCATGAACTTCGTTTAGCACTTTTCACTGACGACATCCTGATATTCACTTCTAACCCCAGAGCTTATATGCCCCACATCCAAGACATCTTTACCTCCTATCAAGATTGCTCAGGCCTACGTACAAACTTCTCTAAAAGCAAAATTATTCCCCTATACCACCCTAGATCCCCTTTGTGGGCAAAGGACTCAATCTTCACTATCGCCAAATACCACATTACCTATTTGGACATAATGATTGGCCGACTGCCTTCAACCATTTACCACCTAAATTTCTCTCCGGTTATTACCAAGATTATAGGTGAACTGGAGATGTGGATGGATCTCCCACTCTCACTCCTTGGCAGGTGCCACCTTTTTAAAATGATACGTTTTACCAGACTTCTCTACTCCTTGCAGACTATCCCTATACTTTTAAAGCATACCAACGTACAGAAATAACACTAGGCTATGCCAATTTTCCTCTGGCACAGACGTCGCCCCTGCATTTCTTTGCTCAAACTTTGAGGGCAGAGTCAACCTCCCTAATATCTGATTATACAACCTATCTTGTCTATTGAGGGTATGCTTAGACTGGCTCTCGCAAAGCTCAAAGTACTCCAACTATGATTTAAAATCCCAAATGGCAGGCCCATTCAGCTTACAAGCTCTATTACACTGTAACCTAAAAGCACTCCCTTCAGAGCTCAAACAAAACGTACTAATTTGTGACACAGTGGCATGGTGGGAAACGTGACGGAAATTAAACCTCTCACCTTGGATTTCCAACTACCTCCCGATTCATGGAAACCCTACATTCCCCCAAACACAACAATATGCTGGATATGCTAAGTGGGCTTTTCATGGGTTAGTCAGGTTTGCTCAACTCTTTGAAGCTTCCACAGGATCACCCCTGCAGGTTCCCCAAATACTGACTGGTATTGATCTTCTGGCCCATCACTATCTCTACGTACATCAGGCAACCCACCACGCCATGGAACTGTCAGAAACCATGAATCAGTCTGAGTCAGAAGTACAATTAAATCATACTTGTTTATTAAATAAAAATAAAAGGTAAATAGAGAAAGCATAGTCAAAGCATAGCCAGAGTCCAGTAACCGGATCGCGTAGTCAGTCAGGCCAGAGTTCAATAACCAGATAGGGTAATCAGCCAGGCCAGAAGTCAGGGATCCAAGCGGAGCAACAGCAAGCAGGATAAGGAGCCAGAAGGGATGTCAGCAAGCCATACTTTAAACAGAACTGCAGGAGATGGTTTCTTGTGATGTGATCAAGGCGAAGGCAGAGATGAAGTGAGCTGGACAGCTTTAAGTAGGCAGGTCAGACGAGCAGGATCAGGAACAGCTGGGTAACTGTGGAGAGATATGATAGCTGGCAATTAGCCGACACCTGACCAGTCAGCCCAGAGAAGGAAGGGCTAAGCCAACCCTGACAGGAAATAAGCCAAAACCTCAAAGGAGTGACTAACTGCCAAAGGGATATATCCTGGATGACCTTTATGGGGTGTCTGCTGACCATGAGTTTTCTGAAAAGTAGGGATTTGGTAAGATCGGAGTTGTGTCCAGGGAGCACTGTGGGGGAGTGGAGGACGTGTTCCATGTATTTTGGAACAGTGTCTTCGCTAAAGAAGTGCTGGGTAGGTTGAAGGGCTTCCTGAGGGAGGTGGTGGGGGGTGGTTTTTGTAAGGGAGGAAATGGTGGTTATGAGTTTGTGGAGATTGGAGAAAAATGCAGCCAGGAAGGCGTGGTGCTTTTCTTTTGTCTACAAGGAAGTAATGTGGGATTTTAGGAATATATGGGTAGGAAGGAAAAGGTTCATCTCTGTAGAAGATGCGATGAGTTTGTTTTTGGCTAGGATGTATATTGTTTATCTTTTTGATGTTAAAGGGATGGGCGAGGAAGAAGCTGGGAGATATTGGAAGAGGGATAAATGGAATGTCTTCTGATGTATTTGCATGATTATTAAGATGTGCTCTTTATTATTCATTAGTTTGGTCATATGGTGTGGAGGAGGCAGTCACTAAGGACTGACAGTCTACGTTTGCTGTTGTCCATTTACTGAGACAAAAAAAATGGGGGGGGGGGGGAAGATATTGTGCCTATTGACAAACGCCCAACTAGGGTTGTTTTCTGAAATTCTTTTTTTTTGTCCATCAAAAGTGGGTTTATGTGGCCATGCTGTCAGTGTGGTGTGTGTATTGTTCCTGTCTGACCATGCAAATATGGTTTGGGAGCATCTGCTGACCTTCTACTCTTTGATCTCATTTCTTAATCGTGGACACAGAAATGCAACGTCCAGAAGAACATGGTCACCAATGTATGTATATGTGTGGATTGTGGGCTGATGGCGGGTGTTATGTTTTGAACATGTGCCTTTTTTAATATGTTGGAATGCTTTGTAAGAATAATGACTGTTAAGTATGTTTCTATAATCCTGCAGATAAAAATGTAATGTGATACACTAAAAGTAAAGCTGTGTCCACTCTGAGCCCTTGTACACACGGTCAGAGAATCTGTCGGAATGAGTCTTATCAGACCGTGTCATCAGATAATCCGACTGTGTGTGATATGCATTGGACCGATTCCGTCCGAATCTCCGTCCGACCCAATTTTCCAACATGTTGGAAAGATTTCCCGACCAACTGGGCCGGACGGACCTAATCCGATCATGTGTAGAGCATTTTCATCGGACCAAGTGCCACGCATGCTCACATTCAAATTCCGACACGGAAGCGCTTGTTCAGGTAAAACTACTGCTCGTAAGTGATATAGCACATTCGTCACGCTGCAATGTTAAAAAATCATTCATCAAGCGCATTCTCTTGTACTTGTACTTGTACTACAATGCTGCAAGAACCAACTTCTTTTGATGCTCATAGTCACACACACTTCTCCCGAACGGATTTCATTACTCTTTTTTAAACATTTCAGCAATACAATTTTAGTTTAAGTCACATCTACACAATGTTTTTTTTTTTTGGATGTTTTTTTGGGGGGGGGGGGGGATTCCCTAAAAATCTCCTTTAAAGACACTGCTCATTTCTCCTTTTTTACTTTTTATTTTTGTGTGTAAACTTACAACAACATTATTGTATTTTTTAGATTTTCTTTTTCTTTTTTAATCTACAGGAGGTTGTTTAGTGTTGGTACCCCTTGTTATTTATTTCACTTTGTATTTTGGAAATGTACCTGCCTGCTCACAAATAAACTCTACTTTTTGAAGGAAAACACATTACACAAGTATTTCATCAAACAAAAATAAAATGTATTTTTTTTGCTCGAAAATAAAACTAGGAACGCAGCACTGGAGAAACTTCTTAACTTTGGTGCAGCCTTTGGCCCCCAGGGCAGACATGACTACATGAGATACAAAAAAAATGGTGGCCTGAGGAGTAGATATCTCAGGGAGAGAAGTCTGCTCCTGAAGTCCTAGAGAGCAGGAAATTCAGATGCCATTTCTGTCCCCAGGATGGTGATCTTGAACAGGCTGCATCTTCTGGCACACCAGACTCATCCCAGGCCATCACTCTCTGGTCTTCCTTTGTGACTTCCCACCAGGCATCTTTCCAGGCTGTGGCTGGGCTCCTGTATCTGGGGCAGGAGGAGAAGGAGGGCGTTGGTGGACCTCCTGGCTGCCACTTGCCACAGCCTCCCCCCGACTGAGGTCTTCCTGTGTATGAAAAGGGGACATAGTTTTAGTTTTTTGATCATCAATCACAACATTTTGTGCTCCTGGCTTTTGCTATTTGATGAAAAAAAAACAACACAAAATACTAGCGCTTTAAAAGATACTGGTGTGTCCTTTTCAGTTCAGTCTGTATTGTTCATTAAAATAGATTCAAAACAGTTTTTATAAAAGCAAGATGTTTTTAAAAAAGTTATCTGAGAAAACAGTACTTGGAATTTGCTGAAGATCCAGAAAGGTTGCTTGCTGTCCTTAGAGGATAAGGGATGTATGTGCACAATCACCTGCGGCAGCTGCTTCTTTAGAGTGAAGTCATCTCATGAATAGGATACCAATAAAGGAATATATAGAAGAGCGCCAAATCAGTAAAAAGTGCATTTATTTTATACAATTAATAAAAGTCTCACTTACATCCATAATTATTATTGTCCTCCGTTTGATAGTCAAATCACTGTTCCCTTTCGCTGGTGCTGTTACTGGATGAATCCTCCTCCACAGCGCACTAGGGGAAGCTCTGCTGTGTTCTGTGGTGCACAGAGAATCAGACTGGCTTGCGGACAGCGTGTGACATCAGCTGGGGGGGTACCCAAAAGCACAACGCGTTTCTGAGCTTGCGCAAGCCTCGTTCGGGCATGCGCGCTCCTTTCTCAAGTGCAGGTATAGACAATGCTGCAGTGGACTGCTCTTAAATAGGAGAGTGAGTAGATAATGACAGACAAGATAGCAATTAACCCTATAATTGATGCAAGCTGGTTGAGAGGGTTATACTAATGATAATACTATGGCAAGTGAGTAAAATATATGGTAACGAAGGTGAACTTGAAAAAAGTGAAAAGTTTTAGAGAAGCGTTATATATATATAGGGAACAAGGAATGTATGTATAAAAGAGTTGTGGAAAATGAACAGAAATGAAAAAAAAAAAAAAAAAAAAATAATAAATAAAATACATTTTTGCAAAAATACTAATAAAATTAATAATGATAATAATAATAATAATAATAATAATAAAAATAACAAAAATAATAATAGTGGAAGTGAAATAAAAGTAAAAATAAAAATGAGAAGAAAGATGAAAATGAAAATGTAAATAATAATATTAATAATAATAATAGGAATAAAAATGATAATAAAAATAAAGATAAAGATAAATATAAAAATAAAAAATAAACATGAAAATAACTATAAATATAAAGATGGTAATAGTAAGTTTATTTATAGGTGGTAGGTAATTTTGGATCTCAAAAGTATTGATAATAGGCCAAATTGGGGAATGCCTATAGAGACGTTGATAACAACTAAAGGCTTGAATAATGTGAGCATAGTAATCATATTGATAACAACAACAATAGTAGTAATAGCAATAATGCTACCACCATTACTCTTACTACTAATCAATCTTGACTGATTGGAGGTATTATAAATGAAGAAACAACTTCATGTTAATAGCATATGATCATGAGCCCAGTTACAGATAAGTGCGACTTAGTCGCATTTTTAAACGCATGACAATTATGTTGATGGTGGAGATACAAGATCAATATATCACAATTGTATGTGAAAACTCACGTCAAGATTGATAGAGGTGATGCGATTAAATTATGTTTAAAAGATATGTGTATAAAAAGGTATATGTATAAAGGAGGAAGGAAGGGAAATTGTTTACGAGCCTTCACAGTTAAAATATATATCCAAGTTCTGTGTGTACAGAAACGGAGAGATCAAACATAATTATATAAAAATCATATACATAAAATGGAGAAATCACATACATAAAAACAAGGTATTCCATATGCATATATATATACCAAGGAGAGGAGGGGAAGGGTATTGGCATTGGGATCGCAGTACTTCCAGAAGAGAAACGAGGAGAGAAATGAGATCACTAATATATAAGCGAGATAACAACAACAATAGTAGTAATAGTAATAATGCTACCACTACCACCACTACTACTACTACTAATAGATCTTGACTGGTTGGAGGTATTATAAATGAAGAATAAACTCATGATGATAACATATAATCATCAGCCCAATTACAGATAGACTGCGACTTAGTCGCATTTTTAAACGCACAACAATGATGTTAATGGTGGAGATACAAGATCAATATATGACAATTGTTTGTGAAAACTCGCGTCATAATTGATATAGGTGATGCAATTAAATTATGTTTAAAAGATATGTGTATAAAAAGGTATATTTATAAAGAAGGAGGGAAGGAAAATTGTTTACGAACCTTCACAGTTAAAATATATACCTAAGTTCTGTGTGTACAGAAACCGAGAGATCAAACATATAATAGTTATATAAAAATCATATACAAAAAAATAAAAAAAAATAAAAAATAAAAATCGCATACATTAAAAAATATAAAAATCAAAAAATCGCATACATAAAAATAAAGTATTCCATATGCATATATACACCAAGGAAAGAAGGGGAAGGGCATTGGTATCGCAGTCCTTCCAGGAGAGAAACAAGGAGAGAAATGAGATCACTAATATATACTGTAAGCGAGAACTATTTTAGAGGATAGTATGGATCTCAATTTCCTCATTGAGGCCATTGGGAGCGAGGGTGTCCAAAGAAAAAATCCAATATGTTTCGCGCTCACATAATCTGGAGAAGCGTTCTGCTTCAGACACCCCCGCTGGTATGGACTCGATGACCCAAACTTGTAGGCCCATGGTGGATCGATCATGAAATTCTAAAAAGTGTCGGGGTACACTATGTTTGTCTGAACCCAGTTCAATCAGTCGTCTATGTTTGCCAAAACGCTGTCTAAGAGGGCAGATGGTCCGGCCTACATACAGCATTTTGCAGGGACAGGTGAGGCCGTACACTACATAGTTGCTGGAGCAGTTGTGGAACTGGGTTGCTGAGTGTATGATACCCTTATGGGTAAAGCTCTTCTGGCCATGATTGACAAAATCGCAAGTCTTGCACAGTGTTTTATTACATCTATACATGCCTACAAGTGGAATAAGGCACAAGGGACCGGGTTCTTGTTTATATTTGAGTTTGCTCGGTGCAATTTTATTTTTAAGAGTTGGTGCCCTCCTGTAGGTAACTTTTGGTCTATCTCCCAGGGAGGAGCACAAATGTGGGTCCTGTTTTAAGATATCCCAATGTTTGCCCAAAATGTACTCCATTTTTTTATATTGTCTGTGAAAGCTAGTAATAAACCTTACAGAGGATTCTTCTGGGGGCTTAGCGGATTTTGGTTTCTTTCCGGGTAGGTAGATATTATAAGCATGTTCGACTAAATCTGGAGGATAACCCTTATCAATGAACTTCTCCTTTAGAAGGGAACTCTGTAATATGTAGTCACTGTCTCTGGTACAGTTTTGTCTAAGTCTGCAAAACTGACCCTTAGGGATGTTTTTTACCCATGAGGGGTGATGGCAGCTGTTGAAATGAAGGTATGAGTTACCTGCGGTGGGTTTTGTATAATTACGGGCAAAAATGGTGTTTCCCTCGTGGCTCAATTCCAGATCGAGAAAGGCAAGACTATCTTTATCCCATACGGAAGAGAAGGACAAGCCTAACTCATTATCATTACAATGGCGGACGAAATCATCTACCTGGGATGGGGTACCATCCCAGATAATCACGATGTCGTCGATGTACCGACCAAAGAATATCACTTGTTGTGCAAAAGGGTTATTATTAAGGATATATCGATTTTCCCACAGACCCATGGTAAGGTTGGCATAGGAGGGCGCGAAATTAGCACCCATCGCTGTACCTCGGGTCTGTAGGTAAAATTCAGCTTCAAATTCAAAATAATTATGAGTAAGACAATAAGTAGTTGCCTCCAAAATAAATGAAGCCTGTCTGGTGTTGAGGCTTGAATCGAGTGATAAGAAATGTTGTACTGCTAATAAGCCCACCTCGTGTGGAATCGAGGTGTATAAAGAATTTACGTCCAGTGATAACCAAGAGTAGTTTTCATTCCAAATGTATGGGGACAAGAGATCCAGAAGATGTATTGAGTCACGAATATATGAGGGTAAATTTTGGGCCAAGGGTTGCAAGAAAAAGTCGATATACAGGGAAAAGCCGCTGCTGACGCTATTCATGGAGGCAACGATAGGCCTACCTGGTGGATTTGATGTATCCTTATGTACCTTGGGCAGATGATAAAAGTAAGGTGTGCTATAAAAGCTTTTTTGTATGAACAGGGCTTCTTTTTTGTCAATAACTTGATTAGATACGGCCTTTTGGATGAGAGCCTCGGCTTCAATACGATAGGAGGCTAAAGGGTCGCTGGATAGTTTTTGGTAAGTGTTTTTATCTGAAAGTAATCTCAATGCTTCGGCCACATAAGTTGTTCTGTCCTGTATGACAATCCCACCCCCTTTATCGGCTGGCTTGATGATAAGGTCAGGGTTATTTAAAAATTGTTTCAGTGACGTTTTTTCTCCAGGCGTTAGATTGTTAATGCAATATTTCTGTGTCTTGGCGGATTGCTCACACAACTTTTGTAAATCTGCCATGACTACTCTATAGAATGACTCAACATAGGGTCCTTTAGACTTGGTAGGAAAAAAAGAAGACTTTGGTTTCAAATTGGTGTGTAGGACTGGGGGTGATGTCTGAAAATGTTGTGTGAAGAGTTCCCAGTCTGGGTCTGTTATATTATCTTCAGGGTCTGAGTTGTCATTGTAAATACTACAGGTACCTAATGTACTGGTAGGGCTATTGGTACAGTCATCAGAGTGAAGTCCTGGGGGAGGTACATTTAGTTGAAATGTGGGTGGCTCTGAGGCTTGTTTTTTAATAGTTTGTAAATGAAAATATCTTTTAAGAGTCAGGTTTCTAATGAACTTGTTGAGGTCTTTGAATAGTTGAAACGAATTGGGCTGAACAGTGGGGGAGAAGGTGAGGCCTCTGCTTAACAGAGAGATATCATCTTGTGTCAGTTCGGATGAAGATAAATTAAATATTTTTACCGTCTCTGAACTTTTGCACTGGTGTTTATGTTTTCTTCGTCCGGCTCTACACCCTCGTCTGTAAGTTTTCTTTTTCTCCGATGTTTTTGGTGAGGGCCTCTCTCTAAAAAAGGAGAGAAGGAAAGGGCCGTCGAATGGGATGGAATATCCCCTTTATCAAAGTCGCCTACAAGTAAATTAAGGGATGACGCAGATTCTTCTCCGTCATTTGTAACAACCGTGCCTTTATCGATACTAGTGGTGGGACTTAGATTGGATACGGCCTGTTCTTTGTGGATTGACGTTGGCTTAGCGTCTGATTTTAAAGTATTTTCTTGAATCCTAGGTGTATCGCATACATGCCCCGTAGGTGGTGCCATTTTTGGTATATTCTTATTACCATTGGATTTATGTGTATGTTTATTTTGATCTTGGTTTTTATTTTTATTTTTGTTTTTATTTTTATACCCCTGTGTGGGCAAAGATCTTACTGTATGTGTATTAGGATCTTTGACCATGTTACTTCTTTTATTAGGGCAGGGATGTTCTGTACAAATACTAGAAGATGGGCGGTCCCTATTTTGTTTAAGGGTATCATGATTATTTGCTGCTCTGAATAAAGGTTGTAGTGACATAAGTGGTGGTATATTTTTCTTTTCTTTCCAACAGAATATTCTATCTTGAGAATAATCCTCTATATCTCTATGAAATTTCTTTAGTTTGGTCTCAATAAGGTTGTTTTCTTTAGTTTTAGTATTCCTTTTAAGTGTATCTAGCCAAGTGGGCGGGACTTTTAAGTGATAAGCGATGATCTCAGAAGAGAGAATCTGTACATGATGAGTCAATTCTTCAAATTTTATGTGTCTCTGACTGACAAGAACTTCTAGCCACTTGGCTGTGCAAAATTCTGCTATGCCTTCCCATTCTTTAGTGTGGGGGGCATCCAAAAAGGAGCAATTTTTTAGGATCCTCAACCCTCTAGGGGAGATTTTCTGTTGTAAATATTTTTTCAGAAAAAATTCATCCCACCATTGGGTATTGGCTGAGTGCATTAATCTTTCTAACTTCTTAAATTTTCCGCAGAGAATATAGCGTTCAGATTTACTGAGTTCAGCGGATTTACAAAATAACTCCGGTGGAAGACTGGTATATAAATTATCAAGTATGTCGTATTTGTGGAATTCAATATCATTAATGAGATCCATAATAGAAAGAAGAAGAGAGAAAAAAAAAAAAAAAGGGAGGGGGGAGAGGGATTTTTTTGTGTTCACCAAAGTTCACCATATATTGTAAATAAATTAGTGTTTTAAAACACCAATAAAATGATAAATCATTACAATTGTCACTGATAGTAGATCAAATAACAGGTAATAGGACAAATTAAAATTAAGTTAAAATAACAATAACAGTAAGTGACGCCAGTACAATCAGCTGCCAGTGCAGACTTCAATGAAAGCATATGATGAAAAAAAACAACACAAAATACTAGCGCTTTAAAAGATACTGGTGTGTCCTTTTCAGTTCAGTCTGTATTGTTCATTAAAATAGATTCAAAACAGTTTTTATAAAAGCAAGATGTTTTTAAAAAAGTTATCTGAGAAAACAGTACTTGGAATTTGCTGAAGATCCAGAAAGGTTGCTTGCTGTCCTTAGAGGATAAGGGATGTATGTGCACAATCACCTGCGGCAGCTGCTTCTTTAGAGTGAAGTCATCTCATGAATAGGATACCAATAAAGGAATATATAGAAGAGCGCCAAATCAGTAAAAAGTGCATTTATTTTATACAATTAATAAAAGTCTCACTTACATCCATAATTATTATTGTCCTCCGTTTGATAGTCAAATCACTGTTCCCTTTCGCTGGTGCTGTTACTGGATGAATCCTCCTCCACAGCGCACTAGGGGAAGCTCTGCTGTGTTCTGTGGTGCACAGAGAATCAAACTGGCTTGCGGACAGCGTGTGACATCAGCTGGGGGGGTACCCAAAAGCACAACGCGTTTCTGAGCTTGCGCAAGCCTCGTTCGGGCATGCGCGCTCCTTTCTCAAGTGCAGGTATAGACAATGCTGCAGTGGACTGCTCTTAAATAGGAGAGTGAGTAGATAATGACAGACAAGATAGCAATTAACCCTATAATTGATGCAAGCTGGTTGAGAGGGTTATACTAATGATAATACTATGGCAAGTGAGTAAAATATATGGCACCACAGAACACAGCAGAGCTTCCCCTAGTGCGCTGTGGAGGAGGATTCATCCAGTAACAGCACCAGCGAAAGGGAACAGTGATTTGACTATCAAACGGAGGACAATAATAATTATGGATGTAAGTGAGACTTTTATTAATTGTATAAAATAAATGCACTTTTTACTGATTTGGCGCTCTTCTATATATTCCTTTATTGGCTTTTGCTATTTGACTGTTACCAAATAGAACAGACTATTATTCTGACAGCAGCATTTTTCTTTCCCGTCCCAATCATTTTTGGTCACTACTGTCTATTGAGATGTAAACCACTTGGAGAAATCACAACTTACTGATCAATAAGAACATCTAGTTAACATCATTAAATGTAACTCAAGAAATATGTTCAACAATGCCATACCTGTCTCAAGCTGGGCCCCACCACATGGTGCTGCCTGGAAGGCCCAGGTTGGACATCAGAAGCCTCTTCTGGGGGTGAAGGATGCCTTGGAGGAAGCCTGGAGAGTGGTGGCCTGAGTGGTGACCTGGGTACCCCTTGGTCTACCAGAAAATGCAGCCTGTCAAAGTGCACCATCCTGGGGTAGTAAACAGCATCTGGATCTCCTGCTCTCAAGGACTCCAGGTGCTTCTTTCTCTCCCTGAAATATGTAAGCTTCATGGCCACAATTTTGCGATTCAGATATGTCATGTCTGCCGTGGGGACCCTGATCTGCACCAAAGCAAGCAGTTTCTCCAGTGCTGCGTTCCTCTTTGATCTGTCATAATAAAATTTGTTGTGGAACTGTCACAGGCAGGGCATCTCCATGTAGAGCTCGAGGAAGAGCCCCATAAAGTTGGGATTGTTGAATGGGTCCATTTTGTCTGCAAGACACAACACAAGACAAACCCTCAAATACTAATAATGCAATTAAAATCCCTCCTAATCTTGTCCCAACAGCGGCCTAGATACAAGCAGTCTAGTCTAGTGAAGCACAAATTTAAAAATGTTACCTTCGTTTCGTCGTTCGCCGCGTCTGTGACTCACACTCTCCTCCCAGATCGTACGGACGATATACATGTGTGGCATTTTATATACAGTGCGCATGCGTGAAACTCCGCCCGCGTGAAACTCCGCCCGCCCCTGACGTTCTTTCCAGACTATTCCCCTCCCCTTCACTTCCCACACAGTGGGGAGAGCACATGGCGGAGAGAACGCAGGTGCGCAATAATAGTTTCACTAACGAGGAGGAGGGTGAGGAAAGCCTGGAGCCTGAAACGTCCCGATCCAGGAAGACAAGATTTAAGGCCTCAAATATGTCTTTTGGAGAGATGTTGGAGATGGTCGACAGGACCCTTTGGCTTGTGTCAAAGTCAAAGTAAGAACCCCTGCACAGCACAAACTGTACGATGAGTACGTAGACGAAACATGTTTTGAAAACGGTCGGGTGGTCAGAACGGACACCAGAAAGCAACGCTAAACAGAAAGGCCTGAAAGGACGACCTGAATAGCAGAAGCAAGCAGACAATAAAAAATGCCTTTCAAAAGATTACTATAACAAGATAGAGTCCACAATGAGAAGCAAATACTTAATGACTGCATGCACTGATTATCAGAAGAGCAGTAGCAATCTGAATCACTAATCTGAAAAGCGCAAATCGTCTTTCACCAAACTTCTACTAAAACACGAGATCAGTAGAAGGAGCTCAAAGGGTGCCGGACGTGGTGCTGAACTTCCTTTTTCTAGTCCCGCCGTACACGGCTTATGTCACCGTGTTCTTGATAACCGCGAAATCATACAACTTGGCCCGACCGTGTGTATGCAACAGTTTTGGACACAATCCGTCGGACTAAATCCAACGGGCAAAATCCGACGGATTTGGTTGCCAAAATCTCCGACCGTGTGTACGTGGGCTAAGGTTTAGACACATTTTAGATTGTAAGCTCATATGAGCAAGGCCCTTAACATCCAATTGCTAAATGTAGCACCATATATCCTGTAGATTTTTTTGTTTGTTTTTGAAGCTAGTAAATGAATATGCATCATTTTGTTCCTGCTGGCAAAATAAAAGTACATTATTGAACTTGTTTTTTCTTTTTTTTTTTTTTTGTTTCTTTTAATTTAGTCTTGGAGGTGGTGGGTTTGGGGAAGTGCAACATATTTTTAGATCTTAAAATTTCTATATGTATTGTGCACTAAAAAAAAAAAAAAAAATAGTCTTTTCACCCTGGTTCACATTGATGCTACTCTACTCAATGTAGCATAATTTCAAATTAGCAAGGTCATCACCATTTCAGGTGCTACTGGATAGACATCTGTGGCTTCACACACAGATGTCTATTGAAGTCACACCTGAAATTGGCAAAAGCAGTGCAGGAACTACTTTTGAAAATCGGTGCGGTGTCGCATTGATTGGAACAGTGCCATTGCCGCCAATAGGCTGTGACTTGTCATGTGATTTAATCTCTCAAATCGCATGACAAATCTTTCCAATGTAAACCTAGGCTTCAGCACATCTGCAAGTAAATGATAAAAGTGGAATCTTTATATATAACAGCTGTGGAGAATTGCAGGTAATAAAATCAGCTGGTGGATAGGCAGTGTTGTATGTGTCAGCTCTGGTTCAAATTGGTGCGATTTGACATGTTCAATCAGTGGAAATTGCACCATTCAAATTGGGGCGACTTTGGGGTGTGATTTGTATTGATATCAATGCAGAAACCTGCACAGGGTGTTTGCCGAATAGTGAACAGTTTGGGGTGTTTGCAGCAAATTCGAAAGCCGCGGAACACCCTTTAAAATTCTATGGGAGAAATCAAGTGCTAGTTTTAAAGGCTTATATGCGTGGTATTGTCATAAAAAGAGTTTGGGGACCTGGATCCTGCCCCGGGGACATGTAACAATATAAAAAAAGTTTTAAAAATGGCAGTTTTTTCAGGAGCAGTGATTTTAATAATGCTCAAAGTGAAACAATAAAAGTGAAATATTCCTTTAAATGCTGTACCTGGGGGTGTCTATAGTATGCCTGCAAAGTGGTGCATGTTTACCGTGTTTAGAACAGTCCCTGCACAAAATTACATTTCTAAACGAAAAAAAGTAATTTAAAAGTACTCGCGGCTATAATGAATTGTCGAGCCTGGCAATACAGATAAAAGAAGTTATTGAAAAAAACAGCATGGGATCCCCCCAGTCCATTAACAGTCCCTTTGGGTCTGGTATGAATATTAAGGGGAACCCCAAACCAAAATTAAAAAAAAAACTGTATGGGGGTCCCCCCAAATTCCATACCAGGCACTTCAGGTCTGGTATGGATATTAAAGGGAACCCCGAGCAAAAATTTGAAAAAAATGGTGTGGGGGGTCCCCCTCAAAATCAATACCAGACCCTTCAGGTCTGGTATGGATTTTAAGGGGAACCCTGTGCGCCAATATTTAAAAAATCCATACCAGACCCTTATCCAAGCATGCAACCTGGCAGGCCACAGGAAAAGAAAGAACAGCCCCCCTCCTGCACCGTACAACGCCACATGCCTCAACACGGGTAGCCCCCCAAAGTGCCTTGTCCCCATGTTGATGCGGACAAGGGCCTCATGCCCACAACCCTTGCCCGTTGGTTGTGGAGGTCTGCGGGAGGGGGGGCTTATCGGAATCTGGAAGCCCCATTTAACAAGGGGACACCCAGATCCCGGCCTCCCCCGTGTGAAATGGTAACGGGATACAAATATACCCCTACCATTTCACAAAAAAGTGTTAAAATGGTAAAAATTACAAGACACGGCTTGGGACAAGTCCTTTATTAAAAAATTAAAAAATAAAAATGTCCCACAAAGTCCATTCATCTTCTTCTCCTCTGCAGATGAACCAAACCCCCCCCCCCCGACCAACCCGCCTTCATGGGAGGCACCCACCGTAATGACCCCCCTCTTTTCCTGCGGCCTGCCAGGTTGCGTGCTCTGATAAGGGTCTGGTATGGATTTTGGGGGGACCCCACACAATTTTTAAAAAGATTTTGGTTCGGGGTTCCCCTTAATATTCATACCAGACCCAAAGGGCCTGGTTATGGACTGGGGGGATCTCATGCTCTTTTTTCAATGAGTTTTAAATATATTGCCGAGACCCGACAATTCATTACAGCTGCGATCAGTTTTAAATGACAATTTTTCCTTTACATAGTTACATAGTTAGTAAGGTTGAATAAAGACACCAGTCCATCCAGTTCAACCTGAGTGAGTGTCCACAATTTAGTTTGACTCGTGTTCGACTCAAACTCAAAGCTCATCTTTAGTGCTCACACACAGCTCAGATGGCCCTCTTCTTTTATCCCCTATATGAACACAAAAAAAGGTATACTTAGCAGACAGATATGTTAGGCTAGAAATAGTAATATGAAACATTGCTTGGAAGTTCCAAGCTGAATACATGATGTCTGTCCCTTTCAAATGCAGGAATACTTACCAGTTTTGTGCAAGTTTCATACATGGAGATACCCCTAGTATCCACTGGAGCATCTGCGTGGGACACCATAACAAGGTTGTTATGGTATCACACACTAGTGCTCCTGAATCCAGATGCGTAAACAGCTGCTGAGTGTCCTCTACTGACACTGAATAAAGTTGATATTTTATTATAGTTACAAAAACATCTAGACAACCATCTAAAGAACTTTCTTTATTCAAAATATGCCATAACAAATGCATTTAACCTGCATCTCCCAAAAACAAAGTATTAGTGGTTAATCGAACAAAGCTTAATGTCCCGCAAATGATTCCTGTGACCGCGAAAATAAAACTTGGCATTTTAAACTGTACAACAGTAAAGAAAAGAACATGGACCAGCACGAAAGTAATAATAATAGGAGCAGCACTTACCTGATCTTTCTATCTTTCTCAATTTAAGGTCTGACTAGCGTTTTCTCAACTGATCCTTGGATCGTCATAGCCCAAAATTCCTGTGCAGACTTCTCACAACCTTAGCCATGATCTTGGCCTTTCTGGCATTTGGGTTTCTGTAGGGTTCATGATTCCCATCATAGCCTGTCCTCACTAAGATGTCTACTATCTCCACCATTTCTTCAAAAGACATATTTGAGGCCTTATATCTCCTCCTGGATCTGGACGTTTCTTGCTCCGGTCCTCATTGCTGCTCCCAGCACAAACCTGCTGTCTCGCCGCCATTTGCTCTCCCACTGCTCTGAAAGAGAAGAAGTGGGGAATACACTAGAAAGTGCACAGGGAGGAAGTTTCATGCATGCGCAGTTTATATAAAGCCATAATGTTCTGTCTATGTAACGGGCGTTTGAACGATCTGGGAGTGAAGGACGAAAGATTTAAGTCGACAAAAGAAATGCTAAAACAAGGGTACAATTGTAAATTGGGGCATCAGTGGTTAGTGGCCTATACTGCTTATAGATTGAGGCCTATATTGTGACCAGATTATGAGAGTTTAGCCTGACATTAGCATTTGTCTTGTAGGGAAAATGGTTGATAAATTCACAGCCCCAGATTTTTCCACAAATGTATCCAGCAATACCAGGAGCTGCCATGTCTATGGCAAGTCAAAAGCAGGGATTACTCCAATAAAATCAAGAGGAAGGCAGAAATGGAGAAACTGTTTTGAAGCCTCTGTAACCCACGGCAGACACCAATTATTTGAAGGCCAAAATTGGTAGCCTGTGTAGTACATATAATAGGGAGCACAAGAAGGTCATGGAATCCCGGAGATTCGGAGCAGCAGCAGATGACATATATGTCCCCAGGCTGTGGTACTAAAACAGCCTGTGTTTTTTGTCAGACGAAACTGAACCACGCCCCCATTACTCTCAACGCTTTCTTCCACATTGGCTGAGGCCACAGCTCCTGAGGTCCACCCTGGTCCTTCCACACAGGAAGAAGATGTAGATGAGCTCAGCTTGACCTAGGTATAGCATTGTTGAACATATTTGTAGACAAAAATTTAACGATGTTAACTAGAGGTTATTGATTCCAAAAGTTGATTGCATATCAATAGACAGTAGTGGCCAAAAATGATTGGGACAAGAATGAAAAATGCTGGGGTCAGAATAATAGTCTTTTCTATTTGTTAACATTCAATTTGCAACAGTCATGAGCTCAAAATTGTGTGTGATTGATGACCAAAAATCTAAAAATATGTCCTATTTTCATACACAGGAAAGTCACAGCCAGGAGGAGGCCATACCCAGCAGCCAGACTGAGTCCCAGATTCCTCCCTCTCCAACTAAACAGGCCAGGAAGTCTAGAAACCTGGATGATGCCACAGCTGCCTTCCTCAGGCATGCAACAAGTGCCATTAGCACGGCCCTGGATGCCCAGGAGGCTTTTGGCTTTTGGCTGCATTACCTCAAACAAGTTAAAGGATATGGAGGAGAACCAATGCAGAATGTGTGAGGAGATGATCCTGCAGCTCCTCAATAGGGATGTGCTTCGTGTTCGAGTCGCCCGTTCAGCGAATTCCGAACGTTATGGGCCATTTGCGCCAAATTCGTGTGGCGCTCTTGGCCCACAATGCACTGCGTCATCGCAGTGCATTGCTGGCTCATGATTGGCCAAGCATGCACTGTGACCCCGCATGCTTGGCCGATCACAGCGCCAGCAGCGAGGAGAGCCATGATTGGCCACAGGCAGGCAGAATTTTTGGAGCATGTGGTATAAGGTAATCAGCTTCCTTGGCATATGGATTTAGATGGAGTTTTCCACTGAATAAATCACTGTCTTGGACTGTGGATATTTTTGTTTTTCTAGTATCTAAGTGGGACTTTATTTATTTTTTATATTATTATTCATTTCGTTGCAACTATTTGTTTTTCAATTCATGGTGATAGTGACTATTACTTGAGGTGTTTTATGATTATTAATTTTCACATTTGTAATTGACGTTTATATTTACAATTTTTCAGCGCCCCTACTATCACTCTAGTGTTAGGAGCTTGTGCGTGCTGTCTGCGTGCTCTGTACCCAGTACACACCGCTATATCCACCTACATAGCTCTTCTCTATTTGAGCCCACTTGCCATCTGCAGGAGTTATTGGAAGTTGTGTGTGCCTCCAGCACAGCACAGTATACATCTGTATATACCCCTTTATCTCTGGTGTTCTATAATAAAGGCATCTGCAGGAGTTAGTGGGTGTTTTGTGCCTCCAGCACAATATACACCTGTATCTACCCTTTATTGCTGTTCTCTAATAGAGCCATCTGCAGGGCTTAGTGGGTGTTGTGTGACTCCATTACAGTATACCCCTTTATCTCTGGTGTTCTATAATAAAGGCATCTGCAGGAGTTAGTGGGTGTTGTGTGCCTCCAGCACAATATACACCTGTATCTACCCTTTATTGCTGTTCTCTAATAGAGCCATCTGCAGGGCTTAGTGGGTGTTGTGTGACTCCATTACAGTATACCCCTTTATCTCTGGTGTTCTATAATAAAGGCATCTGCAGGAGTTAGTGGGTGTTGTGTGCCTCCAGCACAATATACACCTGTATATACCCTTTATTGCTGTTCTCTAATAGAGCCATCTGCAGGGCTTAGTGGGTGTTGTGTGACTCCATTACAGTATACCCCTTTATCTCTGGTGTTCTATAATAAAGGCATCTGCAGGAGTTAGTGGGTGTTGTGTGACTCCAGCACAATATACACTACCCAACTGCTGTTTTACCCAACTCCCTTCAGGCCATTACCATGTCTGGAAGGCCAGCAAGGAGAGGCAGACAGGCGCGAGACGATAAAAGAGGGCAAGCAGGCTCTGTGTCTAGAGACAACAGTGCTGGTCATGGACGCGGTGCATTGTCATCAGCACGTGGCCATGGGACACGCTTGTCCTTTTCGGCAGCTGGACATGTTGAACCACAACATGCCAACGACTTGGTAGAGTGGATGACCAAGCCCTCTTCATCCTCCTCATCCTCTCTCACCCAGTCTCAGGGTACTAGCAAAGCAGCTGCCAATGCATCGTCTTCCCTCGTCTCAATGTCATCATCAGTGACTCCTTCCCTAGACCCACCACGTCCTCCTGAGGAGTCTCCTGAACTCTTTGAGCACAGTTTTGGGTACATGCTCCAGGAGGATGCCCAGTGCTTTGTAGGCTCTGATGATGACACTCAGCTAGAGGAAGGCAGTAGCGTGAATGCAGAGAGAGGGGATGCTCAAGAAGGACAGCAATCTGGCAGTCATGTTCCACAAGCTGCAGCATATTGCCAGGTTTGCTACAGCGATGAAGAGGGAGGGGATGATGAGGGCACTGACTCCACGTGGGTACCTGGTAGGAGAGAGGAGGAGGAGGAGGAAGAGGAGGAGGCACATGTCCAATGAGGCAGGATGCCCTCCGGGGGCCAGCTTAGGGGCAGCACACCGACTGAATCACACCGCAGAGCTCCGCCTGTGCAGGGCGCTGCCTCTGCGCGTTATTCTAAAAGTTCTTTTGTGTGAGCCTTTTTTGAGACGAGTGCATCAGATTGCACCACTGCTATTTGCAACATATGTCTCAAGCGTATCTCGCGTGGCCAAAACATCAGCCGCTTGGGCACCACATGCTTGACCAGACATATGTTGACCTGCCATGCAGCTCGTTGGCAAGCGTACCTCAAAGACCCACACCAAAGAACAAAGCGGACCTCTCCTTGCTCCTCATCAGCTGGCATCTCCAACCCCACTAGACCTTCAGTCCTCTCTGAAACCTTCTCTGAGAGGAATGAAGGTGTAGAATTAGGTGTGTCACAGCCAAGTGCTTCCAGGCACTCTGCTAGCAGTACACCCACGTCCGATTATAGCAGGCAAATGTCCCTACCCCAGCTGCTGGACCGGCGAAAGAAGTTCACTCCCAGCCATCCACATGCCCAGCGGTTGAATGCTAGCTTGGCTAAATTGCTAGCACTTCAACTGCTGCCTTTTCAGTTGGTAGACTCGGCCCCCTTCCGTGAGTTTGTACAATGTGCGGTTCCTCAGTGGCAGGTCCCCAAACGCCACTTTTTCTCACGGAAGGCGATTCCGGCTCTCTACCGGCATGTGGAAGGCAATGTCCTTGCCTCGCTGGACAGGGCGGTCAGCGGTAAGGTGCATATTACCGCTGACTCATGGTCCAGCAGGCATGGACAGGGACGTTACCTGTCTTTCACGGCCCATTGGGTCACTCTTCTGGCAGCTGGGAAGGATGCAGGACAAGGTGCAGTAGTGTTGGAGGTTGTTCCGCCACCACGCCTCCAAAATGCTACTATTGGTTGTGACACACCTCTCTCCTCCACCCCCTCCTCTTCTTCTTCCTCCATGGCCTCTTCCAGTGCTCTGTCCTCAGAACCATCGGTGCTCCGTAGGCGTTCCAGGGGCTACGCAAGTACGCAGGCAAAACGATGTCATGCCGTGCTTGCACTGGTTTGTTTGGGGGACAGGAGCCACACTGGGGCGGATGTTTTGTCAGCTCTGCAGGGGCAGGCCAAGAGGTGGTTGACGCCACGCCAGCTTAAGCCAGGAATGGTGGTTTGCGACAATGGCACCAACCTCCTCTCCGCCCTCCGACAGGGACAACTGACCCATGTGCCCTGTGTAGCTCACGTCCTTAACCTGGTGGTGCAGCGGTTCTTGGGCAGGTACCCCGGCTTACAGGATGTCCTGAAGCAGGCCAGAAAAGTCTGTGTGCATTTCCGCCGATCATTTAATGCCTGTGCTCGGCTGGCTGAGCTCCAAAAGGAGTTGAACCTGCCCAAGAACCGCCTTATATGTGACATGCCCACCAGGTGGAACTCAACGTTGGCCATGCTGCAGCGGCTGCACACGCAGCAGAGGGCCATCAATGAGTACCTGTGCGACTACGGCACCAGGACAGGGTCAGGGGAGCTCGGTTTTTTCTCACCACGCCAGTGGGGCATGATCAGGGATGCATGCACTGTCCTGTCACCGTTTGAGGAGGCCACAAGGATGGTGAGCAGTGACAGTGCATGCATCAGTGACACTGTACCTCTTGTCCACCTCTTGGAGCATATGCTGCGTGAAATAATGGACAGGGCACTTGAGGCAGAACAGAGGCAGGAAGAGGAGGACTTCCTTGCCTCTCAAGGCCCCCTTTATCCAGACAGTGTTCCTGCTGTGCCACCCATCACACAGGAAGCAGATGAGGAGGAGGAAGAGGAGGAGGAGAATGATTGTGTCAGCATGGAGGTGGAGGCTGGCACTCAGCATCAGCAGCAGCAGTCTTGTAGGGATGATTTACAGTCCCAAGAAACCCGTGGACTTGTACGTGGCTGGGAGGAGGTAGCTGCGGATCATGTTGTCCTTAGTGACCCAGAGGACTCCGGACCGAATGCCTCAGCTAACCTACGCTGCATGGCCTCCCTGATCCTGCAAAGCCTGCGCAAGGATCCTCGTATTCTTCGGATCAAGGAGAGGGACCATTACTGGCTGGCCACTCTCCTTGATCCACGGTACAAGGGTAAGGTTGCCGACCTTATCTTGCCATCGCAGAGGGAGCAGAGGATGAGACATCTCCGGGAAGCCTTGCAGAAAGGTCTGTGCAACGCGTTCCCAGAGACTGGGAGTTTACAAACTCCTGGTCCTGGACAATGTTTTGCTGAAGCATCGGTCAGAAGGAGCGGTGGAGAAGGTGGCCGTCTGACTAATGCTTTCAGACAATTTTTTAGCCCGCAGCCCCAAGGTATGATCGGTTCCAGCAACCATCGCCAGCGTCTGATTTACATGGTGCAGGAATACCTAGGGGCAAGGTCAGACTTGGGCACCTTTCCCACCGAAAATCCTCTGGCTTACTGGGTCTTGAGGATGGATCACTGGCCAGAGCTTGCACAGTATGCAATTGAGCTACTGGCCTGTCCTGCATCCAGCGTTCTTTCGGAACGCACCTTCAGTGCTGCTGGTAGCTTTGTTACCGATCACAGGGTGCGCCTGTCCACCGAATCAGTTGATCGATTGACCTTCATCAAGATGAATCAGTCTTGGATCACCAACAGCTTCCAAGCACCTGAAGCTGATGTAACCGAATAATTTTATTGAAATATCACATCCCTTCAAGACTACCTATGCTGATGCTGAGTGACTGTCCTGTTATGTTGATTGTCTATCCTCTTCCTTCTCCACTGATATGTTGGAAGAACATTTCTGGTTCTGGGTGATGCCATCAGCCCAATTTTTCTGCCCCTGTTTAACGGGGGCGTTTAAGTAAAATTTTTGATGCAATGCTTTGCAGCAGGGCTAATTCCTGCAATAAAACTAGAGTATATGGGAGAGGTTGCAGTGTGGTGACACCAGCACCAGTGCCTAAGGCCCAATTTTTCTGCCCCTGTTTAACAGGGGCGTTTAAGTAAAATTTTTGATGCAATGCTTTGCAGCAGGGCTAATTCCTGCAATAAAACTAGAGTATATGGGAGAGGTTGCAGTGTGGTGGCACCAGCACCAGTGCCTAAGGCCCAATTTTTCTGCCCCTGTTTAACAGGGGCGTTTAATTAAAATTTTTGATGCAATGCTTTGCAGCAGGGCTAATTCCTGCAATAAAACTAGAGTATATGGAAGAGTTTGCAGTGTGGTGGCACCAGCATCAGTGCCCAAGGCCCAATTTTTCTGCCCCTGTTTAACAGGGACATGTAATTACAATTCTTGATATAATATTTCACAGGAGGGCCCGTTCCTGTGCCCACCCAGAGTAACTGTGAGGACTTATAGTGTTGTGGCACCAGCACCACAACCACCAAAGGTCAATTTTTCTACCACTGTTCAACAATGGCATGTAATTACAATTCTTGATATAATCGTTCACAGCAGGGCGCTCCAGCGCCCACCAAGAGTCACTTTGAGGGCTTACAATGTTGTGGCAAAACCAACACCTTGTTCCGCCATTTCTGCAGAGCATATAGGGCAGGCCCCTACTTTCAAACATCCAACTTACAAACATCTCCTACTTGCAAATGGAAGGAGACAACAGCAAGTGAGATGAAAAAAGATCGACGACAAAACAAATTATACAGGGGTTATAACCCTTCCCTATGTTTTCCAAAAAGCTTAAAAATAGTTTTTTTGACTGGAGCTACACTTTAAAAATATACCAGTTGAAAATTACAAACAGATTCAACTTAACACAACAAACCTACACAGTCCCTGTCTTGTTTGCACCGCCTGTATACTGCTGTTCTGAGTATATAGGGCCTGGGGGCCACACGCATTTCCTTTTTTTAATATGGGTACTGGGTTCCCCTTAATATGCGTACAAGACCCAAAGGGGCTGGTAATGGGCAGGGAGGGCTACCCAAGCCATTGTTCTCAATGATTTTCAACCATATTGCAGGAACCAGATATAACATTAAAACCGCAAGCAGTTTTAAATTATGTTATTTCCGTTTAATGTAATTTTGTGCAGGGACTGTTCTAAACACGGGGAACACGTGGCACTTCACAGGCATACTACAGACACCCCCCAGGCACCATATTTAAAGGAATATTTCACTTTTTTTTCACTTTAATCTTCATTAAAATCAGTGCTCCCGCCAAAACGGCCATTTTTAAAAACATTTTAGGCATTGACCCATGTCCCCTGGGGCAGGAGCCAGGTCCCCAAACCCTTTTTAGGAAAGTATCTTGCATGTTAGCCGTTAAAATTAGCACTTTTAATTTCGAACGTTCGAGTCCCATAGACTTCAATGGGATTCTAAAATTCATACGAATTTAGGGTCCGTTCGAAAGTTCTGGTGCGAACCGAACCGGGGGGTGTTCGGCTCATCCCTACTCCTCAACAAGGGGAGGAGGGGCGAAATTACCCCAAGAACACACATATGCGAATTAGAGCACAATCCTCCACCACCTCCACCGATACCACAGCCACCTCATCCACCACAGCAGCATGATGGACCATTGCTAATTCAGCCCCAACACCCCCAACAAGGCCACTGGGCTGGGTATTAGCAACACTACAATTTATAATTTTTTTGTTTATTTGGAAAATTATGATTTGAGTTGATCTTTTTTGTGCAGAAAATGCATTTTTTTATTTAATTTCATTTATTTGTGTGTAAGGAAGCATTGAGAGCGATGGCCTGGGTTTGGCCTGGTCTGGCAAAAAATGCAGGCTGTTGGAAGACATAGTTCTAGGACCTGGGAGATGAGACAACTTCTCCACATGAAGCAGTATGTTTGAGATTTGAACCCAGGTGATCAGGGACGCTAAGCAGACGTTCTAACCTCTAAGCCAGGGATATGCAATTAGCGGACCTTCAGCTGTTGCAAAACTACAAGTCCCATCATACCTCTGCCTCTGTGTCTAATGCTTGTGGCTGTCAGAGTCTTGCTATGCCTCATGAGAATTGTAATTCTGCAACAGCTGGAGCTCTGCTAATTGCATTCCACTGCTCTAAGCCATGTAGCTGCCACATGTGAGTACTGCATACATATAAATACACATAAATACAGCATTTCCTTGGACATACATTCATCAGAATTACATTACTTATGAGTTATTCTTATTGATTTATTCTGTGATATTTGCTGGTTCTTTGTGGCTGAGTGTAGAATAGTGATATTACCCTCAAATTTTATGGAATTACATTTTGATTTCTGATGCTGGTACACATATCACATTTTTGGGCTCAAATTATGATTATTTGGAAATAATAAAAAGCACAAAAAATTGTGGCTATTTTAAATTTGCATCAGCAATGGTATTGTTTGTGCTTTGTAAAGACATCTGTGAAAGTTTGGGTAAAGATTGTTGTGAGATGGAGAGTAACAAGTGAAAGTGACAGAGAAAAATATATTTTACCAAAACATCAAAACAAACCACATTCTAGCATTCTTAACCACTTGCTTACTGGGCACTTAAACACCCTTCCTGACCAGACCAATTTTCAGCTTTTGGTGCTCTCACACTTTGAATGACAATTACTCAGTCATGCAACACTGTACCCAAATGAATTTTGTGTCCTTTTTTTCTCACAAATAGAGCTTTCTTTTGGTGGTATTTGATCACCTCTGGGGTTTTTATTTTTTGTGCTATAAATGATAAAAGACCGAAAATTTTGAAAAAAAACACATATTTCTTTGTTTCTGTGATAAAATTTTGCAAATTATAATTTTTTTTTCATAAATTTTGGCCACAATTTATACTGCTACATATCTTTGGTAAAAATAACCCAAATTAGTGGATATTATTTGGTCTTTGTGAAAGTTAGAGAGTCTACAATCTGTGGTGCGAATCGCACAAAATTGATCACACCTGATGTACTGGTGGCCTATCTCATTTCTTGCGACCCGAACAAGTCAGGAAAGTACAAATACCCCCCAAATGACCCCTTTTTTGAAAGTAGACATTCCAAGGTATTTACTAAGATGCATGGTGAGGTTTTTGATGTTGTCATCTTTTTCCCACAATTCTTTGCAAAATGAAGATTTTTTTTTTTTTCTCACAAAATTTTCAATGTAATAGGTTATTTCTCTCACATGGCATGTGTATACCACAAATGACACCCCAAAATACGTTCTGCTACTCCTTCTGAGTATTACGATACCAAATGTGTGAGACTTTTACACAGCCTGGCCACATACAGAGGCCCAATATTGAACATTTTGGAAAGCTAACACCCCAACGTATAATCTATGAGGCATAATGAGTCGTTTGAATGGTTCATTTTTTTTCCAGAAGTTTTGGGAAAATGTGGAAAAAAAATGAAAAAGCATTTTTTTTACGCAAAGTTGTCCATTTATAAGATATTTCCAACACATAGCATGCACATAGCAAAAATGACACCCCAAAATACGTTCTACTACTACTCCTGAGTATAACGATACCAAATGTGTGAGACTTTTACACAGCCTGACCACATACAGAGGCCCAATATTGAAATAGCCCCATCAGGCGTTCTAGGAGCATAAATTACACATCTTATTTCTCAACCACCTATTACAGTTTTGAAGGCCCTGGAGCACCAGGACAATGGAAATGCCCACAAAGTGACCCCACGTGGCACTGACGACACGTGGCATTGACAGATGGCACTGGGGGCAGATGGCACTGGAGGCAGATGGCACTGGAGGCAGATGGGGCTGACAGATGGGGCTGACAGATGGGGCTGGCAGATGGGGCTGGCAGATGGGGCTGGGGCTGGCACTGGGGCTGGCACTGGCAGATGGCACTGGCAGATGGTGCTGGCTATTTGCTCTGGCTAATTGCTCTGGCAAATGGGGCTGGCGGCTGGCAGATGGCACTGGCGCTGGCAGGTGGCGCTGGCAGGTGGCACTGGCAGGTGGCACTGGGGCTGGCGGCACTGGGGCTGACGGATGGCACTGGCGCTGGCAGGTGGCACTGACGCTGGCAGGTGGTACTGGCAGGTGGCACTGGCAGGTGGCACTGGCAGGTGGCACTGGCAGGTGGCACTGGCACTGGCACGTGGCACTGGCACGTGGCACGTGGCACTGGCACGTGGCACGTGGCACTGGCACTGGGGCTGGCGGCACTGGGGCTGACGGATGGCACTGGCGCTGGCAGGTGGCACTGGCAGGTGGCACTATAAAGTGGCACTGGCGGCACTGGTGGTGGCAGGTGGCACTGGCAGGTGGCACTGGCGGCACTGGCAGGTGGCACTGGCGCTGGCAGGTGGCACTGGCGCTGGCAGGTGGCACTGACGGCACTGGGGCTGACGGCACTGGGGCTGACGGATGGCACTGGCAGGTGGCACTGGTGCTGGCAGGTGGCACTGGCAGGTGGCACTGGGGCACTGGGGCTGATGGCACTGGCAGCACTGGGGATGACGGCACTGACGGCACTGGGGCTGACGGGCGGCACTGGGGCTGACGGGCGGCGCTGGCAGGTGGCACTGGCGGCACTGGGGCTGACGGCACTGGGGCTGATGGCAGGCGCTGGCAGGTTGCACTGGCGGCACTGGCACTACTGGCAGATGGCACTGGGCTGACAGATGGCACTGGGCTGACAGATGGCACTGGCACTGGGGCTGACACAGGCACTGGGGCTGACACTGGCACTGGGGCTGACACTGGCACTGGGGCTGACACATAGATCGCTCTCTCTCCTCACACGCTGTTTCTGTGTGAGGAGGGAGAGACACGGCAATGGGAGATGATCTCATATGTTTACATATGACACGGCAAATGCAATACTTCCGTGATGCGCGCCCCCGGCGGCGCGCATTGCGGAAGTAAACACCAGGCCGTCCAGGGACGGCCAGGCGAAGGAAGCCGCCCGCTCTAAGGCCGTCATTCGGCTATAGGGCGGGCGGGAGGAGGTTAAAAACAAAATATTTGAAGTAGAAGTAGGCATGAGCTTCGAGTTTGAGTCGAACTCATGTTCGACTCGAACATTGCCTGTTCGCCTGTTCAGCGAACAGTGAACAATTTGGGCTGTTCGCGGCAAATTCGAAAAGCCGCAACACCCTATACAAGTCTATGGGAGAAATCTAAAGCGCTAATTTTAAAGGGGTAATATGCAGGTTACTGTCCTAAAAAGTGTTTGGGGACCTGGGTCCTGACCCAGGGGACATGGATCAATGCAAAAAAAGTTTTAAAAACGGCCGTTTTTTCAGGACCAGTGATTTTAATAATGATTAAAGTGAAACAATAAAAGTATAATATTCCTTCAAGTGTGGTACCTGGGGGGTGTCTATAGTATGCCTGTGAAGGGGCACATGTTTCTGGTGCTTAGGACTGTCCCTGCACAAAGTGTCATTTTTGCAGGAAAAAAAGTCTTTTAAAATCACTTGCGGCTATATTGACGGCTCCCGTAATATACAGAGAACACTCAATGAGTGTTCTCTGTATTAGCCGACAATTCATTCATTCATTGATTAAAAAAAAAAAAAAAAAAAGCGTTGGGGTTCCCCTAAATTACCAGGCCCTTCAGGTCTGATATGGATATTAATGGGAACCCCGTGTCAAAAAAAAAAAATTGATGTGGGGGTCCCCCTAAATATCCATACCAGACCCTTTATCCGAGCACGCAACCTGGCAGGCCGCAGGAAAAGAGGGGGGACGAGAGAGTGGCCCCCTTCCCTCCTGAACCATACCAGGCCACATGCCCTCAACATTGGGAGGATGCTTTGGGGGTCTGTGACCCCCTCAAAGCACCATGTCCCCATGTTGATGGGGACAAGGGCCTCATCCCCACAACCCTGAGCGGTGGTTGTGGGGGTCTGCGGGCGGGGGGTTTATCAGAATCTGGGAGCCCCCTTTAACAAGGGGACCCCCAGATCCTGCCCCCCCCTGTTTGAAATGGTAAGGGGGTACCCCTACCATTTCACAAAGAAAGTGTAAAAATTGCTAAATAAGACAAACACACTTTTGAAAAATTCCTTTATTAAAAATAAAAAAAGGCATGTGGCCTGGTACGGTTCAGGAGGGAGGGGGGCCACTCTCTCCCCCCCCCCTTCTTTTCCTGCAG
Source organism: Lithobates pipiens (assembly GCF_037356315.1). Classification (NCBI taxonomy): domain Eukaryota; kingdom Metazoa; phylum Chordata; class Amphibia; order Anura; family Ranidae; genus Lithobates; species Lithobates pipiens. The sequence goes on along the minus strand of NW_027507686.1, from coordinate 128,996,849 downwards.
CCTGCAGGTTGCATGCTCGGATAAAGGGTCTGGTATGGATTTTTAGGGGGACCCCCACGTCATTTTTTTTTTTTAATTTGACACGGGGTTCCCCTTAATATCCATATCAGACCTGAAGGGCCTGGTAATTGAACCTCCACGTTTTTTTTTTTTATATCAATGAATGAATGAATTGTCGGCTAATACAGAGAACACTCATTGAGTGTTCTCTGTATTACGGGAGCCAACAATATAGCCCCAAGTGATTTTAAAAGACTTTTTTTTCCTGCACAAATGACACTCTGTGCAGGGACAGTTCTAAGCTGGTACCACATTTAAAGGAATATTACACTTTTATTGTTTCACTTTAATCATTATTAAAATCACTGCTCCTGAAAAAACTGCAGTTTTTAAAAAAAAAATTTGCATTGATCCATGTCCCCTGGGGCAGGACCCGGGTCCCCAAACACTTTTTAGGACAGTAACTTGCATATTAGCCTTTAAAATTAGCACTTTAGATTGTGAACGTTCGAGTCCTATAGACTTTAATAGGGTTCTAAAGTTCACACGAAGTATGCTATGTACTAGCTCCGTCGAATCTTCTTTATACATTCGACAGACACCATAAGCCTTCAAAGACAGATTCGACCGTAATTCATGTGGATTTTCGGACTAATGCAATTTTTGAACGAAAAACTCAATAAATAAAAATGAATTTCGGGAGTAACTAAATTAATTAATTTTTCGGACAAAAACAAAATTCCGAAACGAAATATTTTACTCTGCACATGTCTAGTGATTACCTATCCCAGTGATGGCGAACCTTGGCACCCCAGATGTTTTGGAACTACATTTCCCATGATGCTCCACTACACTGCAGAGTGCATGAGCATCATGGGAAATGTAGTTCCAAAACATCTGGAGTGCCAAGGTTCGCCATCACTGACCTATCCTAATAATTATTTTTTTAGCTTCACAATTACAACACTTTTGTGGATGGATAGTAGTATCAAATTCTGATCCTATACAGAGTTTGCTACTATCAGTATATGAGGAATACTCATTAATTTCTTTATTGGAGACTAGAAATCAACTGTCCGATAAAAGATTTTTTACGGGTAAATTATTTGACAAAGTGTGGCAGGAAATGAAAAAAAAAATACAGAAATGCAGGGTTATACGCTATACACTCCAATATGGAACAGTAGTAGTTATGGGGTACTGATGAAACTGGAAGGGTTTGGGATATGGAGGCTTAAGGGACTAAGGTATATGGCACAGCTATTCCAGGAAGATGTGACTGAAGTAAAGATAAACCTTTTACTGAAGTAACGATGAAAACATTTTGGGTGTATGATGAGATGGGAGTAGATAAACTTATGAGCAATGGGAAGAAAGAGGGGTGGGAAAATTGGGGGCTCCCCCCCTCTTAATACGTACCTGGGTTGTATGTTGTTTTTATTATTTGATTAAAAAAAAGTCTTCTGTTTTCTCAGCCCGACAAATCACATTGAGTGCTGGTACAGGAGAACAAGACCTGCGGGCAGGTGTAGCAAGACTTAGGAGTAGCCCAGGAAGAAGTACATGCTCAGTGAGGGGAGAGCTGTATGTGATAGAAGCGGAGGCTGGGCAGGATATATGTGTGCCACATTAAAGGGGTTGTAAAGGTTCATTTTTTATTTTCTAAATAGGTTCCTTTAAGCTAGTGCATTTCCCTTCTAAATGTTTTTTTTTCTTTGTTTTCTTTTGTCTGAATTTCTCACTTCCTGTTCCTCCTCAGTAAGCTGTTCTGGCTGACTAAACATCGCTCGGATGATGGTGTGAAGTTTACTGAGGAGAAACAGGAAGTGAGAAATTCAGACAAAGAAAAAAAACAGAAGGGAAATCAAAAGAAAAGGTAAGTGAACCAACAATGCACTAGCTTAAAGGAACCTATTTAGAAAATAAAAAACAAAGCTTTACAACCCCTTTAAGGGGAGTCTGTGGGACTACAATGTCCAGTATTTCTAGTGTAAAGCTGGAGGTGGAAGCATGGTGCATCAGTCCCAATCCCAGTGTGCAACACTACAGAGGTACAACATTGTCCATCCCAATTAGCACATGTCAGCCCCTCCTTCTCTCTCCCTTCTACCTCCCCTCCCTCCTCCTACCCCCCATTATTTTCATCACCTTCCCTTTCTCTTCTCTCCTTCTTCCCCCATCCTCTCTCCCTTGTCTCCCATCTTCTCTCCCCTCCCTCTCTCTGTCCTCCCCCTCTGTTTTCTCTCCCTCCTCTGCCCTACCCCCTCTGTCCAATCTCTCCTCCTCCCTCTCTCTCTATCCTCTCTCCCCTCCCTATATCCACTCACTCCTCTCCTCCCCTCTCTCTCTATCCTCTCCCACCCCCTCTGTCCCCTCTCTATCTTCTCCCCACTCTCTGCCCCTTCAAGCCCCCCCTCCCTCCTTCTGCCCTCTAACCCTCTAAACCTCCTCTCTCCCCCTTCCCCCATTATTTTCATCACCCCTCCCTTTCTCTTCTCTCCCCCTCCCTCTCTCTGTCCCACCATTCTGTTCGCTCTGTCCTCTCCCCCTCTGTCCAGTCTCTCCTCTCTCCCTCCCTCTCTCTACAGTCTCTCCCTCTCTCTCTATCCTATCCTCCCTCTCTCTCTATCCGCCCCCTCCCTCTCTCCACTCTCTTCTCCCTCTCTCTATCCTTTGCCCCATTCTCTCTCCCCCTCTCTGCCCTCTCTCCCTACCCCTCTCTGTCCTACCTTCCTGCCCTTCTCTCCTCCCTCTCTGCCTCTCTCCCTCCCCCTTTCTCTCTGTCCCCTCACCCCCCCCCCTCTCTCTTCCTCCTTCCCCTTCTCCAATTCTCTCTACTCCTCTTCCACTGTTCCCTCCCCCTTTCTCTCCTCCAGGGTCATATATTGTGTAAAGACCATGGATCTATACACTGGAAGCATTGGGCCTCATGTGCACTATAAACAAGAAGGTCCAGAGGGGTGGCCAGGATACCTGGAGTTAGTTCAGCTTTTCATTTTTTGTAAAAAGGTGAACTTACCCTTTAAGCCTTCCAAACTATCTCAGGGCATGAAAAGAGGCCCTGTAGATGTTACATTCCTCTCCCCTACCTGGTGAAAAATTTAGGAGACCTGTGTCCCCAAGACCACTATCATTTAGAGATCTAGACCAGCCAGAGGAAGTGGTAAGTTGTTATTGGCTTACAACTTTGATGGATGGCCTCCTTTGCCAGTAAGGTGGAGAGTGCAGGCCCAAGCATTTTTCAGCAGTAGCTGGTCAAGGTTTGCATAATGGAGCACCCAAGGTTTAGGGGTTTCAAAATATTTGACCATACAACCTGCAACAACAGATGGGACATGGGAATCTGTGGGTGATGTCACAGCTCCAGACTTTACCAGCCATTGTCAAGCGCTCTCTCCTCTCCCCTGCAGCCACCACTGATGTGACCAGGCCGGAGCTAAAAGTCCTCAGGCTAGGGCAGAGGTAGGAGTTTTCCTGAAGAAGCGACTTTTTGTCACGAAACTAGTTGAAATACATGATCAACTTGGATATCAGTCGCTGTACCCTGAACTTTCTTATGTTAGGAGGCCGGGTATCATTCGATTGTACAATTGTTTATTGTTACTATGTTGATTGTCAACAGCTGTTTTTAAATTTATAACTCTTTTCAAAATAAAAGTTATTTTATTTATATTTGTTGTTTCCATCCAGGTATCAAGATAGTCCTCGATTCCATTGGGGGGTGCATGGTTAGTCTATGTTGGAGTAGCCCATGTCAATGCCTTTCCTCCCCCTGTCTCTTTCTTCTTTTATTTGCCCAGCAGATGTTTGGAGGGACACCTGCGGACAGTCCTTCTTCACTGTTTGGCAGCAGCCTGGAGGTTGCTTCTGTCCAATTCCTCCTGCAGAGTTATGAGATTGGTGAGAGCCGTGGAGCGGTGTGGTGGGAGCCAGAGATTGTCTCCTTGAGCCATATATTTGAGAGATCATCATTATCTTCATCAGAGTCATCCTAATCCTCATCATTGTCTTCATCTCATGTTCCAGTGAACGGGCGATTGCCCAATTACAAAAAAACACTGTGTATAGATATTTCTGTTCCCTATACTCATTGTCATCTTTAATGCCAATATTTGCTGCAGTGCATCATGCCATTCATTGATCTGCTGTTGCTTGTAGTCCCACAAACCTTAATATGTTTAGGTCAGTGATCACTGTGAATTCAATTACAATTCTGGTTGGACAGGAATATAGTGTACTCGCTACACATAATCTATTGGAACAGCTACCCTATCTTAAGCCGCGTACACACGGGCGGACTGTCTGGCCAACTTAGTCCGTCAAAACACATTTCAGCGGACAGTCCGCTCGTGTGTGGGCTTCAGCGGACTTTTTCAGCGTGCAGTCTGGCGGACTAAGTATTTCGGAATTTCCGTAATATTGTCCGTCATACTTTGGTTTCAGCGGACAATCCGCTCGTGAGTAGGCTAGTTCGACGGACTAAGTATGGCGCATGCTCAGAAAGGATTTACACGGCGAAAGGTTGCATTGCTGTGTATTGGACTTCCTTTTTCTAGTCCCGTCGTACGTGCTGTACACGTCATCGCGCAAGCTTTCGACGGACTGTTTGTGCATCCGTGTGTGGTCAAGTCCGTTCATTCGAAAGTAGGACGGACTGTCCGTCGGATTGTCTGACGGACTAAGTTGGCCATACAGTCCGCCCGTGTGTACGCGGCTTTAGTATTGCATGCAATTAAGTACTCCAAAGCTAGCTGAAGAATAACCAGATTTTCTCACAACAACACTGGACTACTATTACTTCCCTCCTCACTTTAGGGAATTGTTTTCTGAAGTTATCTAAGCTACATCTCACCCAAAACTCTCTTTAAATGAGCAGGTTGAATTGTGCTACAGTTACTGTTTGCTGGAGTTATATTTTTTTATCTGACACTTTGCTGGAAGCAGTAGAGAAGGGTCTGATACTTAAAAATGTCATTCCTTCACCAAGGCATTACAGTGGTGTGAAAAAGTGTTTGCCCCTTCCTCATTTCCTGTTCCTTTGCATGTTTGTCACACTTAAGTGTTTCGGAACATCAAACCAATTTAAACAATAGTCAAGGACAACACAAAATGCAATTTGTAAATGAAGGTGTTTATTATTAAAGGTGAAAAAAAATCCAAACCATCATGGCCCTGTGTGAAAAAGTGATTGCCCCCTAAACCTAATAACTGGTTGGGCCACCCTTAGCAGCAACAACTGCAACCAAGCGTTTGCGATAACGTGCAATGAGGCTTTTACAGCGTCCTGGAGGAATTTTGGCCCACTCATCTTTGCAGAATTGTCCTAATTCAGTTACATTAGAGGGTTTTCGAGCATGAACGGCCTTTTTAAGGTCATACCACAACATCTCAATAGGATTCAGGTCAGGACTTTGGCTAGGCCACTCCAAAGTCTTCATTTTGTTTTTCTTCAGCCATTCGGTGGTGGACTTGCTGGTGTGTTTAGGATCATTGTCCTGCTGCAGAACCCAAGTTCGTTTCAGCTTGAGTACACGAACAGATGGTCGGACATTCTCCTTCAGGATCTCTTGGTAGACAGCAGAATTCATAGTTCCTTTTATCACGGCAAGTCTTCCAGGTCCTGAAGCAGCAAAACAGCCCCAGACCATCACACTACCACCACCATATTTTACTGTTGGTATAATGTTCTTTTTCTGAAATGCAGTGTTCCTTCTACGCCAGATATACTTGGACACACACCTTCCAAAGAGTTCCACTTTTGTCTCATCGGTCCACAGAATGTTGTCCCAAAAGTCTTGGGGATCATCAAGATGTGTTGTGGAGAAATTGAGACGAGCTTTGATGTTCTTTTTGCTCAGCAGTGGTTTTCTCCTTGGAACTCTGCCATGCAGGCCATTTTTGCCCAGTCTTTTCCTGATGGTGGAGGCATGAACGCTGACCTTAACTGAGGCAAGTGAGGCCTGCAGTTCCTTGGACGTTGTTGTGGGGTCTTTTGTGACCTCTTGGATGAGTCGTCGCTGCGCTCTTGGGGTAATTTTGGGCGGCCGGCCACTCCTGGGAAGGTTTACCACTGTTCCATGTCTTCGCCATTTGTGGATAATGGCTCTCACTGTGGTTCGCTGGATTCCCAAAGCTTTGGAAATGGCTTTATAACCCTTTCCAGACTGATAGATCTCAATTACTTTCTTTCTCAATTGTTCCTGAATTTCTTTGGGTCTCGGCATGATGTGTAGCTTTTAAGGATCTTCTGGTGGACCTTACTGTGTCAAGCAGCTCCTATTTAAGTGATGCCTTGATTGTGAACAGGTGTGGCAATAATCAGGCCTGGGTGTGGCTAGAGAAATTGAACTCAGGTGTGGACAACCACAGTTATAGTATGTTTTAACAAGGGGGACAATCACTTTTTCACACAGGGCCATGATGGTTTGGATTTTTTTTCACCTTTAATAATAAACACCTTCATTTACAAATTGCATTTTGTGTTTACTTGTGTTGTCCTTGACTATTGTTTAAATTGGTTTGATGTTCCGAATCACTTAAGTGTGACAAACATGCAAAGGAACAGGAAATGAGGAAGGGGGCAAACACTTTTTCACACCACTGTATATGCACTTATCTGGTTATAGGAAATGTAGTGTGCACTGTCTAATATTTGAACCATAAAGATGATAGTTATATGTGCTACTAATAATAAATTATATACTTTTTTTGGAGATGCGCTTAAGTTAATTATTTGGTTCTTTCTTCATTTATCCTATTGAGTAAACTATTCTTAATTTAACTCATTCTGGTGTATTTCATCATTATTATTATCATTTTCTATATAGAAATGTATTAAGTTGAAACTTAGCACCACATGCCGGGGTAGAAATATTCAGAAATATCCACAAAGAGAAAAAAATGTTGGAACTTTAAAGGTGCACAAAACCTCCCTTTGGAATAACTAATCATATACAATGAAAATTATAACATACTTTCATTGAATTTGTTAAAATATGTCTCAAGAAACATAAGACACTTTATGTAAAAGCATTTAACTACTAGACCCCATACATTCCCCCTGGTCTCCAAAGGTATGAACACTCTGGTAACTTATCAGATATAACATGGATATTAAAGTTGAATCAATATAAGATAAGATAAGATAAGATAAGATATAAAAAATATATATCTATATAAAAATAAGGTACTATTAAAAGGATCCAAAAAACAATCAGGAATTGAAGCATGTAATTGCCCCTGCAACTCAAACATCATATCTGGTGTAGGGAGGCATATGCCTTACCTAGTAAAGTAAACTGTTATAAACCAACCTGGAGAGTAAAGTGTGCTCCTATGGCTGATGCTCCCACAGCATCTAAAAGAGACCTAGGGAATGATTTAAATACACCTGTCAGGAAATTGGTAACCAATCTCAATCGTTATTGAAATCAGCTGTTGCAGTGAGTGGAAGGGACGGTGCGAAGCTGTCACACATTCCCTCACTTTGGAGTTCCCCGGCAACACAGCGCGTGGATGTCCCATGACAAGGGGCGCGGCAGCGTCACGCGACATGATGCTGCTGACATGCAATTGGCAGTGTAAGCATTCCAGGATGGAACGTAAACACAAACCCTGAAGGGACTTCTCTGCCAGGAAGTGAGTGTCCAGAGCGTCTCCGATCCCACAAAGTGGGGGGGAACCGCCATGGACCCCTGCACGCCCGGAGTGAAGCAGCCCCACCTCAATCTGGGTCCAGCACAGGATAACCAGAGGAGTGATATGCCAATAGATCAACACATAATTGTACGGAATTGGGGACCAAACATTCGATGATTGATGATGCAAAAATACAAAAAACAATACACATGGACATTGCATATAAGGGCATACAGATTGAATGAAATTGAAAATCAAAACAATACAAGAATAATACAAATTAAATTGTATAGAAAACAGTTTACAGATCATAACGTTGCCAAACATCACAATGGTGAATACAATTTTTAATACAGAACAGAAATAGAGGAAATAATTGTCAATATATAGCTGTATCAAGACATAAAAAGTGTGTGATAAAGAAAGTCCCAATTGGATGTTCTTTCTACTACTGGGAAGCTCTTACCCATTAGGCGTCCGCGCTATAGCCGAAAGATGGCTGCAGCGTGTATGGCAATTGCCAGGAGGCCGTCCCTGGAGGTCCTCCTGTTTACTTCCACGTTGCGCGTTCCTGGGAGCGCGCATCGGGGAAGTTCTGTGCTGCCCTTGTCCCCTGGACACAGCCAGTCCCAGATCGTTGTAAACGGCCAATTACAGCAGCCGTTTACAGTGTGATCGGCATTACCCAATGAGAGATGATCTCATATGTAAACATATGAGATCGTCTCTCATTGCCGGCTTTCCCTCCTCACACAGACAGCGTGTGAGGAGGGAGAGATTAGCGGCTGCAGCGGCCGTAAGTAGTTAAAAAAATAAATAAAAGGTCCCACAATGTCACTGCAATCTGTCCCCAGTGTGCCATCTGTCCCCAGTGTGCCATCTGTCCCCAGTGTGCCACCTGTCACTGCCATCTGTCCCCAGTGTGCCACCTGTCAGTGCCATCTTTCCCCAGTGTGCCACCTGTCAGTGCCATCTGTCCCCAGTGCCACCTGTCAGTGCCATCTGTCCCCAGTGTCACCTGTCCCCAGTGCCAGCTGTCAGTGCCATTTGCCCCAGTGCCACCTGTCAGTGCCATCTGTCCCCAGTGCCACGTATAAGTACCATCTGTCATCAGTGCCATGTGTCATCAGTGCCACATAGTGCCATCTGTCATCAATGCCACATATTAGTGCCATCTGTCATCAGTGCCACGTATCAGTGCCATCTGTCATCAGTGCCACCTGTCAGTGTCACGTGCCACCTGTCAGTGTCACGTGCCATCTGTTATCAGTGTCACGTGTCATCAATGCCATGTATCAGTGCCATCTGTCATCAGTGTCACATGTCAGTGCCACATATTAGTGAAATCTTTCATCAGTGCCACGTATTAGTGCCATCTGTCATCAGTGCCATGTATTAGTGCCATCTGTCAGTGCCACGTATTAGTGCCACGTGTCATCTGTGCCACGTATAAGTGCCATCTGTCATCAGTGCCACATATTAGTGCCATCTGTCATCAGTGTCACGTGTCATCAGTGCCACGTATTAGTGGCATCTGTCATCAGTGCCACATCAGTATCACGTGTCATCAGTGCCACGTATCACTGCCATCTGTCATCAGCGCCACTATCCTGGTGCTCCAGGGCCTTCAAAAGTGTAATAGTTAGTCAACAATTTAGATGTGTAATTTATGCTCCTAGAACACATGATGGCACTCTCTGCATGTTGGGTCTCTGTATGTGGCTAGGCTGTGGAAAAGTCCCACATATGTGGTATCTTAATACTCAGGAGGAGTAGCAGAATTTATTTTGAGGCATCATCCATGGTATACACATGCCAAGCGACAGAAATAACCTATTACAATGACAATTTTGTGAAAAAAAATCTTCATTTTGCAAAGAATTGTGGGAAAAAATGACAACACCAAAAAGCTCACCATGCCTCTTACTAAATACCTTGGAATATCTACTTTCAAAAAAGGGGTAATTTGGGGGGTATTTGTACTTGGCTGGCTTGTTTGGGTCGCAAGAAATTAGATAGGCCACCAGTACATCAGGTGTGATCAATTTTGTATGATTTGCACCACAACTTGTAGACTCTCTAACTTTCACAAAGACCAAATAATATCCACTAATTTGGGTTATTTTTACCAAAGATATGTAGCAGTATAAATTGTGGCCAAAATTCATGAAAAAAATAATAATTTGCAAAATGTTATCACAGAAACAAAGAAAAATTTGCTTTTTTTCAAAATTGTCTGTCTTTTTTAATTTATAGCGCAAAAAATAAAAAACCCAGAGGTGATCAAATACCACCAAAAGAAAGCTCTATTTGTGGGAAAAAAAGGACAAAAAAGTAATTTGGGTACAGTGTTACATGAATGAGTAATTGTCTTTCAAAGTGTGAGAGCTCTGAAAGCTGAAAATTGGTGTGGTCACGAGGGGGGTTTAAGTGCCCAGTTGTCAAGTGGTTAATTAATCCTAATTAATAGGCACAAAAAAGGTTTGAAAGCAATGAAAGTATGGTTCTACATATCCAATTGTAATATTCACGGTATTTAATATGGCTCCCATGCTTTAAATGTATTGTTTTTATATGTATGTTATTGACATTTTGTAATAAAATGTATACTTTTTTACTTTTGGTTTGATCTGCCTATTAACGACCCTAAGGGGTCTTTCACCGTACCCTTGGTACAAGGTGTTTCTTCTATGGTTTTCAATATTTGGGTCAGACAGACCAAACCTTTTCACACACAGTCCCATCCCTCCCCTACCTGTTGTCTCTCAATTTCTGGGCTTATTGCCCACAAATCCCCTCAACCAGAAGCATAGGACTGTCTGTGTGTATAATCAATTCTTTCATTACCATCTTTGTATTATACTCTATGCAATTACTCGGCTATTTGATGTAGTGTTTTTACATGTCTGTTTGTTCCTCTTTGGTGAATCAGTCCGGTTAAGGCCTTTTCAACTAGCATTTTGGGGAACTACCAATTTGATAGGCAACCAATACAGCTGACATGGCGGCATATTTTGTAGATGATTGGAATATATTGATGTTGAGGTCCCTCAAAGACTTTGACATCAATGAATCAGGAGAATCAGAGCTTTTATATATTTTTTCTAATCTTACTAATTTGGTTGAGAAAAAAATCGTACCTTCATTGGCACTTAAAATCATTTGAGGATTACAATAGGGAAGGTATTAATCCATTCAGTCTCTGGGTACAGATCTTTCCATCATTTGAAAAGATTGAACCGGAATTTAAAACTGCCTGGGAATAAGTTCTGAAACAATGTTTCATAGCTTTAGTGCAACTCCTTATCATTGAATATGGGGAAAAAAATCAGGGACAATGATGTTAAAATCGATGGTTTGAACACTCAGCTCATCAAATTTAAAACTCATTCCTCCTTTTTACCTATGGAAAATAAGCTTAAAGAACATTTAGACAAATTTAATAGCAACATTCTTGTCAAGAAGGACAAAAAGTTCTATCGGGACAAGAAAGCTTTCAGAGAAGAGCGGGTGTATAAATGGGTTACCTTATCAACAGGAACTGTAAGAAATAGGCCCTTAAATTTAGCATCAAACTTTATCCCTGTAGACATTCCCCCACAAGAGGGAATGTTGCTCCACTCACTCCCACACAATCACAAGGATCACATCGGTCTAACAGATCACAACAAAGTAATACATCTACTGACAATAGTTCAGAATTGGAAGATGTTTCTTCCATGCATATTAGTGGCCAACAAACTAGTACTCATCATACTACACAACCTAAGACTCATCCTAGTCGAGGAACATCTAGATCTAGTACTCCTATATCAACCCCAACACCAGGAGGATCACAACAGGGAGATATTTTAGATCTACTACATAGTGTCAGGGCTGGCTTAGCCCTTCCTTCTCTGGGATAGCTGCTCATCTGTCGGCTAATTGCCAGCTCTCATCTCTCTCCAGAGTTACCCAGCTGTTCCTGATCCTGCTTGTCTGACCTGCCTACTTAAAGTTGTCCAGCTCACTTCATCTCTGCCTTCGCCTTGGTCACATCACAAGAAACCGGCTCCTGCGTACTTGTTTAACCACTTTCAACCCGGACCATTTTACTGGCTTAATACCAGACCACTTTTCGTACTGCATCGTTTTAACTGACAATTGTGCGGTTGTGCGACGTGGCTCCCAAACAAAATTGACGTCCTTTTTTTTCCACAAATAGAGCTTTCTTTTTGCGGTATTTGATCACCCCTGCGGTTTTTATTTTTTGCGCTATAAACAAAAATAGAACGACAATTTTGAAAAAAACACATTTTTTTTACTTTTTGTTATAATAAATATCCCCAAAAATGTATAAAAAAACATTTTTTTCCCTCAGTTAAAGCTGATACATATTCTTCTACATATTTTTGGTAGAAAAAAAATGCAATAAGCGATTATTGATTGGTTTGCGCAAAAGTTATTGCATTTACAAAAAAGAGGATTGTTTTATGGCATTTTTATTAATTTGTTTTTTTTTATTAGTAATGGTGGCAATCAGCGATTTTTATTATGACTGCGACATTATGATGGATACATCGGACATTTTTGACACATTTTTGGGACAATTATCATTTATAAAGCAATCAGTGCTATACAAATGCACTGATTCCTGTGTAAATGACACTGGCAGTGAAGGGGTTGGCAGTGTAGAAACATACGCACCAAGGGGAAGATGTCCTGACAGACAATATGAGAGAAGAGATGGAGGACACCAAAACTATCCACCCCAAGGACCATACCGACCGTATGATAGGAGCCCTATTCCGACCTACAACTACTATGCACCACTCAATCAACGGCCTGATGAAGACAGGACAGATAGACATCGGCAATCAGATATGGATTATGAGAGGTCTTTTTTAGAGAGGGGCAGGGAAAACAATCCATCAAGGAGAAACGAGAATCCAAGGAACTCCAGAAGAACACCAGAAAGAAGAGAGGATGCAGAGGGGGCAAGAGAAAACAAAAGAAAAAGAGAGTGAAAGGCGAAAGAATCTTCAACCTTAGTGGACAGACATTGTCCCATGAGGAGATAGGAGTGCTGGACAAGGGACTCAAATATGCACCAATCAAAAATCTTGATACATTTCAAACATACATAGGGATCCAGAAATATGTCAGAAAATTAAATATTAAGAAATACGTGATCAGCAACCCCCGTAAATCAAGGACACCAAGATCTTCTGATGATATTATGCACAGCACTTTAAGAAATAAATAGATTTTTAACCCTGTGGTGAAAGAGAATAGACACATTGAAGTATTTAAAAGAATTGTTCCTCGATGAACTAAAAGAACTCAAGATTAAAAAACATGATGAGCGGGGCGGAGCTAGCCGGAGTCCAAGATGGACGTGCAGTAGAGGAGCTCCTGACTCAGCGGGGAAGAAGCGGCTAAAAGCACCCATCCCAATCGCTCAATCGGGCATCCACAGTGGTGATCCAGACCCCCGACACTCAGTGACCACTCCGCTGACATGCCGGGGAAGAAACGCAGACCGGGAGGGCCAGCGAGGCTCACGGAGTACTTCTCCTATGAAGGGAAGCAAGATGGCGCTGGCCATACATCCACGCCGTCCACCACAGCCTCCAGCCGCGGAACGCAACATGGGAAGCATAAAAGGAGCAGCCCCCTGGGTGATCCGAAGTCCCCACCGGCCACACCATCCTCAGGGAGCCTGGAGAAGGCGCGATTCAAGCCGGATGACACGGATGGCAACCATGAGGTGAGCTCACTCTTAGACTCAGGGGATGACACTAGGGAGTTGCCAGACTCCATAGACACATTCCCCACTAACGGCCAACCAATCATGGACACTATGCTGAAGGAGATGCTAGTTTCTTCGAGGGGCTCACTGCACTCAGATATGGTAGCATGCATGCACAAATTTGGGGAAGATCTTCAGTCTGTAACTGCCAAAGTGACCCATATTGAACACAGAATGGGGGAATATGCTACAACTATTAATGAGCTGGTTGACGCTAATGAAGCGAAAGATGATGAGATAGAAGATATCAGAGCTAAAATGGCGGACATTGAAGATAGGTCTAGGAGGAATAACGTGAAGCTCAGAGGGGTCCCCGAGTCGGTCCAACAGCAGGAGTTAAGGGAATATGCAGTACAGCTTTTCATGGCCATTCTGCCAGACCTGAAGGAGCTTGACTTCACAGTGGATAGAATCCATAGGCTCCCGAAACCCAGCTATCTATCTGAAAACATTCCCAGAGATGTCATCCTCCGCCTACATTTTTTCCACACGAAGGAAAGACTCATGTTAGCCACTAGGCAGAAGGACAAGATTCCTCACGAATACTCTCATCTGCAATTTTATGCGGATCTCTCTCACTACACGCTGCAAAAACGCAGAAACATGGTAACTTTAACGAAAGCACTCAGGAATCACAAGATAAGCTAGAGATGGGGTTTCCCCACAAAATTGATAGTCACAAAAGATGGCAAGGAATATGTAATGGACTCCATCCCCAAGGGCATGGCCCTGTTGAGTTCATGGGGGATCATTGCAGACACCCAGAAGCCTCCCCGACATGGCAGCCCCTGTGATGAGCAGGATACAGAATGGTGCACTGTCAACAACAAAAACGCCCGCAAGCATACTTGATTGGGAATAGGGATCCTACACTCCTCACCCGCTCAGGAGGCATTGTATCACTCTGTGAAGTTGGATACAACTTTTCCCCCAAGTTACTACTTGAGTGGCATCATGTCACACTTTCTCACACTTTTGTTATGTTTGACCTTTTTATTACTCCTGTTTTTTTGTTTACATGGTTGGTGGCACTTGTCCACTCAGTTCAATGTTGACTCACACAATATTTTTCTCTTTGAATGGTCAGTCGTTTCTTCCCTCCCAGATGCGATGCAAGCTTCCATACTATGCCAACCGAATCCATTAGAGCAGCGGCCTGAGAAGCTCCTGCGAAGCCCACGTAGGCGCAACGTAACAATCGTAAGTGAGTGACACTCCCACTTGGTAAGCACTTTCTCCATATACACCTTCCATGGCGGTTAAATTTTTATCAATAAACGCCAAAGGCCTTAATCACCCCGCCAAACGCAGGTCTGTTTGGAAAGAGGCCCTCCAAAGGAACTGCGACGTTTTGTGCGTGCAAGAGACTCACTTTCAGAGCACTGCACCTCCAAAATGCACCCATCCCAAGTTTCCCCATACTTTCTTCGCCAGTGCGGACCAAAAGAAGAGGGGGGTGATGGTGGCGGTCAGAGACACTGTTGCATTTAAACTACATAAAATTGAAGAGGATCCTCAGGGCAGATTTGTAATTATGGTTTGTGAAATGAACTCTTCACTCTTCATGCTGGCGAATATCTATGCCCCTAATGCAGGTCAATTCAAATTTTTGAACAAAATGATGAAGAAAATTCATCAAATACTTCAAGGCTCCTTGCTGATCTGCGGGGACTTTAATATGGCTCCAGACCACAAGCTAGACTCTACATCACACCCCAAAAGACCTCAACCTTCTCTTCTCCCATTTTTGCGCAAGCATTCCCTTTTTGATGCATGGAGATGCTTGAACGCCAACGCCAGGGACTTTTCGTTCTTTTCCCATAGCCACAAAACATATAGCAGGATCGATTCGTTTTTGATTGACAAGCAATTGCTGTTTCAATGTAAATCAGCGCAGATTCATGACATAACTTGGTCGGACCATGCTCCGGTGGAGTTGCAAGTGGGGAACCCTACGAACAGGAAAACGCTTTTATTTGGAGAGCAAATCCCGACTCCTCCGCCATGGTCCGACCAAAGAATATGTTCAGGAAAGACTATCTGAATTCTTTAATACTAATCTAGGCTCAGTATCAGATCCTTTTATTCTCTGGAATGCCCACAAGGCGTTCGCCAGGGGAGTACTGATCCAGCAAGGGGCAAGGGCTAAGAGGGAGAGGCAGCAGCGGACCTCGGCTATTATTGAAACATTAAAATCCCTAGAGACCCAAAACATGCAACGCACGATCCAAGCCTTGACAGACCAACTCACGCTGCTAAGAACAGAATTGAGAATAAGCCTTCTGGAGGACTTTGAGAAAGCCTCCAGGAAAATGAAATTGACTTATTATACTAGTGGTAACAGAGCGGGGAAACTGCTAGTGAATAAATTAAAGGGGTACAGACTTAAAACCCACATTCAACATGTAATACACCATGAGACACAGGCCAAACTACAGCACCCACAAGACATAGCGGATGCGTTCAGTAGCTACTATGGCTCCCTATACAACCTTAAAGACGATTCTACTATAACATAACCGTCCACTGCCGCTATAGCTGACTTCCTACGAACACTTAGCCTCCTCAAGCTTACGGAGGACCAGGAGCTCTATCTAAGCCGTTTCAGATCACAAATGGGACAAGGCAGGGGTGCCCTCTGTCACCCCTGATCTTTTTTTTTTTTTTTTTTTTTTTTTACAATAAATTTTTATTATAGATTTCCATATGAATTACAACAAGGATGCACAGCAATAAATGTATGATCCAACCATAGTGTCATAGTGTCAAGTACATACAGAAGCAGTATGGGGGTAGCACATTAAACATAAAATAGAAAAAAAAAGAACGTAAAGTTCGGCATTGCGCCTTTCCTGGAGAATAAAGATCTGTCTAAGTAAATGCTGTTCTAGCGTAGACAAAGATAAGCCAAAGCAAATAATTGTAGTACAGACTGAACGATACGGTTTAATGGAACATTCTGCGAGCTCATCGACAAAACATATACTTAAGGGATGAGTATGGGAAAAACTTCCCAAAGGAGAGGGAAAACAGTAAATAGGGGACGTACGTCCCACCGGCCCGGGCGCCCCTTCCGGGATCTAGCTGCACCCGAGCCAGTCGGCCGCACCCCCCCTTAATTCAGGTTATGCAGTCATTCCCTCTCAGGATACTAGTTGTTTTCAGTTACGCTGTACGCTTCTTATACCAGTTTAGCCATGGTTCCCATTCTGTGTAAGCCTGACTATATTTGCCCAAGGAGGAGGCGAACATTAGCTCATAGGAAATATGTAAGTGAGCCGTCTGGAGGACCCCGAAGAGCGAAGGTACTGTCGTCGACCTCCACCCTCTGGCCAGCTCCAGGCGCACACTCAGGAGAATATGGGTTGCAATTTTCCTTAAACTAGGAGGTAATACTTCAATGCCTAGAGACAGTATAGCTAGACCCGGGCATGGGTGCACTAGGGTATTAGAGATCATGGATACTACGTTAAATACGTCATTCCATAGAGGTTGGATTACCGGGCACTCCCAGAAAATATGGAAGAGTGTGCCTCTGTGTCTGCAGTTTCTCCAGCATAGTGGAGAGGCTTGAGGGGTATAGCAGGCTATCCTCGAGGGAGTTAGGTACCACCGCAGCAGCAACTTCTGGTAAAGTTCCCACAAGTTGGCGCTTCTAGTGGTCTTATAAGTAGAGGAGATGGCAATACGCCATTGTTCAACGGTATAAGATTCGGACAAGTCCAATTCCCACGACCGCATGGAGGGGGTTTTAATAAGAGTCGTTTTCTGCTGTAGAAGGCTATACATTAATGAGATTCCTCTAATAGATGTGGTAGGGTTTGTGAAGTAAAGGTGAGCCCTCCATGGTAGAACAATGTTCGGGTTAGGGAGAGTCGAGAGTAGGTGGGAGATTTGATTATAGGTGAAGATGTCGCCCGGCTGCAATCCGAACTCCATTTGCAATGATCTAAAGGTTTTTGTGGCCGGTCCTATTTGCAAAGCACTAACTGCAGTGACACCTTTGGCTAGCCAGTGTTTGAAATTTAGGTTTGGGATCAGGAGTTGAAGGCAAGAAATGGTTAGTGGGATGGATTTAGAAGGAGCGTCAGCCAGGGGAGTGTGAATTAGGATTCTCCAAGCCTCTACGGCTGCCACCATAGGGGGAGAAATGCTAGGGGGCAGAGTGGACATAAATCTAGCTGCCAAGAGTAGATCAAGTGGATTTTTATAAGGACATAGGTAGATTTCCAATTCAATCCATCTAGCCTTGACCCCGCTCTGGAACCACTGTCTGATTTGTGCCAAGCACGCCGCCAGGTAGTAATCTTTTAACGCAATATGTCCTATTCCTCCTGCCAATCTAGACTTAATAAGTTTGTGAAATGCACATCTGGCTTTTTTTCCCTGCCACAGAAAATTATTCAGCATAGCTTGAGCTTTAGTAAAGTACGTGTTAGGAGTTGGAATAGGGAGAGTGCGAAATAGGTATATGAATTGGGGAAGGATGGTCATTTTAAGTGCCGCCAGAAGGCCAGACCACGTAAGTTCCTCTTTAGATAAAGAATGCAGTTTGTGTTCCAAATGTTGAAAAAATGTTGCATAGTTCGTCTCAACTAACTGTGCCGTCCTAGCCGTTAATGTAATACCTAGATATTGTATCCCATTGACGTTCCAAGAATAAGGGTAAGTGTTTTCCAGGCGGGCCTGGACAACAGGGTCAATACCTAGACCAAGAATATGGGATTTATTTTCATTCACTTTATAATAAGATATTCGGTTGAATAAAGTCAAAGCATCAGAAATTGCAGCCAGAGAAGACTCCACCTCAGTCAGGATCAGAATTATGTCGTCAGCAAATAAACTAATAACATGACTGTCTGTGCCGACTGGAAAACCCCTGATTGTAGGGTGGTTTCTAATATATATAGCTAGTGGTTCCATTAAGAGGTTAAATATTAACGGGGATAATGGGCACCCCTGTCTCGTACCATTAGAGATCGTGAAAGCGGTGGACAGGACTCCGGATGCGCTCACCCTGGCCGAGGGGTTTGAGTACAGGGCTAGAATAGCCGAGAGTATATTACCGGTAAAACCAAAGGCCTCCAAGACTCTCCTCGTATAGATCCAGTGTATGCGATCGAAGGCCTTCTCTGCATCCAGAGTCAGAAGCAGAGAAGGCCTTCGTTGTTTCTCGGCCATGTGAATGATATTAATCATCCTGCGGGTGGCATCCGACGTCTGTCTGCCCAGGGTAAACCCTGTTTGGTCCGGATGAACAAGGTCAGGAAGTAGTGTGACTAGACGCTGAGCAATCAACTTGGCGTATAACTTAACGTCAGCATTTAGGAGTGATATCGGCCTAAAATTAGAGGGGGTATCGGGAGTCTTCCCTGGCTTGGGTATAGTAACAATTATTGCTGCTAACATTTCAGAAGGGAAAGAGGCAGAGGCGGCCACATCATTAAAAACTTTTACTAGATAAGGGATCAGTACCGGGGCAAACTCTTTATAATATTCCCCCCCAAATCCGTCTGGGCCTGGGGATTTATTCAAAGGCAAGGAGGCAATGGCTTTATGGACGTCAGTATCGGTAAATGGTTCATTTAGGGATTGTAGTTGGCTGGCCGTCAAGCTGGGGATGGAGATGGAGGATAGGAAGTCATCAATCGCACCTAATTGTGGTTGGGGCGTCAAGGGATCTGTTTTAAGGTTATATAAAGATTCATAGTAAGAGCTAAATGCATCAGCTATTTGTTGGGGGTGATATACTTTTTGTCTAGTCACGGGATGGGTCATGTAAGGAATCTTAGATTTGTGCCAGTCTCCTCTCAGGTTACGTGCAAGGAGTTTGCCTGCCTTGCTGCCATGTACATAGTAATTCATCTTCACTTTTTTGGAAGTTCGTTCAAAATCTTCCAGAAGCAAGAGTCTAAGGTCATGTCTGAGTTGGGTCAGTTTATTAGATAAGGGCAGAGTGGTGTGGGTCTTGTTTTGTGTCTCAATGTCAGCAATTGCTGTAGTTAGCTCGTTAAGGCGCCGCAGCCTCTGCCTCCTTGCCCTCGCTCCCAGCTGTATCAGAATTCCCCGCATATACGCCTTAAGGGCATTCCATCATACAATTGTCTCCCACAGTACCATCGTTATTTTCAAAGAATTCCCGAAGGCGGGTGTCTACAGTGGCTCTAGAGTCCTTCTGTTGGAGAAGATAGGTATTGAGTTTCCACAGTGGGCTCTTCTGCGCCGCTGTTGGATCGGCAATGGACAGCACCACTGGGGCATGATCCGCCCAAGAAATGATGCCAATGTTGACATCTTTCGACAACAATAATACTCTGTGGTCAACCAAAAACAGGTCTATACGTGTGTAGACCTGATGGGGTGAAGAGAAAAAAGTAAAATCCCGTTCAGTCTCATGGAAACAACGCCAGGCGTCATATAGGTTGTTGCTGTGAATAGAGGGAAGTAGTGTAGCCGCCTTCCGATGGGAAGTCGAGGTGGAGTCACACGCCGGGTCTGGAGTAGCGTTAAAGTCACCGCAAATCACTAATAAGCCCTTTTGGATCTTCCGGATTTTCCTAGTAAGCTTGTTGAAGAAATGAACTTGGTGCACATTGGGGGAATATACTGTGGCAATCGTGTAGGTGGAGGAATTTACTTCACAGACCAGGATCAAAAATCTGCCTTTTGGGTCCTTAACCTCCATATGTAGCTTAAACGCCACTGTATCCCTAATGGCTATGAGAACACCTCTGGATTTGGAGTCAGCATTGGCTGTGAAGACATAGGGGTATTTGCCGTGCGAGCATTTGGGGGGAGCTGAGGAGTTGAAGTGCATCTCCTGCGCGCAGACAATGTCACTGTCGTGGAGTAGAGCTTCCCGCCAGAAGGATTTTCATTTTACGGGATGATTAAGGCCTCTAGCATTAATGGTGAGGATCTTCAAAGCCATACTCTGTGGGGACTACGTGCTGAGAAGTAGCGGTGGTACGGGTATTGCCGACTATTGAAACATAGGATCCTCCCGGAGGACCCAGAGGAGTGGTGTACCAGTCGTCCAAGCTGCCCGCCAACAAATCCTCCAGTTGGGTCTCAAAGAGTTTCGCTTCTCTGGCCGTTAGATGTCTCGTGGAGCAGAAACAGAACGAATTATAAAAAAGAAAAGAAGAAAACATGTAAGAAAAATAAGAAAAGAACATAGTTCAGAACCGCTGAGCACCAACAGGGCGCTCCTTTAAGTAACTAACAAGTCACCCGCAGTCAGCGGATAACTGCTGTTATTTGTGGGGGTTTAGTCCGACTAAATAGGTCACAGCCCTACACTTCAGGGATAAAAAGTGTCTCAGGACCAACCGATAAAGTTCATGTATGAGAACGTGCATTTTTGCCGGTGACCTCTTTCCAGACCCTGTCAACTGGTCTAGGGGTGCTGGTGGGAGGGGAGGTGGTCACCTCTTCAGGAAGAATATCCCACTTTCGCAGGAGAGCAATACCCTCCTCTAAGGAGGATATCGCATACGTGCGATTGTCCCGTGTCACAACAAGTTTCGTAGGATGGCCCCATTTGTATGCGACTTTGTGGTTTCGGAGAGCCTTTGTAACTGTGTTTAGGTTCCTCCTTTTCTGCAGGGTATATTGGGATAAATCTGCAAAGAACTGCAGGTTTTGATACTGTGATGAAACAACCTCCCGCTTTCTCATGTAGACCATGAGGTTTTCTTTAACATGAAAAAAGTGTAAGCGTAGGAGAACATCCCGCGGTACTTGCTCCGACAAGTGGGAAGGTTTGGGTAGCCGGTGTATTCTATCTATGGTAACATCAAGATCCGTAAGCTCAGGGATAAGGGTTTTAAAGAGCGTTGTAGCATAGGAGTTTAGGTCAGATTGTTGCACTGATTCGGGGACCCCCCTTATTTTCAGATTGTTCCTCCTGGACCTGTCTTCCAAATCGGCTAATTTCGCCTTAACCCATGTAGTGTCGCTTTCTTTTTCCTCATAGGCATCAACCAAGTCATTAATTGTATCAGCATATTCGCCCATTTTCACCTCAATGTGATCCACCCTGTTGCCCAGATCGTGAATGTCTCGGTTAAACTTAGACATGCAGGATGCCATATCCGATTGTATGGTGCTTCTGAGGGATAGCAGCATGTCTTTTAACACAGTGTCTAGCACTGGCTGATTAAGCGTAGGGAAGGATTCAATTGATTCCGGCATGTCCCTTGTGTCATCTCCGGATTCGGGGCCTGGGCTGTCCACGGTATGTAATCTGTTGTCATCCAGCCTGGGTTTGGACTTAACTGGGCTCCTGATAGCTGGGGAAGGCGGGGGTGAGGGCCGGAGATCGGTTAAGGGGGTTAGTTTAGCAGGATTCCCTGAGTTAGCGTGATTTCGTGCTGCTGAGGCTACAGGGCCGGAGTAGGCCTCGGCGCCATCTTGCTTACCCTCCATGCCTTTTGTGTGGAAGAAGTCCGTTAAACGGTGCGGGTGTCTTGAGTTCCGCCGTTTGCTAGGCATGATCCGGACTGTTGCCCCTGCTAGATCGCCGGTTTTCCGAGTGAAATCGGTGCTCGGATTGTCCGCTGTTAGCCGCTAAATCCCTGAAGCGCCGGAGCTCTGGTTCTATGCGACCATCCGGCTCCGCTGCAGGCCACGCCCCCCGTCACCCCTGATCTTTAATCTACTGATGGAACCTCTTGCTATCTATTTGAGATCCCATCCACATATTCATGGTGTAAGCATTGGGGGGAGGGAGCACACCATCAGCTTGTTTGCAGACAATATTATTCTGATGCTCACTGATGTTGAAGACTCTTTAAAATCGGTTCATCAAGCCCTACAAGACTTTAACGACATATCGTACTACAAAATCAATGCAAGCAAATCTTATATACTGAACTTAGGAGTCCCGAACCACTCCAAGAACAAATTGGAAAAGAGGTTCCCGTATATATGGTGCCAGGAAGGGATTAAGTATTTAGGCATAACTCTCACTTCCAAAACGGATGGGCTGGTAGCAGCCAACTACATTCCAATGCTAAACAAACTTGAGGGGAAACTGAAAGCCATATCCATGACAGAACTGTCGTGGTTGGGAAAATTGGCGGCATTTAAAATGCAGATTTTGCCTCAAATATTGTATGTCTTTCGAACGCTACCTATACCATTACCCAACTCATATTTCCACGCAATACAATCTGTACTGAACAGGTTCGTGTGGCAGGGAAAAAAGGCTAGGTGTGCCTTCGGTAGGATGATCAAGCATAAGAGAGTGGGTGGGGTAGGCCACGTCCATATCCTGGACTACTATTTTGCAGCAATCTTGGCCCAACTTAGACATTGGATTATCCCTAATCCCGACCAGAGGAAACTATGGTCGGATATTGAAGAGACACAACTTTTGTTGGGTACGTTGAATGATTTCTTACTTACAGCACACTCACATTCTTTTCTGGATGTCAAATTGTCACCTACTATCTTGGCTGCCCTGAGGGCTTGGCTATATTTTAAAAAACATTGTAGAGGGGCGGGCACTCTTTATCCCCTAAAATTACCCATAGAGTATTTTTGGTGAACTGTAGAGAAGTAAGTAAAATCTTTAGATTGTGGGTTCAGAGTTCTCCATGTGTCGTGAAGCAATAATTCTTGTAGTTGGAGTTTGATTTGTTTCAAAGCTCTATAGGGCAGGCTCGATGTACCATTTGAGGTGTCTATCAGGGGATTAAGGGGAACGTTAAAGTCTCTCCCTAAAATGAGTATGCCAGAGGCGAAATTCATTAATAAGTCTTTTATCTTTCGGAAGAAGGCCACTTGTTTCCCCCCGGGTCTTGCATGGTATCGTGGATCTGTAAAGAAGTTTGTTTAGAGATGAGGATCAATACCCCCTTGGTTTTCCCTTCTGGGTTTGTAGCATGGAATGCAGTTGGGTATCTCTTGTCGTGCAACTTGGGAACACTGTTAGTTTTAAAATGATTCTCTTGTATGCATACAATATTTGCTTTTAGTTTATGAGATTCGTTTAAAAGTTTGGCTCTCTTAGCGGGTATGTTGAGCCCTTTGGTGTTTATTGATACTAGTTTGATTGATGGTGAGATTGATTGTTGTTTGAGGATAGACATTTCAATGTATTTCTCGTGTTGTAGAGGGAACCGGAGTTTAAAATCTAAGTTTAGGTGTGTGTGTGTGTGGGGGGGGCAAACTGTTATTTCAGCTTCTAATGTGAGAAGAAAGGAAAAAACAAAAAGAAAGGAGGGTGAGTTAGGGGTGGTTACCTTAAAAAGGGTAACGGATAAGAGAGCCGGAGGAAAGATTAGACCAGCTAATATTTCCTAAGAATGGGGTCCGGCAGGTTCAAGGATGGAGAGGGGGATCTCCTCCTTGCGTGGGTGTGAGGTCCAACAGAGGACAGAACGGATCCCAGTCTCTTTCTTCCTAATGTTATTTCAAAATAAACAAGGATCTCTTTATTTTACTTTTGTTTGATTTATAATGGGGCAGTCATCTATGATAAATAGCTGTGCGTCTATTACAGGGCTTAAAAATTAGAAAATATTTTTTTATGGGATGTAAGCACGTTTTGGAGTGTTTGAGGATAGATTGGGCGGCCAATGGTGTTTGTATAGATATGGGGAATTGTTTTGGCTTTCAACCAGTGGGCTAATAGGCCATATGAGGTCTAGGAGGACAGCAATGGCGAGCAATCGGTAACATTTTTTGTGGCTGTGTAGAATGGCCATTAAGTTGTGTTCTGGCAGTTTGGGGTGGAGTTTGAGGTAGGGTTTTGAGAGTAAAGGAGTGTGAACAGAGATTTAGCCTTTTTTGTTAAACATTTCCACAAATGTGGCTCGATAAGAAAACAGAGCTTAGCTACGATCCAATCCTGTCGCATAGTGACCATAGATAATCACTAAGTACAGGTAGCTGATGCATGTGGTGCTTAGAGGTTCCGTTTGCCTCCCGATAGAATTATCTGGAGTTGAGGGAGAAACACCTTGCATCCCTATTGTCTACTGTTCATATAGGGTAAGTAAGCAAGTTAAGGATCGTCAATAAGCTCAGTTTGGTCAATCGAAATATAGAACAACAGAAATATGCATACAGCTTTAACAGTACACAGTAATGATCAGACTCATTATTCAGTATTTCCAAATGATACCTGTGTATTTTTTCATAGTCATGCAGGAGGAATACGAAACTAGACTGTATATAAAGTAATTTAACTGTAACTGGTAGAAAAGTAGTTTCTATAACTTGATATCGGCCTGAAGCCTGAAACCACAGTAGAAACACTAAACATTGTAAAGAGCATCTCTAAAATTGTGTCCTTCCCTTTCATTACTCCCTCCTCCCTGCTAGCTATAAGATAGCTTTCCTCATCTATGGAGCATGAGGGGGCATTTTATAGTATAAATGAACTAGAAAAAGTTTGTTCAAGAAACAGGTTAGTTTAATAAGGTAGATTATCCTGGCCAGGATAATAAGAGGTCGGGGACGTGGGAAGGGTATGTTAGCACAAATTCTCTTCTCTCATTAAGTCCTTGGGTGTCTGGGTTTGTAAGATACAGAAAAGTTGTACTTACAGTCATACTTTTAGGTGGTTTGTAAGGCAGAGGCACCCACGTATTAGCGGATTATGCTGGTCATACCGTATATTATTTGGTGTCTCTGTTGATGTGAAGAGGCCTGGAATTCCATGCTCAGCGATGCTGTAGGAGAAAGCAAGATAAAAGCAGGAGGGGGGGAGATAAAGAGCGAAAAGAGAAGAAAAAAAAAAGTTAAAAAATAAACAGTAAAAAGAGAAAAGGGAAGAGGTTTTAAGGATAGTCGCAGCTTATTAAAGTGGTTTGAAGATATCGTGATGGAGCAGTTGCAGAGCAGACTTGTCTAATGGTCAGAGGTTAGAGATGTGTTTCTTCATAGCTGCGTCAGTGGTCAAGTAGGGATTTTTGAACTTCAGGTATACATCTGATCCTGCCTCTCGGTACGATCTCTTCGTCTGGGAGGAGAAAAGCTGGGACTTCCGTAGTTTGGTCCTCTTCTATGTTGTGGAGCTGAAGGTGATCTCCGTCTGCAGTCTCTATTTCTTTGGGTTCTGGGAGTAAGATTGTTAGTTACTTCAATCCAGGTGTCATTAATCCTGAAA
Source organism: Lithobates pipiens (assembly GCF_037356315.1). Taxonomy (NCBI): domain Eukaryota; kingdom Metazoa; phylum Chordata; class Amphibia; order Anura; family Ranidae; genus Lithobates; species Lithobates pipiens. The sequence continues at coordinate 128,971,299 of NW_027507686.1, read as the reverse complement.
GAGTTGTACCATTCAGGTACCTCAGTTAGAGGAATGTTCAGTGTGTCGCAGAATGATTGTAAGGCCGCGTACACACGGGCGGACTGTTCGTCCAACTTTGTCCGCTGAACAGTGTTTGGGCGGACAGTCCGCTCGTGTGTGGGCTTTCAGCGGACAGTTTCAGCGGACAGTTGGACGGACAAGGTTTTTCGGAAATTCCGTAAAACTGTCCGCTGAAACCTTGTTTCAGCGAACAGTCCGCTCGTGTGTAGGCTTGTTCGTCAAACAAAGTTGCGCTCATGCTCAGAAAGGATTTTCACGCCGAAAGCTATAATGCAGTGTATAGGACGTCGTATTTTTCGTCCCGTCGTACGTGCCGTTCACGTCATCGCGCACGGTTTCAGCAAACTGTTCGTCCGTCGTGTGTGGCCATGTCCGTCCATGCTAAGTTTGAGCGGACTGTTTGCCGAAACTGTTGGACGGACAAAGTTGGGCGAACAGTCCGCGCGTGTGTACGCGGCCTAAGTCATCTGGAGTGCGCAACAAGGCTGTGTGACCTCTCCAATTAGCCGAGAGACAAAAGGGGAACTTCCACCTGTAGGGAATCCCTCTGGAATGTAGTTGGTCAAGAAGTGGATGGAGAGCTCTACGTTGCTGTAATGTTATGTTGGAGAGGTCTTGGTACAATTTTATCTAATTTCCATTAAATAGAACTCTGTTTTTTTCTCTCGCTTTTTTCAAGATGGCTTCTTTTAAAGGAAAGTTTACCAAACAGCATATTATGTCCCTTGGCGGGTCAGTGTCTCTTCCCCTAGGCCTGAGGGCGTGATGGATTCTCTCAAATTCTATGGGGGAGTCGGGGGGTCTGTCAAGCAGATCATTAAATATCGCAGTAGCTGAATGCTCAATTGGGGTTTGGTCTGCTGTTTCAGGAACTCCACGGATTCTGATGTTGTGCCGTCTTCCTCTGTTGTCGAGGTCTTCTAAATGGCAATGTATTTCAATTATATGTGATAAGTGCATGTCTGGATTTCTTTGCACTTGTTTTAGGGCCTCTGCATGGCGTGCTGTTGTTTGTTCCACAGCCCCCATCCTTGCTGCTACATTCTGAATATCAATCTTAAGGTCTGTTATGGCTGCTGACAGCGTGGCTTTTATGTCCATGGCCACTGCTTGAAGGTCAGACAGGCAGAGTGACTGTGGGGTTAGCATGGTGTGTGGGGCTGATGGGGCTTGCATGGATGCTGATGGAGGTGCAGGGATGTTGCTTGTAACATTTAGGCCATTTGCGCCGATCGCGCCGTCCGCCGCTCCTCCGGAGCCGCCGATCGGGGTGAGCGGTTTAGGAAAGGCCACGGCTTTGAGGCCTTCCATTTGCGATGTCCGGAACATCGCAGGATGGTGCTAGGGGGTTGCTGGTTTGTCTCGGGAGGTTCCTGGGGAGCAGAGGAAGCCCGATCACTTTTCCCCATAGTAGGGATTGTTTTTTAAAGCCCTTGTAAGCTTTTTACCTGCCTCTGTGTGCCGGAGAGACAGAACTAGGCGTCCATTCAGGTCCGGAGTTAGGCCACGCCCCCCCATCTACCTTCTACTCATAGGGGAGGGGCCCATATTTACGATAATCGTAACTCAATATGTGTGACTTTTCGGTTAGTTTTTGAGGTAAAAATCAGAGGTTTTGTGACCCTTATGATATGTGATTCTAGTGTACACTAGATTAATTGCTCCCTTTAGGGTAGTCTAGCGTATTCCACATACTTCTTAGAATTACTAAATTACCCCGTTATCGAGTCTGTATTTTAAATATTCAAACCCGTTTATAGTATAGGGTGTGAGAGAGAAGGAGGAAAAAAAAAAAACAAGCAACTAAGTGAATAAATAAATAAATTATGTTCTTCCTTTTTCCTTATCTCAGCCCCTTAGTATCACTGCTGAAGAGCAAATTAGTAATATAACACTTTCTAATTTTGCTGGAGTTTAGTCTATGTCTCGTTACTGCAGGTTTATCCTTTCAGACCATCACAGAACCATTATCTATCCCTTAAACCATAGTCAGGTCAGTTAGCAAGTTCATAGGAAGGTTCTACTCAGGTTTCAACAAGCATCTGAGGATATTTAGATATTTTCAGTCAATCTCTCCAATTCAGTATGCATACATCTTATACACAGGAGCACACACAGTATGAACAGTACAGCACAGCACAGCAATATAGACAATAAGAACCATAAGCAGTTTAGTTTATCTGGTCAGCGTTGCTCTGTTCCTCTGCTCTGTTATTTCTTGCTTTCTCCTGTAGTTCTCCTCCTCCAATGGATACTGAGGATTTCACATACATTCCCCTCCAAGGCTGCCAGGAAAACAATTATAACATACATTGTGTTTATGGCCTTTTGTCAGTTGCATTTTACAATACGTGCCTTTGAAGAATAATATCTGGGAAGATGTTGTGATTATCACTTCACTTCTTAAAGGCCCGGGCTGGGTATTAAGCCAAAAGCGTGTGCAATCTCCTGTGATAGAAGATCATTTGGTGTCAGTAAGCGGCAGTTTGTGTAGAGGTAGAGGCTATATCTTTCCTAACGACTCTTGGGTGCCTCGCATGTCAGTCTCACATCTGAAAACCATCTTTAATACAGTAGACTATTCATAATATGATGCAATGTGATAATTAATCAATTTATTTAAAATTAATTAATTTTAGTTGCATGGTTTCACTTTACATACAAATAATTTAACATTATCAATGTTTATTGCACAGATTCATTGTATATGAAGGTTTAGCGCAACTTAATATAGAAAGTTGTTGATTTTGTGTGTATCTCACAGGAAGTTGCAGCTTGGCTTTCTAAAAACAAACATATTTAACTTTTTCATCCATTTGCTAATTCACTTGTTTCTTATGAAAGCGCGGTAATTTTATTTTTACAATTATAAGACCCTGACCCGATGGTATCATACTCTGGTATTACTCAAAAAATATGATCCAAATATATCTAATAGATGCTGGAGATGTTAAAGGGAATCTGTCATTTTATTACATATCTGGTGGTCATGTCCACTATTACAACAATTTTGGTCACAAGTTCATGAATTAACAATGCAAATCTCACTTACTCCCTGCAGAATACCTCAGCCCAGTTCATTCTTCACCACTCTACTGTACTGGTACACACATACTGTAAATCCCTGGTAGTACATCTAATTGATGCCACCAAGATGTGTAACCCAATACACTAGGGTTCACCTCATACTCCAACCATCTCTGAATGGTTCAATCATATCAATGGAATTACAGAGACGGAAGAATTATTCAATATCGCTAAAGACTCCCCAGCTAAATTTTCACACAGCTGGGCCTGCTGGACTCACTTCCGAACCACAGAAAAATACTCAACACTGATGGGTCAAACACATATCAATCCCCAAATTAGTAAGCTAAAACTGACAGAGAAATACTATATACAGGTCCTATTCTTTATCTCAGGCCGCGTACACACGGGCGGACTGTTCGCCCAACTTAGTTTGTCAAACAATCCGACAAACAGTCCGCTCAAAATTTGCATGAGCGGACTTGACCACACACGATGAACGAACAGTCCGCTGAAAGCGTGCGCGATGACGTGAATGGCACATACGACGGGACGAGAAATTCGACGTCCAATACACTGCAATGCAACCTTCGCCGTGTAAATCCTTTCTGAGCATGCGCGAAACTTAGTTTGTCGAACAAGCCTACACACGAGCGGACTGTCCACTCAAACCAAGTTTCAGCAGACTGTCTTACGGGAATTCCGAAAAACTTTGTTCGTCAGACTGTCCGCTGAAACTGTCCGCTGAAGCCCACACACGAGCGGACTGTCCGCTGAAACACTGTTCAGCGGACAAAGTTGGGCGAACAGTCCGCCCGTGTGTACGCGGCCTTAGACATAAGGTCTCCCGCCCCTACCCAAGGTATGAGCTGGAGTTTCTACGCTGATCCCCTGGTTACTGATTTGAGGCGCTTGTTTTTTCTCTGAAAATGTAAGTGAAATTCTTATGTTTACATTACAGAATTATGCTATGTGCCTTGTTCTTCCTCTCTTTTATCCTCCTGGTTGGGTTAATTTGCCCATTTACTATTAACCTGCTGCATGCATCGATTTGGAGCGTTTGTTTGGAGGCCCATACAGTAAACCTGAATTCTCTGGTCATCTTGCAAAGTTTGTTTGACTCATCAGGTGTACATCAATGAGTCCATTCTTTCTGGTAAGCGACTGGTGATTCTGGTGGTGGAACTTCTAGGTCACATTTGTCACATTTGGATGTTCACTCAATGTGACTGTTATTCAACAAATTTTTGGAAGCCACACTTTTGGAATACACTAGGACCTGCCTGCCTTTACGTTTATATCTTGGACATTATCTTTTCACGGAATATATGTCAATATATAATCTTACATTGGTTATAAATTTTTTCACATATCAATTTTATTTTTGATATTGATTATTATTTTTTTACAGCTGCACATTTTCTATATATATTTCTGTTTACTTTACACTTTTGTGCTGGATGCTATTGTCTAGACAGCACGGTATATTTTGTTACTCAGGTCACATTTTCTGCAGTTTGTGAGAAGCCATGTGGGGGACACAGAAAATATGTGGAAAAAGGTGCTCTGGGCAGATTGAACTTTTTAGCCTAAAAGAAAAAGGCTATGTGTGGCGGAAAACTAACACTGCACATCACCCTGAACACACCATCCCCGCCGTGAAACATGGTGGTGGCAGCATCATGTTGTGGGGATGCTTTTCTTCAGCAGGAGCAGGGAAGCTGGTCAGAGTTGATGGGAAGATGGATAGAGCCAAATACAGGACAATCTTATGCCGCGTACACACGCAGCCATCTGTCCGACGGACTTAGTCTGGCGGACTTCCCGCCAGACTGTCCGTCGGACTTTCCGAACGGGCTACTTGCTACTTGCCCACACACGGCACTTTTTCAGCGGACTAATACGGCGGACTAAGTACGCCATACTATCCGCCCTACTTTTGAAATGAGCGGACTCGCCCACACACGCGGAGGAAAGTCCGCTCATTTCGAGCGCGTCTCCAGGTAGGCAGGGCCCGCGAAGGAGACGTCAACCCATGTGACATCAACCCATGTGACATCAACCGATGACCCCGCCCCTTGTCCCTATATAAGTCGCCACGCAGCGCGTCCCTGGCATTGCGGCCAAGAAGAAGAAGAAGAACGGAAGGCGGCGGCGGCGACAGAAGACCGGGCCACCGCCTGTAAAAGAGCTATAAGAAGGCGCGGTGGCCCGGCAGAAGAACCGAAGAGGGGGACAAGACCCCCAAAGTCGGAAGAACAGGCGGCGGTGAGGAAGAAAGCCGGGCTCCTCCACTAGCAAAAGAGCTAGAAGAAGATAGCTGAAGAGTCCGGCGAGAAGACCCCCAAAGACAGAAGACCCCCGGAGCTGTGCAATAAACTATTTTATCTTGTGTGTTGTGTTTTTTTTTGTACTTTATTTTACAGGTAAATGGGTAGGGGTACATTGTACTCCATACTCATTCACATAGGGTGGGGGGCCGGTATCCGGGGGCCCCCTTATTAAAGGGGGCTCCCGGATTCCGATAAGCCCCCCGCCCGCGGCCCCCCCTTCCCCAAGGTACCCCCCATGTTGAGGGCATGCGGCCTGGTACGGCTCAGGAGGGGGGCCGCTCGCTCGCCCCCCCTTTCCTGGCCGGCGGGGTAGCGTGCTCGTACAAGGGTCTGATGTGGACCTGGGGGGGACCCCCACGCCGATTTTTTTTGGTGTTGGGGGTTCCCCTTTAAGTCCATACCAGGTGGCGGGGCCAGCGACGTCTCCTTCGCGGGCCCCACCTACCTGGAGACCCGTTAGAAATGAGCGGACTTTTCTCCGGGCGGGAAAAGTCCGCTCATTTCAAAAGTACGGCGGACTGGCACACACACGGCCGGATTGTCCGCCGAAATGCGAGTCCGGCGGGAAGATTGGAGTGCAAAACAACTTTCTAAGTCCGCCGTACTTTCGGGTCAAAAAAGTATGCAGGAGGCTACACACGGGGGGATTGTCCGGCGGACTTCAGTTTGCCGGACTTTTCCACCCGCTTGTTTGATCGTGTGTACGCGGCATTAGAAGAAAACCTGTTAGAGTCTGCAAAAGACTTGAGACTAGGGTGGAGGTTCACCTTCCAGCAGGACAACGACCCTAAACTTACAACTAGAGCTACAGTGATGGTTTAGATCAAAGCATATTCATGTGTTAGAATGGCCCAGTCAAAGTTCAGACCTAAATCCAATTCAGAATCTGTGGCAAGACTTGGAAATTGCTGTTCACAGATGCTCTCCATCCAATCTGAGAGAGGTTGAGCTATTTTACAAAGAAGAATACACACAAATGTCACTCTCTAGATGTGCAAAGCTGGTAGAAACATACCCAAAAAGACTTGCAGCTGTAATTGCATTGAAAGGTGGTTCTACAAAATATTGACTCAGGGGGCTACATACAAATGCACGCCACACTTTTCAGATATTTATTTGCAAAAAAATGTTGAAAATGATTTATCATTTTCCTTCCACTTCAAAATTATGTGGCACTTTGTGTTGATCTATCACATAAAATCCCAATAAAATACATTTACGTTTTTGGTTGTAACATGACAAAATGTGGAAGATTTCAAGGGGTATGAATAGGCACTGTAATATGTTCTTTCTTGTGCAATTGATCATACTATCCTGCGGTATGAAGGTGTTAATTTGTGCTAGAATAATTTATATTTATTTATATGTTATATGTCATATAGATTAATATTGCTCTGCCCCTCAATTTACAGGTTTGTTTATTTATAAAATGTTGTTGAACCCCTCGAGTAACATAAATATATTCATCCATGTATCTTATTGATCTTTGGCAGGGCTCGGTAGAAAATAAATTAGTGCACAAAATATGCCCACATACTTGCCAAGGGATGTGGTGGGTTGTTGTAACATGAACCATGCTGATTTTCGTCTGAAAAACTATGGATCAGTGGATTATACAACATACTTTTTCTTTGGGAATTGTGTTGTAAAAGTAAAAAGTTACTCCGGAGTTCAGAAAGTTACAATCCCTGGTGACACTTGTACATAAAAAAAGAAGATTACAAGTTCTGATGTACAAGAGGGAATATAGCTAGTTAGTATTGCTGATCAAATCTTCCTTTTTATTTTCTGCTTTGTTCCAGGGAGGGAAATTTTTTCTTATATATATATATATATATATATATATATATTTATGGTGTAGAGCCCTCTGACCGATATGGATAAGGATGACAGACAAGGACAACATAAACTCGCTTACTTGAAATGGACCTGAAAGTGTGCCTTGGTCTAACGTACGGTATACCAAAATAAGGGGGCATACCTTAAAATGAAATAAATATGAAATGGGTGAAATGAGTACTCATATGAGGAGTGTGCTAGAGTAAAGGCCTGATAAAAGGGGCGGGTGGGCGGGTATCGCGCACTGGAACCGACGAGGAAGGATGGGCGAACGGCTGCTTATATACCACCGGGCTCCACCCATAATTTCAGGCCACCATACTGGCCTTTCTATTTATGGTGTAGAGCCCTCTGACCGATATGGATAAGGATGACAGACAAGGACAACATAAACTCGCTTACTTGAAATGGACCTGAAAGTGTGCCTTGGTCTAACGTACGGTATACCAAAATAAGGGGGCAAAACACTCAGGTAGGGGAAGCATTTTATTGAACACAGACTGTTACTGGGTAAGCTTGACAAAGGCCTGGGCCATCTCAATCTGCGGATTGGGTACGTAACGTGCAAAACAGGAGGACTTCCATCTACCCAACTTTTTAATAACATGGACCGGGACCCCTTGGCGGGAGGCCGTTGAAGCTGCCCCGATGCGAAACGAATGTCCTGAGTAGTGCGCAGGATTGAGGTGAAGGATGCCCAGGAGTATCCTGACATGCTCCATGAACTGGGCTGCGTTGAGAGGTTTTGAGTGAAAGGGTAGAAGTGGGCCAGTCCCTGGTTGATCGGCCAAAAGGGTCAACAAGCGGGAGAGGACAGTAACCGGACACCAGCGGTTGTAGGTCTTATAGAAATGTATGTCCGTCCCTGGGCCAAGTTGCTGTGTCTTGGAAACCGCTAAGTGCAAGATGAAGTGGTCCTCGAACCTGACTAGATGGTGCTTGCACAGCATACGTGCCAAGGGGCTACTGCAGGTAAACTCGCCTGGGCGCAGGAAGCCGTAGAAGGCCAGATGTATGGCTGCTTGCAGGACGATACTGACATGGAGACCGAAAGGTGAAGAGGCCAAAATGTCTGACATGTCCCTGAACACTTCACCTGTGATGGGCAGCCGTTTGACGCTGGAAACTGGCCGACGTTTCTGAATGCCGCGCATGAGAGCCCGGACGGCGTGAAAGGTAAATAAGGAGGGTTTGGTAGGGTCCTGGAGGGACGTGAAGTGTTGTACCCCGGCCAAGTACAACCGGATTGTGTTGAAGGATAATGCCAAGTCCGAATGGCAGTAGGAAAGGAAGGCAAGGACTTGTTTGACCCGGGAGGACTCTGTATTGTGAGATGATGTGAAGCGACTAAAGGCCCTCCAGGCCGACTGATAGGCCTTGCGGGTATTGTCTGAGAGGGAGTGATCGATGAGTTGCGTTGCCGCTGACAAGTGTGGGGCTAATCCAAGATCAGTTGAGACCAGTCCGGGATAGCTGCTGATGTTAGTTCGGCTCCGGGTACCTGATTAAAAAATGAAACAAAGTTAAAGCGGGAGAGAGCATCCGCCGCCTGATTAAATTTGCCGGGAACAAAGGAACAATGAAGGTTGAACTGAAACAATAATGAGAGCTGAGTCAGTCGCCGCAGGAAGGACATAATCTGTAGAGACCTGGACCTGCCTTTATTAACAATCTCCGCAGTGGCCAGGTTATCTGTAGAGAAGACCACCGTCTGGCCCGACCAGCTGCGGCCCCAGGTGTGTGCAGCGGCTACAATGGGATATAGCTCAAACAGGGAGGACGTCTCAGTGAAGCCAGGAATAGCCAGTATCTGTGGAGGCCAGGGGGCTGCGAGCCAGAGGTTGCCAAAGATCGCTGCAAAGCCCGTGGAGGCCGCCGCGTCGGTCACCACCCGAGGTGAAAGGGCGGACACGGAGGGGACGAACAGGGACACTCCGTTCCAAGAAGATAAGAATTCCTCCCACATGGCTAGGTCTGCCATAGCCGCGGAATCCAGGCTGAGTACTTGCTCCGGGTCCTGAGAGTGGGATAACAAGGCTAACAGGCGTGACACGAACGAGCGCCCCTGGGGGATGATGCGCATAGCAAAATTAAGCATACCAAGAAGGGACTGAAGTTGTCTCTTGGTACAAGTTCTGGCATGAGTGAAGTCCCTCAGGACCGTCCTGATGCGGGTCAGTTTATCCGGGGGAAGGCTGGCCTGCATAGTGTTGGTGTCTAGGCTGACCCCGAGGAAGGTGATAGCCTGCGACGGACCCTCCACCTTGTGCTCTGCGATGGGGACATTAAGATTATTGAAGACTACCCTCAACTTACCCAGATCTCGTGGAGGAGAGCCGGGTGGCTCTATCAGCAGGAAGTCATCCAGATAATGAATGACTTCCTGACACTGGGCTACGTGTAACAGGATCCAAGCAAGAGCCTGCGCGAAGGTGTCGAAGAGCCAAGGACTACTTTTGGACCCGAACGTGAGTTTAGTGGCAAAGTAGTACCGCTGCCTCCACTTGATTCCATGCCAGCACCAGAGGGACGGATGGATGGGAAGAAGTTTAAAAGCGTTTGAGATGTCGGCTTTGGAAAGCCAGGTACCTGTGCCTGTTTTAAGAATGGCCTGGATGGCCATGTCTACTGACGCATATTTAAGGGAGAATTCCTCAGAGGGAATAAGGGAATTGAGGCTGGGAACCGTGGAGGAATGAGGCGCTGACAAATCATAAACCAATCTGAGTTTATTAGAGAACTTGCCCTTGACAAGCCCAATAGGGCTGACTCGCCAGGTGCTGAAAGGGGGCTGTTCAAAAGGGCCGATGACAAAGTCCTGATCTAGCTCAGATTGCAGTAGTTGGTCGATGGCTAGTTCATCCGTGGCTGCTGACCGTAGGTTCTGGCATTCATGCGTGCAGTGAGGGAGAGAGACAAGTCCAGTGTGAAAGCCGTCTGTGAAGCCCTGGACGAGGAAGGTGGACAGTGAGGGGGTAGGATGACTGGAAAGGTAGACACTAAGCCATGCGACATTGAGCCGGCTCAGTCAGGACCTTTTGAGCTGCTTGACCTCACACATGAGCCGGGGGTGAGCTCTATGGCACTGGGTGCACACATGGAGCAGCCTACACTGACTGAAGTTACACGACCCGCTGTTGTAGTTGTTGCAGATCGGAGCACCGCCCATGGTCTTAACTGGGCGCCCTAGCTTATCGGTCTGTGGCGGGCGAGTTGGTGCTTGCAGGCTCTGAGCGGTACCCGAGGTAGATGGACCGTCGAAGGGAGAGGCTGCCACTGAGGTAGCGCACCAGGCCGCAGTATGTGTTGCTGACTGGCATATAGCACACAGAGGAGACCGTAGCCCCGCGAAGTGGCGGCAAAACAGTTCGGTGTCCATGGTGCTCCAGTCCGTAGGGGTCTGGAACTGGGAGAGCCTGGCAGCTGCTCTAGCGGAGAAGGAGCGGTGATAGTCATAGAATGAAAACCCGCCGTACTTGTACCCCAGGTCAACTACCACATGGAGGTACCGATCTAGCTCCTCCCTTCTGCCAGGGGAGGCTGAGCAAATGATATCCCTCATCATGCCGAAGGCCAGGGAAAACTCGGTGATAGAGAGTTTCCTGTCTAGTCTGGGATCCTTGGCCTTGAGGACCACTGATACGTCCCCCCAAGTATACGCCTTATTCTCTGCCAGCTCGTGAATCGAGATCAGAAGAGAAGCCAAGTTGACGTCCTTGCCCTCTAATATATCTTTTCTGATGTTTGCTGACACCAAATGAGATGGGTACACTATTGGTGCACCTCCGGAGATACCTGCGGGAAGACTAACAGCTGGCTGGGATGCTGGCTCTGGCGGAGAAACAGAGGGGTGGGTCTCGAGGAGGGCCACTCGGCCCTGTAGATCAGACATCGAGGTAGTGAGGGACGTCACCAGGGTGTGGAGCTGCGAGATAGAGGAGGCGATGGAGCCCAATGAGGCCTGCTGAGCCGAAGCCTCCACCACCGCGGGGGGAGGAAACAGGAGCCGGAAAAGCTCTGCCTTTCTGGCTGTTGCTGGAAAGGGGACGCCCCTGCGTCTCAGCTCGGCTGTCAGCCTGGGAATGGTCCATGCTCTGAAGGCCCTTTGACTGCCGTTTTCTGAAACGGATGGGGATAATGGAGCCGTGAGGTCCTCGCTGTCAGCCTGGGACATGGTAACAGAACGTGGGTCTGATGAGGCTACGCCCTCTGATCCGGGTTTTCTCCTAATACGGACCTACAAGGGGTGACATGGATTATAACTGGTTGGAGACTCCTACAAAAATACCTGTTTTTAAGGAAGGATGCTTGCTGAAGGGCGTTTTTCCCCCTAGATGATTTATGCTTACCGAAGGAGGCACCGTCCGACCAGGTGCAGGCTGGACCTACTGAACTCGACTGACCTGAGGAGATGAAGGTGAAGTTTTTTGTTTGAGACTCGCACTTGATGAAGGCTAGCTAACAGTGGAGGTGAGACTTCAGACATGAGATGGAAAATGACACCAATGAAAGAAACAGATGAAATTTCTCTTCTTTTCCCCCCTACCCCCTTTATTATATATATATTTTCCCCCCTCTTTTCCCTTTTTTTTTTTTTTTTTTTTTTTTTTGTGAAATGAGGCTGACGAGCAAGGGCCCCCTGATAGGAATCCAACATTGAAGAATCAACTGGACTCGAAGCGGGAAGCGATACGTGACCGTGAAATGAGTAAATCTGCCATGACAGAGATCCGAATCGCCATGCCACAGACTTGCGACCGAGCACGAAACGGAAACTGGAGCATGTACTGAAATGAGGCCAATCCTGGGGCACGCCGGGACGAATTGGATCGTAAATGTGATTAATTCGCACCGGAACGTGATAGGTGAAATGAAATGAAACCCATGACAAAGACTGGAATCAGAAGACGAGCCCATGCACCTAACAGATGAATCCTGTCTTTGGAGCATGTACTGAAATGAGGCGTAGCAGCTGGGCACACCGGGACGAATCGGTGCATCCAATAAATGCAACAAGATTCGAATCGGAGCGTAATAAGTGACAGAAATGATATCCCATGACAGAGACAGGAATCAACGACTGGACTGATGGTAGCAACAAAGAATCCGTCTCTGGCGCATGTACTGAAATGAGGCGTAGCAGCTGGGCACACCAGAATGAATCGGTGCATAACAATATGCGACAGGATTCGAATTGGAGTGTAATAAGTGACAGAAATGATGTCCCATGACAGAGACAGGATTCAAGGACTGATCTGTAGGTTTACAAGAGAATCCGTCTCTGGGGCATGTACCGAAATGAGGCGTAGCAGCTGGGCGCACCAGGACGAATCAGTGCATAGAGAAATGCGACAAGACTCGATTTGGAGCGTAATAAGTGACAGAAATGGTATGCCATGACAAAGACAAGAATCGGGGACCGTGCGTGATCCTGCGAGTGATTCAGTCTCTGGAGCATGTACAGAAATGAGGCCGAACCCTGGGGCACTTCAAAGCGAATCGGTGCACCGGAGGTGCGACAGGATTCGCGCCGGAGCGCGACTAGTGACAGAAATGATTTTGAGACAGTAGAAATGACTGGGGCTGAAATGAATGAAACGAGATGACAAATGAGACACATAACACAATTGCATGAATGAAGAGACATATTCGAACTGGAGTAGACCAAGCGAAACGTGCGGACTGTTTGCCTTGTCGTAACAAGCAGTCGGCTGTGAGTCGAACGATTCGACCGCTACAAATAGAAATGCTCGGGCAGTCGAACGATTTCGACTGCCGTACCTGCGAATGAATCGCCTGATGTGGCAAATCGAACGTGTCGAATGATGATAACGACTACATCGAAAGTAGAACATAGTGACATGCGTACGAGGCCACCGAAAACATTCGATATGAAAGGACCGAGCGGCTCGTGAGTATAAGCATGATGACGGTACATCGAAAACATAATGAAAAGAGGGTGCCGAAGCCCTACCTGCGACAGCCGGCCCGAGGCGTAGCGACAAATTCAACGGGTACAACGACACTCCGACGGCGAAAACCTACGGATGCTGATGGATGAGAGACGGTTTGTCAAAAAATTGGAGACGAATAACGCGGGAGCTGACGAACAGGCTCACTGCGTCTGGTCTGGATAGTCGGCCCTTGATATCTGACGTATCAGATATCGCGCACTGGAACCGACGAGGAAGGATGGGCGAACGGCTGCTTATATACCACCGGGCTCCACCCATAATTTCAGGCCACCATACTGGCCTTTCTATATATATATATATATATATGCGCACACACACACATGCAAATTGTATAGAATAAAAATATTATGTTATTATTATGTAATTTTATGTTTTAAAATATATTTATTATAGAATATATGGGTATAGTTGTACATTTACATATACTATATTGTCAAAAGTATTGGGACTCCTGCCTTTACATGCACATGAACTTTCGTGGAATCCCAGTCTTAGTCTGTAGGGTTTAATATTGAGTTGACCCACCCTTTGCAGCCATAACAGCCTCAACTCTACTAGTAGGCTGTCCAAAAGGTTTAGGAGTGTGTCTATGGGAATGTTTTACCATTCTTCCAGAAGCGCATTTGTGAGGTCAGGTACTGATGTCAGACTAGAAGCCTGTCTCGCAGTCTCCCTTTTAATTTAACCAAAGGTGTTCTATTGAATTGAGGTCAGGACTCTGTGCAGGCCAGTTACGTTTCTCCACCCCAAACTCGCTCATCCATGTCTTTATGAACCTTGCTTTGTGCACTGGACAAAATCATTTGGTGGAGGGTTGATTATGGGGTGAGGTTGTTTTTCAGTGGTTAGGCTTGACCCCTTAGTTCCAGTGAAGGGAACTCTTAAGGTGTCAGCATACCAAGACATTTCGGACAATTTCATGCTCCCAACTTTGTGGGAATAGTTTGGGGATGGTCCTTTCCTGTTCCAACATGACTGCGCACCAGTTCACAAAGCAAGGTCCATAAAAACATGGATGAGCGAGTTTGGGGTGGAGGAACTTGACTGGCCTGCACAGAGTCCTGACCTTACCCGATAAAACACCTTTGGGAAATATTTAGAGTGGAGACTGCGAGCCAGGCCTTCTCATCTACATAAGTGCCTGACCTCACAAATACGCTTCTGAAAGAATGGTCAAACATTCCCATAGACACACCCCTAAACCTTGTGGACAGCTTTTCCAGAAGAGTTGAAGCTGTTATAGCTGCAACTCAATATTGAACCCTACAGTCTAAGACTGGGATGCCATTAGAGTTCATGTACATGCAAAGGCAGGCTTCCCAATACTTTTGGCAATATAGTGTATATACTACATTCCATAGTTGTAACCTACATATAATTACTTCCATTATCCTCCTTTATGTAATAAATTGAATAACGCACACATTTTATTATTTTTAAAGACACAGACTCTCCTCTTAATTTGTCTTTGTTGATTGCTAACAGATACCATTTGAACTAGAAAGCACCTGCTTCTTTGACACATGTATCCATATTTACATTTACTGGTTTGTCTTTCTGCTTTTGTTTTGATTTTTGATTTTTGTTTTTCATTTTTCCTTTTCAAATTAAAGATGCCCTGTTGCCAAACCTTCCTTTTAAACACTTATCTTGACAAAGTGGCATCACTAGGGGGTGGCTTTTAGGGCTACAGCCCCAAATCTTGGGTCCATAGCACCAAGTGTCTTAGCTTGTCTTAGCTTGTATTTTCCTGACAGGCTCCATGGAAACATATGTGTGGGAAATAACTAGCCATACACACCCGGGTGAGTAAATGCTGGTCAAATAGATCAAATTTATTTAACACTGTCAACTGACAGTACTTGAAAACCAAAATTAACAGATGATAAGGCAGCTAGTTCAACACAGTAGTGAGACACAAATGTGTTGATCGAATACCAGGAAGCCCCTCTACAGATTATTTCAGGAGCGACCCAAGAGGTCAAGATACTCCGAGTTGAGTGTGCTGTCACTGCTTCTGGAAGACCCAAGCCCTTTGCTTTATAATCCCTTTGAATGGTCTGTATGATCCATGCAGCAATGGATCTAAGCGAAGCCCTCATTCCTTTGTTTTTTCCATGGAGAAGGATGAAAAGAAAGAAGATTGTCTAAAGGGAGCCGTGACTTCCAGATATTGTTTCAGAGTGTGCCCCACATCAAGGGGATGGACATCTTGAATTTTTATTGACCTAAAAGTGGGAAGCACAATTTCTTGATTTTCATAGATAATTGTGGTCTTTAGGGTTTGACCCCAGCATGGCAATTAACACTGCTCTGTCTAGAAAAAAAAGGTAAAAAAGGCTCCTTTGAACCCAAGTTTCTGATTTCAGACACTCTTTTTGCTGAAGTAACAGCCACCAGAAAGGTGGTCTTGAGTGTAAAGTCTTTCACTGAGACAGGCTTGTCAGGATCTGATCTGAGCTTAGAAAGGAAATCCAAAACAAGAGGAAGGTCCCACTTGGGGAACCTTGGCTTCCTCTGAGGCCTAAGCCTGATATCACCTTTCAAGAACTGGTGAATAGGGATGAGCCGAACACCCCCCGGTTCGGTTCACACCAGAACTTTCGAACGGACCCCAAATTCGAACGAACGTTAGAACCCCATTGAAGTCTATGGGACTCGAACGTTCGAAATGAAAAGTGCTAATTTTAACGGCTAATATGCAAGATACTGTCCTAAAAAGGGTTTGGGGACCTGGCTCCTGCCCCAGGGGACATGGGTCAATGCCTAAAATGTTTTTAAAAATGGCCGTTTTGGCGGGGGCACTGATTTTAATGACGATTAAAGTGAAAAAAAAAAGTGAAATATTCCTTTAAATATGGTGCCTGGGGGGTGTCTGTAGTATGCCTGTGAAGTGCCACGTGTTTCCCGTGTTTAGAACAGTCCCTGCACAAAATGACATTAAACGGAAATAACACCATTTAAAACTGCTTGCGGTTTTAATGTTATATCTGGTTCCTGCAATATGGTTGAAAATCATTGAGAAAAATGGCATGGGTAGCCCTCCCTGCCCATTACCAGCCTATTTGGGTCTTGTACGCATATTAAGGGGAACCCATACTAAAAAAAGTGTGTGGCCCCCAGGCCCTATATACTCAGAACAGCAGTATACAGGCAAACAAGACAGGGACTGTGTAGGTTTGTTGTGTTAAGTTGAATCTGTTTGTAATTTTCAACTGGTACATTTTTAAAGTGTAGCTCCAGTCAAAAAAACTATTTTAAAGCTTTTTGGAAAACATAGGGAAGGGTTATCACCCCTGTATAATTTGTTTTGTCGTCCATCTTTTTTCATCTCACTTGCTGTTGTCTCCTTCCATTTGCAAGTAGGAGATGTTTGTAAATTGGATGTTTGAAAGTAGGGGCCTGCCCTATATGCTCTGCAGAAATGGCGAAACAAGGTGTTGGTTTTGCCAAAACATTGTAAGCCCTCAAAGTGACTCTTGGTGGGCGCTGGAGCGCCCTGCTGTGAACGATTATATCAAGAATTGTAATTACATGCCATTGTTGAACAGTGGTAGAAAAATTGACCTTTGGTGGTTGTGGTGCTGGTGCCACAACACTATAAGTCCTCACCGTTACTCTGGGTGGGCACAGGAAGGGGCCCTCTTGTGAAATATTATATCAAGAATTGTAATTACATGTCCCTGTTAAACAGGGGCAGACAAATTTGGCCTTAGGCACTGGTGCTGGTGCCACCACACTGCAACCTCTGCCATATACTCTAGTTTTATTGCAGGAATTAGCCCTGCTGCAAAGCATTACATCAAAAATTGTATTTAAACGCCCCTGTTAAACAGGGGCAGAAAAATTGGGCCTTAGGCACTGGTGCTGGTGCCACCACACTGCAACCTCTCCCATATACTCTTGTTTGATTGCAGGAATTAGCCCTGCTGCAAAGCATTGCATCAAAAATTGTACTTAAACGCCCCTGTTAAACAGGGGCAGAAAAATTGGGCCTTAGGCACTGGTGCTGGTGCCACCACACTGCAACCTCTGCCATATACTCTAGTTTTAATGCAGGAATTAGCCCTGCTGCAAAGCATTGCATCAAAAATTGTACTTAAACGCCCCTGTTAAACAGGGGCAGAAAAATTGGGCCTTAGGCACTGGTGCTGGTGCCACCACACTGCAACCTCTGCCATATACTCTAGTTTTATTGCAGGAATTAGCCCTGCTGCAAAGCATTGCATCAAAAATTGTAATTAAACACCCCTGTTAAACAGGGGCAGAAAAATTGGGCCTTAGGCACTGGTGCTGGTGCCACCACACTGCAACCTCTCCCATATACTCTTGTTTGATTGCAGGAATTAGCCCTGCTGCAAAGCATTGCATCAAAAATTGTAATTAAACGCCCCTGTTAAACAGGGGCAGAAAAATTGGGCCTTAGGCACTGGTGCTGGTGCCACCACACTGCAACCTCTCCCATATACTCTTGTTTGATTGCAGGAATTAGCCCTGCTGCAAAGCATTGCATCAAAAATTGTACTTAGACGCCCCTGTTAAACAGGGGCAGAAAAATTGGGCTGATGGCATCAACCAGAACCAGAAATGTTCTTCCAAAATATCAGAGGAGGAGGAAGAGGATAGACAATCAACATAACAGGACAGTCACTCAGCATCAGCATAGGCAGTCTTGAAGGGATGTGGTATTTCAAAAAAAATTATTCGGTTACATCAGCTTCAGGTGCTTGGTAGCTGTGGGTGATCCAAGACTGATTCATCTTGATGAAGGTCAGTCGATCAACTGATTCGGTGGACAGGCGCACCCTGTGATCGGTAACAAAGCCACCAGCAGCACTGAAGGTGCGTTCCGAAAGAACGCTGGATGCAGGACAGGCCAGTAGCTCAATTGCATACTGTGCAAGCTCTGGCCAGTGATCCATCCTCAAGACCCAGTAAGCCAGAGGATTTTTGGTGGGAAAGGTGTCCAAGTCTGACCTTGCCCCTAGGTATTCCTGCACCATGTAAATCAGACGCTGGCGATGGGTGCTGGAACCGATCATACCTTGGGGCTGCAGACTAAAAAATTGTCTGAAAGCATCAGTCAGACGGCCACCTTCTCCACCGCTCCTTCTGACCGATGCCTCAGCAACACGTTGTCCAGGACCAGGAGTTTGTAACCTCCCAGTCTCTGGGAACGCGTTGCACAGACCTTTCTGCAAGGCCTCCCGGAGATGTCTCATCCTCTGCTCCCTCTGCGATGGCAAGATAAGGTCGGCAACCTTACCCTTGTACCGTGGATCAAGGAGAGTGGCCAGCCAGTAATGGTCCCTCTCCTTGATCCGAAGAATACGAGGATCCTTCCGCAGGCTTTGCAGGATCAGGGAGGCCATGCAGCGTAGGTTAGCTGAGGCATTCGGTCCGGAGTCCTCTGGGTCACTAAGGACAACATGATCCGCAGCTACCTCCTCCCAGCCACGTACAAGTCCACGTGTTTCTTGGGACTGTAAATCATCCCTACAGGACTGCTGCTGCTGCTGCTGATGCTGAGTGCCAGCCTCCACCTCCATGCTGACACAATCATCCTCCTCCTCCTCTTCCTCCTCCTCATCCTCTTCCTGTGTGATGGGTGGCACAGCAGGAACACCGTCTGGATAAATGGGGCCTTGAGAGGCAAGGAAGTCCTCCTCTTCCTGCCTCTGTTCTGCCTCAAGTGCCCTGTCCATTATTCCACGCAGAGTATGCTCCAAGAGGTGAACAAGAGGTACAGTGTCACTGATGCATGCACTGTCACTGCTCACCATCCTTGTGGCCTCCTCAAACGGTGACAGGACAGTGCATGCATCCCTGATCATGCCCCACTGGCGTGGTGAGAAAAAACCAAGCTCCCCTGACCCTGTCCTGGTGCCGTAGTCGCACAGGTACTCATTGATGGCCCTCTGCTGCGTGTGCAGCCGCTGCAACATGGCCAATGTTGAGTTCCATCTGGTGGGCATGTCACATATAAGGCGGTTCTTGGGCAGGTTCAACTCCTTTTGGAGCTCAGCCAGCCGAGCACAGGCATTAAATGATCGGCGGAAATGCACACAGACTTTCCTGGCCTGCTTCAGGACATCCTGTAAGCCGGGGTACCTGCCCAAGAACCGCTGCACCACCAGGTTAAGGACATGAGCTACACAGGGCACATGGGTCAGTTGTCCCTGTCGGAGGGCGGAGAGGAGGTTGGTGCCATTGTCGCAAACCACCATTCTTGGCTTAAGCTGGCATGGCGTCAACCACCTCTCGGCCTGCCCCTGCAGAGCTGACAAAACATCCGCCCCAGTGTGGCTCCTGTCCCCCAAACAAACCAGCGCAAGCACGGCATGGCATCGTTTTGCCTGCGTACTTGCATAGCCCCTTGAACGCCTACGGAGCACCGCTGGTTCTGAGGACAGAGCACTGGAAGAGGCCATGGAGGAAGAAGAAGAGGAGGGGGTGGAGGAGAGAGGTGTGTCAAAACCAATAGTAGCATTTTGGAGGCGTGGTGGCGGAACAACCTCCAACACTACTGCACCTTGTCCTGCATCCTTCCCAGCTGCCAGAAGAGTGACCCAATGGGCCGTGAAAGACAGGTAACGTCCCTGTCCATGCCTGCTGGACCATGAGTCAGCGGTAATATGCACCTTACCGCTGACCGCCCTGTCCAGCGAGGCAAGGACATTGCCTTCCACATGCCGGTAGAGAGCCGGAATCGCCTTCCGTGAGAAAAAGTGGCGTTTGGGGACCTGCCACTGAGGAACCGCACATTGTACAAACTCACGGAAGGGGGCCGAGTCTACCAACTGAAAAGGCAGCAGTTGAAGTGCTAGCAATTTAGCCAAGCTAGCATTCAACAGCTGGGCATGTGGATGGCT
Source organism: Lithobates pipiens (assembly GCF_037356315.1). Lineage (NCBI taxonomy): Eukaryota > Metazoa > Chordata > Amphibia > Anura > Ranidae > Lithobates > Lithobates pipiens. The sequence goes on along the minus strand of NW_027507686.1, from coordinate 128,951,211 downwards.
GGGAGTGAACTTCTTCCGCCGGTCCAGCAGCTGGGGCAGGGACATTTGCCTGCTATAATCGGACGTGGGTGTACCGCTAGCAGAGTTCCCGGAAGCACTTGGCTGTGACACACCTAATTCTACACCTTCATTCCTCTCAGAGCAGGTTTCAGAGAGGACTGAAGGTCTAGTGGGGTTGGAGATGCCAGCTGATGAGGAGCAAGGAGAGGTCCGCTTTGTTCTTTGGTGTGGGTCTTTGAGGTACGCTTGCCAACGAGCTGCATGGCAGGTCAACATATGTCTGGTCAAGCATGTGGTGCCCAAGCAGCTGATGTTTTGGCCACGTGAGATACGCTTGAGACATATGTTGCAAAGAGCAGCGGTGCGATCTGATGCACTCGTCTCAAAAAAGGCCCACACCAAAGAACTTTTAGAATAACGCGCAGAGGCAGCGCTCTGCACAGGCGGAGCTCTGCGGTGTGATTCAGTTGGTGTGCTGCCCCTAAGCTGGCCCCCGGAGGGCATCCTGCCTCGTTGGACATGTGCCTCCTCCTCCTCCTCCTCCTCCTCCTCCTCCTCCCTCCTTCCAGGCACCCACGTGGAGTCAGTGCCGTCATCATCCCCTCCCTCTTCATCGCTGTAGCAAACCTGGCAGTATGCTGCAGCTTGTGGAACATGACTGCCAGATTGCTGTCCTTCTTGAGCATCCCCTCTGTCTGCGCTCACGCTACTGCCTTCCTCTAGCTGAGTGTCATCAGAGCCCACAAAACACTGGGCATCCTCCTGGAGCATGTACCCAACACTGTGCTCAAAGAGTTCAGGAGACTCCTCAGGAGGACGTGGTGGGTCTAGGGAAGGAGTCACTGATGATGACATTGAGAGGAGGGAAGACGATGCGTTGGCAGCTGCTTTGCTACTACCCTGAGACTGGGTGAGAGAGGATGAGGAGGATGAAGAGGGCTTGGTCATCCACTCTACCAAGTCGTTGGCATGTTGCGGTTCAACATGTCCAGCTGCCGAAAAGAAGGACAAGCATGTCCCATGGCCACGTGCTGATGACAATGCACCGCGTCCATGACCAGCACTGTTGTCTCTAGACACAGAGCCTGCTTGCCCTCTTTTATCGGCTCGCGCCTGTCTGCCTCTCCTTGCTGGCCTTCCAGACATGGTAATGGCCTGAAGGGAGTTGGGTAAAACAGCAGTTGGGTAGTGTATATTGTGCTGGAGGCACACAACACCCACTAACTCCTGCAGATGCCTTTATTATAGAACACCAGAGATAAAGGGGTATATACAGATGTATTCTGTGCTGTGCTGGAGGCACACACAACTTCCAATAACTCCTGCAGATGGCAAGTGGGCTCAAATAGAGAACAGCTATGTAGGTGGATATAGCGGTATGTACTGGGTACAGAGCACGCAGACAGCACGCACTATCTCCTAACACTACTGACTGCAAGCTCTATTATAAAAGATAGATCACTAGCTATATAGGTGAGGTGAATATAGCGGTGTATACTGCGGTCAGGGCATGCAGACAATAACCACTACACAACAGCAAGATAGAAAATCGGCCAAAAACGATCGGTGTGTACTGTGTTGAAGGTACACAGAACACCCACTGCTTCAGATGCCAACACACTACACGAGGCCGCCGCGATGGCGGCCTTATATATTGTGGGGCGTGCACTACACAGCCTGAGCTATGATTGGCCACAGGCATCCTGCCTGTGGCCAATCATGGCTCTCCTCGCTGCTGGCGCTGCGATTGGCCAAGCATGCGATGTCACAGTGCATGCTTGGCCAATCATGAGCCAGCAATGCACTGCGCCATCGCAGTGCATTGTGGGCCGTGAGCGCCACGCGAATTTTACGCGAACGGACCAAAATGTTCGGATTTCGCCGAACGGACGAACAGCCAATGTTCGAGTCGAACGTGCATTCGACTCGAACACGAAGCTCATCCCTACTGGTGAACAAGGGAGTGATTGGCCCATGAAACTCATGTGAATGCCGAGATTGATGATACTTATACCCAAAGTGTGCTCACTGCTAGGAAGCTAAGAATGTCCTGGACTGCTTGGGCATTACAAGGGTTAGGCCTGGAAGACATGTGGTTCGTGAACCTGGTCCATATACTTTCATAGACCCTGTTGGTGCTTTTTCTTCTGGCATTAAGGAGGGTCAGAATGGCCTCTTCTGGGCAACCTAAAGCCTTGAGCCTTCGCCTCTCAAGAACCAAACCCTGAGGTGCTGGTGAGAAGGACAGGGGTGCAGAGTTGTGCCATGAGATAGTAGATTTGACCTGAGTGGCAGGGGAATTGAGTCCCGATAACTGAGGAGTGTCAAGAGAGGAAACCATGGCCTGTTTAGCCAGAAAGGAATTACCACTAGGACTTCCTAGGACTCTGGAGAAACAGGAGTATCACTGGCACCAGAGGAAAGATGTAAGTCTTGTGGATCCTCCACTGGCCTGTGAGAGCTTCTACCCCATATGCCTGAGGGTCTCGGAAACCTCGAGTAGTACTTGGCCAACTTGCATTTGCACGAGGAGGCAAAGAGATCGACTTCTGGAGACACCCCCAGGGTCAGGAGCCATTCGAACACCTCTTTGTGGAGAGACCACTCGTTGTTGTTCATCTGAACATGAGAAAGTAAGTCTGTCTGTACATTCTGGATCCCAGGTATGTAGACTGCTGAGATGTTGGACAAGTTCATCTGATCCCAGCTCATGATTGGCTCAACCTCCTGTAGCAGGGACCAGCTGCGTGTTCCACACTGCCTCCTTATGTAGGCCACCATGGTTGTATTTTCCAACCTGAGCATCACTGAGGAGTTCTTTGTTAGATGATGGAAAGCTAGAAGTGCCTGAAAGGCAGCCCGCAGTAACAGGATGTTGGACACAATCCCAAGAGAAGGGATGTTCCATCTGCCCTGTGCTACTTCTGATAGGCAATGAGCATCCCAGCCCTGTTGCTGGCATCTGAGGTTATTATGACCCATGTGATGGGAATGATTGAGTGGCAATTGCGGGGTTATGGAGCTATCAAGTTTGTTGACAAAAAGGGATGTGCCCTCAAAGGGAATTCGGCACCAAGCTTGCATAAGGCACAATGGGCTGTGACCGCCACCAGCATAACCCGAGCCACCAGGCAGATGACATCAATGGAAGCCTCCACCAGAAAGGCGGACGTCAGCCTGATTTCCTGAATAGGTGAGCTTCTGGCCACTTCACTAGAGATACCTCTGAGGGTCTCGTCAATGCTGTCTGACCAAGATTCTAAGGCTTTAGATACTGCAGCTAAGGCCAGGACCGGCTTGCAGGCCATGCCCACCATTAGGTAAATCTGCTTTAGAGCGGAATCGATACACCTTTCCAGGGGATCTTTGAAGAGAACGTGTCTTCCAGAGGAAGAGTCACATACCTAACTAGTCTCATCAGTGCTGTGCCCACCAAGAGAGCTGACTCAAGATGCTTAACCTCTTCCTCCCTGAAGGAATACAGCTTCAGAATTTTAGACAGCATGGAACTCTTCTTGTTCATTTTGCACCATTCGTCAGAGATGATGTTACCTACTTCAGTGAGGAATGGAAAATATTGACACTCCTTATTGAGCTGCTTGAAGAATTTCCTCTGCTTCAGAGGAGAAGTTACAGGATCCTCCCAATTCAAAGCTTCCCTTACAGCTCTCAATGAAGAGGGAACCAGGGCGTACTCGAAGCCCATCCCTGGATCCTCATTCCCATGTGTCGTGTGCCTGCCCCTCTCCTCTTGGAGAGCATAGTGGCTCCGGAGGGGGGGGGGGGGGTCACAAGGCTTGTTAGCCTCTCTCTCCTGCAGGGATTCTCTCATGACTCATTTAACCAATGATTCGAGATGCTGGTCTGCACATCCCTCTCGTCAGTGGCTTTGGAGAAACAGCGGTCACAGAGAGACTTGCTAGCAGGGACCTGGGCCCTACACCCCCAACATGACTTCTCAGCCCCCTTGCTGAGGTGAGATGAGGGGGAGTGGTGAGGATTTTTACTGTGGTGCCTGGACTTAGGAGATCTGCGGTGCCTGGATTTAGAGGAAGAGTGCCGATGGTGTGATTTTGAAGACCCACTCCTTCTGTGGAAGCTGTGCTGTGGATCAGACCTGGAAGGGCTGTGGGAAAGATAAGGAAAAAGGAAAATAAATACATTAAAGCTCATGCCTTGTACCCCACTCGCCTCCCCCCCGCAGGCAGAAAACCAGGATAGTCCCACATTCATACCTGCTGTGAGAGGACAGGCGACCAGAAGGTAGGGAAGGGTCCATGTTATCCATGCTAGATTACTGCAGGTGGGAAAAGAAAGGATCAGCTGGCAGATAGGTACTGACTTTCAGGGGATTGAATAATCCCTACCTGGGGTAGCCACTACAGATGCCTGGGGAAGTCCCCGTACATGCCCACAATCATACATACGCCGAGAACCCGGAAGAGAGACCGGCGGCTGGTGCGCAGAAGGAACCAGACACCAACAGGAAAGGAAGGGAAACAGACACCTTGTCCATTTTACCCCTCCAGCTACGATCGCTTAAGTCGAGGGAATCCCATATACACACCAGACTTTATGGCAGATAATGGCTCACAACTAGGCAATCAGGCCTTTGTTTGTTTGCGTGCTGATGGACAGGCTTCCAGCTCTTCAGCGCTACTCTGCGTATACACTCCATACCCTGTTTTACAGCCAAGGCAAGGGATGTGCCACCGCGTCACTCAGCCGATCCTGATAGCAGGGGAGTTGTCATCAGGTAGAGAACCAACTACTCGGTCCTACGGAGGAGGACAAAAAAGTAACATGGCTGGTAGCCCAGAGCAAAGATTTATGGGAGATGTGTCCTATAGGGTAGTTATGGAGTGGCTAACCCACACGTATGCTGCCATGGAGCCTGTCAGGAAAGCTTTTTTTATTTCAACATTTTCATACTTTTTTCATTTATTTAGCAAAAAATAAAACACCCAGTGGAGAATAAATACCACCAAAAGAAATCTGTAGTTGTGTGAACAAAATTATAAATATTTAGTTTGGGTACACTGTTGCATGACCATGTAATTGTCATTGAAAATGCGACAGGGCTGAAAGCTGAAAATTGGCCTGGGCAGGAAGGGGGTAAAAGTGCTCTGTATTAAGTGGTTAAATTCATACTGAGCTTTACACTTTAATCCCCCTAATAGCGTGTAATTGTGTGCTGACTTTGTCACTAGCAAAAATAGGATTTTTGTACTCACTGTAAAATCCTTTTCTCTGATGTTCATTGATGGACACAGCACTTAACCTTGACCTTAGGGTTATATCGTAACCTTCATGAGAGGACTAGACAGAACACATAAAAAAACAACACAGCACCACCCAGGGCGGTCCTACTGTCTATAGCCCCTCACTCTGCTTCCAGCAGCTCAGTTCATCAAAAAGCAGTACAAACATAAATATGAGGGGTGGGTACTGTGTCCGTCAATGAACATCAGAGAAAAGGATTTTACGGTGAGTACAAAAATCCTATTTTCTCTTTCGTTCATTGACGGACACAGCACTTAAATCTTGACCTTAGGGACATCCCCAAGCAATTTCAAAAACGAGGGATGGGAACAGAAAGAAAATAAACTCCACCCATAACAAAAAGAACTCCTCCTCAGAGGAGTCACAACCTCAAATGGCCGCCTGCAAAACCTTGCGACCGAAGCACACATCCGAAGATGCGTCCACATCAACCTTGTAAAATTTGGTGAAAGTGTGAACGGACGACCAGGTCGCCACCTTACACACCTGGGAAATCGACGCTTGATGTCAGAAAGCCCAAGAGGCACCAATTGCCCTGGTAGAATGTGCCGTGACAGGAAAGAGAGGTGCCTGCCCCCTTATGGCATAAGCCTGAACCACAATCTGTGTGCTCTGCTGAGAAATGGTGGCCAGCGAGACCATCAGGCCCTTCTTTGGACCAGCCACCAATAAAAACAGAGTCCGACCTCCGGAAAGGAGCCGTAGCAGACAGATACACCCGCAGAGCCTGGACCACATCCAAAGAATGTAAAGCAACCTCCTTGGGATGCGACGGCCGAGGACATAAAGGCAGACGTACAATGTCCTCATGTAGATGAAAAGCCGGAACAACCTTTGTAAGAAAAGAAGGCTGCGGATGCAACACCGCCTTATCCTTGTGAAGTACCAATTAGGGAAACTTGCATGACAAGGCCACCAACTCAGAAACCTGCCTTGCAGATGTAATAGCCACTAGAAAGACTACTTTCTGAGAGATTTTCAATAAGGGGATCACCCTAATGTTTTCAAATGGCTGTTTCTGAAGCACTGAGAGCACCAGATTCAAATCCCATGGGGGCAATACCGGAGGAGCCACATGTCGAACCCCCTGAACAAACGTATGTACCAATGAGTGAGTTGCCAATGGTCGCTGAAACAAGACAGCCAAAGCTGATACCTGCCCCTTATTGTGCTCAATGCAAGTTTCTGATCCACTCCTCCCAGCAAAAACAGCAGGGTCCTGGAAACTGAATATGTATGCAGACACCACCCCATCTCCTCACACATGGAGGTGAAGGCCTTCAATATGCTATAATAAATCTTCCGGGAAGAAGACTTCCGCGCCCTCAGCATAGTGAAAATTACCAAAGTCTACAGTCCTCAGTCCCTTAGCACCTGGCTTTCAACAGTCATGCCATTAAAACCAGCGACGATAAAGCAGGATGAAGTATCAGACCTTTGCGACAGCAGGTCCTCCCACATAGGCAGCCGCCAAGGAATATCTTCCACCATTCCTACTATGTCAGTGTACCAAGAAACGTCAAGACCAATCTGGGGCAGTCAGAATCGCCGGAATCCCTTTGGCCTCCACTCTGCGTAGCAGACGAGGGAGGAGTCTGAGTTGCGGAAAAGGCATAAATCAGCCGATAATGCACCCATGGAGCCACCAACATGTCTGACGCATCCGCCCAGGGATCTTTTGACCAAACCTTTATACCTTCCAATTGAGCATGCCCCACCTTAGAAAAATTAACCAAATTAATCAACCATCACTGCAGCTGAGCTCCTTGTCCCTCCTTGATGATTGACATATGCCACCGCCATGGCGTTGTCCGTCTGGATCCTGACAGATGCCCCTGCAGCCTCTGCGACCATGTGGATAGGCACCACCTGATCACTCACAGCTCCAGCACATTGATCCGCAGGTGGGATTCTTGCTGTGTCCAGCAACTTTGGGCTGAATTAATGCCCCAAACTTCCCCCCATGAGTTTGGGGCATCCAGGAGGCTGGTGTCTGTCGTGATCACCGCCCCTGAAGAGGAAGAAACGACTTCCCGGACCAAAGGGACGGAGACCTCAGCCACCAGAGAAGCAAAGCCCTGACTAGCTGGCTCACCCAAATTTGACAATCCAGGGATGTTGGAGTATTGTCCCATTTGGACAGGAGCTCTTTCTGCGAGACTCAAGTGTGGAATTAAGGAAAAGGTACCGCCTTGAAAGTGGCTCCTGTGAGAACATGAAACCGCATGCAAAAATGCAGCAACAACCACCTACGGGACATCAATAACTGCACCGCAGATTTAAGAGTCTGCAGCTTGTGCGAAGGGAGAAAGACTCTCGCCTCTGAGGAATCCAGGATCAACCCCAAGTACTCCAGGCGTTGAGTCGGCACCAACACCGACTTCTGAAGGTTCAACACCCAGCCAAACTCCCTGAGAGTCTGTATGGTGATCGCCACATCCTCCCTTAATTCTGAGGCAGAAGCTGCTCTCAGGAGGATGTCATCCAGGTAACCCATGATTCTGATCCCTCATTGTCTCAGCAATGCCAGAATTGTGGCCAGAACCTTGGTGAAGACCCTTGGCACCATCGCTAGGCCAAAGGAAAGAGCTACAAATTGGTAGTGCTCATCCCTGACCACAAATCGCAGAAACCTCTGGTGTCTGACTCATATGGGGACATGCAAATATGCATCCTTGATGTCCAAAGATGCCAAGAGATCCCCTTGATGAAGTGCAGCAACCACGGAACGAACCGATTCCTTCCTGAACTGTGGCTGTCGACCACAGCACACTGGGACTTGGACAGCAGTAGCCTAGTCATATGTGCGCCCCGGAGCATATAGCTCACTGGCCGCCCCTGGACCAGAACGGGGCCTGTCGCGGCAGACTCATCGCATAGCTATGGTCTGCATGCACTCGATGGCCAGGCTGGGGAGACTACCAGGATCTATATCATCCAGCCTGTCACTCAGCCCGGCTGTTGATTGTAGATCACAGGAACCAAAAACAGCAAAAAAAAGTAAAAAATTCCAAGGACCATTGGTCCCCACAGGGAGCCAGGTCCTTCTAGATTAAGCAGAAAAAAACTGAGCTGCTGGAAGCAGAGTGAGGGGATATAGCCAGTAGGACTGCCCCTGGGCGGTGCTGTGTTGTTTTTTTATGTATTCTGCCTAGTCCTCAGCTGAAGGTGGCGATTTGACCCTGAGGTCCAGATTTAAGTACTGTGTCCATCAATGAAGGAAAGAGAAACATTGTTTTAAAGTAGTTATAAAGGTAAAAGTTTTTTTTACCCTAAAGTGTTTGTAAACTCTTACATATTCCCAGTAAATTGACTGGCCTTAGGTGTTTATCTGCAGTCTTGTCTTCTCTTCTCTACAACCATTCAATTAAAGGTGCTAAATATAATAAAATATAAGAATCTGTATTCATATTATGCTTATGCTTTATATTGTGCTTAGCTTGGCTATCTAAAATTTCAATGTGACCTCATATCAGAAGAGGTCCCTGGTGTGTGCAGGGAAGGGAACCGAGTGATGTGCGTATTACAATGCATCACACTATTCAACTTTTTACTTTTTTCATTTTGCAGCTTTTTGAAATGTCACAAACTGACATATCATTCCTGTTTATACACCACCGTACACAATGTTGTAGTGCACCAATAACAGTATAGTAATAAAGAACATCCTACTTGTTTTCACTTCAGTGGTGTGAACTGAACACATGACACATAAAGAAAATTGCCCCGTATATCTGCTACACATCACAGCTCAAAGCAGGGTGGTGTGAATGGGCTTGGTTGGCACTATTGCTTGCGTGGGTGCCTCTCTGCATGCTCTTGCACATAGGACAGCCCATTTATTTTAATGCACTGCCCTCTTTTCTAAAAACACGCTGCATAGAATCGCATTCTGCCGCAGCACCATTCAGTTTAGGATGTGTGTTTGCAGATGCATGGAGGGTGCCATTGACAATTAGTGGCACCCCCACTCAAGTGCAGTGCATTTCCCTGTGTGTTGGGAAAGCATGCGATTTTGTGGGCTTTCCCAGCACTCGTAGATGTCGATCTACAATGAATGTTCTATTTAAACCAAGAGGTTCCTGGGAATGTCCTGCGTTCTATTCAGTCAGCAGCATCATAAAACCAGCCACTGTTATTGAACCATCACCTGTTCATATTCTCCTGACAGGATATGAGTATTAGTGTCACGGGTGCCAAACAATCCAGAATAGGTTGTCGGTAAAAAAGAGAGAAAAAAAAAAACTTAAAAAAATGTAAAAATCTTATTTACCCAAATTAAATAAAAAATGGAATGCTTTTAGATTGTAAGCACTTCTGAGCAGGGCCCTCCTAATCCTCTTGTATGTTATTGTATTATAACTGTATTGTCTCCCTTTTATTTTCTAAAGTGCTGCGTAAACTATTGGTGCTATATAAATCCTGTATAATAATAATAATAATAATAAATGTTCTAGTACGGGGTAGGCAACGTTTTGAGCACAGTGTACCAAAAAATGTTTTTAAAGAAATTGAGAGAGCCGATTTTATAACAAAAAAATGTCAACTTCACAGTCTCAATCACTAAAAGGATTTTTTTATAAAGTAAATGCTGTAAACTACTTTAGTAGTGAGAAATTAACATCCTGCACTCTCACGCCTCAGATCAGCCCCAATTCATGCATTTCCACACCTCAGATCACTGTCCCCCCTGCTCATCTGCCCCACCACTGTAACCCCCTGCTTATCTGCCCCATCACTGTAACCCCCCTGTTCATGTGCTCCACCAATGTACCTCCTTTCACCTCTGCTCCTCTGCCCCACCGCTGTAACCCCTGCTTTTCTGTTCCACCGCTAAACCCCCTTCTCATCCCTTCCACCACTGTACCTCCTGCACATCTACCCCACCACTGTACCCTCTTACTCTTCTGTCCCACCACTGTAACCCCCCTGCTCATCTGCCCCATCAATGTACCCATTTTCTCATCTGCCCCACCACTTTACCTCCTTGCAAATCTGTTCCACCACCAAATATCCATGCTCTTCTGTCTTACTACTGAATCATCTTCTCATCTTCTCAGAGAGGTGCACAGCATGCTGGGACTTGTAATTCTAGCTCAGTCACACAGCAACCTAGGCTACAATGAAATTGCAGATCATTCATGCTGGGACCTGTAGCTCTATCACAGGCTGCAATAGAGGAGCAAGGCATGATGGAAATTCTAGTCCTGTCACAGGCTGCAATGTCGGTGCACAACATGCTGGGACCTTTAGTTCTATCACAGGTTTCATGGAGGTGCAGAACATGCTCGGACCTGTAGTTCTATCCCAGGCTGCCCTGTATGTACAGGCTGTACATCGTTTTAGTTTCCTCCTTCCCAATCCCAGCCACTCTCTCCCCCTCCTCCCTGTCTATCTATAAAGCATGGAAAGATTTGTACAGACATCAACGCGTGTTCCTTCCTCCTCCTCTTGTGTGTGTATACAAAGCTGAATGAGAAGAAGGAGGGGGAGGAGACAGCTTTGTTCTGCTGTGTATGTGTGTGAGACAGGCTGCTGGGACGGGAGACATGCATCTGCATCTGAAGCGTGTGAGGTGATGTGAAGGCAGGCTGTGTGTGTGAGAGCAAGTTAGAAGAGCAGTAGAACACTGCCAATATCCCCCCCCCCCCCTCGGCCTGAGCCACTGGCGGGCGCCAGTCTGGCCAACCTCTTGGTACGTCCCTGCCCCAAATTACCCCTTTTTGGAAAGTAGACATCCCAATGTATTTAGTAAGTCACATGATGAGTTTTTTTTAAGTTGTTTTCCCACAATTCTTTGCAAAATTAAGATTTGTTGTTGTTTTTTTTTTTTTTTTACTAAATTGTCATATTAACAGGTTATTTCTCTCACACAGCATATGCATGCTTGCAACTCCACCACAAAACAAATTCTGCTACACCTCCCAAGTATGGTGATACCACATGTGTGAGACTTTTTCACAGCCTGCCTACATACAGAGGCCCAAAATGCAGGGAGCACCGTCAGGTGTTCTAGGGACATAAATGACACATATAATTTTATAACAATCTGTCACAATTTTGAAGGCCCAGAATGACCCCGTTTTGGAAAGAAAACACCCCAACATATAATGTATGAGGCATAATGAATCTTTGAATGGTTAAATTTTTTTCCAATAGTTTTTGGAAAATGTGGAAAAAAATGAAAACACTTTTTTTGTTACACAAAGTTGCCTATTTATAAGATATTTCCAACACATGGCATGAACATAGCTGTTCAGCCCTTCCTTCTCTGAGCTGGCCGCTCAGCTGTAGGCTTATTGCCAGCTCCTATCTCTCCACAGTGACTCACCTGTTGATGATATCCTGCTCATCAGTCCTGCCTACTTAAGCCGCCCAGCCCAAATAATCTCTGCCTTCGCCTTGGTCACATCTCTAGAGATGTTCTTCTGTGTTCCTGTTAAAGACTTGCTTGGCTGACATTCACTCTGGATCCAGATCCTTCTTGCTGTTCTACTACGCTCTTCTCTGGCTCCCTGACGTTTTGGCTTGTCTGACTATCTGTTCCGGTTCCTGAACTCTGGCTATGCTTTGACTACGTTTACTCTGTTTACCTTTTTTTATTATTATTAAATAAGTGAGATTTAACTGTACTTTTGTCTCAGTCTGATTCATGGTTTCTGACAGTAGGCGAAGGCCATGAATTCAGAAGATGCAGTCAGTTCACTTGTTGGTAATATTTTTTCCAGATTGGATGAGCAGGATCACCCCATGGATCAGTTTGCCATGGCATTACAAACGTTCCTCAGTTGCACGGCTCATCTGGAATCTCCCACTGTGGCTGCTCCGGTACAACGTGTGTTGCAGTCCGTCCCTGTTGTTGTTGCAGTCTCTGTGCAGGCACCCGCTTTGGGTATTACCTCTATAAGAGGTATGTCTAGTTTGGCTCCGCTTCCCCAGCGATTTGGAGGTGATACAGTCCAATGCAGAGGGTTTTTCAACCAGGTTGAGATATACTATGAGATGCTGCCCCAGGTGTTTCCCATGGACAGAAGCAAAGTAGGTTTTGTGATATCTTTGCTTTCTGAGAGAGCCTTGGCTTGGGCAAACCCTCTATGGGAGATGCAAAAACCTGTTGTTTTGAGTTACCATCAGAGTATGAGAACTGTTGTTGATTATGCCATTGAATTTCGTACTCTGGCAGCAGAGGTTGCTTGCAACAATGAGGCCCACACCGGTCGTATGATTGTGCAATTGACCTTCAACCTGGTGCCATACCCCCTCTTGGCCAGGTTTATCCTTTGTCGGACTTGGAGGATAAGGCCACGGAGGAGTATGTTGCAGACGCACTTTCTCAAGGTTTTATACACAAATCCTCGTGTTGGTTTCTTCTTTGTGAAGAAGAAGAGTGGTGAACTGAAACTTTGTATTGATTATAGGGGTCTCAATCATTTCACGATTAAGAATGCCTATCAGATTCTATTGATTATTGAAAAAACAGCAACAGTGGCCTTCGCGCTACTATATATAAAAACACAAATATGAATAAACTACCAGCTAATAAAAAATTAAATAATAAAAAAGATAATCACAAACCACAGTGCAAAAATCTTACGCTAAAGTGTTGTGATAATTGCAAAATAATTATTTTAAAGGTGCTAGAATAAATATAGTGCAAAGAAAGTTTCAAAAATGCAAACACCCAAAAATACTTCACCGAGCCTTACAAAAAAATAAATAAATATATATATACCTGGATGACACAAGTGTAAAATGAAATATCATAAAGTGCAACACAGTGCTATGAAAATGAACCTGCAGCAGAATCTAATAGCGTTCACATAACACTAAAAAGTAAATAAATAAATAGATAGTGATCCTGCGCAATGGTATACAGTGCATAAACTAAAAAAAACTATAATAGTATACAAATGTGTATAAATAAATAAATATGTAAATAAATAGTGATATGAAATCGTGTAAAAGGCACTCAAAAAATGTCCATGAATAAGAGAGATATGTCCGTACAATATTACGCTTATTAAATAAAAATGTATTGAAAAGTCTCTAGAATGGTATTCTTATGCTGTCATATATAACACAATCCCGCAAAAGTGAAGAAAGCACACTGATAAAAGTGTAATCCAATAATAAGCTCACAGAACTCTCACCTCCACTCCTTAGTTATGTTAGCATCATATTGGATAGCCTCCTTGCTTATGTCTATATCTGCCACCAGAGGGCCTTCCATCCCTATAGCTCCACTGCTTGGTGGTATTAGCATAAGGTTGTGTTGGATCGCTTCCTCACCTATTCTGGTCTCTGCCACCAGGGGGCCTTCTGTCCCTACAGCTGGTTTAATATATGCCGAGCCACCACATCCACATCTATATCTAATATTGTGTGAAGCTCACCAAGGGAAAAAAGTGGAAAAAATGATGCCTCCAATGCTGTAGTATATTAAAATAACTGACTTAATTTATTAATAAAAAACAAATTGGACTCTTACATAAAACATAGAATAAAAAGCTCAAAAGGTTAACTGTCTGGCTTTTTCCCGCCAGTCTCACGTCACTTCCGATATTACAAAGCTCCACTTTCGTCTACTCCCTAAGCGCTACGTCAACCACGTGACTTCATCAGTCCCAGGATGTAAGCAAAAGATCTCTCAAGAAAAAATGTAAGCCAGTTACTTAGAAGTGGACAACTTCTTAATTTGAATATAATGAGACATTTTCGAGAACCGGTCAACCACCATAAGGATAACTGTGTTGCCCTGGGAGTTGGGTAACTTCACAATTAAATCCATAGACAGGTGGGTCCAGGGCCTGTCTCCATTGGGTACGGGTTGTTGGATGCCCACTGGAAGGTGTCGTGGAGGGTTACTCTGAGCACATATGGAACAGGCAGCTATGAAGGCAGTTATATCAGCATGTAGACTAGGCCACCAGAATTGTTGGGAAATGGCCCAAAAGAGTTGATTCTTTCCAGGGTGGCCAGCAGCCTTGAGAGAATGGTAAGTCTGGAGCATGGCAGTATGCAGACTCTCTGGGACAAAGCAGTGGTCACAAGGTTTTTCTGGAGGAGCATAAACTGGAGTAGCAAGAATTTTGTCACCCAAAGGAGAAGTGAGACTGGTGCAAACCGTAAGAATGAGACAATGTAATAGAAACTAAACAAGAAAAGAACCCATTGCGCCCTTCTGGGAGAGAGGCATTTAGTCTTAGACAAGAATGTGAGATTCTTATGGTCAGTAAGAATGAGAACCGACACAGTGGTACCTTCGAGGAGATGTCTCAATTCTTTCAAGGCTAAAATCATTGCTAACAGCTCTCTGTCACCAATCTCGTAATTGCACTCCGCAGGGGACAATTTCTTGGAAAAGTAGCCACAAGGATGCATAGCACTCTCAGAGGTAGGACGTTGATACAGAAAGTCACCAATTCCAGTCTCAGAAGCATCAACCTCAAGGATAAAAGGCAACGTAGGATCAGGATGCGCCAACACTGGAGCAGAAACAAAAGCAGTCTTGAGAGTCTCAAAGGCCTTAATGGACTCCGGAGACCAAATCTGTGGATTACCGTCCTTTCTGGTCATATCAGTCAGGGGCTTGACCAGAGACAAGAAGTTTCGAATAAACTTCCGATAGTAGTTGGCAAAGCCCAGGAAACACTGCAGAGGACGTAAACCCATGGATCGAGGCCACTGTTGGACTGCCGAATGTTTCTCTGGGTCCATCGAACAGCCAGCAGTGGAAATGACATAGCCCAGGAATGTAACCTGTTCACGATGGAACTAGCACTTCTCAAGTTTACAACAGAGATTGTTCTCTCTTCGTTTCTGAAGCACACGACAGACATCTGTATGGTGGCTCTCCAGGGACTTGGAAAATATGAGGATATCATCGAGATAAACCACCACACATAACTGTAACAAATCTCAGAGGACATCGTTAATAAATTCCTGGAAAACTGCTGGGGCGTTACAAAGGCCAAAAGGCATTACCAGGTACTCATAATGGCCTGTTCTGGTATTGACGCAGTTTTCCACTCGTTGCCCTCCTTAATCTGTACGAGATTGTTCACCTCAAATCAAGCTTTGTGAAAACTGTTGCTCCCTTGAGGCGGTCAAATAACTCTGTAATCAACGGAATCGGGTAGGCATTCTTAATCATTCTTAATTATGACACGATTGAGACCCCTATAAACAATACAAGGTCTCAGTTCACCGCTCTTCTTCTTCACAAAGAAGAAGCCAGCACCAGTAGTAGTTGAGGATTTGCGGATGAAACCTTGAAAAGTGTGTCTGCAACATACTCCTCCATGGCCTTATCCTCCAAGACCGACAAAGGGTAAACCTGGCCACGATGGGGTATGGCACCAGGTTGAAGGTCAATTGCGCAATCATAAGACCGGTGTGGAGGCAAACTACCTGCTTGACTTTTGTCAAAGACATCGCTTAAATAGTGGTACTCCTCCGGAAGGGAGGAGAGTGAAGAGGTGCACAGGGCCTTGGATATCTTCAGGAAGCGTGTCTCACTGCATTGTGGTGACCAGGAGAGAACCTCAGCCCAGTGCCAATCAAAAGAGGGGTTTTGTCTTTGTAACCAAGGATAACCAATAACTAGGGATGAGCTGAGTGTTCGAGTTGAACCCATGTTTGACTCGATCACCGACTGCTCACCCGTTCGGTGAAACCAGAACATTATGGGGCATTCACGCTAAATTCGTGTGACGCTCACGGCCCATAATGCACTGCGGTCCTATACCACAGGCAGCAGCAGCAGTTACAGTCGATGTATTGTGCCACCTGCACGGTGTACACCTGAAGCTACCCTAATTGTTGGTGTTCTTCAGATCCTATACCACAGGCAGGCAGCTGCAGTAATTACAGTGGGTGTAGGGATGAGCTTCGAGTTCAAGTCGAACTCATGTTCTACTCGAACATTGCCTGTTCGCCTGTTCAGCGAACAGTGAACAATTTGGGCTGTTCGCAGCAAATTCGAAAAGCCGGAACACCCTATACAAGTCTATGGGAGAAATCTAAAGTGCTCATTTTAAAGGGTAATATGCAGGTTACTGTCCTAAAAAGTGTTTGGGGACCCGGGTCCTGCCCCAGGGGACATGGATCAATGCAAAAAAAAGTTTTAAAAACGGACGTTTTTTCAGGAGCAGTGATTTTAATAATGATTAAAGTGAAACAATAAAAGTGTAATATTCCTTTAAATTTCGTAGCTGGGGGGTATCTATAGTATGCCTGTGAAGGGGCGCATGTTTCTGGTGCTTAGAACTGTCCCTGCACAAAGTGTCATTTGTGCAGGAAAAAAAAGTCTTTTAAAATCACTTGCGGCTATTGTCGGGTCCCGTAATACAGAGAACACTCAATTAGTGTTCTCTGCATTAGCCGACAATTCATTCATTCATTGATAAAAAAATTTAAAAAAATGTAAAAAAAAAAGCGTGGGGGTTCCCCTAAATTCAATTACCAGGCCCTTCAGGTCTGACATGGATATTAAGGGGAACCCCGTGTCAAATAAAAAAAAAATTGACGTGGGGGTCCCCCTAAATATCCATAACCAGACCCTTCAGGTCTGATATGGATATTAACCACTTAATAACCACCCTATAGCCGAATGACGGCTTTAGGGCGGTTTCTTAACTGTGGGAGGCCGTCATATGACGTCCTCCCAGAATTCCGCTCTGGCGCGCCCCCTGGGGCGCGCACTCGAGAGCATCCGTGACCGCCGGGTCCACAGGACCCGGCGCATCACGGATCACGGTAAATGACGGAGTGATCACTTGTAAACAAACCGGCGTCATGTTATGACGCCGGTTCCTCCCTCCCCCTCTCTGTACCGATCGGAACAGCGGAGGGGGAGGAGATCGGTGTCAGCAGCGATGTGGGCTGCATCTGCAGTGCCCACATCGCTGCTCACCGAAAATTAACCCCTCAATTCCCTGCAAATACTCTGCCATTACTCTGCATTACTCTGCAATACCCTGCATTACTCTGCATTACTCTGCATTACCCTGCATTACTCTGCATTACACTTCAGTACTCTGCAATACCCTGCCATTACTCTGCATTACTCTGCATTACCCTGCATTACCCTGCATTACTCTGCAATACCCTGCAATACCCTGCAACACTCTGCAATGCTCTGCAACACTCTGCAATGCTCTGCAACACCCACCAATACCCTGCAATGCTCTGCAACACCCGCCAATACCGTGTAACGCTCTGCAATGCTCTGCAACACCCTCCAATATCCTGCAACGCTCTGCAACACCCGCCAATACCCTGCAACACTCTGCAATGCTCTGCAACACTCTGCAATGCTCTGCAACACCCACCAATACCCTGCAACACTCTGCAATGCTCTGCAACACCCGCCAATACCGTGCAACACTCTGCAATGCTCTGCAACACCCTCCAATATCCTGCAATGCTCTGCAACGCAATACTCTGCAACGCCATACTCTGAGATACCCAGCCATACTCTGATATACCCAGCCATACCCAGCCATAGTCGGTGATGCCCTGCAATACCCAGCCATAGACACCCCCCCCCCTCCCGCCGCCCTCCGGTGCTTTCTACCGACTCGCCAATACTATCAAATCCAGAATCTTTTTTTTTTTTTTCAGGCTTCCCAGCTTAGAGGTGAGATGCGGGGTCTTATTGACCCCACATCTCACTGTAAAGAGGACATGCCATATTCCTATTACAAGGGATGTTTACATTCCTTGTAATAGGAATAAAAGTGATCAAAAAAATTATTTTTGGGAAAAAAATGTCAAACTAAAATAAATAAAGTAAAATGAACAATAAAATTTTTTTTTTTTTTAAAGCGCCCCTGTCCCCATGTGCTCGCATGCAGAAGCGAACGCATACGTAAGTCCCGCCCACATATGAAAACGGTGTTCAAACCACACATGTGAGGTATCGCTGCGTACGTTGGAGCGAGAGCAATAATTCTAGCCCTAGACCTCCTCTGTAAGTCAAAACATATAACCAGTAAAAGAAAAAATTAAATCGTCGCCTATGGGGATTTTTAAGTAGCGACGTTTGGCGCCATTCCACGAGCCTGTGCAATTTTGAAGAGTGACATGTTAGGTATCGATTTACTCGGTGTAACTTCATCTTTCACATTATGCAAAAATTGGGCTAACTTTACTGTGTTTTTTTTTTTTTTTAAGCACAAAACTGTTTTTTTTCCAAAAAAAAGCATTCGAAAAATTGCTGCGCAAATACCGTGCGAGATAAAAAGTTGCAACGACCACCATTGTATTCTCCAGGGTGTTTGCTAAAAAAAAACATATATAATGTTTTGGGATTCGATGTAATTTTCTAGCAAATAAATGATGATTTTTACATGTAGGAGAGAAATGTCAGAATTGTCCTGGGTGCTCCAGAACGCCTGATGGCGCTCCCTGCATGTTGGGCCTCTGTATGTGGCCGCACTGTGTAAAAGTCTCACACATGTGGTATCGCCGTACTCGGGAGTAATAGCAGAATGTGTTTTGGGGTGTAATTTGTGGTATGCATATGCTGTGTGAGAAATAAACTGATAATATGACAATTTTGTGAAAAAAAAAAAAAAAAAGTAAAAAAAATCTTGATTTTGCAAAGAATTGTGGGAAAAAATGACAACTTCAAAAAACTCATCATGCCTCTTACTAAATACCTTGGAATGTCTTCTTTCCAAAAAGGGGTCATTTGGGGGGTATTTGTACTTTTCTGGCATGTTAGGGTCTCAAGAATTGAAATAGGCCGTCAGTACTTCAGGTGTGATCAATTTTCAGATATTGGCACCATAGCTTGTGGACTCTATAACTTTCACAAAGACCAAATAATATCCACCAATTTGTACTTATTTTTACCAAAGATATGTAGTGGTATAAATTTTGGCCAAAATTTATGAAGAAAAAATTACTAATCTGCTAAATTTTATAACAGAAATGAAGAAAAATTCATTTTTTTACAGAATTTTCTGTATTTTTTCTTTTATAGCACAAAAAATAAAAAACCCAGCGGTGATTAAATACCACCAAAAGAAAGCCCCATTTGTGTGAAAAAAAGGACAAAAATTTCATATAGGTCCAGTGTTGCATGACTGAGTAATTGTCATTCAAAATGTGAGAGCACCGAAAGCTGAAAATTGGTCTGGTTATTAAGGGTGTTTAAGTGCCCAGTGGTCAAGTGGTTAAGGGGAACCCCGCATCAAATTTTAAAAAAATTGACGTGGGGGTCCCCCTAAAAATCCATATCAGACCCTTTATCCGAGCACGCAACCTGGCAGGCCGCAGGAAAAGAGGGGGGGACGAGAGAGCGGCCCCCCCTCCCTCCTGAACCGTACCAGGCCACATACCCTCAACATTGGGAGGATGCTTTGGGGGTCTGTGACCCCTCAAAGCACCTTGTCCCCATGTTGATGAGGACAAGGGCCTCATCCTCACAACCCTGGCCGTTGGTTGTGAGGGTCTGCGGGCGGGGGGCTTATCAGAATCTGGAAGCCCCCTTTAACAAGGGGACCCCCAGATCCCGGCCTGTTGGAAATGGTAAGGGGGTACAAAAGTACCCCTACCATTTCACAAAGAAAGTGTCAAAATGGTTAAATAAGACAAACACACTTTTGAAAAATTCCTTTATTAAAAATAAAAAAAAGATTCCAGCGGTGCTAATCCACTCTTGCTATCCAGCGATGGGTCTCCGGGGTCCAGCGATGGATGATCATATCCAGCGACGGGGGATCTCTCAGTCCAGCGCTGTCCATACATCCTTCTTCTGTCTCCACTCCGGAGACACTGCAGAGATCCCAGCGCTGACGTTTCTTATATTAGGAGGGCGGGGCCACCCGTCACCTGACCCCGCCCCTCTGACGCTGGAGAGGGAAGCCAGGGGTTCCCCAGTGATGTGTGGGTGACCCCGCCCCCTCTGATGTAACGGAAACCTGCGTTACATCAGAGGGGGCGGGTCACCCACACGTCACTGGGGAACCCCTGGCTTCCCTCTCCAGCGCCAGAGGGGTGGGGTCAGGTGACGGGTGGCCCCGCCCTCCTAATATAAGAAACGTCAGCGCTGGGATCTCTGCAGTGTCTCCGGAGTGGAGACAGAAGAAGGATGTATGGACAGCGCTGGACTGAGAGATCCCCCGTCGCTGGATATGATCATCCATCGCTGGACCCCGGAGACCCGTCGCTGGATAGCAAGAGTGGATTAGCACCGCTGGAATCTTTTTTTTATTTTTAATAAAGGAATTTTTCAAAAGTGTGTTTGTCTTATTTAACCATTTTGACACTTTCTTTGTGAAATGGTAGGGGTACTTTTGTACCCCCTTACCATTTCAAACGGGGGGGGCGGGATCTTGGGGTCCCCTTGTTAAAGGGGGCTTCCAGATTCTGATAAGCCCCCCGCCTGCAGACCCTCACAACCAACGGCCAGGGTTGTGAGGATGAGGCCCTTGTCCTCATCAACATGGGGACAAGGTGCTTTGAGGGGTCACAGACCCCCAAAGCATCCTCCCAATGTTGAGGGTATGTGGCCTGGTACGGTTCAGGAGGGAGGGGGGCCGCTCTCTCGTCCCCCCCTCTTTTCCTGCGGCCTGCCAGGTTGCGTGCTCGGATAAAGGGTCTGATATGGATTTTTAGGGGGACCCCCACGTCAATTTTTTTTAAATTTGATGCGGGGTTCCCCTTAATATCCATATCAGACCTGAAAGGTCTGGTTATGGATATTTAGGGGGACCCCCACGTCAATTTTTTTTTTTAATTTGACACGAGGTTCCCCTTAATATCCATGTCAGACCTGAAGGGCCTGGTAATTGAATTTAGGGGAACCCCCACGCTTTTTTTTTTTATTTATTTTTTTTTTTTTTTATCAATGAATGAATGAATTGTCGGCTAATGCAGAGAACACTCATTGAGTGTTCTCTGTATTACGGGACCCGACAATAGCCGCAAGTTATTTTAAAAGACTTTTTTTTCCTGCACAAATGACACTTTGTGCAGGGACAGTTCTAAGCACCAGAAACATGCGCCCCTTCACAGGCATACTATAGATACCCCCCAGCTACGAAATTTAAAGGAATATTACACTTTTATTGTTTCACTTTAATCATTATTAAAATCACTGCTCCTGAAAAAACGTCCATTTTTAAAACTTTTTTTTGCATTGATCCATGTCCCCTGGGGCAGGACCCGGGTCCCCAAACACTTTTTAGGACAGTAACCTGCATATTACCCTTTAAAATGAGCACTTTAGATTGTGAACGTTCGAGTCCCATAGACTTTAATAGGGTTCTAAAGTTCACACGAAGTTTAGGTCTGTTCGCAGGTTCTGGTGCGAACCGAACAGGGGGGTGTTCGGCTCATCCCTAAGTGGGTGTAATGTGCAATCTGCACAGTGTGCACCTAAAGCTACCCCAATTGCTGGTGTTCTTCTGATCCTATAACACAGGCAGCTCCAGTAATTACAGTCGGTGTATTGTTTCATCTGCTCAGTTTGCACCTAAAACTACCCCAATTGCTGGTGTTCTTCAGATCCTATACCACAGGCAGGCAGCTGCAGTAATTAACCACTTTCAGACCGGACCATTTTGCTGGTAAATGACCAGAGGTCTTTTTACACTTTGGCACTGCACTGCTTTAACTGGTAATTGCGCGGTCATGCAATGTTGTACCCAAACGAAATTTGCGTCCTTTTCTTCCCACAAATAGAGCTTTCTTTTAAAGGTATTTGACTGACTCTGCGATTTTTATTTTTTGCGATATAAACTTAAAAGACCGCACATTTTGAAAAAAAATGATATTTTCTACTTTTTGTTATTAGAAAAATCCAATAAACTCAATTTTAGTCATACATTTAGGCCAAAATGTATTCAGCCACATGTCTTTGGTAAAAAAAAAGTCAATTATTGTATATTTATTGGTTTGCGCAAAAGTTGTCACATCTACAAACTAAGGTACATTTTCTGGAATTTACGCAGCTTTTAGTTTATGACTGCCTATCTCATTTCTTGAGGTGCTAAAATGGCAGGGCAGTACAAAACCCCCCCAAATGACCCCATTTTGGAAAGTAGACACCCTAAGGAAATTGATAAGAGGCATGTTGAGCCCATTGAATATTTTATTTTTTTGCCGCAAGCGATTGAATAATGACAAAAAAAAAAATATTTTTTTTTTTTTACACAAAGTTGTCACTAAATGATATATTGCTCACACATGCCATGGTTATATGTGGAATTGTACCCCAAAATACATTCTGCTGCTTCTCCTGAGTACGGGGATACCACATGTGGTCGACTTTTTGGAAGCCTAGCCGCGTACGGGGCCCCGAAAGCCAAGCACCGCCTTCAGGATTTCTAAGGGCATACATATGTCATTTTACTCCTCACTACCTATCACAGTTTTGAAGGCCATAAAATGCCAAGATGGCACAAAACCCCCACAAATGACCCCATTTTCGAAAGTAGACACCCCAAGCTATTTGCTGAGAGGCATGTTGAGTCCATGGAATATTTTATATTTTGCCACAAGTTGCGGGAAAATTACAAACTTTATAAATTTTTCACAAAGTTGTCACTAAATGATATATTGCTCACACATGCTATGGGCATATGTGAAATTACACCCCAAAATAAATTCTGCTGCTTCTCCTGAGTACGGGGATACCACATATGTGGGACTTTTTGGGAGCCTAGCCGCGTACGGGGCCCCGAAAACCAAGCACCGCCTTCAGGCTTTCTAAGGGCGTACATTTTTAATTTCACGCCTCACTACCTATTACAGTTTTGAAGGCCATAAAATGCCAAGATGGCACAAAACCCCCCCAAATGACCCCATTTTAGAAAGTAGACACCCCAAGCTATTTGCTGAGAGGCATGTTGAGTCCATGGAATATTTTATATTTTGCCGCAAGTTGCGGGAAAATTACAAACTTTTTTTTTTTTTTTTTTTTTTTCACAAAGTTGTCACTAAATGATATATTGCTCACGCATGCCATGGGCATATGTGAAATGACACCCCAAAATAAATTCTGCTGCTTCTCCTGAGTACGGGGATACCACATATGTGGGACTTTTTGGGAGCCTAGCTGCGTACAGGGCCCCGAAAGCCAAGAACCGCCTTCAGGCTTTCTAAGGGCGTAAATTTTTGATTTCACGCCTCACTACCTATTACAGTTTTGAAGGCCATAAAATGCCAAGATGGCACAAAACCCCCACAAATGACCCCATTTTAGAAAGTAGACACCCCAAGCTATTTGCTGAGAGGCATGTTGAGTCCATGGAATATTTTATATTTTGCCGCAACTTGCGGGAAAATTACAAACTTTTTTTTTTTTTTTTCTTTTTCACAAAGTTGTCACTAAATGATATATTGCTCACGCATGCCATGGGCATATGTAAAATGACACCCCAAAATAAATTCTGCTGCTTCTCCTGAGTACGGGGATACCACATGTGTGGGATTTTTTGGGAGCCCAGCTGCGTACGGGGCCCCGAAAGCCAAGAACCGCCTTCAGGCTTTCTAAGGGCGTACATTTTTGATTTCACGCCTCACTACCTATCACAGTTTTGAAGGCCATAAAATGCCAAGATGGCACAAAACCCCCACAAATGACCCCATTTTCGAAAGTAGACACCCCAAGCTATTTGCTGAGAGGCATGTTGAGTCCATGGAATATTTTATATTTTGCCACAAGTTGCGGGAAAATTACAAACTTTATAAATTTTTCACAAAGTTGTCACTAAATGATATATTGCTCACACATGCTATGGGCATATGTGAAATTACACCCCAAAATAAATTCTGCTGCTTCTCCTGAGTACGGGGATACCACATATGTGGGACTTTTTGGGAGCCTAGCCGCGTACGGGGCCCCGAAAACCAAGCACCGCCTTCAGGCTTTCTAAGGGCGTACATTTTTAATTTCACGCCTCACTACCTATTACAGTTTTGAAGGCCATAAAATGCCAAGATGGCACAAAACCCCCCCAAATGACCCCATTTTAGAAAGTAGACACCCCAAGCTATTTGCTGAGAGGCATGTTGAGTCCATGGAATATTTTATATTTTGCCGCAAGTTGCGGGAAAATTACAAACTTTTTTTTTTTTTTTTTTTTTTTCACAAAGTTGTCACTAAATGATATATTGCTCACGCATGCCATGGGCATATGTGAAATGACACCCCAAAATAAATTCTGCTGCTTCTCCTGAGTACGGGGATACCACATATGTGGGACTTTTTGGGAGCCTAGCTGCGTACAGGGCCCCGAAAGCCAAGAACCGCCTTCAGGCTTTCTAAGGGCGTAAATTTTTGATTTCACGCCTCACTACCTATTACAGTTTTGAAGGCCATAAAATGCCAAGATGGCACAAAACCCCCACAAATGACCCCATTTTAGAAAGTAGACACCCCAAGCTATTTGCTGAGAGGCATGTTGAGTCCATGGAATATTTTATATTTTGCCGCAACTTGCGGGAAAATTACAAACTTTTTTTTTTTTTTTTCTTTTTCACAAAGTTGTCACTAAATGATATATTGCTCACGCATGCCATGGGCATATGTAAAATGACACCCCAAAATAAATTCTGCTGCTTCTCCTGAGTACGGGGATACCACATGTGTGGGATTTTTTGGGAGCCCAGCTGCGTACGGGGCCCCGAAAGCCAAGAACCGCCTTCAGGCTTTCTAAGGGCGTACATTTTTGATTTCACGCCTCACTACCTATCACAGTTTTGAAGGCCATAAAATGCCAAGATGGCACAAAACCCCCACAAATGACCCCATTTTAGAAAGTAGACACCCCAAGCTATTTGCTGAGAGGCATGTTGAGTCCATGGAATATTTTATATTTTGCCACAAGTTGCGGGAAAATTACAAACTTTTATTTTTTTTAATTTTTTTTTCACAAAGTTGTCACTAAATGATATATTGCTCACACATGCCAGGGGCATATGTGAAATGACACCCCAAAATAAATTCTGCTGCTTCTCCTGAGTACGGGGATACCACATGTGTGGGACTTTTTGGGAGCCTAGTCGCGTACGGGGCCCCGAAAACCAAGAACCGCCTTCAGGATTTCTAAGGGTGTAAATTTTTGATTTTACACCTCACTACCTATCACAGTTTTGAAGGCCATAAAATGCCAAAATAGCACAAAACCCCCCAAAATGACCCCATTTTGGAAAGTAGACACCCCAAGCTATTTGCCGAGAGGCATGGTGAGTATTTTGCAGCTCTCATTTGTTTTTGAAAATGAAGAAAAAAAAAAATTATGTATATTTTTTTTCTTTTTTTCAATTTTCAAAACTTTGTGACAAAAATGAAGGTCTGCAAAATACTAACCATACCTCTCGGCAAATAGCTTGGGGTGTCTCCTTTCCAAAATGGGGTCACTTGGGGGGATTTTGTGCTATCTGGGCATTCCATGGCCTCCGAAACTGTGATAGGCAGTGAGGAATGAAATCTAAAATTTACACCCTTAGAAATCCTGAAGGTGGTGCTTGGATTTTGGGGTACCGTACGCGGTTAGGCTCCCAAAAGGTCTCACACTTGTGGTATCCCCGTACTCAGGAGAAGCAACAGAATGTATTTTGGGGTGTAATTTTACATATAACCATGGCATGTTTGAGCAATATATCATTTAATGACAACTTTGTGCAAAAAAAATAAAAATAAAATAATAATAATGTATTTTTTCCACAACTTTTGTCAAAATATAAAATATTCCATGGACTCGACATGCCTCTCAGCAAATAGCTTGGGGTGTCTACTTTCTAAAATGGGGTCATTTGGGGAGGTTTTGAACTGTCCTGGCATTTTATGCACAACATTTAGAAGCTTATGTCACACATCACCCACTCTTCTAACCACTTGAAGAAAAAGCCCTTTCTGACACTTTTTGTTTACATGAAAAAATATTTTTTTTTGCAAGAAAATTACTTTGAACCCCCAAACATGAAGTGTTTTTTTAAAGCAAAAGCCCTACCGATTAAAATGGTGGGTGTTTCATTTTTTTTTTCACACGGTATTTGCGCAGCGATTTTTCAAACGCATTTTTTGGGGAAAAAACACACTTTTTTTTATTTTAATGCACTAAAAATCACTATATTGCCCAAATGTTTGATGAAATAAAAAATATGATCTTAGGCCGAGTACATGGATACCAAACATGACATGCTTTAAAATTGCGCAGAAACGTGCAGCGGCGACAAACTACGTACATTTTTAAAAGCCTTTAAATGCCTTTACAGGTGACCACTTTAGATTTACGGAGGAGGTCTACTGCTAAAATTAGTACCCTCGATCTGACCTTCGTGGTGATACCTCACATGCATGGTGCAATTGCTGTTTACATATGCCACCAGACCAACGCTTGCGTTCCACGTTGCGCCTTAGCAGGGGGGTACAGGGGTGTTTTTTTTTATTAATTTTTTTTTATTATTTATTTTGCTTTTTTATTTTATTTTTAAACTGTTCCTTTCATTTATATATATTTTTTTATGATTTTTATTGTTATCTCAGGGAATGTAAATATCCCCTATGATTGCAATAGATAGTGACAGGTACTCTTTTTAAAAAAAATTAGGGTCTATCAGACCCTAGATCTCTTCTCTGTCCTCAAAGCATCTGACCACACCAAGATCGGTGTGATAAAATGCTTTCCCAATTTCCCAATGGCGCTGTTTACATCCCGCAAAATCTAAGTCATGAAATGCTCGTAGCTTCCGGTGTCTTAGGCCATAGAGATGATTGGAGCCATTCTGGTCTCTGATCAGCTCTATGGTCAGCTGGCGGAACCACCGGCTGCATTCTCAGGTTCCCTGTTGGGACAGGAGAGCCTGAGAAAACCATGGAAGATGGTGCGGGGGGGGGGGACATTCCCTCCCACTGCTTGTAAAAGTAGTCTAGAGGCTAATTAGCCGCTAGGATTGCTTTTACATAAAAGCCGACCGCTGGCTGAAAAGAATGATACCAAGATGATACCTAAACCTGCAGGCATCATTCTGGTATAAGCACTCAAAGTCCCGCAACATACCAGTATGTTGCTGGAACTGGTTGGGCATATATTGTAATTTTTTTTTCATGCAGCCTGTGGGCTGAACGAAAAAAAAATATTGATCGGTGGGTATGCCCACCATTAGATACCACCCTTCATCCACCCACTTTCTAATGGTGGGCATACATGCACCATTTATATATGCCGAAGCATGGGGGCATCCTCCCGCAAAAGGTAGGAGCAGATCGCTCCTCCACCCCTTATGCCCCCATGCTTCGGCATATATGCTCTTTTTTAACTGTGGTGGTGAAATCACCCCCGACAGTGCTGGAGTCGCGGCTTTATGTATCATGGGAGCAAACGCTGTTGCTGTCAAGATAAATAAATCCGCTCTGCAGCAGAATGGCGTACCTGCTAAGCAAATGATGGTTAACAATAAAACAAAGTAACATTACAGTATAACAGTAGGACTTACCATACCTGCAAAGCAAATACAAAAAAAATCGCAAAAAATAACACATTTAACACAATCTGTGCCTAAAATATATATATGCCGAAGCATGGGGGCATCCTCCCGCAAAAGGTAGGAGCAGATCGCTCCTCCACCCCTTATGCCCCCATGCTTCGGCATATATGCTCTTTTTTTAACTGTGGTGGTGAAATCACCTCCGACAGCGCTGGAGTCGTGGCTTTACGTATCGTGGGAGCAAACGCTGTTGCTGTCAAGATAAATAAATCCACGCTACAGCTGAATGGCGTACCTGAAAACAAATAATGGTTAACAATAAAACATTGCAGAATAGAATACAGTACAAAGGAGCAGAACAATAGAGAGAGAATAGAGAGAGAGAGAACAATAAAACGACAACTATTTTTGTTTTTTTTATTTTATATTTTTTTTTTTTTTTTTTTTTTTACTTTTTTTTTTTTTTTTTTAAACACTTTTTTATGTAACTTTAACACTTCTGTTGTAACGGTTCCAGCGGTTTGGGTCTCTCAAAATGCGATGGCATCTTGGGAGACCCTGTGAACGTGTGCCTAGCCTGTGCAATGCTGTACCCTATGCTAATACTCAACTAGTTCATGGTAGCGTTCAAAACATTCACCAATGCAAAGACCAGGATTGTCAGGACAGCGGGGACAACAATAACGGGTGTCACGCCTAAATCCGCGCTTTCTGCAGACACGACATTTTCTTTGGGGGGCTCGTTGGGTAGGGGTACTCGGTAGGGCATAAAGATAATGCCTCTCATGCAGCCGGCTTACTGCATCTGGTAGGGGAAGGTGAGGTGGAGCACCGTCTGGATACAGAAGGGCTCTGACGATATCCTCCTGGAATTTAAGGAAGGATCCAGTCCGTCCTGAAGCTTTGTGTAGTACATAAGCATTCAGTATAGCCAATTGGAATAAATAAACAGACACTTTTTTGTACCAGCGTCTGGCCTTACGGGCAACTAGATACGGCGCCAACAACTGGTCATTGAGGTCCACCCCTCCCATGTTAAGGTTATATTTGTGGACACAGAGGGGTTTCTCCACAATACCAGTCGCCGTAGGAATTTGGACCGTCGTGTCTGCATGAAGGGAGGTAAGAACGAAAACATTCTTATTATCCCTCCACTTCATAGCGAGCAAATTATTACTGCGCAAGCAGGCTCTCTCCCCCAGCCTAAGAGGGGACTCTACAAGCCGCTGGGGAAAGCCCCGGCGATTAGGTCGCACGGTGCCACATGCTCCAATCTGCTGATCAAACAAGTGACTAAACAGTGGCACGCTTGTGTAATAATTGTCCACGTACAAGTGGTACCCCTTTCCGAATAAGGGTGACACCATGTCCCACACTATCTTGCCAGCGCTTCCTATGTAATCAGGGCAGTTCTCCGGCTCTACGTGACTATCTCTACCCTCATAAACCATGAAACTACGTGTATAGCCTGTGGCCCTGTCACAGAGCTTATACATCTTGACCCCGTATCTGGAACGCTTGTTGGGGACGTATTGTTTGAATGACAAGCGACCAGAAAACTTAATCAGGGACTCATCAACGCAGACAACTTGATGGGGAGTAAACATGTCTGCAAAACGTTGGTTGAAGTGGTTTATGAGGGGCCGAATTTTGTAGAGCCGATCGTATTCAGGGTCTCCACGAGGACGACAGAGTTCATTGTCGCTGAAGTGCATGAACCGCAAAATCATCTCGTATCGTGCCCTGGACATGGAAGCAGAGAACACGCGCATATGGTGAATTGGGTCAGTGGACCAATATGACCGCAACTCACTCTTTTTGGTTGTGCCCATGTTGAGGGAGAGGCCCAGAAAGATTTTAAATTCGGAAACCGTAACTGGTTTCCATTGTTTGGCAAGGGCGGACTGGGGAATAGTGGCGATGTGTTGAGCAGCGTACAAATTGGTTTGGTCCACAATAGATCTATAGAGATCTTCGGTGAAAAACAGTGAGTAAAAGTCAAGTGTCTTAAAATCAACTGTTTCCACGTTAATGCCAGGTTGGCCAGTGAATGGGGGAAGTACGGGTTCTGCAGAAGATGTGGGCACCCAAATAGGATTGGCGAATTCTGCAGGAAGGGCACTATGGGTACGACGGGCCTGTCTTTGTCTTCTTCTTGGTGGCAGCGGGACACTACTTGTGCTTGCCACCTCGTCAGCTTGAACTGCACTTATGGGACTCGCCACGTCACCACGTGTTACTGCAGTGCTGGATGTACGTCCAGGGTGTACTAGGCCGCTGGTGCTTGCCAGTTCACCAGAAGGATGAGCGGCTCTAGTACGTCTCTGCTCCATACGAGTGACCTGCGGTTCCTGCACCTCAACAACAGAATACATACGGGATTGGGCACACCTGTTCTTAGCAGCGGCCTCATCTCCGTCGTCAGAGCTATCTGTCATGGAGCCGCTGTCCTCTACAGGATCGTATTCTGAGCCTGAATCTGACAGATGAGTGACGTCCTCTTCACTATCTGTCATGCTCAGAAACGTGTAGGCCTCTTCACTAGTGTACCTTCGCTTTGCCATTTTGGGCTCTAAATTTAGGGGTACACTAGTGAGACTCACAGGTAAAAAAGCACCTAGCCTGTCAGCGACTGTTTCAAAACGCTACAAAAAAAACTGTTAGCGATCGCAGGGATCAAGCCTGACTCTGCGAACGCTGCAGTTATGTGTGTTGTGTTTTGTAAGTGACAGTGATCGATCGATACTGCACTTGGGTGGGCTGGGCTGGGCTTGGCGGAGGGGCTAAACGCAGGTGCTAGCGGGTATCTGGGCTGATCCCGCTAACAATGCGTTTTGGGAAACCTAAAATGAAGGCAACGCTAATATAGATCTGATCAGATACTATATTACTAAGGGAGGTGTATGCTTTGCGCGTGGGTGTTAGCGGTACTGGCACTAACCTGACGCTGGGGCGACGCAGGCCTTATCTGACCCTCAAACTTATATCACCCGCCGGGTGATCAGGGGGTTAAACCTTTATTAGGTAATAAATGGCGGGTGCCCTGAAACAAAAAAAAAATAACTAACCAACCAGCGTCACCTGTAACAGTTATATGGTGATCACTGGTGAAAGGGTTAACTGGGGGGCAATCAGGGGGCTATGCGGTAGTATATGGGGGTCCCTGACGCTATAAAAAGCTGCGGCGAACCTAAATACTTACCTGCCTAACTAGCGTCACCTGTGACACTAATACAGCGATCAGAAAAAAATCGCTTATTAGTGACACTGGCGACGGGGGGTGATCACGGGGTTAAACCTTTATTGGGGGGGTTAGGGGGGCACCCTAGAGCTAAAGGGGGCTAACCCTAACTGCCCTAACAGTTATTACAGTCACAAATGACACCAATGCAAAAAAAAATAAAAAATGCACTTGGTGTCACTGTGACTGGGGGGGCAGGGGTGATTGGGGGGGGTGATTGGAGGGTGATCGGGGGGGTGAAAAGTGTGCCTGGCGTGTTCTACTGTTAGTGTAGTGTTAGGTGCAACTCACCAATCCTCTCTCCTCCGTGCCGGAACAAAAAAGACCGACACGAGGAGAGATTACATTACTTCCTCTGCCTGTGTTTACAATACAGGAGAGGAAGTGATGTCACGGAGGATTTTCATTCGTCGGGAGCGATCGCGAGGGGGTGGCCATGAATGAATGGCCGCCCCCTCATCCCTGATCTCTCCCGAACGAATGCCGACCGCCGCAGGCACCGGGGGGGGGCCCGATCGGGCCCCCCACCCGCGGGCAGGCAGGGACTTATATATACGCCCATATGCCTGCCCGTGCCATTCTGCCGACGTATATCGTCGTGCGGCGGTCGGCAAGTGGTTAAAGTCGGTGTACTCTGTCATTTGCTCAGTGTGCACCTAAAGCTACCCCAATTGCTGGTGTTCTCATCTCCCTGCAGGCTATTAGTATGTCTGGAAGGCCAAGAAGGAGAGGCAGACAGTCACAAGCCAATAAAAGTGGGCAAGCAGGCTCTGTGTCTAGAGGCAACAGTGCTGGTTGTGGACACGGTGCATCCTCATCAGCACGTGGCCATGGGACACGCTTGTCCTTATTTTCGGCAGCTGGACACGTTGAGCCGCAACATGCCGAAGACTTGGTAGAGTGGATGAATAAGCCCTTCTCTTTATCTCTCACCCAGGCTCAGGGTACTAGCAAAGCAGCTGCAAACGCGGCCTCTTCCCTCGTCTCAATGACATCAGTCACTCCTTCCCTAGACCCACCATGTCCTCCTGAGGAGCCCCCTGAACTGTTTGAGCACAGTGTTGGGTACATGCTCCAGGAGGATGCCCAGCGTTTTGAAAGCTCTGATGATGATACCCAGCTAGAGGAAGGCAGTAACGTGAGCCCAGAGAGAGGGGATATCCAAGAAGGACAGCAATCTGGCAGTCATGTTCCACCAGCTGCAGCATACTGCCAGGTTTGCTCCAGTGATGAGGAGGGTGGGGATGATGAGGTCACTGACTCCATGTGGGTGCCTGATAGGAGAGAGGGGAGGAGGAGGAGTAGGAGGCACATCTCCAACAAGGCAGGATTGCCTGCAGGGGCCAGCTTAAGGGCAGCACACCGACTGAATCCCACCACAGAGCTTCGCCTGTGCAGGGCGCCACCTCTGCACGTTATTCCAAAAGTTCTTTGGCGTGGGCCTTTTTTGAGACAAGTGCATCAGTTCGCACCGCTGCTATTTGCAACATATGTCTCAAGCGTATTTCGGGTGGCCAAAACTTCAGCCGCTTGGGCACCACATGCTTGACCAGACATATGTTGGCATGCCATTCAGTTAGTTGGCAAGCGTATCTTAAAGACTCGCAGCAAAGAACAAAATGGCCCTTTCCTTGCTCCTCATCAGCTGGGATCTCCAACCCCACTATACCTTCAGTCCTCTCTGAAACCTGCACTGAGAGGAATGAAGGTGTAGAATTAGATTTGTCACAGCCAAGTACTTGCGGGCACTCTGCTATGGGTACACCGGCGTCCTATTGTACCAGGCAAATTTCCCTGCCCCAGCTTCTGGACCGTCGAAAGAAGCTCACTCCCAGCCATCCACATGCCCAGCGGTTGTGCCATCCACATGCCTTTTCAGTTGGTAGACTTGGCCCCTTTCCGTGAGTTTGTGCAATGTGTGGTTCCTCAGTGGCAGGTTCCCAAACGCCACTTTTTCTCATGGAAGGCAATTCCGGTCAGCGGTAAGGTGCATATTACCGCTGACTCATGGTCCAGCAGGCATGGACAGGGGCGTTACCTATCTTTCACTCTAACCCTAACTCTTATGGCAGCTGGGAAGGATGCAGTACAAGGTGCAGTAGTGTTGGAGGCTGTTCCACCACCACATCTCCAAAATGCTACTACTGGTTTTGACACACCTCTCTCCTCCCCCCCTCCTCTTCTTCTTCCCGTACTTTGTCCTCGGAACCAGTGGTGCTCCTTAGGCTTTCAAGGGGCTAAGCAAGTACGCAGGCAAAAATATACCATGCCGTGCTTGGGGGACAGGAGCCACACTGGGGCAGATATTCTGTCAGCTCTGCAGGAACAGGCTGAGAGGTGGCTGACGCCACGCCAGTTTAAGCCAGGAATGGTGGTTTGCAACAATGGCACCAACCTCCTCTCCACCCTCCGACAGGGACAACTAACCCATGTGCCCTGTGTGGTGCATGTCCTTAGCTTGGTGGTGCAGTGGTTCTTGGGCAGGTAACCGGGCTTACAGGATGTCCTGAGGCAAGCCAGGAAAATCTGTGTGCATTTCCGCCGGTCATATAATGCCAGTGCTCGGTTGGCTGACCTCTAAAAGGAATTGAACCTGCCCAAGAACCGCCTAATCTGTGACATGCCCACCAGGTGCAACTCAACGTTGGCCATGCTGTAGCAGCTGCACACGCAGCAGAGGGCCATCAATGAGTACCTGTGTGACTACGGTACCAGTGCAGGGTCAGGGGAGCTTGTCTTTTTTTCCCCACGCCAGTCGGCCATGATCAGGGATGCATGCACTGTCCTGTCACATTTGAGGAGGCCATGAGGATGGGGAGCAGTGACAGTGCATGCATCAGTGACACTGTACCTCTTGTCCACCTGTTGGAGCACACGCTGCATGGAATAATGGACAGGGCACTTGAGGCAGAACAGAGGCAGAAAGAGGATTACTTCCTTGCCTCTCAAGGCCCCCTTTATCCAGGCAGTGTTCCTGCTGACCTGCCGATCACACAGGAAGAGGAGGAGGAGGAGGAGGAGAAGGATTGTGTTAGCATGGAGGTGGAAAAATAAAAATGTAGCACTAAACAAACATTAGACTCAAAAACTTTTTTTGAGTGAATATAAGTGACCTGTACAAAACAGGGGAAAATTATTGTACTGATTATAGAGCAGGTGCAAACCACAATATGTGCAGAGTATAATCCCTAGTTCTATATAAATACAACAGTGCATAAACAATGTAGTAACAGTGGAGGCACATGAATCCTGAAAAGTAAACTATTGCCAGTTCATCAATCTGTACACAAGTCCACTTATATGGAGAGAGCGTGGCCAATCTTCTCAAATAGACTTTAAATCAAGGTACGAAGGAAAACGTCACAACAATCTGTTGGTCTGTGGAAATATCTGTAGATGCAACAATCTGAAGGTATAAGATGGATACGCTTACCAAAACAGTTGGACCCGCATGCCAATACGACAATGGGTCTAAAGAGCTTGTAATCCAAAAAGGATTGTACTCCAGCCTCTGGAAGGAAGGGTCACGATATGGAATCCTCTTGAGAGTGTCCACGGTCCCGAATTGAGATAGGTGGATCGAATGATTACCAACCAGTAATTCCCATACTCGAGGGTGGAGGTACCTCAAGAACCCAATGTATCCCACTTCCAATTCAGGGGTTCATGCAGATAGCATATAAGAGGAAAAAGAAAAAGAAAAGGCTCCGGATGGTGTAGGTAAAAAAAACCGTTTGGTTTAAATACAAAATACGTATTATACAAATATAAAAAGTGATCACAAAAAAACAAATGAACGGAGAATAAAGCAATATGGGGTGCAAGTAATGCTTTCCGACGCGTTTCGACTCAAGCGGTCAGTCATCAACAGGGGCTTACTCTGTCCCCCCACATTGCTACTATATAAATGCTTTATTCTGAACCAGATCCACCCAAAAATGGGCAGGAACAGGAAATTAGAATGAATTAAAGGTTAATAAAAAAACATGCATGGAACCACTCATTTTCAAACTTATTTCAGTCAGAACGAACGCATACCAACATCTATAAATGGGTCTCTATCACGTATAATAAATCACCCAGTCCAAACACAGACAAAAACCTCATAATAGAAAACACAACATAAGATATTAAACCAGAATAATATGGATATTTCCACTTATAACCTCTATGCGCTGTGTCCCCAACCGGAAAATGAATAAATTCAGAACAGCACTTCCGGGGTGACCAGACTAAATATCATAGTGAGCCACAATACCAGAGACCATATGCGCATATAAACACATGTATAAACCTATAATGTGTAAGGGTATGTAGACTTATGATAATAGAGGTTATATGAATGTATGAAGAAAGGTGTTCCCATAACCGAGCACTGTGAAACAAGAACCCAGCAGGAAAGACTAATATAAAATGCATTATGCAGCTCTCCACTCCCACAGCGGTCATATGACCGCTACCACTCGGATGGTCACGTGACCCAAGGGGGGAAGGAATGCGCAATCTCCATTGCCATGGCGATGAGACGCCATGGTTCATATACTGCGCTTGGGGCTCAAGAAGACAGCGGAGCTGATCGTTTTCTAGAACATGCGCCGGCCCACACATGAGCCACGCAGGTCCATTCCACTCCACTGCATGGGGAACCGCCCCCCATATAGGGAGGAATGACAAAAGAACAATGGCGGCAATCTCAATAGGCGGGAGGGGGTAGGTCAGATGCATTATGCAGCCAAGACAAACCCCACCTCCATCGCCTTGACATCATAGACGTCACGTGACGCAGCCCACGGCTCCAAATGTGGCACCGCACACCTCATGTGCACCGTGAGACACACGCCCCACCCATACCCACCGCACATCACCTCTAGGAATAACAAGAGGGAGAGAATAATGGGGTGGGCGTGGCCACCATCAACGTTTTCCGTAATCTAGTTATAAAACGATTTGGAAAAATTACCCCCCAAAAGGGTCCATCAAGACCCAGCTATTCAAGCAGGTCTCAAGTCCCTCTGTGAAAAGAGGGATTTGATAATCCGCCCTGCCGATAAGGGGGGATTGTCGTTCTAGACAAAAAGGCCTATATTGAGGAGATGAACAGGCTTCTGGATGACCCCAATACATATAAACTTCTGCCTGGAGACCCCACTTTAAAATATAAAAAGGCCCTTATAGAATTAGTTAACAAAGGTTTCTCTTTAAATATTCTAAATCAAAAAGAAAAGGAGTTCCTGGTCCCTTTGGCC
Source organism: Lithobates pipiens (assembly GCF_037356315.1). Classification (NCBI taxonomy): domain Eukaryota; kingdom Metazoa; phylum Chordata; class Amphibia; order Anura; family Ranidae; genus Lithobates; species Lithobates pipiens. The sequence continues at coordinate 128,914,995 of NW_027507686.1, read as the reverse complement.
CCCCGTATCCCTATTATTATTTATCAACTTCCCAAGATCCACAAGGACCCTGTGAATCCACCTGGACGCCCAATAGTGAGCGGCATCGATTCGGTTACATCCCGAATCGGGAAATATATAGATCACTATCTTCAACCTTTGGTTAAACAGGTTCCATAACATCTGAGGGACTCTAGAGATGTTATCAGAATGTTGGAAGGGGTACAATACTATGATGATGTCATCCTGGTCACTGCAGATGTCTCCGCCCTGTACACGTGCATCCCACATCATCTTGGATTAACTGCGGAATTGGTCATGTGGGTTAGGTATATAGATGACATACTCGTCCTATGGAGAACAACGGCGGCAATCTCAATGGGCGGGAGGGGGTAGGTCAGACACATTATGCAGCCAAGACAAACCCCACCTCCATCGCCTCTACGTCATAGACGTCACGTGACGCATCCCACAGCTTCAAATGTGGCGCCGCACGCCTCACGTGCACCGTGAGACGCGCGCCCCGCCCATACACACCGCACATCACCTCTAGGAATAACAAGAGGGAGAGAATAATGGGAGTGGGCATGGCCACAGCTAACCCATGCTGAAGTGTCCCCATGCTGTAAAAATATTTTACAAGGATGCTCTGTGACAACACACCATCCAGATGGGCGCACACAAAAATTATGAAAAAAATTTAAAAAATAATAAAAATGGAAATAAAAAAATCCTAATATTGTGAATAAAGAGAGGAGAAAAAAATAAACTAATGACATGTCCCCTGGTATTGTGACATCCCCTGACATAATGAATGATATCAAATATAACCAAATACCCCCATCAATGAACAACAAATACATTCTGAAAGGGAATAGAGGCTCATGAATCAAGCCTGATTTATAAAACAATTTATGTCCCAGTCAATATTCATACCGTAGGGCGCATAGCTCCTGAGTTCATGAATCCAGAACCTCTCAAGACGCGATATGCCCCGCACGCACGAATCACCCCTCCAACTGGGAATAAATCGATCTATAATTTGAAATTGAGAGCCGGTAGGATCTCTCCCATGACATTCTAGATAATGTCTCGGGACAGTGTGTTTATCACAACCTTTTTTCATTTTAGCTAGGTGCTCATTAACCCTAATAAAGAAATTTCTAATAGTACGGCCTACATACTGTCTTTTACAGGGACAAGTGATAAGGTGGACTATAAACTTGGTTACACAAGTAGCAAATCGTTTAATAGAATAAGTTTTATGGGTAACTGTGGATGTGAAAGTTTCAATTTTTCTTCTTCCCAATGTGTTGTGCATACATACGTTGCATTTCCCGCAGGGGAAGAAGCCCTTACATTCAGGGAAAAGGGAAATAGAGGGTCTATTGTATTAGGAGCAATATTCCCCTGTATGGATCGTGCTCCCCTAAAAATGACCCCTGCTCATTCAGGAATAGAGCTCCCTAGGATGCTGTCACTACGGAGCACTTTCCAATGATGATTGAAAATTCTTTTAATTTCTCTATGTTGGGTAGAGAAGGTGCTGAAAAAAGACCACTTATATTTATCATTTTGTATGGCTTTTGGTTTAATCTCTAATAATGAGGCCCTGTCAACTTTGGAAGCAGATAAAATATCTGCATCCAAATCCAACTGTTTGTATCCCTTCTCTAGAAACCTCAATTTTAGAATCTCGGACTGTCGAAGAAAATCGTTGATATTCGTACAGTTACGAGGTAACCTTAAAAATTGGCCCAGTGGGACCGAATTCAGCCACTGTTTATGGTGACAACTGTCAACTGGGATATATCCATTTCTACCGGTGGATTTGAAAAACATCCTGAGTTCGAAACTGTTGTTGAGTACATTGATCTCCAAATCCAGGAAGTGGATATTAGTTGTGCTAGCCTCAAAGTTCAGGACAATCCCCCTGTCATTCTCATTGAGAATTGACATAAAGGAGTCTAATGAGACCCGGCTGCCTCTCCATAGGACGAGTATGTCGTCTATATACCTAACCCACATGACCAATTCCGCAGCTAATCCAAGATGATGTGGGATGCACGTGTACAGGGCGGAGACATCTGCAGTGACCAGGGTGACATCATCATAGTATTTTACTCCTTCCAACATTCTGATAACATCGCTAGAGTCCCTCAGATGTTATGAAACCTGTTTACCCAAAGGTTGAAGATAGTGATCTATATATTTCCCGATTCGGGATGTAACCGAATCGATGCCGCTCACTATTGGGCGGCCAGGCGGATTCACAGGGTCCTTGTGGATCTTAGGAAGTTGATAAATAATAGGGATACGGGGGGCCAAAGGGACCAGGAACTCCTTTTCTTTTTGATTTAGAATATTTAAAGAGAAACCTTTGTTAACTAATTCTATAAGGGCCTTTTTATATTTTAAAGTGGGGTCTCCAGGCAGAAGTTTATATGTATTGGGGTCATCCAAAAGCCTGTTCATCTCCTCAATATAGGCCTTTTTGTCTAGAACGACAATTCCCCCTTATCGGCAGGGCGGATTATCAAATCTCTCTTTTCACAGAGGGACTTGAGACCTGCTTGAATAGCTGGGTCTTGATGGACCCTTTTGGGGGGTAATTTTTCCAAATTGTTTTATAACTAGATTACGGAAAACGTTGATGGTGGCCATGCCCACCCCCATCATTCTCTCCCTCTTGTTATTCCTAGAGGTGATGTGCGGTGGGTATGGGTGGGGCGTGTGTCTCACGGTGCACATGAGGTGTGCGGTGCCACATTTGGAGCCATGGGCTGCATCACGTGACGTCTATGATGTCGAGGCGATGGAGGTGGGGTTTGTCTTGGCTACATAATGCATCTGACCTACCCCCCTCCCGCCCATTGAGATTGACGCCGTTGTTCTTTTGTCATTCCTCCCTATATGGGGGGTGGTTCCCCGAGCAGTGGAGTGGAATGGACCTGCACAGCTCATGTGTGGGCCGGCACATGTTCTAGAAAACGATAAGCTCTGCAGTCTTCTTGAGCCCCAAGCGCAGTATATGAACCATGGTGTCTCATCGCCATGGCGACGGAGATTGTGCGCTCCTTCCCCCCCTCGGGTCACATGACCATCCGAGTGGTAGCAGTCATATGACCGCTGTGGGAGTGGAGAGCTGCATAATGCATTTTATATTAGTCTTTCCTGCTGGGTTCTTGTTTCACAGTGCTCGGTTATGGGAACACCTTTCTTCCTACATTCATATAACCTCTATTGTCATAAGTCTACATACCCTTACACATTATAGGTTTATACATGTGTTTATATGCACATATGGTCTCTGGTATTGTGGCTCACTATGATATTTAGTCTGGTCACCCCTGAAGTGCTGTTCTGAATTTATTCATTTTCCGGTTGGGAACACAGCGGCTAGAGGTTATAAGTGGAAATATCCATATTATTCTGGTTTAATATCTTATGTTATGTTTTGTATAATGAGGTTTTTGTCTGTGTTTGGACTGGGGGATTTATTATACATGATAGAGACCCATTTATAGATGTTGGTATGCGTTCATTCTGACTGAAATAAGTTTGTAAATGAGTGGTTCCATGCATATGTTTTTTATTAACCTTTAATTAATTCTAATTTCCTGTTCCTGCCCATTTTTGGGTGGATCTGGTTCAGAATAAAGCATTTATATAGTAGCATTTATATAGTAAGTATTACTTGCACCCCATATTGCTTTATTCTCAGTTCATTTGTTTTTTTGTGATCACTTTTTATATTTGTATAATACGTATTTTTATTAAAACCAATCAGTTTTTTTTTTTTTTTACCTACACTATCCGGAGCCTTTTCTTTTTCTTTTTCCTCTTATATGCTACCTGCATGAACCCCTGAATTGGAAGTGGGATACATTGGGTTCTTGAGGTACCTCCACCCTCGAGTATGGGAATTACTGGTTGGTAATCATTTGATCCACCTATCTCCATTCGGGACTGTGGACACTCTCAAGAGGATTCCATATCGTGACCCTTTCTTCCAGAGGCTGGAGTACAATCCTTTGGGATTACAAGCTCTTTAGACCCATTGTCGTATGGCATGCGGGTCCAACTTTTTTGGTAAGCGTATCCATCTTATACCTTCAGATTGTTGCATCTACAGATATTTCCACAGACCAACAGATTGTTGTGATGTGTTTCCTTTGTACCTTGATTTAAAGTCTATTTGAGAAGATTGGCCACTCTCTCTCCATATAAGTGGACTTGTGTACAGATTGATGAACTGGCAATAGTTTACTTTTCAGGATCCACGTCATGTGACTCCACTGTTATTACATTGTTTATGCACTGTTGTATTTATATAGCACTAGGGATTATACTCTGCACATATTGTGGTTAGCACCTGCTCTGTAATCAGTACAATAATTTTCCCCTTTTTTGTACAGGTCACTTATATTTACTCAAAAAATGATGTTTTTGAGTCTAATGTTTGTTTAGCGCTACATTTTTATTTTTTCACATTTATTATAACTTTGTATGTTTGAATGTTAGCTGCTAGTTTGATTTAAGTAGTGCAGTGTTTGGCTTTTTTCATAGCATGGAGGTGGAGCCTAGCACTCAACATTAGCAGCAGTCTTTTAAGGATGATTTACAGCCCCAAGAAACCCGTAGACTTGTACTTGGCTGGGAGGAGGTGGCTGCGGATCATGTCATACTTAGTGACCCAGTGGATGCCTCAGCTAACCTACGCTGCATGGCCTTCCTGATCCTGCAAAGCCTGCGGAAGGATCCTTGTATTCAGCGGATCAAGGAGAGGGATCGTTGCTGGCTGGCAACTCTGCTTGATCCACGGTACAAGGGTAAGGTTGCGGACCTTATCTTGCCGTCGCAGAGGGATCAGAGGATGAGACATCTTCGGGAGGCCTTGCAGAAAGGTCTGTGCAATGCCTTCCCAGAGACTGGGAGGTTACAAATTCCTGGTCCTGGACAACATGTTGCTGAGGCTTCAGTCAGTCACAGAAGGAGCGATGGAGAAGGTGGCCATCTGACAGATGCGTTCAGACAATTTTTTAGTCCGCAGCCCCAAGGTATGATCGGTTCCAGCAACCATCGCCAGTGTCTGATTTACATGATGCAGGAATACCTATGGTCAAGATCAGACTTGGACACCTTTCCAACGAAAATCCTCTGGGTTACTGGGTCTTGAGGATGGATCACTGGCCAGAGCTTGCACAGTATGAAATTGAGCTTCTGGTCTGTCCTGCATCCAGCATTCTTTCAACATTCAGTGCTGCTGGAGGCTTTGTAACCAATTACAGGGTGCGCCTGTCCACCGACTCGGTTGATCAACTGACCTTCATTAAGATGAATCAGTCTTGGATCACCACCAACTACCAAGCACTTGAAGCTGATGTCACCGAATATTTTTTTTTAAATGTCACATCCCTCCAAGACTGCCTGTGCTGAAGCTGAGTGACTGTCCTGTTATGTTGACTGACTATCCTCTTCCTCTTCAATGATCCTGCTGATAGCTTGGAAGAACATTTTTGGTTCTGGGCACGGCCACCAGAGGCTAAGGCCCAATTTTTCAGCCCCTGTTTAACGGGGGCATGTAATTACAATTTTTGATGCAATCATTTGCAGGAGGGTTCGTTGTTGCGCTCAAATACAATATTTGTGAGTGGTTGCAGTGTTGTGGCACCAGCACCAGTGGCTAAGGCCCAATTTTTCAGCCCCTGTTTAACAGAGGCGTGTAATTACAATTTTTGATGCAATACTTCGCAGCAGGGCTCATTCCTGCGCTCCAACTAGAATATCTGTGAGAGGTTGCAGTGTCCTGGCACTAGCACCAGTGTCTAAGGCCCAATTTTTCAGCCCCTGTTTAACAGGGGCATATAATTACAATTTTTGATGCAATACTTTGCAGCAGGGCTCATTTCTGCTCTCCAACTAGAGTTTCTGTGAATTGTTGCAGTGTTGTGGCACCAGTGTTTAAGGCCAAATTTGTCAGCCCTTGTTTAACAGGTGCATGCAATTACAATTCTTGATATGATATTTTACAGCAGGGCCCGTTCCAGCACCCACCCAGAGTAACTGTGAGGACTTACAGTGTTGTGGCGCCAGCACCACCACCACCACCACCACCAAAGGCCCAATTTTTCTACCACTGTTCAACATTGGCATATAATTACAATTCTTGATATAATAGTTCACAGCAGGGCGCTCCAGCGCCCACCAAGAGTCACTTTGAGGGCTTACAGTGTTAACTTGTAGCAACACCAACAATTTAGGCCCAAATTTCTGCAGAGCATATAGGGCAGGCCCCTACTTTCAAACATCCAACTTACAAACATCTCCTATTTGCAAACGGAAGGAGACAACAGGAAGTGAGATTAAATCTATCCCTAGAAAGGTAAATTCTCTCCTGTAAGAGCTGATATGGGAAAAAACATGTCTCCTCTCCACTGATGCTTTATCCCAATCCTTATTTTACTAAAAACTTTTCAAAAAACACAGATGGAAAAAAATGTAACAGGGGTGATAACCCTTCCCTATGTTTTAAAAAAAAACTTAGAATAGATTTTTTTGACTGGAGCTACACTTTAAAAATGTACTAGTTGAAAATTACAAACAGATTCTACTTAACAACAAACCTACACAGTCCCTGTCTTGTTTGCACCGCCTGTATACTGCTGTTTTCAGTATATACTGTAGGGCCTGGGGGGCCCACGCCTTTCTTTTTTTTAAATTTGAGTACAGGGTTCCCTTAATTTCCATACAAGACCCAAGGGGGGGGGGGGGGCTACCTCTGCCATTTTTCTCAATGATTTTCATCTATATTGCCGGAACCAGACATTACATTAAAACCGCAAACAGTTTTAAATGACTTTTTTTCCATTAGAAATGTCATTTTGTGCACTTTTTTTCCACTTTAAGCGTCATTAAAATCAGTGCTCCCAAAAAAACATGTCCCCTGGGGCAGGAGCCGGGTCCCCAAACCCTTTTTAGGACACTAACTTGCATATAAGCCTTTAAAATTAGCAATTTTGATTTTGAACGTTCAAGTCCCATTGATTTTTTTTTTTTTTTCAAAAAATTTTATTGAAAAGAATGGTACATGAAAAAGAATGTACCATAGTAGGAACAAAGACATTTTTGAGAAGGAAATGTAAGTCGTATACAAGCAGTTACATTGCAGGAAATGTATTGTGAACACAGTACTCTTTGCAGGAAATGGAAGCCACACCATTCTCCCTCAAAAGAAGGAGAAGGGGGTGGCCTCAACTGGATGGATCTGAGAATAATATGGCACCTTGGTATCCTCCAGAGGAGCCAAGGACAAATATGAAGCATGCATAAAGATAAAACAGACAACTAGAGGGAAGGGGGGGAGGAGGGGGGGAGATGGAACTCGCTGAGTTAGGTATAGCAGTCCGTACATGGGGGGGAGCCTGACCGGTGGTGGGGGTGGGGGTTTGAAGAAAAGAAAATGCGCTGTTTTGTAAACTGTAAACTAAGGTTTCAGGATGTAGTAAAGTTCGCTGGTAGCAGGGGGTCCTTGCGAATTAAAGAATGTTCTTCAAGGTGGGTTCGTTCCTGAAGAGTGAGTTTGGAGGCAATGTACAGGTCCCATCTTCTATGGAAACGCTGTGTGGCTTTTGGTTGGTGTAGATTTGTATTAAGTTTGTCCCGAAAAAGAAGGAGCATAAGGTCGCTATTGACTTGAGAAACTGAAGGTGTGGCAGCGGACGTCCAATTGGCTAGAATGACACTCCTAGCAAGTAACAGGAAAATCAGGGCCCATTCCTTGCCCGGGGGTGAGGAAGTAGTGGACCATGGGAGTAGTTTGGGGTCCCAGTACCCAAAGATAAGGAGTAATGGATCTTTAGGAAGCTTCAGGAGTGTGATCTCGAAGATGAAGGCTAATATTTGATCCCAGAACGAAGAGATGACCAAGCAGGACCAGTAGCGGTGGGCGAGGGGAGGTCTTGAGTGTTGGCAGAGAGGGCACAATGAAGCAGGAGGTTTATGTAGTGTCCCTGATGGCAAAAACGGTATGGGTGCTCGGTGGGACATTTTTAGCTGGGTTTCCCTCCAGGATTCATTTGGGACTAGGTTGTACACTGAGTTGAGGCCGTACAGAATATTTTCCACTATGTCATCCTCCGAAAAGTCTTTCGCCCAGTTGGAGACTGAGGATGAAGTCAGAGGAGGCGTTGTTTTAAGAAGTAAAGGTTTGTAGATGTCAGAGATTTTGTAGGAGTCTTTATGGAGAAGCGTTTCAATGAAGGAAGATTTGAACCTCGAGTGCTCTACCCTGCAGGATTTCTGTAGAAAGCTGAGGCATTGGCCGTGGTGAAAGGCAGATGAATTCGGCAAGGAGTATTTTTGGGCCAAGTACTGGAAAGATAATGCGTGACTAGAGTCCAAGTCGCATAAGGATGAGAAGTTAGTAAGGCCCTTTTGTCGCCATGCTTCATAAGGATGGTGGTCCAGACCCGGGGTAAAGTTTGGATGACCCTGTATCGGGAGGTGTCTTGACATGAAAGGAGACAGTTTGAGACCTTTTCTGGCCTCTCTCCAGGCAATAGCTGTATCTCTCAGCAAAAGATTGTGTTGGAGCGTCGGCTCGAGACTTTTCCACTGACAGTGGAGAAGGGCTGTTAGGGAATAGGGACGTGTCACTTCAGCCTCCAGTTGATAGTTTGAGCAACGTGACTTTTCTGTTATCCAGTCCATGCCTACCCTCAACAGACATGCTAAGTTATATGTTCTTAGGTTAGGGAGACTAATACCTCCTTCGGTTCTAGGAAGGTGGAGTTTGGTAAATGCTATGCATGGTCTCTTGTTTCGCCATAGAAATTTGGAAATTGCGGCGTTCAGGAGTTTGATGTCCTTGTGCGAAAGAAGTAGAGGGACCGTCTGAAGAGGGTATAGCAGGCGTGTGAAACTGACCATTTTAACTAAGTGACACCTTCCCAGAAGCGAAAGAGGCAGATCCATCCAGTTTTCAAATTCATGGATAATTTTGGCAAAGAGGGGAGGATAATTCAGGTGGAAGAGAGTAGAAGGAAGTTTCCCAATTTTAATGCCCAGGTATGTAATATGCGATTTTGCTATTGTGAAAATGGAGTGTTGTGCCCATGTTGGATGTGGGCGGGATCCTAAAGGGAGTATCTCGCTCTTGGAGTAATTTATACGTAATCCCGAGCATTTCCTGAATCGGTCAAAAGTATCTTTGATCGTGGGCATGTCAGCAGTTGGGTTGGCAGAGAAAATAAGAACATCATCTGCAAAGAGAGACGTTCTTAGTTCGTGCAAACCTATTTTGATCCCATGTAAAGGGGCTACGTTTGATAAGTATCTGGAAAGTGGCTCAAGAGCAATGTTAAAAAGGAGAGGGGATAGAGGGCAGCCCTGTCTGGTTCCTTTATGCAGGTGAAATTCCTCAGAGAGGAGGCCTGCGGCAACTAGTCTAGCTGCTGGGGAGGTGTACATGGAGCTGATTAGGTGAAGAAAGGGGCCAGAGAAGCCCATCTCGCCCAAAACCATGGACAGCCATTCAAAGTTAACGTTGTCAAAAGCCTTTTCGGCATCAAGGGTAACAATGGCCAGGTCGTTATTAGGGTTGCATCTAGCGTGTTCCAGTGCTATCATCACCTTCCTGATATTAATGGTTGCTGTTCTGCCCTTGACAAAACCTGATTGGGCAGAATGAATCAGGGAGGGGATGATGCTGGCCAGGCGGTTGGCTACTATTTTGGAGAGGATCTTGACATCAAGATTTAGGAGCGAAATGAGTCTGTACGACCCAGGTTCTTGTGGGTCCTTCCCTTTTTTTTCTAGCAGTTTGATAATCGCTTGGTTGCCTGAAGGTATATAGGTGCCGCCGGACCATATGTGTTGGTAGACTTTAGTAAGAGTCGGAGTCAGTAAAGGACCTAAAGATTTGTAAAATTCGCCTGTTAGGCCGTCAGGGCCGGGGGCTTTGGAAGAGGCTAGGGTCCGAACCGTGGAGGATACTTCCGAAGGGGAGATGGGAGCATTTAGAGAATTGAGTTGGTCGGGGGATATTCGGGTCAACTCGACTTTACCGAGGAAGTCGCGTGCCGTGTGCTGGTCAATAGGGTCTGCTGAGTAGAGAGCAGAGTAGTAGCGTAGCATAGCCGCATTTATGCCCTTCTGGGTGGTAGTAACATGACCGTCTGAGTCGCGTATGGCTGGAATGACCGTCGGGCGGTAGGGACCTTTGCAAAGTCTGGCAAGCAGTTTGCCAGCCTTGTTGCCAAATTTATGTAAAGTAGCATCAAGATATGTTTTTTTTGTGGTTTCCAAGGTTTCAGCCCATGTGTCAAAAGACTGTTTGGCTAAATGCGAAGCTGTCCGATTTTCGGGAGAGTCATTGGTGTAGAGTGTTCGTTGGGCTTGGTGTAATCTGGAACTGGAAGCCTTGTAGTTAAGAAGGGCGTGTTTTTTAAATGAGGATGCATAGGAGATAATGTGTCCCCTGAGGAACGCTTTGCCAGCATCCCAAAACAAGTTTGGGTTATCGGTGTGCATCGCATTCGTTTGTGTGTAAATTGCCCACTCTTTCTCCATGTATGATTGGAAATCTGTGTTGTGTTGAAGGTAGGACGGGAAACGCCATATTTTGGGGTTGGGGTGTACGTCTGGGGTCGATAGGGTCACCGAGATGGGTGCGTGGTCCGATATAGCTATGTCATGGATATCCGCTCCAGGGAGTATGGGTATCAGGTCGTCTGTACAGAAGAAGTAGTCGATTCTAGTGAAGACTAGGGATGAGCCGAACACCCCCCGGTTCGGTTCGCACCAGAACTTGCAAACGACCCCCGCGTTCGGCACGAATGTTAGAACCCCATTGAAGTCTATGGGACTCGAACGTTCGAATTGGAAAGTGCTAATTTTAACGGCTAATATGCAAGATAGTGTGCTAAAAAGGGTTTGGCGATCTGCCTCCTGCCTCAGGGGACATGGGTCACTACAAAAAAAAGTTTTAAAAACTACCGTTTTGGCGGGAGCACTGATTTTAATGACGATTAAAGTGAAAAAAAAAGTGAAATATTCCTTTAAATATGGTGCCTGGGGGGTGTCTATAGTATGCCTGTGAAGTGCCACGTGTTTCCCGTGTTTAGAACAGTCCCTGCACAAAATGACATTAAACGGAAATAACACCATTTAAAACTGCTTGCGGTTTTAATGTTATATCTGGTTCCTGCAATATGGTTGAAAATCATTCAGAAAAATGGCATGGGTAGCCCTCCCTGCCCATTACCAGCCTATTTGGGTCTTGTACGCATATTAAGGGGAACCCCGTACCCATATTAAAAAAAGGAAATGCGTGTGGCCCCCAGGCCCTATATACTCAGAACAGCAGTATACAGGCGGTGCAAACAAGACAGGGACTGTGTAGGTTTGTTGTGTTAAGTTGAATCTGTTTGTCATTTTCAACCGGTACATTTTTAAAGTGTAGCTCCAGTCAAAAAAAATATCTTTAAGCTTTTTGGAAAACATAGGGAAGGGTTATCACCCCTGTATAATTTGTTTTGTCGTCCATCTTTTTTCATCTCACTTGCTGTTGTCTCCTTCCGTTTGCAAGTAGGAGATGTTTGTAAATTGGATGTTTGAAAGTAGGGGCCTGCCCTATATGCTCTGCAGAAATGGCGGAACAAGGTGTTGGTTTTGCAACAACATTGTAAGCCTTCAAAGTGACTCTTGGTGGCCGCTGGAGCGCCCTGCTGTGAACGATTATATCAAGAATTGTAATTACATGCCATTGTTGAACAGTGGTAGAAAAATTGACCTTTGGTGGTTGTGGTGCTGGTGCCACAACACTATAAGTCCTCACCGTTACTCTGGGTGGGCACAGGAAGGGGCCCTCCTGTGAAATATTATATCAAGAATTGTAATTACATGTCCCTGTTAAACAGGGGCAGAAAAATTGGGCCTTAGGCACTGGTGCCATCACACTGCAACCTCTGCCATACACTCTAGTTTTATTGCAGGAATTAGCCCTGCTGCAAAGCATTGCATCAAAAATTGTACTTAAACACCCCTGTTAAACAGGGGCAGAAAAATTGGGCCTTAGGCACTGGTGCCATCACACTGCAACCTCTGCCGTACACTCTAGTTTTATTGCAGGAATTAGCCCTGCTGCAAAGCATTGCATCAAAAATTGTACTTAAACGCCCCTGTTAAACAGGGGCAGAAAAATTGGGCCTTAGGCACTGGTGCCATCACACTGCAACCTCTGCCATACACTCTAGTTTTATTGCAGGAATTAGCCCTGCTGCAAAGCATTGCATCAAAAATTGTACTTAAACGCCCCTGTTAAACAGGGGCAGAAAAATTGGGCCTTAGGCACTGGTGCCATCACACTGCAACCTCTGCCATACACTCTAGTTTTATTGCAGGAATTAGCCCTGCTGCAAAGCATTGCATCAAAAATTGTACTTAAACACCCCTGTTAAACAGGGGCAGAAAAATTGGGCCTTAGGCACTGGTGCCATCACACTGCAACCTCTGCCATACACTCTAGTTTTTTTGCAGGAATTAGCCCTGCTGCAAAGCATTGCATCAAAAATTGTACTTAAACGCCCCTGTTAAACAGGGGCAGAAAAATTGGGCTGCTGGCATCACCCAGAACCAAAAATGTTCTTCCAACATATCAGCGGAGGAGGAAGAGGATAGACAATCAACATAACAGGACAGTCACTCAGCATCAGCATAGGCAGTCTTGAAGGGATGTGGTATTTCAAAAAAATTATTCGGTTACATCAGCTTCAGGTGCTTGGTAGCTGTGGGTGATCCAAGACTGATTCATCTTGATGAAGGTCAGTCGATCAACTGATTCGGTGGACAGGCGCACCCTGTGATCGGTAACGAAGCCACCAGCAGCACTGAAGGTGCGTTCCGAAAGAACGCTGGATGCAGGACAGGCCAGTAGCTCAATTGCATACTGTGCAAGCTCTGGCCAGTGATCCATCCTCAAGACCCAGTAAGCCAGAGGATTTTCAGTGGGAAAGGTGTCCAAGTCTGACCTTGCCCCTAGGTATTCCTGCACCATGTAAATTAGACGCTGGCGATGGGTGCTGGAACCAATCATACCTTGGGGCTGCGGACTAAAAAATTGTCTGAACGCATCAGTCAGACGGCCACCTTCTCCACCGCTCCTTCTGACTGATGCCTCAGCAACACGTTGTCCAGGACCAGGAGTTTGTGACCTCCCAGTCTCTGGGAACGCGTTGCACAGAGCTTTCTGCAAGGCCTCCCGGAGATGTCTCATCCTCTGCTCCCTCTGCGATGGCAAGATAAGGTCGGCAACCTTACCCTTGTACCGTGGATCAAGGAGAGTGGCCAGCCAGTAATGGTCCCTCTCCTTGATCCGAAGAATACGAGGATCCTTCCGCAGGCTTTGCAGGATCAGGGAGGCCATGCAGCGTAGGTTAGCTGAGGCATTCGGTCCGGAGTCCTCTGGGTCACTAAGGACAACATGATCCGCAGCTACCTCCTCCCAGCCACGTACAAGTCCACGTGTTTCTTGGGACTGTAAATCATCCCTATAAGACTGCTGCTGCTGATGCTGAGTGCCAGCCTCCACCTCCATGCTGACACAATCATCCTCCTCCTCCTCTTCCTCCTCCTCACCCTCTTCCTGTGTGATGGGTGGCACAGCAGGAACACTGTCTGGATAAAGGGGGCCTTGAGAGGCAAGGAAGTCCTCCTCTTCCTGCCTCTGTTCTGCCTCAAGTGCCCTGTCCATTATTCCACGCAGCGTATGCTCCAAGAGGTGGACAAGAGGTATAGTGTCACTGATGCATGCACTGTCACTGCTCACCATCCTTGTGGCCTCCTCAAACGGTGACAGGACAGTGCATGCATCCCTGATCATGCCCCACTGGCGTGGTGAGAAAAAACCAAGCTCTCCTGACCCTGTCCTGGTGCCGTAGTCGCACAGGTACTCATTGATGGCCCTCTGCTGCGTGTGCAGCCGCTGCAGCATGGCCAATGTTGAGTTCCATCTGGTGGGCATGTCACATATAAGGCGGTTCTTGGGCAGGTTCAACTCCTTTTGGAGCTCAGCCAGCCGAGCACAGGCATTAAATGATCGGCGGAAATGCACACAGACTCTCCTGGCCTGTTTCAGGACATCCTGTAAGCCGGGGTACCTGCCCAAGAACCGCTGCACCACCAGGTTAAGGACGTGAGCTACAAAGGGCACATGGGTCAGTTGTCCCTGTCGGAGGGCGGAGAGGAGGTTGGTGCCATTGTCGCAAACCACCATTCCTGGCTTAAGCTGGCGTGGCGTCAACCACCTCTCGGCCTGCCCCTGCAGAGCTGACAAAACATCCGCCCCAGTGTGGCTCCTGTCCCCCAAACAAACCAGCGCAAGCACGGCATGGCATCGTTTTGCCTGCGTACTTGCGTAGCCTCTGCAACGCCTACGGAGCACCGCTGGTTCTGAGGACAGAGCACTGGAAGAGGCCGTGGAGGAAGAAGAAGAGGAGGGGGTGGAGGAGAGAGGTGTGTCACAACCAATAGTAGCATTTTGGAGGCGTGGTGGCGGAACAACCTCCAATACTACTGCACCTTGTCCTGCATCCTTCCCAGCAGCCAGAAGAGTGACCCAATGGGCCGTGAAAGACAGGTAACGTCCCTGTCCATGCCTGCTGGACCATGAGTCAGCGGTAATATGCACCTTACCGCTGGCCGCCCTGTCCAGCGAGGCAAGGACATTGCCTTCCACATGCCGGTAGAGAGCCGGAATTGCCTTCCGTGAGAAAAAGTGGCGTTTGGGGACCTGCCACTGAGGAACCGCACATTGTACAAACTCACGGAAGGGGGCCGAATCTACCAACTGAAAAGGCAGCAGTTGAAGTGCTAGCAATTTAGCCAAGCTAGCATTCAACCGCTGGGCATGTGGATGGCTGGGAGTAAATTTCTTCCGCCGGTCCAGCAGCTGGGGCAGGGACATTTGTCTGCTATAATCGGACGTGGATGTACCACTAGCAGAGTTCCCGGAAGCACTTGGCTGTGACACACCTAATTCTACACCTTCATTCCTCTCAGAGCAGGTTTCAGAGAGGACTGAAGGTCTAGTGGGGTTGGAGATGCCAGCTGATGAGGAGCAAGGAGAGGTCCGCTTTGTTCTTTGGTGTGGGTCTTTGAGGTATGCTTGCCAACGAGCTGCATGGCAGGTCAACATATGTCTGGTCAAGCATGTGGTGCCCAAGCGGCTGATGTTTTGGCCACGTGAGATACGCTTGAGACATATGTTGCAAATAGCAGCGGTGCGATCTGATGCACTCGTCTCAAAAAAGGCCCACACCAAAGAACTTTTAGAATAACGCGCAGAGGAAGCGCTCTGCGCAGAGGAAGCGCTCTGCGCAGGCGGAGCTCTGCGGTGTGATTCAGTCGGTGTGCTGCCCCTAAGCTGGCCCCCGGAGGGCATCCTGCCTCGTTGGACATGTGCCTCCTCCTCCTCCTCCTCCTCCTCCCTCCTTCCAGGCACCCACGTGGAGTCAGTGCCCTCATCATCCCCTCCCTCTTCATCGCTGTAGCAAACCTGGCAGTATGCTGCAGCTTGTGGAACATTACTGCCAGATTGCTGTCCTTCTTGAGCATCCCCTCTCTCTGTGCTCACGCTACTGCCTTCCTCTAGCTGAGTGTCATCATCAGAGCCCACCAAACACTGGGCATCCTCCTGGAGCATGTACCCAACACTGTGCTCAAAGAGTTCAGGAGACTCCTCAGGAGGACGTGGTGGGTCTAGGGAAGGAGTCACTGATGATGACATTGAGAGGAGGGACGACGATGTGTTGGCAGCTGCTTTTCTACTACCCTGAGACTGGGTGAGAGAGGATGAGGAGGATGAAGAGGGCTTGGTCATCCACTCTACCAAGTCGTTGGCATGTTGCGGTTCAACATGTCCAGCTGCAGAAAAGAAGGACAAGCATGTCCCATGGCCACGTGCTGATGACAATGCACCGCGTCCCCGACCAGCACTGTTGTCTCTAGACACAGAGCCTGCTTGCCCTCTTTTATCGGCTCGCGCCTGTCTGCCTCTCCTTGCTGGCCTTCCAGACATGGTAATGGCCTGAAGGGAGTTGGGTAAAACAGTAGTTGGGTAGTTTATATTGTGCTGGAGGCACACAACACCCACTAACTCCTGCAGATGCCTTTTTTATAGAACAGCAGAGTTAAAGGGGTATATACAGATGTATACTGTGCTGTGCTGGAAGCACACACAACTTCCAATAACTCCAGCAGATGCCAATCGGGCCCAAATACAGAACAGCTATGTAGGTGGATAATAGCGGTATGTACTGGGTACAGAGCAGGCACACAGCACGCACTATCTCCTGAGTGACACTGCTGACTGCAAGCTCTATTGTTAAAGATGGACCACTAGCTATATAGGTGAGGTGAATATCACGGTGTATACTGCGGTCAGGGCACGCAGACAATAACAAGAAAACAGCAGAGTTAAAGGGGTATATACAGATGTATACTGTGCTGTGCTGGAGGCACACACAACTTCCAATAACTCCAGCAAATGACAATCGGGCTCAAATAGAGAACAGCTATGTAGGTGTATATAGTGGTATGTACTGGGTACAGAGCACGCAGACAGCACGCACTAACACTACTGACTGCAAGCTCTATTATTAAAGCTAGATCACTAGCTATATAGGTGAGGTGAATATAGTGGTGTATACTGCGGTCAGGGCACAGACAGTAACCACTACACAAGAGCAAAATAGTAAATCAGCCAAAAACGATTGGTGTGTAACTGTGTTGAAGGTACACAGAACACCCACTGCTTCAGATGCTAACAAACACTACACGAGGCCGCCTGAAAGGCAGCTTTATATAGTGTGGGGCGTGCACTACACAGTCTGAGCTATGATTGGCCACAGGCAGGATGCCTGTGGCCAACCATTGCTCTTCCCGCTACTGGCGCTGCGATTGGCCAAGCATGCGGGGTCACAGTGCATGCTTGGCCAATCGTGAGACAGCAATGCATTGCGCCATCGCAGTGCATTGTGGGCCACACGAATTTTGCCGCGAACGGCCCAAACGTTCGGAATTCGGCGAACGCACGAACGACCAATGTTCGACTCGAACATGCGTTCGACTCGAACACGAAGCTCATCCCTAGTGAAGACATTGTGCGGGTGAGAGTAAAAAGAGAACTCACGGTCGGTCGGGTGGTGTAGTCGCCAAATGTCATGAAGGTGGAGGGAACCCATTGTCGACGCAAGGCTCGTGGGGTTATTAGGGGCTGGGGGTGTGGCTAAGCGTGAAGACGAGGACCTATCATCGAGTAGGTGAAAAGTGGAGTTGAAATCGCCCCCTACTATTTGTGGAAGGTGGGGGGAACGCAGGAGCCAGATAGTTAACATGCTAAAGAATTGCTTTGTAGGATTATTGGGGGCGTATACATTAGATATTGCGAGCTCTTTGGACCCTATTCTGACCCTGATAGAGAGGAGTCTGCCCTGTTGATCTGCGTCTGTAGATAAGATCTTACAGGGAAGAGTCTTGTTGATGAGGATAAGTACTCCCGCCTTACGGCCAACGGCCTCCGAGCCAACTACATCACCCACCCATAGCTTCTTCATCTGGACAAAGTCGGCTGAAGAGAGATGGGTTTCCTGTAACAACGCTATGTCTGTTTTAATCCTTTTAAGGTGCCTCAGTACCTTCAACCTTTTGGAGGGGGAACGAAGCCCTTTCACATTCCATGAGACTATCTGAAGCATAATGGAGCGTTAAAGGGGACATAACAGGCACGTATTAGTATCATTAGTCTGGTCAGCCTAGAAAGCTGTAAAAGTGAAGACGGTAAATCATGGAGGGCCGACATGCCCTTTTGAGTGATAACAGCGAGTGAAGACTGCTGGTGAGCAGGCTTAGGGAGGGGGAAGAGGACGTGGAGTAGAAAGGGGGGGGGGGGGGGAGAGTGTGAATGCCAGGTGCATACATAAAGGAAGTTAACATAAACAATCACCAACTTCACTTTTTTCCGCATGGGGGTCACTGTGCAGATCAGCTCCCATAACCAAGCCCCATGTTTGATGCAGGTACTACCGCCCTACAAAAGGGGAATGAGGGTGTGCCATCAATCCAGGCCTGGTCCAGGGTTCGCAAGACGATCTGCACATATGATACCCTAGGGGAAAAGCAGTTGTAAACTTGTAAATACCAATTCAAGTAATAGTAAATGAGAACAGTAAAAGAAAAAAAAAAAGAAACATTCATCTGAGATGAGGAACATTATACATTGCGTAGGAGAACAAGGTACAGAGCGGGATGGCTCAAAGAGCCCTTACTTTACCCTTTTCCGATACTACCTGAGAAGTGTGAACGGCCCAGGAGGGGAACGGTTCAGAACGGGTCACTTCATCCAGGCGAGAGAAGGGCTCGAGTAGGGCCTAAGTTCCGGGAGAGAGTTGAGAGAACCTGCAGGGTATAAGAACCCTTCAGCGTGAGGTTTGAGCGTGCTGGACCGGGCCCGCAGCCCTGAAGCGCTTGGGAGAGTCTTTCCGTGGGCTTCTTTGGTCCAGGGCTCAGTTGACTGGAGCTGCCTTGGGTGTGGGGCTGAGATGAGGGCCCGAGCGTAACGATTTTAAGAAGCGGGTCGCCTCATCAGGGTCGTGAAACGAAAGTTGTTCACCGTTGGGCGCTTTGATCCGCAGAACCACCGGGAATGCCAGAGTGAATTTCAGTTGTCGTTGGTGGAGTTCCGTGCAGATGTGTTGGAAGGCCTTTCATTTCTTGGAAACATCCACCGAGTAGTCAGCAAAAATTAAGACTTTGGCCCCATCTATCTGAAGAGACCTGGATTGTCGATACTGCTGCAGAATGGAGGCTTTGTCTGAGTAATTGAGATATTTAGCTAATATCGGGCGCAGAGATTTGCGTTCTGAGTTGAAAGCTCCCACACGGTGTGCGCGTTCCACTGTAAAGGGCCCCCCGAGACCCAGAGCCTCAGGGATGCGGTGCGAGCAGAGTTCTGACAAGGTAGATTGGGGAAGCGATTCCGGAATTCCTACAAATCGCAGGTTGCTCCTCCTGGACCTATTTTCGAGGTCATCAAGCTTTTCCAGAATATATTTATTGGTTCTGTCCTGGGTCTGTTCCAGGGACTGTGTCTGATAGAGTTCTTCCTCTAAATTGGAGATGCGATTTTCAGCCTCATTCAATCTAGAAGTGTGTTCCCCTAATTTGGCTTGAAATTTCTGCATGCCTGTACTGATGGCTTTTTCCACTGAGGCAGCAATCATAGGGGAGAGGAGAGCAGCCACAGCCTGTGCCAATAGTTCTGTGTTACAGTCCTGTAATGGTGGAGGTAGCAGGGATTGCTGCATGTGGAGGGGTGAAACGGAGCCAGCCAGACGTGGATGGGCAGGAGACTGTGGGGGTGGTGTGTCCCTTAATGCTGTCTGGCCTGGTGTGTGTTTGCCTACCTCCATATTGAGTGCTGTCTCCTCTGGAGGGGCCGCGCAGGCCGGAGTTGAGTAGGCCGAAGCCGGGGCCTTGATTTGCGGCGAGGCCTGCCACGCGGTGGCGGCCGCGTACGATTGTGGCCCGTTTTTTTCTACAAACCGGTCCATCGTGGAGCCGGTGGGGTGGAGGAGGCTGCCGGTCGGATTTGCGGGCGAAATCGCCGTTAGAAATGCAGATTTTTGAGGCCGGTGTGCGGGAGCTGTGAGGGAGGACAGCTACTCCATGTGGCGCCGGAACCGGAAGTGTTGTCCCATTGATTTTAACGGGGGTTCTAAAGTTTCCGCGAATTTTCGCTCCGTTCGCAGGTTCTGGTACAAACCAAACCAGGAGGTGTTCGGCTCATTCTTACTGAAGAGATTGTTTTTTTTTGGTCCACAATTATGTCTTATAATTTCTATGGGTATAAGTAAGATATTGCACTTTCCGAAAATTAGCATCCCCAAAATGAATTAAAAAGAAGAAAGAAGAGAGAAAAAAAAAAACAACAACAAACAAGTTCAATAATGTACTTTTATTTTGCCAGCAGAAACAAAATTATGTACATTTACTAGCATAAAAAAATATATTTTCTACAGGATATATGGTTCTACATTTAGCAAAACTTTTAAGTCCTATAGACTTTAATGGGGTTCTAAATTCCGTGCAAATTTTCGGTCCGTTCCTAGGTTCTGGTGCGAACCGACCCGGGGGGTGTTCGGCTCAACCCTACCAATAACCAGCAGAAACCTGGGTGAGGAAATAACTTGTAATTGGATTATCTCATGGTGAAGAGCCCCTACAGCCATGGACAACAGAACCGTCTCATGAGTCACATGGGCAGGCTGTAGAGGTCTTCAGTCAAAAGCCTCAATGGCAAGTGGAGTGGCATGCAGCTACGAGTGCTGCGATACAAAGCCAGCATCAATGAACAGGCCTGCAGCCCCAGAGTCCATTAGAACCTGTATCTCGATGACCTACAGCCCAAGAAAGGGTGACCAAAACCAGATGCTTATCCTTCTGGATAACTGGGGACGAAACACGCCACCTAAGGTCTGTCCATGACAGGACCTCAAGGTTCGGGCATTCCCTGGGCGGGTAGGTCATACGCAGAGAGACACGTGAAGCCCAAGTGCATGGGTTCATCTTCACTGACCGACTCGGTACCAGAAAGCATGGGAGGGGAGGGAGGCACGAGTGGGACTGCAAAGCTCGGAGGAAAACGTACAGGAGGCTTCCGCAAGCGCTCTTTCAAAGAAAGTCTTTCTTTGAGTCTGGAGTCAATGAGGATGGCAAACGAGATCAAGCTCTCCAGCTCAGTGGGTATATCGCGGGCTGCTATCTCATCCTTGATGAAATCCGATAGACCATGAGAAAAAGGGCCTCATTGTTCCAAGCAACCTCTGCTGCCAGAGTATGAAATTCTATGGCGTAGTCGGCAACAGTTCTCATACTCTGTTTGATGGACATGAGGCACTTGGCAGCAGAAACGCAGCGTGCAGGAATGTTAAATACCCTTTTTTTTTTGTAAATCTTTATTTTGAAACAGTTTAACGGAAAAATACACTTAAGTATACAGTAGACAGGCGTGTCAGGACCAAACACAAAACAAATAAACTGTAGGAAACAAGGTGCCTCAGATTTCAAAGGAGGGGACAGGCCGGAGCCTGACCCCCCTCCCCTCTTCATACATGAGGTCGGGGAGGCATGGGACCGTCCCCCGACGGCCGCCCAGGAGAGGGGGGCCCAATCGCCTCCAGCTACCTCTCGCGAGCGTCCCCCAGGGGTGAAACAGGCCCACAGCAACCCCTCCGCCCAGGAGAGGCACACCAGTATGGGCCCCCCCGGACAGAAGGATTCCCCCTTGCCAGCTAAACAGGGCAGCCGCCGGACCAACTAGCCCGCAGGAAACCTAACGCTCCACCACATCTCAATACCACGTAGGTCATTAGAAAGCAACGTCTTGAAGTGTAGAATATAGAGAAGGAAGGTAAAAAAGAACAGTAGAAAGGGTGAGAGGGAGAAAAGAAGGGGTAAAGGGGGACTGGGAAGTGGGGTGAGGAAGGAGGGCGGAGCCTACCTGACATCCCTGAGAAGTGCAGCAGTCCAGCACCAGGCGAGTCTTAGCAGCAAATTTGTCTCTCCATCCATGGGGCAAGGAGGTGAAAAACAATTACTAGGCAATAATATCAGTGCTTGTGCGGGATCTCAAAGATGGTTCCGCTAGCTCCAGTAGAGCCAAATCCAGACTGGAGGTTGCGTATATAGTTTCAGACATGTAGGCTGTCCATGACTGCCATATGCTGTCAAACTTAGCCCTTGTACCTCTACAGGTTGCCACCCAATGTTCAGCTTCTCTAACGTCATTTACTTTTTTGACCCAGTCTTCCCATGTGGGAGTTCTGATCTGTTTCCAGTAGATCGGTATAAGACGTCTGGCCACGTTCAACAGATGCGGCAGAGGGCTCCTTTTGTATCTACCAATTGGGATTGGAGGGATGTGTAAAAGATAGTTGCACAGAGACAGTGGTACGTCTAAATGCAAGACTGCTTTTATGTGGGATCGGATGTCCGCCCAGTATGGCTTGATTCGTGGGCAATCCCACCAAATATGAAGGAGGGTGCCCAGTTGGCCACATTCTCTCCAGCACCGGTCCGATACCGAAGGGTAGATATGTGCTAAGTCTGCCGGCACTCTGTACCAGCGGGACAGGACTTTATAATTAGTTTCTTGGGTTTTGGATTCCATGGAGCTTGTGTGAGTGAGTTTGTATAGGTGGGACAATTGGGTGGTGGAAAAGTCAAGTTGTAGCTCTCTCTCCCACACCCATATGTACGTTGGTCTAGCGACCTTGGTAACAGAGCCAAGCAAGTGGTATAATTCCGAGATCATGTGGGGAGTGGGTTCGTCTTTTACAAAAAGACGTTCAAAGGGTGTAAGGAGCGCCTCATCTCTGATTGAGTGGCCGTGGACTTCAAAAAAGTGATGCAATTGCCTGTATCGCCAAAAATTCATAGTGGTCTGCGTGTGCCTGGTCTGCAGGGATTCGTAGCTGACCATTTGGCCGCCGCTGAGAAACTGTCCACAGCTGGCATTCCCGTCGTCTGCCCAGGGGCCAAAAAAAGCCATCCTTTCCCCCGGCGGGAACCACAGGAACCCCCCCAGCGGGGCAAGCGGCGAAACCGGGGGGGGGGATAGACCCAGTGTCTTTTTCATTTTGTCCCATATTAAAAGAGCCTGTACAGTTAGTGGGGTGGCATCTTCCGACAGCCCCCTATGTTCCAGTGACAACCAGGGTGCATAAGCCAAGTCTCTCCCAGCCAGCCATTTTTCCAAAGAGACCCACATTTTTGACTTAGCATGAAATTTCCAGTTAAGTATCCTCTGTAGGATAATAGCCCTGTGGTACTTCTGGATATCTGGAACCCCTAGACCCCCCGTCAGCTTCGAACGCCTCAGCAAGGTCATGACTATTCTCGACTTCTTTGTGTTCCACACAAATGCCGACAGTATGCTATTCAGTTGGGTAAAAAACAGTTTAGGGAGGGAGATGGGTATCATTTGTAGGAAAAAGAATACCCGGGGCAGGATATTCATTTTAATAATATTAATGCGACCTAACCACGTAAAAGCGGTTTTGGTCCACTGCAACAAATCCGCTTTGACCGTGTTTAGTAAGGGGGGGAAATTGGTGGCATATAAGGCATCAAAGACATGGCCCAGGTAAAGGGGAATGCTAATTGCAAATTTTCCGTGTGAGACGGGGTCAGGTGAATAGGTAAAATTTCCGACTTGGAAAGGTTTATCTTGAAATTGGATAACTCTCCGAAAGTCCTCAGCTCCTTCAACAGAACCGGCAACGAGATCAGGGGTTCAGAAAGATAGAAGAGCACATCACCCGCATATACCGACAGTTTGTGCTCCGTCATCCCTACCTTCAGGCCCCTAATGTCTGCGTTCACCCTCACTGTGCAGAGCAGTGGCTCTAGGACCAAGGCAAAAAGGAGGGGAGATAGAGGACACCCCTGTCTCGTGCCGTTTCGAATCGGGAACTGGGAGGAAAGCACCCCGTTCACCTTCACCTGTACACAGAGTAGAGTACAGGGCCATAATCTAGGACAACATACGCGTCCCCAGCCCCTGAGCTTCCAATACCGCCCGTAAATACGTCCAGTCGACGCAGTCAAACGCCTTTTTGGCGTCCGCTGAAAGGACGATACAAGGTTTAGGATTGGGACTGTTACGAGCCCAGTGAATGAGTTGAATTGCCCTGATGGAATTGTCTCTTGCTTCCCTGCCACGAATAAACCCTGTTTAGTCTGGGTGGATAATCTGGGGCATAAGACTCCCAAGTCTGTTTGCCAGGACTTTTGCTAGGATTTTAATATCGACGTTAAGGAGGGATATCGGGCGATAACATTGGGGGACGGTAGGATCTTTGCCCTCTTTTGGCAGCCCCGTAATGTGTGCCATCAGTGCTTCGGTTGGAATATGATTCCCCTCTGCGACGGAGTTAAAGTAGGTGCACATATGTGGTGTTAAGAGGGGCAGGAAAGTTTTGTAGTAGGTACCAGAGAAACCATCTGGTCCCGGGCTCTTGCCCTTGGGCAGGGACTTCATCGTTAGAGCAATCTCTTCCGGAGAGATTGGCCGCTCCAAGTCGACGCATTGTTCTACGCTTAGTGTAGGGACTCCCGCCAACGCGAGATATTCTTGAATGGCAGCAGACTTGGGAGGCTGACCTTTTGAGGGCGAGGCCGGGGAAAGGTTATAAAGTTAAGTGTAAAATTCCTGAAACCCTGAAGCAATTTTGTTGGATTGGACCGAGATGTCACCTGAGGGGGAACGGAGCTTCTGTACGTAGGATTGAGTATGTTTCTTGCGGAGGGCCCTAGCCAGCATACGGCCACATTTGTTACCATGCTCATAGTATTTGTGTGAAAGATGCCTGGCCTGCCTACTCGTGTGATGATCTAGTAAGCGTGAAAACAAGTCACGCAACTCAAGAAGCTTCTGCTTAGCCGCTGGGCCCCCCCCCCCCCCTTGCTTATGGGAGAGTTCTGCTGCTTGTAAGGTGGCCAGAACCCTGTTAAAATCCGCTTGGCGCATTTTCTTGATTTTGGAACCTATAGATATTAGTTCACCTCTAATCACGGCCTTGTGGCCTTCCCAAAGCACACCCGCACTTAGTTCATCCGAGGAGTTCTCCCTAAAATAGTGGGAGATGGTCTCCGACACCTTGGTAACCGCCGCAGAGTCATCCAGTAAATTTTCATTTAGTCTCCACGTCCAGGCCCTATGGGGACTAGAGGGTAGCTGAATGGTCACTCCAACCGGTGCATGGTCCGATAGGGTGATGCTGCCAATGAATGCCGTCTGCGGGAGCTCAAGCGTGGGATGGTCAACGTAGATATGGTCTATACGCGCGTACACGTCATGGACGGTCGAATAATAACTAAAGTCTCGCCCGGAAGGATGTAAAATCCTCCAGGTATCAAGTAAGAGGTGTGCCTGAAGTGATTTGCAAAAGTGTTTGAAAAAAACATGGGAGTGCGAGGGTCGGGTGCTCGAAGTGTCGAGCAGAAGGTCCGGGCTGACATTAAAGTCCCTGCCTAAAATCAGATAACCTGCTTTAAATTCTGTCAGTAGGTCAAGAGTATTGTCTAGGAAGGTAAGCTGATCAGAGTTGGGGGTGTAAAGGGAGGCGAATGTGTACATGCTCCCCGCTATGGTGCCCTTTAGGAAAATAAATCGGCCTTGAGGGTCAATTTTGCTATCTACTGGTTGAAAAGGGCACGTCTTGTGGAACGCTATGGCAGTGCCTTTGGATTTGGCCTTAGGAGATGTACTGTGAAACCATTGATTAAACATGTGGGTGGGCAACCTGGGTAGGGAGTGGCTGGTAAAATGTATTTCTTGTAGGAAGACCACTTGAGCCTTCAACTTTTTAAGTTCCCACCATAATTTGTTCCTTTTCCCCGGAGAACAGAGACCCCGCACATTGTAAGAAATTACCTGGAGTGTAGACGTGGGAGATTTGGAGGGTGGAGGAATGAGCGAGTGTCCCAACTCGCCTGGCGCAAGGACCGCAGCAATGGCAGGCTCCTAGGAAGGGAGGGAAGTAAGAAGGGAGAGAGATAGGGAGAGAAAAGACACAAGGAGTTATTACAAAAACACCAAAAACATAAAAGCAATACAGCTACAGCAATATTGAACAATGCAGCTGCTTGGTGGGGGATGAGGCCCATCCCACTATCCGGGGGGGCCCCAAGCCCCCTTCTAAAGTCCCAATAGGGAACAAAACCCATGGATGGGTGGCCTACGTGGGGAACGTGAACCAAAACAAGGGGGAGAGAGAAGGCCTCCGCCCCGCCCATCACATCTGAAAACAGTAGAACCTCAGTTCGGGGAAAAATCAGATCCATAAAAACAAAAAAATAAAAGGGGAGGAAAAAAGGTGAAACACAGTGTTGGCTGATTGCGTTTGGGGACGTGGGGTCTGGGCTAGCCCCATGAAAGAGTGTGTGCCCTGCCCCAGGTAGGGGCCACAGGACCGTGTTGGGGTCGTAGCAAACTTCAGTCCGGGGAGGGGGGGGGCCCAAAGGTAGCTACATAGGTGAAAAAGAAAAAATGAAGACAAAAACCAAATCCAACCCCCCCCCCCTCCCCGAGTGCCCCATAAAAAAAAAGGAAGAAAGGGGGTGCTATGGCAAATCTTCCTCCTATATTGGGAGTGAAAACAGTCTCTGCCAGGTAAGCCTAGTCTGAGAGTCGAACAGTCTCTAAGGCTGGAAAGAAGTCACCGGAGATTCTTGCCGCCACAGCAGCCGGGGCCTACTGCCACACAGGGCACATCTTGTTCCCCAGAACACCCGGGGGGGGGCTCGGGGTCAAAACATCATACTTGCAATTCTCATGGGGGGGCCCAGACACCATTAAGCACATCAGAGAAAGTCAGCAATCAGCTTTCCATCGTGCAGCCCAGGCCTAGCATCAGTCTCTGGTGATTGAAGGGGCCATGGAAGGGTCTCGGGTCGAACTGTGCCTTTCCCTCCTCTGGTGCTTGCGTGCGACTGTAGACCATCTCGGGGGGGAGGGGGGAATAGTCAAATTGCTCGGGGATCCTCTCCAATCCGGAAAGTCCACGGGCTCCAGCCCTAGAGAGGAAAGAAAGTGTGGAAGATCGTCCTTAGTGCGCAGGGTCACTTGCCTGCTATCTTTGTGCACATGCAGAGAGAAGGGGAAGCCCCAGCGGTAGGCCAATCCTGCGGCCTGGATCACAGAAAGGAGCAGACGGAGGGCTCTCCGTTGCATGAGGGTGCGCCTTGAGAGATCTTGATAGAAAGTCAGTCAAGCACCATCAAAATCATAAAAGGGCTTACCACGCACTTTTTGCATAATCCGGTCTTTGATAGTATATTTGTGAAGTTTACAGATTATGTCCCTGGGATTGTCAGTGTCTTGAGACGGGGGGGCACAGTGCTCTGTGGGCTCAGTCTATTTCAATAGGAGCAGTGGCTGGGAGGCCCAATATGTCTCTAAAGATGTCTGTCAGAGTGGGGACAATATCCCTGGAAGCAGTAGCCTCTGGGAGTCCTCTAATCCTAATATTGGCCCTCCTGCTGCGGTTTTCCACATCATCTAATTGCCCCAGCAGTACATCAAGCTGATGGTCCTGTGTTTGGCACCTAGATTGCAGCAGTGCAATGGTGGGTAGAGTCTCCTCCAGCTTCTCTTCCAAGGCCTCCACCCGGTGACCCAGGTGCGTGGTATCTGCTTTAAGTTGGGCAATATCAGCGGTAAAAGCCTTCTCTACTCTGCTAGTAAACCTTTCCAGGTCTTCTCTGATGGGGAGAGACATAATATGGCGGCGTATTGCATCATCTCTCATGAGGTCTGAGACCTCTGAGTGGCCATCCAGGGACCCGGGGGAGGCCGGGGGCTGAATCGCTCACTGATCCTGGGGAGGGCACCGGAGAGGCCAGGGAAGACGTTCCGGTCGGCTGAAGAGGCGCCGCTGTAGCAGGCTGTGAGGATTTCCCAGCTCTCTGAGATTTCCCGGTCGGCGCCATATTGGATCCGTCGTGGCCTTGTCCGTGGGGGCCCGGGAAGAACTGATTCAGCTGTCCCTGTCGCTTTTTAGTACCCTGCGGCGGTCGGGAAGACTGTCGGGAGCGTTGGGACATGGATCCCGGTGGCGGAAATCGTTTTTCACCGCTGAGGATAGCTATTGTATGCGGCGATGGAGCGGAGGAGAAGCACTTCCTCATTCCTCCATGGCCAGGACACGCCCATGTTAAATACCCTTTTAAAGGAGGCCACAAAATCAGGGTAACTCAAGACAACAGGTTTTTGCGTCTCCCAGAGAGGGTTTGCCCAGGCCAGGGCTCTCTCAGAAAGCAAAGATATCACAAAACCTACTTTGCTTCTGTCTGTGGGAAATGCCTGGGGCAGCATATCAAAGTAAATCTCAACCTGGTTGGGAAACCCTCTGCATTGAATTGTTTTGCTCCCAAATCGCTGGGGGAGCGGAGCAGAACCAGACATACCTCTTATAGAGATAATACTCAAGGCAGGTGCCTGCACAGAGATTGGCGCAGCAGCAGGGATGGCCTGAAACTCAGGTTGTACCGGAGCAGCCACAGTGGGGGATTCCAGGTGAGCCATGCGACTCAGGATCATTAGTAACGCTATGGCAAACTGATTCATGCAGTGATCATCCAGTCTGGAAAAAATATTACAGATTGACTGTATCTCCTGAACTCATGGCCTTCGCCTACTGTCAGAAACCAACAAAGGCAGAGATGAAGTGAGATGGACAGTCTTAAGTAGGCAGGTGAGACAAGCAGGATCAGGATCAGGAACAGCTGAATAACTGTGGAGAGAGATGAGAGCTGGTAATTAGCCGACAGCTGAGCAGCCAGCCCAGAGAAGGAAGGGCTAAGCCAGCCCTGACACCCTATCCTCCTCTGTGATTTCCATAGATGCTTTACCCCTGCTTTAAGCCTGGTGGTCCTCAGAGGGGGAGGGGTCATTGAGGAGGAGGTACTGTCAGGGCTGAGCTTAGCCCTTGCTTCTATGAGCTGGCCGCTCAGCTGACGACTAATTTCCAGCTCCTATCTCTCCGCAGTGACTCACCTGTTAATGTTATCTTGTTCGTCAGTCCTGCCTACTTAAGCCGTCCAGCCCAGATGATCTTTGCCTTCACCTTGGTCACATCTCTAAAGATGCTGTCCTATTTTCCCATTAAAGACTTGCTTGGCTGACATTCCTTCTAGTTCCAGATACTGCTTCAGACTCCAACAGTTGCAAAACTACAAGTATCACCATGCCTCTGCCTCTGGGTGTCATGCTTGTGGATGTCAGGGTCTTGCAATGCCTCATGGGCCTTGCAGTTCTACAACATCTGGAGGTCCGCTAATTGCACATCCCTGTACTACACTCATCTCTGGCTTCCTGACGTTTTGGCTTGTCTGACTATCCATTTTGGTTCCTGAACTCTGACTATATTTTTGGCTATGTTTACTCTGTTTGTCTTTTTTTATTATTATTAAACAAGTGAGATTTAACTTCTGTCTCAGTCTGATTCATGGTTTTTGACACAGGCGTTCTACAAGCATGAATTACACATCTCATTTCTCAACCACCTGTTACACTTTTTAAGGCCCTGGAGCACCAGGACAATGTAAACGCCCATAAAATTACCCCATTTTGGAAAGAAAACACCCCAATGTATAATCTATGAGGCATAATGAGTCTTTTGAATGGTTCATTTTTTTTTCCAGAAGTTGTCCAATTATAGAATAATGTGATACCACATGTGTGAGACTTTTACAAAGCCTGGCCACATACAGAGATCCAGCATTAAAATAGCACCTTCAGGCATTCTAGGAGCATAAATTGCACATCTAATTTCCTGACAACCTATCATTTTTGAAGAGTCTTCATATTTCTTTTTTTTCTCAATAGATTTTTGTTGACAAATTTTAAATGTTATAGATTCAGAGAATATGTACAGCTTATTTCTCAACAAGACATATTTCAGGGCGGCATAGTGGTGTAGTGGTTAGCACTTTCACCTAGCAGTAAAAAGGGTCACTGGTTTGAATCCCAACCACGATACTACCTGCCTGGAGTTCGCATGTTCTCCCTTTGCCTGCGTTGGTTTCCTCCGGGTACTCCAGTTTCCCCCCACACTCCAAAGACATGCAGGTAGGTTAATTGTCTTCTGTCCAAAAGTGGCCCTAGTATATGAATGGGGACCTTGGATTGTTGGATCCTTGAGGGTAGGGACTGATGTGAGTGTGCAATGTACAGGGATAGGAACAATTGTAGACACTCACTCGGGTTGAACTGGATGGACTGGTGTCTTTATTCAACCTTACTAACTATGCAACTATGTAACAGTAACATAGGCTATCAGAACATCTCATCAAATGTCAAAGTAGTTGGTATATGGCAAACACATTAAATCAAGGATTGCAATGAGCAATGCAGAATAACATATAGATTAACAACAGAGGTGGTCTGATATGTAGGTTTGCTACTTAGTTTGAAAGAGGGAGGGGATTCCTCCACCCATACACCCCCAGTGCAAGACTGTGTCCATGTGAAGGTACCCCTCAGCCCCCTGCAAGATAACCTTCAAGGTTCTGTGTCCGGATCAATAGATATGACAGGGCCTTCATATTTCTAACACATAGCATGTATATACCAAGAATTACACTCCAAAATAAATTCTATTGCGGAAAGGGTAAAAAAACAAAGCATTTTCCATAGAATTTGTCCAGGCAGACACAGCCAGCATAGCCATCATTTTGGACCTGGTACACTGCTACCTGCAGACACTCATTATTGTACTGCTCTCCAGCCCTTCATAAACATACCGCCTCTTGCTACAGCTAATTATTTCCATAGTCCAGGTAGCAGGCAGAGGTATGTGTCTGTCCTCCAGAGTGGGAATCTGAGTGTTATCAAGAAAATTATCTATTATGTGTTGGGATGGGCGGTTCTCTGTATAGAGATTGATAGACGTTTTGAAATTCCCGCATAATGTGTTGGGGGTTCTGGGACAGGGTGCCTCTGTTAATTCTAATTTTTGGGAAGGCCAGGGATCTGAATTTCAGCAAGAGCCTGCCCACGAGCATAGAGCCAATTTTGTCGCTATGGCAGTAAGATTGGAATCTACTCCCAACGCAGCCATTTTTCAGCCTTTGTAATCAAGGCAAGGTTTAGGGCTGTGCGAGCCACATCTAGCTTCGCTGTGGGAACTGAACTGGGGTTAGCTTTGTGTTTCTTAGCTAATGTGGGAAACTCATTATCTAGTTTAGTTATATCTGCACTGTTTGCCTTGTTGATCTGGGAGGCTATTTGGACTAGCTGTCCTCTGATAACAGTCTTATGTGCCGCCCAGAGGCAGGAGGGACTAATGTCAGGGGTGTTATTTGTGTGGAAGTAATTCTGGATATTGTTTTTCAATTTCCTTAGCTCTTATCGGGTCATTCAGGATGGACTGGTTGAGTCTCTAGTGCTTACAGGGTCTTTGGCCTGCTGCAGGGTCAGAAAGACCATAGAGTGGTCCGACCAGACGGCGTCTTTAATATAGGACCTAGTAGTCAATGTGACTTAAGCTGATACAATGAAGATGTGGTCTATCCTTGCAAAGGATCCATGTAGGCTTGAGTAATGTGTAAAATCCCACAAAGTCGGGTTAACTTCCCTCCAAATAGCCACCAGGCCGTGATGGAGTATGAGTTTGGCTATTTGCAGGCTCTGTTTCGTGGGTTTAGTGAGACGTTTGCCGGGGGGGGGGTGACTTGTCTAATTCCTGATCAAAAGCTGTATTGGAGTTTCCTCTACCATACCCCTCATTGGGGTCAGGGTTTTTAGCATGTTTTGTAAAAAGGCTAGTTGACCTTTGTTGGGGGCATAGTACGAGATGAGAGTACAGTTGGGCATCCAGTTACCCCACTACTAGGATATACCTTCCTTCAGGGTCCCTAAGCTCTGTTTTGAGGGAGAATTTGCACCTGTAGGATATAAAGATGCCCACTCCCTTAGACATGTCCTCAGCATTGGACAGAAAAAAAAGAGGGGAATTTGAAGTGGATAAAGGATGGGCAGTAGCATTTAGGAAAATGCATTTCCTGTAGAAGGACAACATCCATCTTTTGAGAATGCGGGTATTGGAAAACTTTACGCCGCTTGGCTGGGGAGTTCAATCCTTGAACATTATGGGAGACTACCCTAAGGGGGAGTTGCACTGGAGGGGGTAGTTAGCCATTGAGCAGAGGGGTGAACCACACTGGTGTACCAGTAGCACTTACCGCCAAGTCTCCATGGGCTCCAAGGCAGTCCATCCACCAGATAAGAACCTC
Source organism: Lithobates pipiens (assembly GCF_037356315.1). Classification (NCBI taxonomy): domain Eukaryota; kingdom Metazoa; phylum Chordata; class Amphibia; order Anura; family Ranidae; genus Lithobates; species Lithobates pipiens. The sequence goes on along the minus strand of NW_027507686.1, from coordinate 128,883,159 downwards.
TGAGAATGCCTGTGCATGTCGGGGGATTCCCCCCCCCAGTAGGCTTATGCAAAAGAACCACAATTAATACATCTTTGGGGAAAGGAGAAAGAGAGAGAGGAAAGAGAGACGGGGACAAGGGAGTCTCCCATAGAATGGAGGGGATAGTGTCCCCAATCTGTAAGAATGTATTACACTATAATCCCTCCATAAGTAGGGATCAGTCCTGTCAAGAGAAGGGTACAATACCTGTTATGCTAGACAGATGGTGCATAAATACCACCCCAGAAGAGAGGCCTCATGCAATAGATGTTTTTTTAGATGTTAGGGCACTAGGCCCTTCAATATCACGGGCACCTCAAACAAATAGTGCCCTAAGGCAAAGACAAATAGGAAAATGGAGGAAAAAAAATTAACAATAATATTTCCTTGTAGCAAAAAATTAACCTGGATCAGTTATTGGGTCCTGTGGGTATGGGGAGATTGGGCAAAAAACAAAAAAGAAGGGAGGGGGTAGGGGGATTAGGGACACCAATGGGGGGAAAGAGAGGAGGATTGGGGTAGAGGAGCAAAGGTTGGAAGGGGGGGGGTCATGGGGAGCGGGGCACATCAAACTATTTCAAATTAAGTGAATAAGATCAAGGGATTGGCCAGGCACAAGGACTAGCCCCCCTCTATCCCTCCATGTACATTAAAGCAGCATGGTGGAGCAAATGGGGGAAATCCCGAGTCAATGTCCTCCCAAAGGCAGGAACCCCATGAGACTGTCTCAGCAGAGGCGCCACTGTACATCTAAGACATACTTATCTCACAAAGCTCTGTTAGGGAGATCATGTCCTTCCAACAAATAGCAGGGAAGAACAAAGAAAAAGGAGGAATGGTGAGCCATCATTCTAGGTGGCTCAAGGAGGTACGGTTTCCTTGGACTTCTTGGATCTGGCAGACTTCCAAACCAGGTGTAAAGGGCTAGTTTGGAGTTGTCTCTTTGCCAAGTTGGTAGTCGGTCCAGGCTGAGGATTATTCAGATCATGGAGGATGAGGCCTAGCTTTAACAACGTTTTTTCTCCTTCCTGGAAGGATTCAAACGTGTATGCTTTGCGTTTAAATAGTTTAAGTCGGAACAGGAAGAGCCACCAGTATTTAATTTCTTTGTCCATCGGGATTTGGAGCAATGGTTTTAGGGCTCTCCATTTTTGGATGGTGGAGGGGGGTAAGTCCACAAAAAATTTGCATCTGGTGGCCCTGAAACACAAGCTTAGACATGGCTCACGATTTACGCATCACCTCCTCCTTGACAGAATAGAAATGTGGTTTTATCACAATATCTCTGGGGAGGCCATCAGCCCTCGGGGGGGGGGGGTCTAAGCGCTCTGTGAGCCCGGTCCAGCTCCAGTCTATGCTGTGGAATGTCAGGGAGTAGATCCTTGATAAAAGTGCGTATTGTTTCAGGGACATCTTTAGAAGATTCCAGGAGCCCCCTTGCCCTGAAATTATATCTCCTATTTCTGATCTCAGGGTCATCAATTTTAGCCTCGATTCGGTCCTGTAGGAGCTGGACACAGTCAGTATTTTGGTTTGTTCTGGCAATAGTGGCTTCTAGGTTGGTTTCTATGATCTCCATGCAGGTTCCTATGGTCTGGAAGTCTTCCTTAATATCACTTGTGATCTTGTTTGCAGTGTTATACTGTCCCCTGTTAAGAAGATCTGCCACATTCACTGTCTGTGTTAGACCCGAGTCCCCAGGCTGTAGTGGCTGGTGGAGTTGAGGAGGGCCAGCATCCATGGGGAGAAGTCCAAGTCAGTCAGGGACTGTTCTATGAGGGATTCGGTGGAAGCAAGGGATGCGGGTTCCAGGGGGGGGTTACTCTCTATGAATCCCTGCCGCAGCATGGAGGAGGAGGATCCGGCCTGTACACTGGTGAGGCTAGCATTTGCTGAGCGGTGTGGCGCGGCAGCCATCTTGGATGTCCTCAAATGCTGGCTTCAGACTTCTCCTCACTGCGCCCGAGGAGGGGGGGGGGGGGCTGATGCAGGCAGAGATCATGGATGTCCTTGGCGCTGGAGGGCCCCGAGCTGCCGGGGTGGGACAGAGCTCCCAGACTAAGCGTCTATTTCAGGGGCCGCTGCACATCAGCCCTGGCCCATAAACAATTTAAACTCCTCCAGAGTCAAATCTCTCCACTCAAACGGATGGGCTTATGATGATTGGGGGTTGTTGGCAATATGCTGCTAGGCATATAAATTGCTCTGTGCCATGATGAATTGCAGCAAAGTGTCAGGCAAAAATAAATAAAAACAATCGATTTCTGTGAAATTTGGGGTATTGGCCTGCACAACTGGCTGTGCAGTGACAGGGGGAATTATTTCTGATCCCGAATCGGAAGGCAGCCATGTTGAGTTGGCAAGATCATCTGGGAGATATGTAGCAACCCTGGCTCTTGGGGGACATGGCACTCCAGTGCTGGTAGTTGGGGGCTTTGAAGTTCCTGCCCTGGTACTTGGATCTGATGTGGCAGCGCTGGTATTGGGCCTAGACATTTCTTGTGGTCTTTTGCTGGCAGCAGCACTGGTACTGGGCCTTTGTTCTTGGGGTCTATGGCTGGTGGCAGTGCTGGTACTGGGTCTGGGAATTCAATTCCGATATATATTGTTGGTGGCTGCCTGTTTTCCAGAGCGTCATGCCCTTTTAGGAGGGATCCATTCTTCCTCTGATTCATTTGCCGATCCACTATTGATCGGTTCAAATGCTGAATTTGATTCAGAATCAGAATTGGCATTTGAATCTGATGAGAACTCCCTCCTCAGTCATGGAGAGGATCTGGAATGCCTCCTCGCTGGTAAAAACTGTTTTGGACATTTTTCTGATGGGCTGTGTGACGGGTGGCAGCTGACGGTCACTGATGGGCTGTGTGATGGATGACAAACGAGTGGCAGGTGATGTTCACTGATAGTTGACAGGTGATGGTCACTGATGGGTGATAGGTGACAGGTGATGGTCACTGATCTGTGATAGGTGACAGGTGATGGTCACTGATGGGCGACAGGTGACGGTCACTGGTGGGTGACGGTCACTGGTGACAGTCTCTGATGGTGACCGGTGCACTTTATGGGACTGATAGATGACAGATGAGGGTGATGGATGGGACACTGATGACGAGCACTGACGGGTGACTGATGAGTGAGAGGCGATGGTCACTGATGGGTGACAGTTGCACCACTGATGGCAGTCTCTGATGGTGACAGGTGCACTTTATGGGCACTGATGGGTGGCAGGTGCACTTTTATAAGCACTGATGGGCACTAATGTGGTGACTGTTGGGTGACAGCTACAATTGGAGGGGGGGGATGTGACAGGTTCTCCTTATTTGTGTGGTGTTGGTGCAGACACTGACACCACACAGATCGGTAACTCACTGCTCCTGGCTCTTCTCTGCTCACACTGGAAACGGTGTAAGGAGAGAAGAGCCGGTAACAGCTAGTAACCGCTTTGTGCTTACATTTAGTGATCGGCTGTGAACGGATCACAGCCGATCACGTGGTAAACAGCCACCAGCCATTGGCTGCTTACCCTTGTCGGTGACGAGCAGTGTTCCTGGGAACACGCTGACACCGACATGACCATGCAAAGCACTCCCGATCGCGTGCATGTGCCGTCTGCAAGAGGGGGTGCCATTTGTGATTGGCCGTGACGTAATCACGGATGATCACATAGTAAACATCCATGCCCAATGGCTGGTCACCCCTGGCGGTGAAATGCTGTGTTTCGGGGACACGTTGCCACTGACAGTGCAGGACTGCACGCACAACGATCACACGCATGCCCTGTTTGAATAGGCCGACATCATATGACATCGGCCCAGGACGAGAGCTGCACCACCCCGCCATCATATGACGGTGGGTGGGCAGCAACTGCTTAAACTTGATGTCTGCCAGCGACCCGCGATCATGGTACACAGAGGCAAAATGGGGATCTGCCTATGTAAATAAGGCGGATCCCCGTTCTGTCAGGGGACATCATTGAGATCTGTTGTTCCAAGTAGGAATGACCTTGCAGTTCGCCCGGCGGTCGGTTCGCGGCAAATTTTGCGCGTTGACGATTTTCCAAACCGGCAAACTTCTGGCGCTGTTCGCATGGCGGACATATGCGTTTACATTGTGAAAGAACTTTGACCCATGATGACACATCCCCTACCTTATAAATAGATCTGATCTGGCGGCCATTTTACATTATGTCTTTTGTCAGTGTAGGGAGAGGTTGCTGTGTGTCAGGAAGATCCTTCTCACAGGCATCCGAGCGGCGTAAGTCGCAGAAGATCTTCTGTGCGGTTTGAAGAGCGTTACCGCGGTCGGCAGTGCGCGCGTGCGCGTGCACGCGGGAGCGTGCGCGGCCGTTTGACGCAATTGGCGCCAATGGCGCTATTTAAAGTGGATCCTTGCTTCACTGCCTTGCTGCCTGATCAACAGCGTTCCTGTGTATCCTGGTATCCTGTATCTGAACCTGAATCTGAGTCCGTATCCTGATCCGTATTGAACCCAGCTTGTTCCTGACTTCTCTATTTGCTGCCTGCCCCCGACTCTGGCTTTGTACCTGACTACTCTTTTGGATTATGCTTCTGTACCTGATCTGCTCGCCTGTGCCTGACCTGGACTGTAATACTACCCTTTATCTGTCAGTTGCCTGTTTTGCCGCTGCTGTACTACAGGACACCTCCCGGTCCACCACCGTACCCGGCTGTTGCTCTCTCTGTGCCCTGTTGCCTCCTACCTCTTGCTGCGGACTACTGGACTCTTCCCACTTTCCGCCGTATCCTGTTTGCACCTGCATCCGCTGTCGGACTACAGAACCCCTCCCGTTGTTCGCTGTACCCTGCGATCACTTGCATCCCGTTGCCGGACTACAGGAATCCTTCTGCTGTCTGCTGAACCTTACCTTTGCCTGCATCCCGCTGCTGGACTACAATACACCTCCACCATCAACGGTCTGCTGCTTCTTACATCTACCATCCAGTCAGGCACTTGTGCCCCTCTGTGCTCCCGAGCCCCTGTCATCACTACCAGGGTCTCTCGAGTCAGAGGTCTACGAGAAGCCACTCCCTGCACTCCGGGCTCTGCCTTAAGGTACGTGACAGTATCGGGCAGCCATGTCTGAGCCCACACAGGGAGATTCTGCTATGGATGATTTATGCCGTCATCTTGCTGGACTTACCCAGGCTGTTAAATCTCTACAAGAAGGCTATTCCCGGTTGGAAGAGCATGTCCAGGTCTTATCTACCACAGGCCCTACCGTGCCGGGAACTTCTTCTGCGCCATCAGTGGTTATGATGCCCCTGAGCCTAAGGTCCCAACTCCGGAGAGGTTTTCGGGAAATCGCAGCAAGTATAGAGCTTTCCGCAATGCCTGTGAACTATTTTTTGCACTTCAACCCAGAACTTTCTCTCTTGAATCCACTAAGGTGGGTTTTGTCATTTCCCTCCTACTGGGTGAGCCCCAGGCATGGGCCCACCGCCTTTTGGAGCAAAAGGATACATGCCTTAACAACCTGAATACCTTTTTCCAAGCAATGGGTTTGCTCTATGAGGATCCTCAACAAGCGGCCACTGCGGAAGCAGCGTTATATTCTCTTCAGCAAGGCCGTAGAGCGGCAGAGGACTATGCATCCGAATTCCGGCGCTGGAGTTCCGATACTACCTGGAACGATGCCGCTCTACGTTACCAGTTTCGCATGGGACTCTCTGAACCTTTAAAAGATGAACTGGCCCGGGTTGGTATTCCAGCAACACTTGAAGCCCTTATTAATCTCTCCATCCAGATTGACAGACGCCTGAGAGAACGGAGAGCAGAACGCACTGCCGGGCCTTCCCGACCAGTCTGGATGTTACCCCGTGTTCCAAACCCCCCTGCACATCCTGCTGCTGACACTCCTGAACCCATGCAACTGGGCTTACTTAGACCAACTCTCACTACCGAAGAACGACAACGCCGGAAGCTCAACAATCTGTGTCTTTACTGTGGGGAGCCCGGACACTACGTGAGATCCTGTCCTGCCAAATTCCGTAAGCACTTTTCTTTGTCTACTCCTGTTTTACCTGCTGTGCCTAGTAATGCTACTCACCTGGCTGTTCCCGTTTCTCTTCAGCTTCCCGGAGGGAACATTCAAGTCATCGCGATAGTTGATTCCGGAGCGTGCAGTGGGTTTATGGACTTGTCGTTTGCCTGAAAATTCCAAGTGCCCTTACGGCCCAGGGCGAAGGGATTGACTGTACACCTTGCCGATGGATCAGCTATCAAATCTGGGTCGGTGACACAAGAGACGCTTCCTTTGACTGCCACTATTTCTGGTAACCATCAGGAACAACTCTGCCTGGACATTATTGAATCTCCCCTTTTCCCTATCATACTGGGTATGCCCTGGCTTCGGGCACACAACCCGCAAATTGACTGGTCCACCGGAAACATTAACTTTTTCTCTCCCTATTGTTGTCAGCACTGCCTCCAAGAAGCAATTAAGGTCTCACCCCATTTAATGTGTATGGAGATCGATGTTGAGACTCGCCAGTGTGTTCCTGAGGCCTACCATAGCTTCTTGGACGTGTTCAACAAGAAGGGGGTGGAAACACTTCCCCCTCATAGACCCTATGATTGCCCGATTGAGGTCCTCCCCGGAGCTGAAATCCCTTTCGGGAGGATTTTCCCCTTAACGGAAGTGGAACTGGAGACTCTCAGGACTTACATTGATAACAATCTGAAAAAGGGGTTCATACGCCCTTCTACTTCCCCAGCAGCGGCAGGAATCTTTTTTGTAGAAAAGAAGGACCATTCTCTGCGCCCTTGTGTCAACTATCGGGACTTAAATAAAGTTACAGTCAAAAACCGGTACCCATTGCCTTTGGTGCCCGAATTATTTCAGCGCCTCGGATCAGCCGTTATCTTCACAAAACTGGATCTTCGCGGAGCCTATAATTTGGTCCGTATCCGAAGCGGGGACGAATGGAAGACTGCCCTCCGCACCCGCTTCGGACACTTTGAATATCTTGTAATGCCCTTTGGGCTATGCAACGCTCCTGCGACTTTCCTGCATTTTGTGAATGATATTTTTAGAGACTATCTCGACCTGTTTGTCATAGTATACCTGGACGACATTTTGATCTTCTCCCCCTCTCTGCCCGCTCACAGGGATCACGTTAAAAAAGTTCTTACTCGGCTTCGTCAACACGGCTTGTACGCGAAACCTGAGAAGTGCGAGTTCAAACGTCGCAGCATTCAGTTTCTGGGGCTGATTATTTTGGTGGATGGAATCAAGATGAATCCGCCAAAATTTTCCGCCATCCTGGACTGGCCAGCCCCTACTGATAAGAGAAGAATTCAACGTTTTGTGGGGTTTGCGAATTTTTATCGTAAGTTCATCAAGGGTTTTTCTACGATCATCGCCCCGATCACAAGATTAACCAGACAGGGTATCAAGTTCCAGTGGACTCCGGAGGCTCAGGCTGCGTTCTCCTCCCTTAAAGAGCAATTTGTGTCAGCATCTGTCCTGAAGCACCCTAATTCTGCGCTACCCTACATCCTCGAGGTGGATGCATCCGAAATTGCAGTGGGGGCAGTTCTCTCTCAAAGACAGGGCCCCAAGGCCTTATTGCATCCGGTGGCGTTCTTCTCACGTAAGTTGTCTGAAGCGGAGAGGAATTATGATGTCGGGGACAGGGAGCTACTCGCTATCAAAGCTGCACTTGAGGAATGGCGCTATGTCCTGGAGGGAGCAGCTCATCCCATTCTGGTATACACTGACCACAAGAACTTAGAGTACTTGAAGACTGCTAAGAGGCTGAAGCCGCGTCAGGCCAGATGGGCACTTTTCTTTATAAGATTTTCCTTCCACATTACCTATAGGCCCGGATCAAAAAACACCAAACCCGACACGCTGTCTTGGATGTTCAGCGAACCCGAAGTTCTTCAATCTACAGATACCATCCTTGCACCCGGAAATTTCCTTATGCTCCAGGAAGATCTTTTATCCCAACTCAAGCAAGCTTCATCTTCGGCTTCGCACCCATCAAACACCACCCTACACTCCAGCAATGATTTGTTATGGCATGAAAATAAAATCTACGTGCCCCAACAACTACAGGTTGCTGTTCTCAAATCTTGCCACGACCACAAACTGGCCGGCCACTTTGGGGTACACAAGACCGCCGAACTTCTCCAACGCACCTTCTGGTGGCCTCAGCTGCTAAGAGACTGTAAGCTTTATGTAGAATCATGCATCACCTGTACCCAAAACAAGGGTAGCAAGACCAAAGCCTGGGGGTTGCTGAAACCACTTCCCATTCCGGAAAGACCTTGGAGAATGATTTCCATAGACTTTATTGTAGAATTACCACCGTCAGAAGGCTATACCACTATCTTTGTGGTGGTTGACAGATTCTCCAAAATGGCTCACTTTTTGCCCATGAAGGGTACACCTTCTGCTCCTGAGACCGCAAGGATCTTCATTAAGGAGATAGTAAGGCTCCACGGTATACCTGCAAACATTGTTTCCGATCGTGGGGTGCAATTTACATCGAAATTTTGGAGAGCTTTGTGTAAGTCCCTGAAAATTGACCTTTCGTTCTCTTCTGCCTACCATCCCCAGACCAATGGCCAGACCGAACGAACAAACCAGACCCTTGAGCAATATTTGCGTTGTTATTCTTCTTTTTCGCAAGACGATTGGGTATCCCTTTTACCACTTGCCGGGTTCGCCTACAATAACTCTGTTCATTCTGCAACAAATCAAGCTCCCTTTTTCGCGAACTATGGTTTTCACCCTCTGTTCTTATCAACCAACATTCCAGAATGTACGGTTCCGGCGGCTCAAGAAACTTTGAACTTTTTCTGCACCAATAACAAGCTGCTTCAAGAGACGATGGCAAGGACCCAAGAACGCAACAAGGCGGTTTTTGACAAAAAGAGGAGAGGGGAGCTCGATCTAAAACCCGGGCATTTAGTTTGGCTGTCTACCCTGAATTTGAAATTGGCATGTCCATCCGGAAAACTGGGCCCAAGAATTTTGGGTCCCTTCCCAGTAACCAGGAAAATTAATAATGTGGCTTATGAACTGAAATTACCGGAATCACTTCGTATCCACCCAGTGTTCCATGTGGCCCTTCTAAAACCTTCAATCCAGGATCCCTTCATTGATCGGAACGTTGGTCCCCCTGAACCTGTGCTTATTAATGGTGAGGAGGAATTTGAGGTTGAAGCGATTTTAGATTGCAGAAAGAGACGCAACCAAGTTCAATATCTGGTGAAGTGGAAGGGGTATGGGCCAGAAGAAAACTCCTGGGAACCAGAGACTGGTATCCACGCCAAGAGGTTGGTTCTGGCCTTCAAAAGATCTCACCCAGGTAAGATGTCCCAGTTGGGCACCGGAGGCTGCCCATTGGAGGGGGGCAATGTCAGGAAGATCCTTCTCACAGGAATCCGAGCGGCGTAAGTCGCAGAAGATCTTCTGTGCGGTTTGAAGAGCGTTACCGCGGTCGGCGGTGCGCGCGTGCGCGGCCGTTTGACGCAATTGGCGCCAATGGCGCTATTTAAAGTGGATCCTTGCTTCACTGCCTTGCTGCCCGATCAACAGCGTTCCCATGTATCCTGGTAACCTGTATCTGAACCTGAATCTGAGTCCGTATCCTGATCCGTATTGAACCCGGCTTGTTCCTGACTTCGCTATTTGCTGCCTGCCCCCGACTCTGGCTTTGTACCCGACTACTCTTTTGGATTACGCTTCTGTACCTGATCTGCTCGCCTGTGCCTGACCTGGACTGTTATACTACCCGTTATCTGTCAGTTGCCTGTTTTGCCGCTGCTGTAATACAGGACACCTCCCGGTCCACCACCGTGCCCGGCTGTTGCTCTCTCTGTGCCCTGTTGCCTCCTACCTCTTGCTGCGGACTACTGGACTCTTCCCACTTTCCGCCGTATCCCGTTTGCACCTGCATCCGCTGTCGGACTACAGAACCCCTCCCGTTGTTCGCTGTACCCTGCGATCACTTGCATCCCGTTGCCGGACTACAGGAATCCTTCTGCTGTCTGCTGAACCTTACCTTTGCCTGCATCCCGCTTCTGGACTACAATACACCTCCACAATCAACGGTCTGCTGCTTCTTACATCTACCATCCAGTCAGGCACTTGTGCCCCTCTGTGCTCCCGAGCCCCTGTCATCACTACCAGGGTCTCTCGAGTCAGAGGTCTACGAGAAGCCACTCCCTGCACTCCGGGCTCTGCCTTAAGGTACGTGACACTGTGTGGAGCAGGGACAGACTGTAGTGACACAAATTGCTAGCTATTAGGTCCACAAAAGTCCTTTTAAGGACTGGTATAGGTGTACAGTATATAGAGTTCTGGTGCACTGCTGCTGATTGCTGAGTGCACTGCTGACCGATTATGCAGCTGTCTTTTGTCAGTGTAGGGACAGGACGCTGTGTGGAGCAGGGACAGTCAGTTTAATCACTAGCTATTACTATTAGGTCCACAAAAGTCATTTTAAGGACTGGTATAGGTGTACAGTATATAGGGTGCTGGTGCACTGCTGCTGACTGCTGTGCTGCTGATTGCTGAGTGCACTGCTGACCGATTCCGCAGCTGTCTTTTGTCAGTGTAGGGACAGGACGCTGTGTGGAGCAGGGACAGTCAGTTTATTCTCTAGCTATTACTATTAGGTCCACAAAGGTCCTTTTAAGGACTGGTATAGGTGTACAGTATATAGGGCTGTACACGTATAATATACTTTCTTTCAAATATAGCAAGCCTATTATACTTGACTGCTGACCGATTCTGCAGCTGTCTTTTATCAGTGTAGGGACTGAGGGACAGTCTGCAAATCACTAGCTACTAGGTCCACGAAGGTCCTTTTAAGGACTGGTATAGGTGTACAATATATAGGGTTCTGGTGCACTGCTGCTGACTGCTGTGCTGCTGATTGCTGAGTGCACTGCTGACCGATTCTGCAGCTGTCTTTTTCTTTCAAAGTTTTTATTGGTTACAAAAGTATACAATCAAGAAAGAAGTACCAGTAATATCTCAAGATAGACATCAAAGACTGATCGACCTTCAGCGAAACAAATATTATGAACAATGAAGCAAGGCCGTGACCCCAGGGGGTCCCAACTCAATACAAATAGAAAGAGGGAACATAACATTAACAGTACATGCTGTATGACTATAAAAGTCCCTGGCTATCCCAAGGTCAGGAGGACCAGAGGCCCTAGGGGCCAGCCCAGCACCCCTTACGGGAACTTGCTGTGCAAGGCAAGCCCAACCCAGGCCCCCCCGCCCCCCCGTATCCAAAATAATACCAGAAGGGTCTGAGGGATTAGTGAGGTTATAAAACCGGATTAAGACCTACATAGATAAGGCCAATACACTCTTGAGACCAGTCAAAAAAAGAAAAAAAATACCGTTATCTTCAGAATCTATCATGAGATTAAAATGCTATGGGTCTGAAAGAAGACGAAGACAGGGGAACAGTGGGGTGAAGGGACCCAGAAGAGAGTAGAAAAGACAACGAAGGAAAGATAGAGATGGCTGATAAACACCCGGTGGGTGTCAACAGATAAGAATCGCCTGGTATATTTGACAGGAGGAGGTGTTCATCATGTAGAGGGGGTAAAGCCGAGGTAGGGGAAGGAGAAGAGAGCCAGTCGACAGAGCCAGTGCCAGGACCTAGGCGCCCAAAAATCCAGATTACATCATATGCCAGTGATGAGGGAGATGCCCACATGTTGGGCCCATGGTTCCCAGACTAATTCGAATTTGTCTTTATAGTCTAATAAAATGCTAGTCAATTTCTCCTGGGTCATAATCCAAGATATTTTATGTTTGACTGCCCGATGGGAAACCCTGGGCTGTTTCTAGGATTTGGCTATGGTGACCTTGGCTCCAAGCAGCATAAAGTGGATCAAGATGCTAGTATACTTGCCCGTTTGTGGGATGGGGCCATTCAGGAGAGCCACTGAAGGGGTTCTAGGAATCTGAGTTTTTGTTACCTGGTAGATTAGGTTGAATATCTTCCGCCAGAATGGCCTGAGTTTGATGCATTCCCACCAAGTGTGGGCCATTGTTCCTACCATGTCACAACCTCTAAAGCATAAGGGGCTGGTCGAGGGAAACATTCGGGCCAATTTGTTCGGGGTCAAATACCATCTGGTCAACACTTTGATGTTAGCTTCTATCAGGGAAACATTCTTAATTCCCCTATAGGCTCTGGAGTAGGAGAAGAACCAGGACTCCGGTTTCCATTGGATGAGAAGATCCTTTTCCCAGGCTATCATGAAGGGTGATTTACTGCCATTCTGGGCAAGAGCTTGGTAAATAATCGAGATCCCTCCTCTCTGATCTGTGGCTTGACCACACCAAATTTCATAATCAGAAAAGCGCGGAGGACCCGGCTTCTCCCTCCAGAGCCCATGAAGGTAATGTTGAATCTGAGAAAATCTAAATAGTTCCTTATTGGGGAGTTCTAGCTTCTTTTTACAAAACTGCAGGGAGATCGGGCCCGAGGGAGTAAAGAAATTACCAATTCGGTACAGCCCCTTATCCAACCACCACTTGAATGACTTAATATCCATTCCCGGAGGGAAGTCCCGATTATTAAAAATATGCGCAAGCGGGTGGGAGTCTGACACTAAGGATTTGTTTGTTTTAAGTTTATCCCAAAGGGAGAGGGATTGTGATAGGGTGGGCGAGAGAATGGGGGGTCTCTCCTTGGCGGGGACCCAGAGCAGGAAGTCTAAGGTATGTAATGGGGCGGCCTGTCGCTCTATATTCAACCATTCCGGTTTTTCAAGCCGGGAGTAAACAGTGGATAATTGTGCAATTCTGGCCGCTTGGTAATACCAAAGCAGCCGCGGGACTCCGATCCCACCTTGTTTTCGCAGCCTAAAAAGTGCGCTACAGGGCAGTCTGTGACCTTTTTTCACCCATATAAACTGAGTTACCTTCCTCTGAAAAGATTTAAGGTGATCAGTCCTGATGGCAATTGGCATTGCTCTGAATAGATAGAGAAGTCTGGGAAGGAGAGTCATTTTAAGGGAATGAACCCTGCCCAGCCATGAAAGACCATGCTTAGCCCAATTTCGTAAGTCTAGTTCTAGCTTCTTGTAGGTGGGAGGGAAGTTGGCCGAATATAATTGTTCTATTTTAGGAGTGAGTTTAATCCCTAGATAATCCAGGAACGTGTCCTTCCATGCAAATTCAAAGTTGTCCCGAAGGCTGCTTACAATCCGCCCTGGGAGTGAAATATTAAGGGCATGAGATTTGGCGAAATTGACCTTGAGGCCTGAGGCTAATGAAAACTGCAGCTGTCTTTTGTCAGTGTAGGGACAGGATGCTGTGTGGAGCAGGGACAGTCAGTTTAATCACTAGCTATTACTATTAGGTCCACAAAGGTCCTTTTAAGGACTGGTATAGGTGTACAGTATATAGGGTTCTGGTGCACTGCTGCTGACCCCAGAGGCGGCTCTCTAATTAGGCAAATTAGGCGGCCACCTAAGGCCTCACCCTCACAGGGGCCTCGTGGCCGCCTAATTTACCTCTGCTCGATCACTGGACTGAACAACAGGCTCCAGGTGCCATCTGTAAAAGCCGTGCGGGCAGCCATAGGGCACACCGGGTGGGCCGCAAGTCCATGTGGGGCCCTAAGGCAACTGAGCTGCTCCTGCAGCCCGCGCCGCTCACCCACCTGGCCTCTCCATGTCTGGCCGGCTGCCTATTGGGGTCAGGAGTCCAGCCAGGCTGCGGAAACTATCCCTGTCCTATGACTGTGAAGGGGAAGGAGGAGCTCCGGTGATCCCATCCCAGCGCCTGCTGCAGTCTGGCTGACTACCCCCAGAGATCGTGAGTGCCCGGCCGTGCCGCCCTCCTGTGTGCCTGGATAGGAGGAGCGGCAGGGACAGCTGCATATGGATGAATTGAGCTTTCCATATTCCTCCTGCAGCCGCTGAATGACCGCTTCTTCTGCGGGCGTTCACTGGCTGCAGAAAGAATATGGAAAGCTCAATTCCTCCTATCCAGGCACACAGGAGGGCGGCACGGCCGGGCACTCACAATCTCTGGGGGTAGTCGGCCAGACTGCAGCAGGCGCTGGGATGGGATCACCGGAGCTCCTCCTATCTAACTCTTTTACTGCCCCGATGCTCCCTGGTTCCTCACAGTTCTCCCTGCATACCCTCTCTGCTTCCTGGCTCCCCCCAGTGCTCTCTGGTCCTCCGTGCTCTCCCACTGTGCTGTCCAGCCCCCCCCCACTGCTCCCCCCATGCTCTCCCCCCACTGTGCTGTCCAGTCCCCCATTCCTGTGCTCCCTCACAGTGCTCCCCCACAGTGCTCTCTGGTCCCCACAGTGCTCTGTGCTCCCTGGCTCCCCCCATGCTCTCCCCCCACTGTCATGTTCAGTCGCCCCCCCACTACTCTCCACCTCTCCCCCAGTGCTCTGTGCTCCCTGGCTCCCCCCCACTGATCCCCCCCCAGTGCTCTCTGGTCCTCCCTTTTTCCCCCCATACACTCCCCCCAGTGCTCTCCGACCACCCCGTGCTCCCTGGCTCCCCCCAACAGTGCTCTCCAGCCCCCCAGTGCTCTCTGCCCCCTGTGCTGTCCAGTCCCCCCCCCCAGTGATCTCTGCCCCCCATGCTCCCGCTGTGCTTTCAACTTACCCCTGTGCTCTCCAGCTCCCCCCACAGTGCTCTCCAGCTCCCCTTTGTGCTTTTCAGCCCCCACTATTCTCCCTGGCTCCCCCCATGCTCTCCACTCGACTATGCTATCCAGCTCCCCCCAGTACTTTCCAACTCCCCCCACCTCCCCGTGCTCCCTGGCTCCCCCCATGCTCTCTACCACACTGTGCTATCCAGTTCCCCCGGTGCTCTCCACCCCCCACCCTCCCTATGCTCTTCTGCCCCTTCCCCAGGTCTCTCTGGCCCCTATGCTCTCCATCACCCCCCCATGCTCTCTGCCCCTGCCAGGCTCCCCACTCCCGCCAGTGCACCCCCCCAGTGCCCTAGCTCCCCCAGTGCTCATGCCCCCCACACTCTTGCCCCCCTGCTGCTCTCAGCCTCACTCCAATGCTCTCCGGCACCCCTGTTCTCTTTCTGGCCCCCTCACCCCCGGGCAGCTCTGCTAGGTTTCCCCTCTTTTCACTTAGGCTGCTGCAGGGGTCTCTCAGGCTGGGGAGTGGGGAAGGGACCGCTATCATGGGCTGCTCAGTCTATTTTTCGTCCCAGTCCGGGCCTGGTGGGCAAGTTGAGCAGCGAGACTTGCAAGGATCGATAGTCCTGGAGACGAGCTCTAAAGACCTCCCAGGACTGGAGTACAGGCGGACTGGGGCCGGAAAACGAGGACAGATGGAAGGTAAAGGTGACCAGGGACCACTCCATCTCACAGCAACCAGATCCTCTGGAAGGAGCAGGACACTGTCCCCACCCAGAATGAATATGGACCCTGCCTGCTGCTGGCCGTCATAAACATCCTGCTGGCATGGAAGGTACCGTACCGAGCATCACACACAGCTTCCCATAGACAGGCACTGCAGACTGGGACATGGTACACAGGAGTGGCTGCAGACAGGAATGGGGCTAGAGATCTCTCTCTCCACCTTCCTCCCTCTCCCCCTCCCCCCTCTCCCCCTCCCTCTCTCCCCCTCTCTCTCTCCCCTCTCTCTCTCCCGCTCCCCCCTCTCTCTCTCTTCCTCCCCCCTCTCTCCCGCCTTCCCCCTCCCCCTATCTCTCTCCCTTCCCCCCTCTCTCTCTCTCTTCCTCTCCCCCTCTCTCTCTCTTCCTCCCTCCCTCCCCCTCTTCCTCCCTCCCTCCCCCCTTTCCTCTCCCTCCCTCCCCCCTTTCCTCTCCCTCCCCCTCCCTCCCTCTCTCTTCCTCCCCCTCCCTCTCTCTTCCTCCCCCTCCCTCCCTCCCTCTTCCTCTCTCCCTCCCTCTTCCTCTCTCCCTCTCTCTTCCTCCCTCTCCCTCTCTCTCTTCCCCTCCCCTCCCCCTCTCTCTCTTCCCCTCCCCTCCCCCTCTCTCTCTTCCCCTCCCCTCCCCCTCTCTCTCTTCCTCCCTCTCTCCCCCCTCTCTCTCCCCTCCCCTCTCTCTCTCTCTTCCTCCCTCTCCCTCTCTTCCCTTCCCCCCTCTTTCTCTCTCCCTCACTCTCTTTCCCTCCCTGTCACCCTCCCTCACTGCGCTGGGATCCTCCCACTCTCCTTCCTCTGTGGATGTGGAATGATTCAATGACACCCCTTCCCATTCTCCCAAGGCAAAGGGGGAAATCCTAGAGGGCTTGTCACCTGTCCCAGATGTTGTATTGGCTGCATATGTCTGAGGAGGGTGCCCTGGAGTTGGTGCTGATCGCCTGTGTGCTAGATCCACGCATCTTTCTGCAGCCATTTTTACTTGCTTGAATTTTTTTTATCCATTATGGGCGTGAGTGTGGCCTCGTGTCTAAATTTTGCCTAAGGCCTCACAAAGCCTAGAGCCGCCTCTGCTGACTGCTGTGCTGCTGATTGCTGAGTGCACTGCTGACTGATTCTGCAGCTGTCTTTTGTCAGTGTAGGGACAGGACGCTGTGTGGAGCAGGGACAGTCAGTTTAATCACTAGCTATTACTATTCGGTCCACAAAGGTCCTTTTAAGGACTGGTATAAGTGTACAGTATATAGGGTTGTACACATATAATATACTTTCTTTCAAATATAGAAACCCTATTATACTTGACTGCTGACCGATTCTGCAGCTGTCTTTTATCAGTGTAGGGACTGAGGGACAGTCTGCAAATCACTAGCTACTAGGTCCACAAAGGTCCTTTTAAGGACTGGTATAGGTGTACTATTTGGTGTGCAGTATATAGGGGTGTAATACACGTATAAAATATGTGCACATATAGAAAGCATAGTATAGTGCATTTCCACTGTGCAGCATTGTGACTGCTGAGGGGTTCTGCAGCGATACTACAAAGAGTGACAAACGCAATTAAAAAAAAAGTATTATAACTGGTGTGATGGACCAGTGGCCCCCAAAATCGACAGATTGAAGTGGGGTGTTATATACCTTCTTCCACATACATACTGCACTTCTCTAGAGACTTTTGTCACAGGGTCATTTAAAAAATGACAGGCAGAGGAAGAGCCGGCCCTTCCGCAGGGGTGGTAGGGGTAGGGCAAGAGCAACAGACATGAGCAAAAGTGGCAAATTGCAGAAGGTGCGTGCGATTACGTCAAAGGACGCACCAGACTTGGTTGAGTGGCTCACTCAGCCTTACTCTTCTGCACCTTCCTCATCCTCTCGATCTGCACCCTCTTTACTGTCTGCTGTGTGCACCCCCAAAGACACTACCACCAACACCACCATATACCTTCCGCTTGAGACACAGGAATTATTTTCCGATCCATCACAAGACATTTCCGATGTGCAGCCATTCTTGGCATTGGATCAGGAAGAGGAGGTAGCAAAAACCACCACTCAGCAGTCTGACGACAGTACCCAGATCAGCCCAAGGAGGAGGTTGGTTTCTTGCTGTTGCTGCCTACTCCGAGATCTCTAATTATAGCAGTGGGGAAGGTGACATCGATGATGACGTGTCTAGTGATGTCACAAGAGAGGAAGAGGAGGGGAAATCAGAGGGAGATATGGACCAGCAAATAAGGAGGAGAAGCAGGTGGAACTTACATTGCACAGGAGGGACAAAGCAGACTGCTAATGTATCAGGAGCGATGCATCAACCATGTAGGGTCACATCTGGCGCTCCCAGGACGCCAGCACATGGCTCCGCAGTGTGGGCTTTTTTTATCGTCCGCTGCTGACAATAGTGTTGCCGTCTGCAATCTTTGCAGTCAATGCATAAGTCGCGGTAAGCCCAACACTCACCCAGGGACGACCGACTTAAGAAAGCACATGAGCTGCCATCACTGAGCCCAGTGGACGCAACGGAACCCACAAAGCCACACCCCAGGCTCTCACCGTCCAGCCTCGTCTTCTACTTATCCTTCTCCTCTCTCCTCACAATTGTCCTCCACTCCACCCTCCATCATGCCGTTCTCACGTTTTTCTGCTAAAAGGCAGGCTTCCGTGGGCCAAATGTTCGAGCGTAAAAAAATGATGACGCCGGATAACGGTTGACGGCTGGCTTGTCAGAACTGATAGCCCACCAACTACTGGCATATAAACTGGTGGACTCGGAGGCCTTTCGAAAATTTGTGGCCATTGGAACACCACAATGGAAGGTCCCAGGAAATAATTATTTCTTACAGAAGGGCATCCCATAGCTATATGGCCATGTTCAACAGCAAGTAATGTATCTCTGGCACACAGTGTAGGTGCCAAGATACATCTGACCACAGACACGTGGTCTAGCAAACACAGGCAGGGAAGGTATATAACTTTTACTATATCTAAAAGAAAAGTTGGGACTTTATATGAAGCACAGCTAAGAATGTGAAAATAGAAACCACATGATTAAGGATGCCAAAAAACATATACATTAAATCAAAAAAATCAATAATAAATAAAATAATAAAATTCATAAATCTTTAATAATTTGTTATACATGATAATAATACAATTGATAACCAATCTATAATTAAAAGAATATTGATACATGATAGTACAATTATACTAGTTTATACTAGTTCATGAACAGCATGATTAGGTTAATAACATAATTCAAAACCAGTCTATAAATAGTAAAAACCTGGTAGCAGGGTAATGCGATTATACTGATTCATAAACACGACCATAGCAATAAGAATCAATTGATAAACATTAGCAAAAAATAAGTTGATATTACTTATTGCGGCATCTCAAGATCACGTGATTAATAGATGTAGCATAAGGCTAGGGCTCTACGCGTTTCGTGGGGGAGTCCCACTCATCAGGAGCAGTTGCATATATAACGATCTATAATAATAAATAATATAAAGGGTTAACAGGGTGAACAAATCACTGGACACAGAGGAAAACAAAAGCAAAAGTACAAGTGTATACATAACATATACATTTAATACAAAAGTGTAGCGCTAAAAAACAAAACTAAGTGACATATCTCATGTGCCACCTATCGAAAATTTGATGGTGTTCTTTGTGATAAGAACATAAAACTGGATAAACACCAGGATTATGTTATATAAACCAATCATTTGTAATCATAACAAATAAAAGCGGTTCATATATATAATTGTGTTAATGTGTGAACCAAAAAATGAGAATGTTCAATGATCCAAGTAAAAATCAACACAGTCTCTTTGTGTAAGACAATCCAATCCCACGTGTGTAGTCAAATTCACATTCCACCATCCTTGAATATGGAAAACATGCAGACACCACGTGACAGTGCCATCACCGTTTGCA
The DNA here is from genome assembly GCF_037356315.1 of Lithobates pipiens. Taxonomy (NCBI): domain Eukaryota; kingdom Metazoa; phylum Chordata; class Amphibia; order Anura; family Ranidae; genus Lithobates; species Lithobates pipiens. The sequence continues at coordinate 128,863,828 of NW_027507686.1, read as the reverse complement.
ATGCGAGCTTACCAGACGTATTTGACCCAAACGAATGTACATTCGAAGGATCAAACAGGCTTGTGTAGTTTAAATGGATTCACATTCACAAGGCTGGACTCCCCAGGAAAACTTCAAAAATGATCATTCCACTCATATACTGAACAATAGGTTATCTCCCGCTATATGATCCAGCTCAGATCGTTGGATACATGTAATAAGAAAATGGGGCCATATAGCGTAATTCCATTAAAAAAATGTTTTTTAGAAAAGAATAGTAATAAACTCACATTTATGGGGGGCGTGACCGGAAGCCGACGGGAGCGGACGTGCTGAGCCAGAGCTCCGACACAGCCGCCGCTTCATCAACCGACATCGGGACGATCCGAGCGGGGAGAGAGCCCTGGACTCTCCCCGCTGGATGCCGGAACCCTCCCGCACCAATCCCGGAGGTTTTTTGTGCCTTTGCCGGCCGCTCGAGCCCCATCCAGGCTCGCGGCCTACTCCTGCCCGCCGGACCGCCGCGGCCATCTTGAGGCCTACTGCATCCCTGGACATCCGCGCCATTCGGGGCCTTCTGCAGCGCCGCTGACCTCCCCTTGCGGCCTTCGGAGGTGGAGCCCGCTGGCGGGGGTGGCCTAAAACGACTCCGGAGGATCCACCCACGCTGAGGCCTGCTGCGGAGCCCCTTCCACGCGAGGCCGGCCGCCATCTTTAGGCCTCGGGCCTACGCAACCCACCCACCCAGCGGAGGTGCTGGCAGCTGCTGCAGTGGAGGTCTGCACCCATCCTCACCCTCCATCGGCCGGAGATCCCTGGTAGACACCGGACTGCTCTCCTCCTTCACTGTGAGTGACCTCCATCTGAACTCACCGATACGCAGCGCAGTGTTCCTGCTACCTCCACAGGTACCTTTCTACAGCTACCCCCCCTTCATCCCCCTCTGTGCCCCTGCTTCCCCCCACGTCCACCTGGGCTGATTGTTCTGCCCCCACCCCCCCCCCGGATTTCCCTGTATCCCCCCTGCTCCCCCCTTCAACGCCTGTGCCCACATGTCCGGGTCTATTGACTGCTAGACCATGTGAGAACCCCTCTACCATGACAGCCATTTTGGGGCCATGTCCCCACCCCTGACTCCCTGAGGCTCCAACACAGCGTTTTACAGCTTTACTACCTCTGGGAGCCACATCCTCATCCACTCAGCCCAACCGTGCACCCCATGGGGAAGATGGGAGACCAAAGAAAGTCCTACGCTTCTGTACTTCTCCCCCATACTTCATCCACCATGGACCGTTATCTACAAAAATCCATCCCCTCCTCCCAACCGGAGGGAGACCCCGCACCAGACCCTCACATTCGTTGTGAACCAGATTTCAATTACCCGGCCACTCCTTCACCCATCCTGGACCAGGGATCCCCCACTTTGCTGACGGCAGATGTCCTAGACACTAAGCTCCAATCCCTGCTCAAAGCTATCACTCACTCCATAACTCAGGAAATTGGGAAACTTGCCAAGGAGCTGCGGGGTGAGATCGACCAATTAGGCGGCCGAACAGACACCCTAGAGAATAAATTTGATGAACTGGTCCAATATGTTCAAGTGTTAGAGGAAGATAACGCCGCTGTTAAACACTCCGTTTCTCAACTTCAAACGCAACAAGAAGACCTTGAGAATCGTGAACGTAGGCAAAACCTGCGGATCAGGGGCATCTCCGAGGTAGTGGAGGACAGGGATCTCCGCTCCTATCTTCTAAGCTTGTTTAACGTGGTGGCCCCCCAAGTTCCAGATATTGATTGGCGATTAGACAGGGCCCATAGATCACTGGTGCCTAAACCCCCTGCAGGTGCAAACCCGCGGGACGTGGTGGTCCGGTTCCACTATTTTGACAGTAAGGAAGCACTTACGCTCGCTACTCGCAATCAATCCAAGCTGGACTTTAAAGGTGCCAAGATTCAAATATTTAATGATCTCTCGCCCATTACCTTGGCAAGACGACGGAACCTTCGTCCCTTGACGCTTCATCTCCAATCCCACAAGGTCCCATACAGATGGGGCTTCCCTTTCCGCCTCTCGGTGACCCGAGAAGGCACTCAATTCTCTCTTCATGATCTACATGAAAGCGACGCCTTCCTGCGCAGTCTTGGCCTCCCTCCTCTTCCAGATGAAGAACCTGCTCCGCTTCCCTCTACGCCTCGGCCGTCTGCACTTCCTGGCCGGATCTGGACTCCAGTTCGACCAAAGCCTTCCAGATCCAACCTCACCCCTCAACGGAGACCTTCCTTCAGACCCCCGACCTGAAGGACGCTGAATCGGGACGAGACTGAGCCTATTTACCCCCCTAGATGGGGCCTTGCTGAATTTTCCATGGTGCGGTTTTTCTGTTATTATACCACGGTGGATCCCCCACACTTACCCCCCAACACCCACGGGGTGCACTGTTTATTGTTCAATGCTCTTTTTTCCAATGTTTGCAACTTTAATATATTGTCTTTTGACTGTGATATTATTATTCATTCTGTTGCTATGTTCACTTTTTGACAAATTGGCTGAACTAGTTTTTTTTTTCCAGTTATGGTAGGCGGGGGGTGGCCTATGGGCTCCTCCCCCCCCCCACATTAGGTGGTCCTCGCGACCCCTGTTTTAGTCCCGGGCTCGGACCTGGGCTTCCTGGAGGTTATTCTCCTCCGGGTTTCTCTTCGGATGTCTTTTTTTTTTTTTTTTTTTTCTTTTCGTTCTTTTTTTCTGGCTGCGGCCCATGCAGTCTCCCCATAGGCTGCTTTTTTTTGTTTTTTTTGATGCTTTTAGATTTTGTCAACAGTTTTTTTTCGGTGATTCACATATCCTTGTGACACCGCTCACCTTTACACGAGTTTCTCTTGGGAAGTTCTTTTTAGTCAGGCCTCGGTCTCCTTTGTTTTCCTTGGTGACCGACAACCACTTTTTTATAGATATATGTCAATATCAATGTTATTTTAACAGCAGGGTAAGGGTGTGATGCGCTAATTTACAAATATAAAGTAATAAATAAATAAGATAGCCCCACTAATGGCAAAAAAAATAAAGTGCAAATATATTCATAAATGGAAAAGATTAATTAAGGTGCAACCGTGCATTAATGAATCAAAAGGTGACTGTGTGCATGATACTCGTAAGGTATGCTACAATAAATCGCAAAGTGACTATGTGCACAAAAAATCATATGGTTTGCCAACAAACACCAAAATACATACACAGAACAGTGTAAAAATAGTTAAATATATACAAAAATGAAACAAGTAGTGACGGATGATAACGTGGACAATAAAGCAAATCTGAATCGAAGTGACAGCAGTGAATCACACTAAAGTGTCCCATACATGATCAGATGGTGCAATTCGGTAAACACACTGAGTTAAATGTGCAACGTGCTGAGCCAACAATCCTTCAGTGATGATCCGTGCAAGTGATGCTAATGCTATGCAATTACCTCACCGCTGTAAGGTAAACAGCGAAAATAATTCTGGACGACCAGGTAGCAAGGGATGATCTCATGAACTCATTTAGTGATTGCTGCTTTTTTTTTCACTCGCTGTCTTCGTCTTCTTCTACTGTCCATAGAGCGCAGAAGTCCCTAGTTATACACAATATCAATGTTATTGTCGCACCACTATTTACCCAAATGTCAGGCTCTCTCTTTTTCTCTCCCTTTGTTTCTTTCTCTCCTCTTGCCTCTACCTCCCTACTGCTTGGGACTCAACCTCCACTGACTGTTTTATGCTTTTTTCTATGCTCTCTCACCAATCTCCTTTGATATGTCGTTGAAATTTTTCACCTGTAATGTGAAAGGTTTAAACTCTGTTCGGAAGAGGTGGTTAGCTCTGAAAGAGTTTAAAGCTTCTAAGGCGGACGTGATACTGGTCCAGGAGACACACTTCCGTCCTGGGGGTTCCCTTAAATTTGCCAGCAAAACATTTCCGACCTCCTTTCTGGCCTCAGATCCGTCTGGCAAGGCGGGCGTGGCAATTCTGATTAGCCGCTCCTGCCCGTTACGAATCCAATCTACTTATTTGGACCCCCAGGGCAGATTTATTATTCTGGATTGCATGTTTCAGTCCCAACCTGTCACGATTCTCAATGCATATGCTTCCAATTCTGGTCAGGTTCGCTTCCTTAGTGCTGTTTTTGACGTGTTAGATAAGTATGCGCACCCTTTCACAGTGATTGCTGGGGATTTCAATATGGTCATGTCCCCTGGTAAAGACAAACATGTTTTGTTCCCCTCTAAGACCCCCTCCACTGTAGACTCCCTCTCCAAATCGTTCCGCAGACTTATCAGAGCCCGACGTTTATTAGACATATGGAGAATTAAACACCCTACTCAGAGACAATATACTTTTTACTCCCACCCCCACAAACTTTTTTCTAGATTAGACCATTTTTTCATCTCCACGCCCCTTTTGACGGCTGCAGCATCCTCGGAAATTAATCCTGCCCCATGGTCGGATCATTCCTCAGTCCATTTGGAACTCTCCCTATCCTCGGCCTTCCCCCGCTCCTGTCACTGGCGGCTCAATGAGACTCTTCTACGTAACCCTGAGACTAACGCCCAACTGACCACATGCCTTGCTGAATATTTTGAGCTTAACGTCGGCTCCGTCTCTGGGCCCTCGACACTGTGGGAGGCACATAAACCTGTATTCAGGGGGCATTGTATTGCAATCAGCTCCCGACTTAAAAAAGACGCCGCACACCAAAGAGCCTCGGCTCTTCTCAGACTTCGCAAAGCCGAAGACCGTTTGTTCTCTTCTCCCATGGTGTCAGGGCTCAGGACTGTTGTCTACCTACGTAACCTCCTTAGATCACTTGATATGCAGAAGATAGACAAATCCCTCCTATGGTCCAAACAGAAGTTTTACGAGTACTCTAACAAACCCCACCGGATACTAGTAAACAAACTTAAACCTCGACCTTCCCAAGCCTATCCTGACTCTCTTAAACAGCCCGACGGTTCCTCCACTTACTGCCCTCTCACTATGTCTAAAACATTTGGTGACTTCTACCATAAGCTGTTTACTCACTGACAATCAATACACTTTCACTCAGGAGAAATTCAACTCCTTCGTGGAATCACTGTCCCTCCCCCAGCTTTCCCCTGACCACCTCTCGTCTTTAAATTCCACCATCTCCCCTGAGGAATTAGCTGCAGTAGTGGAGAATCTTCCCACTCAGAAAGCTCCTGGCCCTGATGGCCTTCCTTACTCCTACTACAAAACTTTCCTTCCGCTGCTGAGTCCACATCTCCTTTCCCTATTCTCTTCCTTATTGAAAGGCACCACTCCTGATCCTCAGTTTCTCCATGCTCATGTATCTGTGATCCCAAAACCAGATAAAGATCCCTCCCTCCCAGACAACTACAGGCCCATCGCGCTGCTAAATTCCGATTACAAAATTTTCACTAAGATATTGGCTAATAGGCTGTCCCGTTTCCTACCGCACCTCATCCACAAGGACCAAGTTGGTTTTGTGCTGGCTAGGCATGCAGGAGATAATATTAGACGTACTGTAGACTTGATTGACTTACTAAACAAAACGAACCGCCCAGCTCTAATACTGAGCCTTGACGCTCAGAAGGCGTTCGATAGACTCAGCTGGCCATTTATGTTTGCCACGCTTTCTCATTTCGGCATTGCAGGTCCCTTTGTCGCTGCCCTGAGGGCACTGTATTCCAAACCCTCTTCGCAAGTTCAACTATCCTCCTATTTATCGCCATCCTTCTCCCTCAGTAATGGCACTAGGCAGGGCTGTCCATTATCCCCCTTACTCTTTATTCTTTGTTTGGAACCCTTGGCTGCGGCTATCCGTAACCACCCTGACATTCGAGGGGTACGACTACGCCAAACAGAGTATAAATTGTCTCTCTATGCTGACGATATCCTACTGACTTTAACCAGACCCCACACTTCCCTCCCCTCTCTACATGCTCTCCTGCATCAATTTAGCTCGATCTCTGGATATAAAATCAACACTAACGAGACAGAAGCCCTACCTGTTCTTATTCCCCCCGTAGAGCTTGCCCCTTTGCAGCGCAATTACGCTTATCGTTGGTGTACAGACTCCATTAAATATCTAGGGGTTAACCTTATCCCTTCCTACTCTGGCCTATACCGTGCTAATTTCCCACCACTCTTTCGGGACATCGACCGGCTCTTGCGACAATGGGACTCATATCCCATTTCTCTCTTGGGTCGCATCAATGTCCTGAAGATGTCTATCATGCCGCGACTTTTATACCTGTTTGAAACACTACTGATCCCCGTTCCCATGTCCCAACTTAAAGCGACTCAGAGGTCCTTCCTGAATTTTATGTGGCGCTATAAGGCCCACAGGATAGCTAGTTCTGTGGTGCTCACTCCTAGAGCTAGGGGTGGATTGGGGGCCCCGGACCTCCTTAAATATTATTATGCTACACACTTGAAACCGGTCATAGTATGGTCACATAGAATGTCGTCCAGTGTGTGGTCTGACATTGAAATGAGCATTACTACCCCGGTCCACCCCTGCTCGATGATTTGGGCAGAATTGGATAATTCCATACATCAACTTAGGAACCTCTCTCTGAACCCCATGCTCTTTACTCTTTCTAAATGGAAGAAATGTGCCCAGCGTTTCTCCCTGACCTCTCCGTCCTCGCCATTATTAAACGTATTGTTCAACCCTGACATCCCGGACAGCCTGTCTTGCTCGCGCATGCTCCCTTGGACACGTGCGGGCGTTTTCCAACTTCGTAACCTGGTGCATCCACTTACACACTCGCTTCTGTCCTTCGCTGATATTCAACGTAAATTTCAGGTCCCCAAGGGTTTGTTTTACTCCTATCTTCAAATCAGACATTATTTTGGCTCCAAAAGCCCCACCCTTACTTTGAATAACCCTACCCCCTTTGAACTTCTCTGCTCCCAAGGTCCATATCAATCGAAACTTATCTCTGAGATTTACAAGTACTTACAGGCCTCTCCCTCGCTTTCTGGCCCAGGTCATCTCTATATGCACAAATGGTCTCGGCTTATTGGCCAGTCCATTACCACCCCCCAATGGCTGAAAATTTGGGAGACTGCCTCTAAATCGTCTCGATGCGTGGAACAGAAGGAGACAATCTATAAAATTCTAATGTTCTGGTACAGGACCCCACAGCTCCTACATAAATACGATCCACGGGCTTCCCCAATCTGCTGGAGATGCTGGAAGGCTGTTGGATCTCTTTTTCACATCTTCTGGGAATGTTCGGTCATCCAACCCTTTTGGTCCTCGGTCAATGTATACTTGCAAGAACTTTCCGATACTGTCCTTCCTCTAACCCCGATCCACTTTTTGTTAGGCTTACCCTTTCCTGACCTGCCTGCTAATGTCCAGAAACTTTTAGGCTATATTCTACTTGCAGCTAGACGGGTCATTCCAGTTAGATGGCTGTCACAGTCCCCGCCAACGCTCCCGCAGATATTGCAAACTCTGGAACAGATTCGTAGGATGGAATACCTTACCGCTGTTATTCATGATACTCTGCACAGGTTTTCCCGAGTCTGGGACTTATGGGACCATTCCCCGCTCAACCCAGGTTTCCCTATAGCCCCCCCTTAAGGATTACCTGATGCTTTTCCTCATCCCCCTCCCAATATATGTCTTTCCCCGAGGATGCCTTAATCTGGTATAGGCTCCTCCCGGAACTGAACATACCCCAGATCCAGTGGTTGGCTGTGCTTTCCTTGCAGACACATAGCTACCTGGCCTACCCACCCATTGGACTCTTTCCTACACCTCCCCCTATTGACTCTTCCCCCCCGCCCCCCCCCCCCCCCGTTAGTGGATGCATTACTGCTTTAATTGTGCCTGTGACTTGATATTGCCTGACCATTAGATTATTTTATTTTTTTTCTTGTGTTTATTTTATGCTTACTTTCTTTTCTTACTTTTTTGCCTATGATCTGTAACATTGTTGACACTGACAACTGTTTTTTTTTGCTGTTATACTTCCCTTTGTATATTCTCTCTGAAATTTTCAATAAAAATACAATTGAAAAAAAAAAAAAAAACTCACATTTATACAATGAATCAAGCGCTTTTTCAAAAAAAATTTGGCTGCAGTAGAGTCTCGACGCGTTTTGTCCTCATAGACGTTGTCTGACCTCAGCCTGGTCTGACAGAAAATGCATCTTGTCATAATACCACAGGGTGGGGACATAAACGTCATCTGCTGAAGCTCCAGATTGCATGGACTTCAGCACCTTGGTCCTCTCCCTCATATATGTACTCCTCAGGCCACCAATTTTATTTTTTAAATAGGTGACGTCTGCCCTGGGAACCACCGGCTTCACAAACTCAACCAGTTTCAACATTGCTGCCTGCCTATTTTGTCTGTTACTATATTGTGAGTGTGTTGGTTGCCACAGGCAGGGCATGTCTCTGTATTTGTCGATGAACAGAGGGAGGAGCTATGATCGTTGAACCCGTCCATAATGTCTGCAAGACACAACACAAGGCAAACCCTAATGTCAGGCTAAACTCCACTAATGCAGGCCTCAATCTAGAAGCAGTATAGCCTAGTGATGTACCAAGTTCAAAATTTTACCTTCGTTTGCACGTTCGTCATGTCAGCTTCTACCTCTGTTCACGATCGTACGGACGACACACGCGTGTTGCGTTTTATATACAGTGCGCATGCGTGAAACTCCGCCCACCCCTGACGTTCTTTCTAGACTATTCCCCGCCCCTTCGCTTTCGGCGCAGTGGGGAGAGCACATGGCGGAGAGAACGCAGGTGCGCACTAATAATAGTTCCACTAACGAGGAGGAGGGTGAGGAAAGCCCGGAGCCTGAAACGTCCCAATACAGGAAGAGAAGGTTTAAGGCCTCAAATATGTCTTTTGGAGAGATGTTGGAGATGGTGGACATATTGAACAGGACCGACTATGATGGGAAGTATGGACCTTACCCAAACTCAAATATCAGAAAGTCCAAGATCATGATTAAAGTTGTGAAGAGTCTTCATCAGAATTTTGGGGTAAGCCGATCCATGGATCAACTGAGAAAACACTGGTCAGACCTGAAACTGAGGGAGCACGAGCAGTACATAAGGATCAATCGTGTTCTTGAAAAAAGTAAGTAGTTGTCGTGTGTTCATATGATTATTCTTGCTTGCATACTGCTCCATGTGCTTTGATTTCATGTTGTGCAGTTTAAAATGGCCACTTTCAAGTTCATGGTTTCATTCGTTCGTAGGAAACATCGATCTACAGGTAAGTATTCCAGCTGAACACAGTGTCCCCAATAATGTTCTGACCTTGAAGCTCTGCCAAAAGAAACAATTGTACAACACTTCCAAACAATGTTTCATATTCCTAATTTTGCCCTCTGTGTGCTAATTATTCTTTTTTTTCATTCTCATAGGGGAGAGAAGACTCGGCAAGTATGAGGACACCAGGGACCACACCCCTCCCAAAGAAGGCCAAATTTCAAAACCAGGAGCAGAAGGAGGAGGAGGAAGGAGAGATTGTTGAGGTTGGACAAATTGTCACCACAACAGGTGAGTGTCGGAGAACACAGCTTCCGGTAAGCTCATCAATTTATGTCACCATATTTTTATTACATGGTGTGTTTTTTAGCTTTGTTTTGTAGGTGATGTGGAAGAAGATTCCTGTTTTACCAGTGAAAGTGCCCAGATCCTGATTGGGGAGATAATGGGGTGCAATCGGGATTTGGAAAATATACAGCAAAACATCAATGATGTTAAAAATAAAATGAAGAACATCATTGATGTTTTGGGGAGAGTGTGAAACACCAAAAACTAGCTAGGGTTTTAGTTTTGATATTTTAAAACACAACTTTTGTATTTTTAGAAAATCCAAATTTGGAAGATGCACAAATTTTGTAAACATGCGCTATCTCCCATCATGGGGGATCAATGTACGCGTTTTGTATAAAGTGGCTGAGATGAAAGGGTTGCAGCCCCAAAGCATGTACATTGATCCCCCCATGATGGGAGATAGCACATGTTGACACACTCTGTGCATCTTCCAAATTTGGATTTTCCAGGGGTGACACCCTATGTGATGAAGGCAATATCAGCCCAGTTTGTACATACTCATGTCTGATATTGTCTTCACTTTTCAAAGTTGAACTTTGTAAGTTCCTGTGTTCTGTATTTTACACTTTGATACATGCCTGTTTACACCAAAACACCAAGTAAACAAAAATTAGCTGAAAGTCTGTTTTTGATACACACAATTTCTTAGTTTGTTGTAAAAACCAGTTCTAAACGTACATGTGAATGTGCTTGGATTAAAAAGTTAAATTATCAACAATGTGTGGCTTCCTTTTTCATTGCGCCAAAAATGTATTTGTAGTCAAATTTTAGTTTGCGGTGAGAATGGGTGTTATTTACTAAAGGAAACTCCACTTTGCACTCCAAGTGCAGTTTCAGGTGTACTTTTGCAGTGCACTTGTAGTGCATAGTGGATGTGCCTTCAGTAAAAAACACCCACAGTGATGTGTAAATTTGGACAATCATGCCATTTTCCTGCCATGGTGCTGAAAAAAAAGCACAATTTTGGTCAGTAATGCACTACATACATTATTTACCAAAAAACAGGTGTGTGTGTAGCAGACCCACAACATAATAAGATTATCTAAAGAAGAGACTGTCCCCTCCTCTCGCTCTGAAATTGGGTTTGCACTGTTGGAGAAAAAGGCACAACAAGAAAAAACATAAATTTACCTAGGAGACACCTAAAACCAAGCCAAGCAGTAAATGAAGGAGTTTTAAAGAAAAATGTATTGTGAAAATGCCTCTCAGACATTGTCTGGCATATCAATGGCCCCCCTACCCACAAAGTAGTCCATGTATTGGGTTCTAACCTCACGGGCGCTTTGGGGGGGCAAGCCAGGATGAGCAGGTTCAAGGCCCGTGAGGTTCTCATCATTTTCAAGCAAGTCTGCTTCTTGTTGGCCAACTGAGACCACATAGTTCGCAGAAACATTTTTAAGAAAATTGTGAAGAACATAGCACGCCAGCACACACCATGTGGATAGGTGTAAGAAAAAGGCGGAACCGGCTGGCCAGTATACCAAAAGTGTTCTCCACCACTCTTCAGGCTCTGGACAGGCGTTAATTAAAAATCCTCTGGTCTGGGGTAAGGGTCCTCATCAGGAAAGGCCGCATCAGAAGGTTCGCCAGGGCAAACGCCTCATCCACAACGAAGACGAACGGGAGTCCTTCCTGATTCTCCTCTGGGGGTGGCAAGCCCAGACTGCCACTCTGGAGACGCCAGTAGAACTCCGTCCGTGCGAAGACTCCACCATCCAACATCCGTCCATTTTGCCCCACTTCAACATACAAAAACTCATATGTCGCAGACACCACCGCCAACATCATGATACTATGAAACCCCTTATAGTTATAATAGTACGACCCCGAGTTGGGTGGTGGGACGATGCGGACACGCTTCCCATATATTGCTCCTCCACAATTGGGAAAGTCCCAACGACTGGCAAAGTGGGAGAACACAGTCTGCCATTCCTGTGGCGTTGAAGGACACTGTGGCGTGAAACAAGAACCAAAATTAGTAAATTAAATAATCAACATTGCAAGCAGATTAGACACCAACATTTTTGGCCAAGATCAGTATAACATTTTGGAAACTGAGTATTTAAAGCCTAAAGTATAAGGTCCCCTTATCAGAGTCATCACCCCCTATAGTTTTATGGGCCAAGAAGAGCATGGTGGGGAAGTTAGTGAGGCAAATATGCATTAAGGAAAAAGGGGCAGAGCATATGAATTAGAGCATATTGCAATGATGGTAATTAGGGAATGAGGAAAGAAATGCAAGACATTAGCAATCATGAAATACATAGAATGTGATGTTAAAGGATAAAACTTACCTTCATATAGTCCTTCTGCAGGACCTGAATGATGGCAGAACAGGTCTCTGGAATAATGATCCTCAGAGCCTGGGGGGAGATGCCTGTAGAGAACTTGAGGTCCTGAAGGCTTCTCCCTGTCACCAAGGAGCGCAACGTGGTGATGAGCCTCTGCTCCGGAGTGATGGCTTGCCGCATGCAGGTATCCTGCCTGGTGATATAAGGGGTCAGCAAAGCCATCATCCGGAGATAATTCCTGAAATCATCAGGATTATTCTCCCGGATCTCATGATGCAAAGGCATGTGCGAGAACTGGTCACGCTGGCTCAACCAATTCTTGGTCCACAAACGCCTCCCCTCCCTGTTCATGGACCGGGCTTGTGTCAAAGTAAGAACCCCAACACGAAGCCCCTGCACAGCACAAACTCTACGACGAGTACGTAGACGAAACATGTTTCAAAACGGTCAGCTCGTCAGAACGGACAACAGAAAGCACCGATAAACAGCAAGGCCTGAAAGAACGATCTGAATAGCAGAAGCAAGCAGACAATAAGAAATGCCTTTCAAAGCGTACTATACCAAGATATAGTCCACAGTGAGAAACAAATACTTACTGACTGCACGCACTGATTATCAGATCCGCAAAGACAAGCACAAACCGAAGAGCAGTAGCGATCTGAATCACAAATCTGAAAAGCGTGAATCGTCTCTCCCCAAACTTCTACTAACACGCAATAGACACGAGATCAGCAGAAGGAGCCCAAAGGGTGCCGGACGTGGTGCTGAACTTCCCTTTTGTAGGCCCGCCGTACACGGCTTACGTCACCGCGTTCGTGTCAACCGGAAATTCCGACAACTTGGTCTGACCGTGTGTATGCAAAATCGCTTCCGGACCTGGTCTGGAATGAATACGTCGGAATAACTCAGACGGATTTGGTCATCGGAATCTCCTACCGTGTGTACAAGGGCTATGAAATAATAAAAAGTAAAAAATCTATAAAAAATGAAATGTGAAAGTGTGATTGTGTTAAGTGCAAAAAAAGCCCATTCTTGGGCAGAACCTGCCCAAGCCAAGTGAGGGCTATAGTAGGACAGCCCAAACTAATGTGAGGAGAAATAAAAAATGAATGAAAAAATAGGAGTGTATATTTACCTTAGATCTCGAAAGGAGATCATGGGAGCCGGTGTGTGTGTATCTCAAAATCAAAGTGAGGTGTATGCTCCACCAGCATGCAGTCCCAATGGCCAAGGATAACCACAGTATGCCACCAATGCCACACTGAGATATGAAACAGAGGGAAGAAAGGCGGAGCCACCACCTGGGCGCACGGTTTCACTCAACAGTTGGCGCTCAAAGTCCACCCTCGTGTCAAAACCTGATAGACAAACAAGCACAACAGTGCGCAGCGCCATGACAACGCCGCACGTGGACGCATGGAATCATGTGACGCCGCGCACTCGGTGCATGGGCGTGGCGTCGATGTGTGGGTGGTGCCGCCCACCACCCCAACCAAAGGGGGGAGGCAGAGGGAGGGGCCATACCAAACATCGCAGCTCCCAAGGATGCAGAACCCAGGAGTCCACAAACAAAACACAAAACTAATGGCAATAAATCCAAAATGTCCAGCAAAAGTCTCCCTGCAATAGTGAAACCTCAATATAGTTAATACAATTAATAAACCATATGCTACCTTAGCTAATGTGCTTCCATCCCTGAATCATGTCGTCAAAAAAGGTGTAAAAGGGGATTTGGGACTTTGTATGAGGCAATGAATGGATAAGTTCATCTGCCTCCATCCCTAATGTATATACAATATCTAAAAGAAAAGTTGGGACTTTATATGAAGCACAGCTAAGAATGTAAAAATAGAAACCATATGATTAAGGATGCCAAATAACATATACATTAAATCAAAAAAATCAATAATAAATAAAATAATAAAATTCATAAATCTTTAATAATTTGTTATACATGATAATAACACAATTGATAACCAATCTATAAGTAAAAGAATATTGATACATGATAGTACAATTATACTAGTTTATACTAGTTCATAAACAGCATGATTAGGTTAATAACATAATTCAAAACCAGTCTATAAATAGTAAAAACCTGGTAGCACGATAATGCAATTCTGCTGATTCATAAACACGACCATAGCATATAACTTTTACTGCCCACTGGGTGAACCTTCTGAGGGCCGTCAAGCATGTAACCCGTGACACCCATGTAGATTTGGTTTTACTGCCACGGACTGCATGCAGGCCTGGCTCTTCTCCTCCTCCTCCTCCTACTCCATCCTCCTCCCTCTCCTCCTAGGCTGACTCCTCCTTTTCCGCTGATAGTGTCGATTCCCCTGCGCCGCCCAAGCTCCCCAGAACCTATTCGTCATGCCAGGTAAGACGTTGCCATGCTGTGCTGCGTCTGTTGTGCCTGGAAGCCAAGAGCCACACTGCGTTCACAGGCAGATCAGTGGCTAACACCGTTCAATTTGACAGTTGGTAAAGTGGTGTGTGACAACAGTGCCAATTTGCTTAGGGCATTGAAACAGGGCAAAATTACACACGTGCCATGCATGGCACACGTTTTAAACTTGGTCGTGCAGCGATTTGGCTAATAGGGTAGTTATTCCTGCGCTGCCACTATTATGAGATAGATCGAGGAAGTGCTGCGTTCACCGAGATGGATCAAACCAAATCCACTTAGTTATAACGTGAGGGTAGGTTGGTGTCGCGCTGTTCTGGTTTAAGGTATTACACGGGAGGGGATAGTTCCCTATATTTCTCACTCAACAAATATGAGTGGGAGAGGTATTTTTCACTCAAAGATATGGGGGAGGGGTATTATCCCTTAACACAATATGAAACTCTTCCCCTCTAGCTAGAAGTGCATATAATACAGTTATATTTATATAAATTATCAGACACTGAAATAAACCCAGTCTATTAAAAAAATTTAAAGATTTTTTTAAATTAGTAAACGCACTACAGGGGTGCCTGCACCTAGACCCCACACAAGAAATATAATACTTGTTTGACCAGAAAGGTAAGTTCAGTGTAATCATGGTACACCAATACGAACAACATAGTCAGAAGAATTATCAGAAAAGTAAACACACTGCAGAGCCAGCTATGGTCAGCTGACTAAACATGCACCAGAATGGGAATATAAGCTTAGCTCCGTCACCTTCAGCAGACCCAGCAAGCAAAAAAGTGCTATGTGCTAATAAAACCAGGGTAAATAAATAACAACTACATGTTTCTTGGTGCAGTGTATAAAACTTAATTTAAAATTTGAAATCAGGTGACCAAAATAGATTAATAAACATGCTTATCATAAGATAGAATAAACATGATGTGAGAAAAAATGATAAAATTATAAAATCCGTTTCTAAACGAAAAATAAATACCCTACAGAGCCTCTAAATCAGGTATATAAGGTTTAACTCGTTGAGAAGTGCTACGTGCAATAAATTAATAAACGTGAATTTCATAAGGTTGACCAAAACATAGTGTGGGAAAAAAATAAAAATAAAAAAAATGATAAAAGTAAATACCCTACAGAGCCACTAGATAAGTATGTTAAGCTTTTTTAAAAAAAAACACACAATTCCAAAAGTGCTAAGTGCAATAAAGATTAGGTACCGATACGCTAAAGAGACTCTAGTCTAGAGCAACATATGTGAAAGCAAAAGTGCATAAGTATCAAAATAATAAACAAACTACAGAGCCAAGTTCATATGTGCAGTGAGCTGCACGTGGATCAGCAAGCTGCTGAATCTACTTTAGCAAATTAGTCCAACACACAGGTGATGGGAAGGAACAGTGAGGGCACTTCAACAGTATATATATAGTTCCTCAAGGTGCTCGTATTTTTGTTGTAACTGTGCAATCTGATCGGAGAAACACCACTTCCCAGTGGATTCCTTTTTTCGTGACCATACACTCAGGTGGGCAGTGGCCCCTTACCTTATGGTAAGGCAAAAAACGCCTTAAAGCGGGACTGTACTGCGAAAAAAAAATATTAAAAGCCAGCAGCTACAAATACTACAGCTGCTGACTTTTAATAAATGGACACTCACCTGTCCCGGGGTCCAGCGATGCCGGCAGCCGAGGCCGATCGATCGCTCAGCTCTTGGCTGCTGCCACCACCATTCTAGGTGAGGGAATCAGGAAGTGAAGCGAATCGGCTTCACTTCCCGGTTCCCTACTGTGCATGCGCGAGTCGCGCAGCGCAATAGGAATTTTCCGCGCTGTCTCTGGGACCCGTGTGTCCCAGCAGACAGCGCGGCAGGACAGGAAATGGCATAGACTCCCACGGGAGTCTATGCCCGGAAGTGGGTGTAAATACCTGTCTTCGGCAGGTATCTGCACCCCCCTCCCCCCTGAAAGGTGCCAATTGTGACACCGGAGGGGGGGAGGGTTTTCCGATCAGCGGAAGTTCCACTTTAGGGTGGAACCGCGCTTTAAGCTGGAGGTCTCTTTAAGGTTCTTCCCACCAGGTTAAAACTTCTCCTTTCCAATGTGTTTGGAGCTCCAGGGGACCATAGTAAATTAATACAAGAGGGGTACCATAGTGTAGTAATTTTGAATGATAACCAATTTATTAAAGAAAATTACACAGGGTACTCACAATTTTTCATTCATAAAATATCAGTGTAAAAACGAGTAGCGAACTCGTATCTCTTTGCAGCAGCAGAGGGCGTTCTTCCCGTCCCTACGCGTGGCATCACATCACGTGACTTTATCATGAAAAAAATTATCACGTTTATTAATTTATTGCACTTAGCACTTCTCAACGAGTTAAACCTTATATACCTGATTTAGAGGCTCTGTAGGGTATTTATTTTTCGTTTAGAAACAGATTTTATAATTTTATCATTTTTCTCACATCATGTTTATTCTATCTTATGATAAGCACGTTTATTAATCTATTTTGGTCACCTGATTTCACTTTTATTTAAAATTAAGTTTTATACACTGCACCAAGAGACATGTAGTTGTTATTTATTTGCCCTGGTTTTATTAGCACATATCACTTTTTTGCTTGCTGGGTATGCTGAAGGTGACGGAGCTAAGCTTATATTCCCATTCTGGTGCATGTTTAGTCAGCTGACCATAGCTGGCTCTGCAGTGCGTTTACTTTTCTGATAATTCTTCTGACTATGTTGTTCGTATTGGTGTACCATGATTACACTGAACTTACCTTTCTGGTCAAACAAGTATTATATTTCTTGTGTGGGGTCTAGGTGCAGGCACCCCTGTAGTGCGTTTACTAATTTAAAAAAATCTTTAAATTTTTTTAATAGCCTGGGTTTATTTCAGTGTCTGATAATTTATATAAATATAACTGTATTATATGCACTTCTAGCTAGAGGGGAAGAGTTTCATATTGTGTTAAGGGATAATACCCCTCCCCCATATCTTTGAGTGAGAAATACCTCTCCCACTCATATTTGTTGAGTGAGAAATATAGGGAACTATCCCCTCCCGTGTAATACCGTAAAACCAGAACAGCGTGACACCAACCTACCCTCACGTGCAGCGATTTGTTGTCCAATACCCTGGGGTCCAGGACATCTTGCAGCAGGCAAGGAAAATCTCGGCCCATTTCAGAAGATCTTACACGGCCATGGCTCGCCTTGCTGACATTAAGCGGCGACACAATCTGCCGGTCAGACATCTTATTTGCAATTGCCCGACGCGATAGAACTCAACCTTCTATATGCTTGATAGGCTGCTCCAGCAGAAACGTGCAGTTAACGACTACCTGTAGGAACTCTGCAGCAGAACAGGTTCTGGGGAGCTTGGTTTTTTTTCACCGTGTCAGTGGCTGCTCATGCAGAACGCATGCAGACTTCTGTGGCCATTTGATGAGATCACCAAACTGGTCAGTCGCAGCCATGGCGCCATCAGTGACATCGTACCTTATGCCTTCTTTATGGAGTGTGCATTGCGTTGTGTCATTAATCAAGCCGTGGAGGAGCAGGAAGATGAGGAAGTCGCAATGCTGGATGAATTCCCAGGGGGGGGCTACTCTATCTGAGACAAGTCAACAACAGGAGTCTGAAGAGGAGTCAGAGGAGGATGATGCTGGGGCAGATGAGGAGGAGCAAGAAGAGCATACTTAAAACCTTTCTGGGATCCCTGTTGTGCGTGGATGGGGAGAGGATAACGAGGAGGATGACATTATCCTTGATGATGAGCAGGAGCCAGGCCACCACACCGCTTCCAGTTTAGTGCAAATGGGGGCCTTCATGCTCCAGTGTTTTAACAGGTTACCCCCGTATAAAAAGCATAAGGGTCAAGTACCAGTACTGGGTGGCAACGTACTTAGACCCCCGGTACAAACACAAAATGTCGGAAATGTTACCACCGTCACAGAGGGCTGTCAGAATGGAGCATTTCCAGGCCATGCTTCGAGAAATGCTTTTGCGTGCACTGGCAGAGGAGGAATTCCCACTCCCAGAGAAAGAGTTGCGGGTACCAATCCAACAGCGCCTGCAAGAAGAGGGCGGTTTGAAAATGTGTTAGTGACTTCTGATATGAGGTAATTCTTTCAGCCGACCTATCGACAGGTGTCATCCAGATCCAGCATCAGGGAACGCCTAGACCGACAGGTGTCCGACTACATCAGGTTAACGGCCGATGTGGACGCTCTGAGGAGTTATGAACCCCTGGACTACTGGGTGGGCAGGCTTGACCTCTGGTCAGAGCTTGCCCAATTTGCAATGGAACTGTTGGCTTGCCCCTCATCCAGTGTCCTGTCCGAAAGGACGTTCAGCGCAGCAGGGGGGGTCGTGACTCATAAGCGCACTTGCCTAGCTCACGACAGTGTTGACTACCTCACATTTATAAAAATGAATGAGGCATGGATCTCGGAGGAATTCAACACATGTGACCAGTAGACCATGTATATGCATAACTCTATAAAGGATTTATATAATCGAGCACACGGACCTTTTTTCTACCTTTGGATCACTTCCTTGTACAAAAAAAGCACACCCTACTATATGCCCGTACCCTCCTGTTTGAAGAGGTTGAGCAGTGTCATATTTTTGGGTCCCACAGCGAGTTGCTGGTATCAGTGTTGCTGTCAGTGCTCTCTATCTTGGTGCTGGTGTCAGTGCTCTCTATCTCGGTGCTGGTGTCAGTGCTCTCTATCTCTGTGCTGGTGTCATTGCTCTCTATCTCGGTGCTGGTGTCATTGCTCTCTATTTCGGTGGTGGTGTCAGTGCTCTCTATCACGGTGCTGGTGTCAGTGCTCTCTATCACTGTGCTGGTGTCAGTGCTCTCTATCACGGTGCTGGTGTCAGCGCTCTCTATCTCGGTGCTGGTGTCAGTGCTCTCTATCTTGGTGCTGGTGTCAGTGCTCTCTATCTCGGTGCTGGTGTCAGTGCTCTCTACCATGGTGCTGGTGTCAGTGCTCAGTCTCTATTGCAGTGCTGGTTTCAGACAGTGAGAGAGATAGCAGCGGAGAA
Organism: Lithobates pipiens; assembly: GCF_037356315.1. Lineage (NCBI taxonomy): Eukaryota > Metazoa > Chordata > Amphibia > Anura > Ranidae > Lithobates > Lithobates pipiens. Next base: position 128,844,476 of record NW_027507686.1, on the reverse strand, counting down.
GCCAAGGCAGTTCCAGAACCATGGCTGAGGATCAGCACTGCACTGGCACCTCCGGACCACCGCAGTGGAGCCCTGCATAGGTGGGGGTAAGGGCCGGGCAGAGGATGTTCAGCGCAGCAGGGGGATCCCCTTCATAGCCTGCCCTGACCTTGCCTCTCCCCCATGGCTTTCATGCGCTCCTGAATTGTCAAAATTTTACAGATAAAAAAAGAATGTTTGTCGTTGTCGATCCCAGATTCACTTAATACTTTTTTTTATGTCAGTGTCCATGTTGTGGGACTATGTGTGCACAGATAGTAAGTATTTTGTGGCTGAAAATATGACCTGTAGATTTATTTATTTTTTTTCCGTGAAAGAATTTTATTAAAAATAAAATGCAAATACAAAAGTATCAGATAAATGAACTGACAATGTGTGTACATTACGAAAAATAATAAGCCGCGCTAAATCACATAAATATCAAATTGTGCAAAAAATGGGAAATTAATCATGAACTATTAGTATCCTCTACACATAAATTGATATGCACTTATGTCATAGATAGTAAAATACATATATGAGTTATAAATTCAGGCCATGCAAATCACTCATTGCTTGCAGTATAAGGTCACATAGCATATGCCTATAATAGTACAGACTCTAAAAAACAGCTCTAAACAAAACACACACCCAGTGTATGAACAATAAGTCCGTGTATATAAATCACAGCAAACTACTTTCAAAAACTGTGAATAAAGTCCTCCACAGATAAATCGTAAAGGATCATAGAAAATCCACTGCTGGGTCCATTTAAATAGTGCTTGATCCACCAACAAAACACGATTAAATTTGCCGCTTACCAGAAGGACATGACCTTCCACTACAGAGGGTCACAAAAAACCTTTGGATATAAACACGTTTCCCAGCCAAGAGGGGCCCTCAGTGTTCTCCTTGCGTCACCACTCCAAATAAGGGTTGTGAAGAAAACACTCCCAGAGGTCTTTCTTATAGATCCAGAGGAACTCAGGGTAGGAGCATCAAAGCCATAGAAGAAAGATAGAACTCCAAATAGTGTAAAACCCTTTATTACTAGAGATAAAAAAGTAAAATTGCACTTACAGTGTATAAAAGATCAAAAAGCCTTGAGTCCGTTGCCCTGGTCGGACGCATACAGACAAACCCGTTCTCCTGGAACCGTTACAAACACGAGGTGACGTTTAGCGTATCACTCAGCCCTGAGACCTTTTATCTCTAGTAATAAAGGGTTTTACACTATTTGGAGTTCTATCTTTCTTCTATGGCTTTGATGCTCCTACCCTGAGTCCCTCTGGATCTATAAGAAAGACCTCTGGGAGTGTTTTCTTCACAACCCTTATTTGGAGTGGTGACGCAAGGAGAACACTGAGGACCCCTTTTGGCTGGAAGACGTGCTTATATCCAAAGGTTTTTTGTGACCCTCTGTAGTGGGGGGTCATGTCCTTCTGGTAAGCGGCAAATTTAATCGTGTTTTGGTGGTGGATCAAGCACTATTTAAATGGACCCAGCAGTGGATTTTCTATGATCCTTTACGATTTATCTGTGGAGGACTTTATTCACAGTTTTTGAAAGTAGTTTGCTGTGATTTATATACACGGACTTATTGTTCATACACTGGATGTGTGTTTTGTTTAGAGCTGTTTTTTAGAGTCTGTACTATTATAGGCATATGCTATGTGACCTTATACTGCAAGGAATGAGTGATTTGCATGGCCTGAATTTATAACTCATATATGTATTTTACTATCTATGACATAAGTGCATATCAATTTATTTGTAGAGGATATTAATAGTTCATGATTAATTTCCCATTTTTTGCACAATTTGATATTTATGTGATTTAGCGCGGCTTATTATTTTTCGTTTTGTTTTGCTGTATTTATGTGACACAGTTAAGCTGCAGCCAAATCTTTCGCATTTAAGAGTATCACATACGATAAATTTTTATGTTTCACCTTAGCGCAGTTTTTTCCCTCTTTTTTTTTTAATGTGTGTACATTGCAAACAATTACAGGTGTAACTAACAGCGTATACTGGTAAATCATCAACGTCACATGTCTCCACTTAGTATTGTTAAGCACAGTTTCTCGATGCATTGGTCATTTGCACATATTTCAGAGTATGAAGCTTAGAATCTACATTTTGCCAATCGGATTAGGAGACTTTGACAGAATTGGTATCATCTGTCTCAGTAGGTGGAATGAGTAGGAAGATAGACAATCGTCTAGGCTAGGGTGGTCAAGAGCAAAAGAGAGTCAGTCATCAGTATGGAAGAAAAAAGAAAACAAAAAAAAAGAGAGGTGGGGGGGGGGTAATCTGAAGGGAAATGACTAGGGGGATGGATGGGAAGGGACAGAGGGGGCGCTAAGGAAGGGGGAGGGGGTTTGTCCAAGGGTGTCGCCCTCCCGGTCTCCACCATTTTTCCAGTGAGAGAGGAGGGTTCAACGTAAGGGTCCCCGACCAGCGGGGATTCCCCCTGGCCCTTGTGTGGGGTGGGCCAGGGATACCAGACAGGACAAACCAAACTGTCTAAATGGGGAGAACTGGTGAGGATACGCTTAAGCCGCTATTGGGACAATGAGGACGATTTGGGTTCATGATGGAGGAGTATCTGTCTGAGGTACAAAAGTGATTCCAACAGGCCCATGTCTGCGAATATTTTGAAGGGGAGTCTCGGGCAATGTGTATCAATTCCTCCAGCTTGGCTATTCTCCCCACTCGCACAAGCCATTCAGATGCCGTTGGAGAGTGTGGGGTGCCCCAATGAGTTGAAACGCACAATTTAGCAGCTTTGATCATATGGACCCCTACGGATTTCCTGTAAGATTGGATTGAGGTAGGAGCGTGGTGTAGAATGAGCCGAGCCGGGGGGGGAATTCAATAGGATATGTGGTCACTTGAGAAGTTATATCACATACCTGTGACCAGAAAGTCTGAAGCAGTGGGCATGACCACCATATGTGCAGGAGTGTGCCCCATCTTTCGAGCACCTCCAACATTTGCCTGATGTGTCAGGTTTGAATTTGTGTAAGAGCTCAGGGGTGGGGTACCATCTGGAGAGTGTTTTGTAGTTATTTTCTTGAATTGTGACGTTAAGTGAGCCTTTATGGGCTATCGTAAAGATTCTTTCCCAGTCAGCTTCTGATAAATATAGTTGTAAGTCCTTTTCCCACGACTTACATGCCTTCCCTTCTTTAGGGGAGACTGATGTGAAGAGCATTGAATGTATGTTGGAGATCATGTGTTGTTGCGTCGAGGTCTGGGAACATACATTTTCAAATGGGGTTAGATCTCGCGCCAGGCGCGAATCCTGGTTGTTTGTGGTGAGGAAGTGTCAGATTTGGAAATAGGACCAGTAGGGGAATTAAGGGCTGTCTGGAAGGTGTGGAAGTGCGTTTCATTCTAGGAGTTTGCCCCCGCTGAAGAAGTGTCGGGCTAAGACTGAGTCATGTGGCCATGTATTCACTAGAAAGTTTCTAGACATTCCCAGAGAAAAAGCTGGGTTATAGCGAACAGGTGTAAGGGGGCCCGGATTGGATGAGATCCAAGAATCCCTGCACACCTCTCTAAAGCATCCTAAGGTTGCTCCTATGAGGGGATGTTCCTTCAAGGTTTTAGGGACATGGGAGAAGGATATCCACGGCACGGACTTGAGAGGCAATTCCGAGAATGATTCCTCTAAAGTTACCCAGTCCTTACAGCTTTTGTGTATTGACCAATCTGCTATCCTTCCAAGGTGGCATGCTCGGGAGTAATTCAGGATATCTGGGAGGCCGATTCCTCCTTTGGTTTTGGGCTTAGAAAGTTGAGAGAAACTTATCCTTGGTCTTTTTTGTTTCCATAAGAACTTTAAGGAAAGTTGTTTTACTGTCTGGAAGAAAGGTTTTGGGAGTTTAATGGGGAGTGCTTGTAAGAGATATAAGCTATGTGGGAGGACGTTCATCTTAAGAATGGCCGCTGTGCCAAACCAATAAAAATGAGGTCTTTCCCATCTGTGTAAGTCTTCAGAAATAGACTGGACCAACGGAGCGAAGTTTTTTGCATACAGATCTGATAATTGTGTGGTTAGTTGGGTGCCCAGGTAGGTGATAGCATCTTTTTTCCATACGAAGGGGAAATTATTGTGACATTGGGTGACTATCTCTTCGGGTAGGGAAATATTGAGGGCATGGGATTTGGAAAAATTTATCTTTAAGTTGGATATGCGGCAGAATAGATCAAAGTCTTTAAGCAAATTGGGAATTGACGTCAGAGGTTCGGTCAGGAAGAGTAAAATGTCATCGGCAAAGGCCGCCAGCTTATACGTGCGGCCTGCTACTGGGATCCCTTTTATATTGTCGTTGGCACGGAGGCATTGGAGGAAGGGTTCTAAGGTCAAAATGAAAAGGAGTGGGGAGAGGGGACATCCCTGTCTCGTTCCGTTGTGGATGGGGAAGGCATCTGACAGATGGCCATTGACCCGGACTCTCGCCCTCAGCGTGGCATATAAGGCCATAATGAAGTCATACATACGATTCTGTAGTCCCAAGTGGCGTAAAACCGCACCTAGATAGTCCCAGGCCAACCTGTCAAACGCCTTCTCCGCATCCAAAGACAGAAAGAAACCCTGCCGGTGTTGGGTAGTTAATAGGTGGTGTAGGTTGATGGCTTTGATGGAGTTGTCCCTGGCCTCTCTGTCAGGGACAAACACCACTTGATCTTTCGATATATAATAGAAGGTATGAAGGGCAGTAGACGGTTTGCTAGCATTTTGGCGAATAATTTAAGATCTACGTTAAGTAGAGATATCGGTCTGTAGTTGGCGACTGATGTAGTATCCTTATTTGCCTTCGGTATAACCGTAATATGCGCCTCTAGTAATCTGTGGAATGATGTGGTAATTGGGGAGAGGGAATTGAATGCCTTGAGGAAGGGGGCCGATAAAAGATCTATAAAGGTTTTATAATATGGCTCTGAGAAGCCGTTGGGGCCTGGGCTCTTACCCGGCTTTAGTTGTTTGATGGCCCTCTTAAATTCGTCTATGGATAAGGGGTTGTCTAATTCGCAGGCCTCTTCTCTGGGAATGGGTTTGAGGCTGTATTTTTTGAGAAAGTCTGAGATGAGCGACTGTCGTTTTGTTTGACCTAGGGGGGTTGCAGACTGTTGGGGTAGGTTATATAGCTCTGTGAAATAATGCTCAAATTGTTTAGCTATGTCAGCTGTGGCCGAGTATGAGTTACCTCTAGCGTCTTTTATGATATGTACGTTGGTACTGGCTTTCTGTGCTTGGATAGCTCTTGCCTTTCTAATTTCCTTATTTTGTCAGTCAGTTCCGAGATCACGGCCTGTTGCTCTTTTTTCCGGATGGCTTTAAGATGTATGAGTTTACCTCGGATGACACATTTATGCGCTTCCCATATATTAATGGGGTTCGTCTCCGGGTTGTCATTGTCTTGGAAATATTTGTTTAGGCTCGTGCGAATGCAAGAAATATCGCTTTCTGTGGTGAGGAGCGAGGAGTCTAGTCTCCATATTTTGGTGGATGGATTGTGTTCTGGAAGTGTTAAGGAGAGGGTGATAGGGTGGTGGTCAGAGACAAATAGTGGTTCTATTGTGGCTGATGTCAGAAGGGAAAGGTCTTTCTGTGAGAGAAACAGATAATCAATTCTAGAATACCTGTTATGGGGTATTGAAAAGACGGTATAATCCTTCTCGGTTGGGTGTAAGGTTCTCCACGTGTCATGTACAAGAAGGTCCTGCAATTGGGTTTTAATTTGCCTTAACGCCCTGTAAGGCAATGTCGTGGTCCCTGTTGACTAGTCAAGAAGGGGTTGTAGGGGTACATTAAAATCGCCTCCCAGAGTTAAAATTCCCGATTGGAAACTGGTTAGAGCTGAAGCAATAGATCGGATAAAGCTAGCTTGGGCAGTGTTAGGGCTGTAGATATTGGCCAGAGTGACTGTTCGATTATACAGGGTTCCTTTTAGAAAGATGAAGATGAAGCGTCCGTCTGGGTCGATACGGGTGTCTATCGTGTGCCAGTGGACATTTTTTGATAGCAAAATTGAGACTCCTTTCGTTTTAGCTAACTTGTTGGATGCGTGAGAGGTCGTTGGGTATAGGCGATTTGAAAAATTCGGAATGTGACTCGTGCGAAAATGAGTCTCTTGCAAGAAAACAATGTCCGCTTTTAATTTGGCCATCCTGTCTACAATTTTACGCTTTTCCGGGACATTTAGGCCTTTTACATTTTGTGAAACTACTTTAAGTTTACGCTGTTGTAAATTATGCTGTGATGTGCCCATGGTAGTTGGGCTCATTTCAGATGTTGGCATAAGAACTCAGTACTCCACTCCCCTAAAGGGTTGGTGTTAATATAGAGTGTCCGGGTTAAAACCGAACCCCCTGACTATTCCGCAGTCTAAAGGGACGCTAAGGCGGAGACCGTGAGGGTGAGACCCAGGATCAAAGAGGAGGGGCGTGTAGATGGAGAATAGGGGTTCTACGCGAAACTAGGGGGGGTAGGGGGGCAGTGGAAGGTGGTGTGGGGTCGGTTTGTGAAGGAATAGGTGAACCGGGGGTATATGTAGTCCAGCTACCTTACCCTGTTACAACTGGTGCTGTCCGGTATTGGTCAACGATGGTAGGTACTATCCCATTGTGTGGGGAGGTGAAAGGCGTCCGAGTGTCGGTCAATGATGTGTCCAGTCCGTAGGAGGTCAATGAGAACAGTTGAAAGTTTTGAAGCAGGTGTCTATGTAGAGAGGGGGAGAAGAAAAAAGTTAGGCCCAGATAAACATACATCTCATAACCACATTTATAAAAGAAATACCAGCAATGACTAAAACATGTAACAGGATGCATAGATAGGTAGTAGCAAAACATGGGTAGTAAAACCTCTAGAGGAAACAGGTAAGTACTGCGGAGTTGTGAACGTCGCCGCTTGGTAAATATGGGAACTACCCAAATTCAGTAAACTAAAATAACATTACCATCCTGGATGTCGAATTTTCAGGGTTGGCATGTTCCCCCTTTTTACGGGGTGAAGTCATAGGTCAACTCATAAAAGCAGAAAAGTGTAATAGGGAATGTGTATCCAACTGTCAGCCCTGGCCCCCAACGGTTCCCACGCTAAATGGGACTGTCCCGGGGTAAGAGGTGAAAGGGGTTGTAGTGCCTGGTAATCCCCACAGATTCTTAGGTCAGCTAAGGGGGGGTCAGTCAGGCATCCCATGTAAAGTAGCCCCATACCACATCATTGGTCTTGTTGGAGTCAAAGCGTAATTTCTTATCTCAAGTTTGGAGTAACCCCTGGATAATTGGATGTAGGGCATGAGGGGTTTCTCGGCAGTGTTTGGGATGTGGCCATAGCAATCCTGTCAGACTGTGTATCTGGGGGACCACCCCATTGTGAGATGGGACATAGTGTGATATGAGGCTCTGCATTGACTTACAGGGAGGATCTCTGCCAGAACAGGCAAGTCCTTTGAGAGAGTGATAATGGTATAAAAGGGGCACCTGTTCTGAAAAAATAAAAAGTTAGGCAGGTATCATGACATCATAAAAGCATAGGCAAAAAGATCAAGCATTGTGCTCTCCCAGCATATGATTTAAGTCTCCCATATCTCCTGCTGCATGGCTGGTGCTAGTGGGTCAGTTCAGAAGGTCAGACAATGAAGGCCTAGAGGGGGAAGAGAGGAAGAAGCATGCAGCAAAGAACAGACGAAAAGGGCAAAGGGAAAAGGGTATCTTAGCTTGCAAGATGAGGCAAAAGCATCTCGGTCCTAGGTTGAGCGAGGAACAGCTTAGGCTGTCTATGTACAGACGTACACCGTAAAACGAGTGGCTTTTGGACTAGCCGGAAGTTTCAGAGAAGAAGTCTTTTTCTCTATTCTTTTCCCCCTACGCTCCTCTCAGTCCCCATCTGAGTGTGCGATTATATCTTCAGATTGAAGCGTCAAGTTCTTAGTGCAGAGATCCTCAGTGATCTATTTAGTTGTAGGTCAAAAAAGTGATCTGCGTAGATGGGTATGGGAGACCATGTTACATACCTTACTCCCCATTATAGGAAAGCTGTAAGATGGAGACTCGTCTGTATTAAGATCCCAAATAGCCTGGGCATAGAAGAAGGCCAGGGTGTGTCTGAAAGAGACCGTGATTCTGAGTCAAGGTGATGGTGAGAGTGAACATTGCAGTCGGAGTCCTTAGGGCCTGTCTGGCCGTGCCCTTCTGTGGGCTGGTGAAGCTGTGGGGCTCTGGCGGTCTCTATCTCTTTGGTCCCTCTGAGTCGGTGGTCTGGGGGACGTCGACCTACGTTTCCGGATGTGGAACTCATCTCTCACAGGTATGGCATCCATGGAGCTGGTTCTTTGTAGCTGTGGGGTACGATAGGTTTTGTACCAATCCGAGAGCTCTACAAGTGGAATTTGTAGTGTGCTACAGAAACTCCTGAGGTCCTCCGGGACTCTCAGGTTAGCCGTGCGACCATGTGTGGAAGCCGATAAGCAAAAGGGGAATTTCCAGCGGTATTGAATTCCCTTCTGGCGTAGGACATCCAGGAGTGGGCGAAGGTCCCTTCTGTTTTGCAGCGTTATAGGGGACAAGTCCTGAAATATTTTGATCTCTGCCCCTTGGTAGTTCAGGTTGCGGCGGTCTCTGGCCCTTCTTAGTATATCTTTTTTCAGCCTGAAACTTACCAGGTAGCAGATCACGTCTCTGGGGGGGTCAGTGTCCCTGCCCCTAGGTTTGAGTGCCCTGTGAAGTCGTTCGACTCGATGGGAGCTTCAGGAGGTCTCCCCAGCAGGTCATTGAAGAATTGGACCGTCACTTGTGCTAGGTGGGCCTGGTCCACGGATTCGGGAATGCCTCTTAGCCGCAGATTATGGCGGTGTCCGCGGTTGTCCAAATCTTCCAGGTGTCTGTTTAAGTCTCTGAGCTGGCTGTGGTGGGCTTAAGACGTCTGTTGTAAGTGGAGCATAGTGGTGTCATGGCGGGCTGTCACGTCTTCCAGGTCGCCTGTTCTCACATGCATTGATTGTATATCCCTCCTGAGGTCAGGTATGACAGCTGTGAGGGATTCTTTGATGTCATCTGCCACAGCTCTGAGATCATGCACGTTCAGTGGGCGAATGGCGGTAGGGCTCTCTGTATGCTGGATATCCCTTCTGCTATGTGGGCTGAGGCTGGAGGAGCGGTGCCCCGTGTAGGCCTGAGGCTAGGCCGCGGCCTCGCGTGATCGGGCCCGGAATATCTCCGGGATGTTTCGTTCGAGCGGCGGGTCTATACCTCTCGGGGAGCGGGTCCATGATTGCGGCGACTTCCCCTTCTCTTTAACCATGGTAACGGTATTGGCTGCTTCGTTAGACTGGCGGCAGGACCTCTGAAGGACGGAGCGAGAGAATCAGGCGGCCATCTCCCGTCGGCGCCAAGCCACGCCCCCTGCCATTAAAGTCAATGGGGTCCGCCGCAAACTTTGTGGTTTGCAAACTTTTGGCCGCGTTCGCGGTTCGCGAAATGTCCCATCGGAAGTTCGACCATCACTAACTACCACCATTGTTACCCTTTAACGGGAAGGACGCCCATAGCTCCCTAAAACCTCCTTTATTTCCAGCACTGCCTTCAAAGAGCCCATAGACCTACCGCTGCTGCGACAATATAACAAATCCACAAATTACACCAATAAACCAAAAACAAAAACCCAACACCTGTATCAACCCCCCAGGCCCCCCGTCTCAAACCAACATTACATCCATAAAATGAGGGAGGGAGGGTGGTAAAAAAGCCTCCGGCCAGTGTGTCCCTGCTCACGTGATTGCCCACTGCCTAACGTCACCACCCCTGGCTTCCTTCCTGCCAAACTCCGCCCACCTAGCCGGCCTACCAATCCCCGCTCACCATCCTAACCTGAAATCACTCCCCACTCCTAACTCCGCCTTCATGCCCAGTCCCAGTCATGCTGGCCCTCCTCCGATCGCCCCTCTCGCTCTGGGCCACTACTTTCCTAGCAGTTATTATGGTCTGATATTTGCCAGGACCACCTACACATCTGAATGTTCTAATGCTGCCTGTGCTAATCTATCCTGCTGGTGACAATTTTCTATATTTTGGCCTGCTACCAATGGTTTATATATTTATAAATGGAAACTGTGGTCTGGTTATCCTGAGGTAGTGCAGTTGGCTGCTCCAATTCCTATTTTTACTATCAATTGTTATACAAATTTTACCTACCTTTGTCTAAAATCTAAAGAGACAAAATTCTCTTATTCAAATGCTGGAGTTAAATCTGGGTTAGGAGGTAAGGTGAAGCTAATGGCATATGGGCTAGAGTTGAGAATAGGCACTGAATTAAATACCATCATCCATTCTCAAATAAAAGATCTAGTGATATAGCAATCAAGGTGTAGATACAGAAAACAGACCACATAAAAGGCCCATTTTAATTTTCATATTGCTGTCTCCATGAGTGGAGGTATTAGGAGAACATATGTCAATGGTCTGCTGCAGTCAGAATGTAGCATTTTCACAGTGTCCTCCTGAGTTACACTGTAAGTTAGTGACAGGTCAAAATGTGAGAGGTGGCAGCAGGGGGCTGATTCAGTTATGTGTACATACAGCTGAGGAATTTACATGATTGTGTCATCTATGAGCCAGTAGTTCAACAAGCAGACTCTGACCCTGGATAATGTCTAATCTGATGGCACTGTTTTTTTGCTGAGAAAAAGAGGTAATTATTACCTGTACATGTTACACGCATTTATGCAATGAAACATGTAAAAATATACTGTAACTGATGTTAGCTCTGCTTTAATAATATACTAAAAACATGTTTGTTTGTTTTTTTGCATCATATCTACTTACTATACTTTAGTAAATAAAAAATTGGCACAATAAATTACAATGAAAAAATGTGCTTATATTAAAATTGAAAATTTAATTATTTCTACCATTTTTCTTGCAGAGCTGCTAGACCTTTAAGCAGTTTCTTGATATAACGTATAAAAATAGGAGTAAAGGAACACGATCTTTCCTAATTTTTAATACTTTTCATTACAGACAAGCTGCAGACATAAAAACTGTCTTGCCGGCAATCTTTTCTTTTTTTTCACTACCAATTAATAAAACCTACAGCACTGAAGTGCCGTCCGTGTGTCAGTTCTCTCTGAACTACCTATATTTACCCCCTGAAAGTGAATACCTTATCAGGTCCAGGATATCAAAGGAGAAAAGGATCAAAGAGTTTTTAATAAGGAACCTGGTGTTTGCAGAACCTTCACTTTCATGTAGCCTGTTTTGTTCAAATTCTAAATTTTTGGTTTTCCACAAAAGATGACATTTATGAAAACTATTGGTACCAATATTGTCATGTGCAAGCCTTTGATTACACGCCATGTACACCTTAGTCAAACAAAAGTACGCCACCTCCTTATGTTTGATCAGCTTTGTTATGTATTTTTCTTTCTTTCCTATTTAACTGTTTAGATGTCAGATTGAGCTGTATAAAGCTCCTTGATACATCCACACCATTTTAGACTATTTTAACAGTTTTTTAGCTGTAAGTAATGTATACACATTTCCAAAACAGCAAAAATATTTGACAGCATGTGAGAATTAAAATATTATTTCTTTCACATTATACTATATAACTTTAAAATTTGTACGACCCATTAACTCATACAGAAATTTTAAATGAAAGAGAATATCATTGTACCCTATTTTTTGAAGCATGCAATCAGGGAATGGAAAACTATTGTTTAATATATTAAAATATAATATTTTAACATTTAATCAGTTTTTTTAAATCTCTGTTGAGAAAAATTACAGATGTGAACAATTTCTGTGCACGTTTCCAGCACCGTGTTTAAAATGCACTGCATTTGCTATCTGTAGTGAGTTTCAATGTTTTTTTTTTTCTTTTACTATATAATATTTTAATTCTTTTTATTCATTTTAGCAAAAAGTTACAAAACACAGTACATCACCATAAAAAGCCAAGACCGTATTCATTTAATAAACAAACAAAAAAAAAAAGAAAAATGCAAAGGACATTTAAATCTCAAACACAACACAACAAAAATACAATAACAAACATATATAAAAGGTGTATCTCCTAGGACTTTATCATAATAACCATATGTATATCATAATTTTACGACAGACAGGAGGCAAGAGGCAATGTGAGAGGTGGGGGCACCCCACATCTAAACGCAAAAACTCCAACCAGTCTTCCCCCAGTCTTTCAGGGGTTACCAGGATTCTCTACCTAATCCTTGCTCCCTATATTAGCCACCACTATCCCCTCATCCTCCCCCTTCATTACCCCCAATCACCCCTTGTCATAACCAGATAATCAAAAAAAGTGCCAAAAAACATAAGAGAAAAAAAAACAAACAAACATTTGTAATAATTTAGGGGGCAAAAACTAGGGAGAGTCACATCTCCCCAATTCTACCCTTAACTTCCCTCATCATACTCCATACCCATCCTTTTTTTATCCCTTCCTCCCTCATAATTACCCATTCATGCCCATTATGAGCATTCTTTGTCAATAAGCCTATTCACTATTCCAAATTGCTGTGAAAAAAAAAGTGATTCTAATATTCTCCCAACCATTAACCACACACCATAAAAAGATGATATGGGAGAGAGGAGAACATGTAGCCCATGTAAACAAAAGACTGTTTAACCACCTCAATACAGGACACTTAAACCCCCTTCCTTCCCAGACCAATTTTCAGCTTTCAGTGCTCTCTCACTTTGAATGACAATTACTCAGTCATGCTACACTGTAACCAAATGAATTTTTTATCATTTTGTTCACACAAATAGAGCTTTCTTTTGGTGGTATTTATTCACCACTTCATTTATTATTTTTTGTAATATAAGCGAAAAAAGAGCGAATATTTTGAAAAAAAAACTAAATTTTCTACTTTCTCTTTTAAAAGAAACCAAAAAAATCTAATTTTGGCAAAAATTTAGGCCAAAATGTATTCTACTACATGTCTTTGGTAAAAAAAAATCCTGATAAGTGTATGATCATTGGTTTGTGTGAAAGTTATAGAGCCTACAAGCCATGCTATGCATTATTGAAAATGTATCAATCCTAATGCACTGATGGCCTATCTCAGTTCTTGAGGCCCTAAAATGTCAGGACAGTTCAATAACCCCCCAAATTAAAAGAAGACAGTCTGCGGTATTTAGTAAGAGGCATAGTGAATTTTTTGAAGTTGCAATTTTTCCCCCACAATGCTTTGGAAAATTAAGAAATATATATATTTTTTTTTTTCTTCACTAAATTATCATATTTACAAGTTATTTCTCACACATGGTGCACATAATTGCAATTACACCCCAAAATACATTCTGCTATTCATCTTGAGTATGGCGATACCCCATGTGTCAGACTTTTCCACAGCCTGGCCACATACAGAGGCCCAACATCCATGTAGCACCATCAGGTGTTCTAAAGGCCTAAATTACACATTTCATTTCCTGAATACCTATTACATTTTTGAAGGCCCTGGAGCACCAGGACAATGGAATTACCCACAAAGTGACCCCATTTTGGAAAGAAAACAACCGAATGTATATTCTATGAGGCATAATGAGTCTTTTGAACATATAATTTCTTTCCACAAGTTTTTGGAAAATGTGGAAAGAAAATGAAAACCTATTTTTTTCTCACAAAGTTGTCAATTTAGAAGATCTTTCTAACACATAACATGTACATAGCCAAAATGACACCCCAAAATACATTCTGCTACTTGTCCTGAGTATGGCGATACCCCATGTGTCAGACTTTTCTACAGCCTAGCAACATACAGAGGCCCAACATCCATATAGCACCATCAGGCGTTCTAAAGGCATAAATTACACATTTCATTTCCTGAGTACCTATCACATTTTTGAAGGCCCTGGAGCACCAGGACAATGGAATTACCCACAAAGTGACCCAATTTTGGAAAGAAAACAACCCAATGTATATTCTATGAGGCATAATGAGTCTTTTGAACATATAATTTCTTTCCACAAGTTTTTGGAAAATGTGGAAAGAAAATGAAAACCTATTTTTTTCTCACAAAGTTGTCAATTTACAAGATCTTTCTAACACATAACATGTACATAGACAAAATGACACCCCAAAATACATTTTGCTACTCGTCCTGAGTATGGCGATACCCCATGTGTCAGACTTTTCCACAGCCTAGCAACATACAGAGGCCCAACATCCATGTAGCACCATCAGGTGTTCTAAAGGCATAAATTACACATTTCATTTCCTGAGTACCTATTACATTTTTGAAGGCCCTGGAGCACCAGGACAATGGAATTAACCACAAAGTGACCCCATTTTGGAAAGAAAACAACCCAATGTATATTCTATGAGGCATAATGACACCCCAAAATACATTCTGCTACTCGTCCTGAGTATGGCAATACCCCATGTGTCAGACTTTTCCACAGCCTGTCCACATACAGATGCCCAACATACAAGTACCACCTTCAGGCTTCTAACATATAGCATGCACACACACCAAGAATTACACCCCAAAATACATTCTGCTGAGCAAAGGGTAAAAAAAGGCTCACCTGTGGTTTTAGCAGGCAGGGACACCATTCCAGAGCAGTCAAAGCATTTTCTAGACAGCCAAAGGAAATGTCCAGGAATTGTCCAGGCAGCAGACAGATATGGAAAATTATGAACATGGTTCAGTACAGTCCAAGGTTTAGCAGACAGTTCAGACATAGGCATGTCCAGTTCAGGTGGCAGGCACAGGCATGGTCAGTTCAGGTGGCAGGCAAAGGCAGGGCCAGTTCAGATGGCAGCAGGCGGCACTTTGTACATTGGGCCTTGGTCAGGTAAGACCTGAGGACAGGGGTAGAGGCTTCTTCCCACCCAAATCTCTACGAAGCCTCCGAGTCTCCAGACCCTAATCTGAGAAAACGAAAAACCTGGAGAAAAATGTTTTCTCCACTTGGAAAACTTTTTCTGGAGCCCCTCACATGTGAGACCCCTGTGCTGTACAGTGGCAGGGCAAATCATCAGTTCAGGAGGCAGGCAAAAAACATGGTCATTTAACAGGCCGAGGTCAATTCATGTTGAAGGTAGAAACATGTTTGGCAGAGGCATAGTCATTTAACAGTCCGGGTCATACACAGAAATGGCAGAAAGTGGAAACTGGAAAAAAATCATCTTCACTTTACTAATAGTGTAGTGAAGTATGATAGCTTCGATAGAAAGTTCCAGTGCAGAGGCCTGGCTGGGAGGGACAGTCTGGACAGTAGTATCGGGTGTCGCAGCGAATTCCTCTACTTGTACACACACAACATTTTTTTGGGGGTTTGCGACCTGTTTGGGTAGGAGGGAGGATGTCGGGAAAGTGCCTTTCATGGAGTCTGGATACTGCATCAGAGCGAATTAGTTGAGTGGGTTGGCCATGGGGATAGACAAGGGCTGTGATAACATCTTCTTGGAATCTTAGATAGGTCAGGGAACTTTGGGTGCTCTTAGAAAAAATAATATATGAATTGAACATGGCCAGTTGCATCAAATAAACGGCGACTTTCTTGTACCAAAATAGTGATCTCCTGGTGGCCAAGTAGGGCTGCATCATCTGGTCATTCATATCCACCCCCCCATGTATAAGTTATACTCATGGATACATTTTGGCTTCTGGATGGGGCCTTTTCTTCTCTGTAGTTCCACCAAGGTGTCAATGTGTATTGTGGAAAGGATGTAGACATCTCTTTTTTTATCTCTCCACTTCACCGCTAGTACCTCGTCAGTCCGCATACTGGCCATTTCACCCTGTTTTAATTTCTTGGTGACCAATATCTGTGGGAAGCCTTTGTGGTTGGTCCGTGCTGTCCCACAAGCCACAGTCTGCTTTAGGTACAGATGGCGGAAAAGTGGGAGACTTGTGTAGAAATTGTCTACATATAGGTGGTAACCTTTCCCAAGCAATGGTTGGATCAGCTGCCAGACAATTTTGCCACTTGTTCCCATGTAGGTAGGGCATCCAGGGGGGTTTAGCTGTCGGTCTTTTCCCTCATAAATTATAAAGTCATATGTGTAACCCGTGGCCCTGTCACACGCCTTATAAAATTTTACCCCATGTCTGGCTCTTTTACTGGGCATGTATTGTTGTATTCCAAGTCGTCCAGTGAAGTGTAATAGGGATTCATCCACACAAATATTTTTATCAGGGGTAAACATCTGCTTGAAATTGGCGGAAAAAAAATTGATTAGGGGCCGAATTTTGAATAATTTATCGTAACTGGGATGATTTTGAGGGAGGTATTGGGCATTGTTATTGAAATGTAAAAATCTCATGATCATCTCATAACGGTTTCTGGGCATAATTGATGAATAGACCGGCATGTGGTGGATAGGTTAGGTAGACCAGTAGGAATGGACTTCATTTTTTTTGTTAGCCCCATGTTGAGGGTTAGGCCAAGGAAAATTTTAAATTCTTCCACGGTGAGGGGTTTCGAAAAAAAAGGACGGGCATAGGAAGAACTTGGATTGTTGGCTATATATTGGCTGGCATATAGATTACATTGCTCTACAATGTCGGTTAGGACATCATTGGTAAAAAATAAATGAAAATAATAAAGTGGGGTTACATTTTCCGTCTGTATCTGAGGGCCTGGCTGGGATGTAAAAAGGGGAATTACAGGTTCTACTGACGTATCGGGCAGCCATGTTGGATACAGTAGAACATCTGGAAGGCTAGTATGGGCACTGCCTCGTTGATGGGATGCTCTGTTGCTAGCATCTGGCCTATCTTCAAGGAAGGTTGCAGAACTACTGGTGGATGCCTGCCTATCCCGGAGTGCTGCGCTGCTGGTGGATGCCTGCATATCATCCTGGAGTGCTGCGCTGCTGGTGGATGCCTGCATATCATCCTGGAGTGCTGCGCTGCTGGTGGATGTCTACGCCTGCTAATTTCTCCCGTTAGGATTCTGTCTTCCACAGTTTCCATCTCGGAGCCACTGCTTTCCACTGGCTCATAATCGCTATCCGAGTCTGACGGAGAGAGTTCCCCGCTATTCTTGTCCGACATACTCTGGAGTATCTGGAAAGCCTCCTCTGCGCTGTACGACCTTTTAGTCATGTTGACGGGCAGATGTCAGATGGCGGGCGGGAGATGTCAGATGGCGGGCGTCAGATGTGCCTGATGGCGGGCGTCAGATGTGCCTGATGGCGGACGGCAGATGTGCCAGATGTTGGCGGGAGGCAAATGTGTGATGGCAGGTGTCAGATGTGCCTTATGATGGTGGGCAGATGTGCCTGGTGATGGCGGCAGATGCGCCTGGTGATGGCGGCAGATGCGCCTGGTGATGGCGGTCAGATACGCCTGGTGATGGCGGTCAGATGTGCCTAGTGATGGCGGTCAGATGCGGCTGGTGATGGCGGTCAGATGCGCCTGGTGATGGCAGCAGATGTGCCTGGTGATGGCGGTCAGATGCGCCTGGTGATGGTGGCAGAAATGCGCCTGGTGATGCGGGCAGATGCGCCTGGGGATGGCCGGCGGCTGATGTGTCAGATGGCGGGCTGATGTGCCCGCTGTTGGCGGACAGATGTGCCCGCTGTTCTGTATGACAGGTGTTTTTGGGGACACTGTGTGTTTTGGGGCACACTAGCTGGGTGATCAGTGGGTAAACAGCAGACAAACAGCTATAAACTCACTGATCTTCCCGGCTGAAGCACAGATCTCTCTTCCTCTCCTCACTGACAGGCTCTGCGTGAGGATAGGAAGAGATGAGAGCAGTTACAACCGCTCTCTATTTACATTACATGATGACTGTGATTGGACACAGTCGACGTTCAGGAACGTCCTGCCAGAAGTAGAGAGCTCCCACCCGGCCGTTTATATGCAGTGGCCGGGTGGGAAGTGGTTAAACTCAAACCAGCTTTTCCAAACTCCATAGAATTTCAAATGGGAATAGTTTTGTAAATGTATCAACTCTTCCATTAATCTAGTTCTATCTACCTCTCTAAACTATTCCAACATAGTTGGTATTTTCTTTGATTTACAATATTTCAGGATCAATAATTTCACTCTGTTCAACAAAGAAGGAATGATAGACATTTTATATTTTTTTCCTTGTCGCATGAAATAATCATTGTCAGGGGTCTTGCCCAATTTGAGAATTGCTAATCATCTTAATAATGTTTAAAATTTTCTCCCATGCCACCAAATATGGGCACACATTCTCCAACACTCAAATGAGAGTACTGAATTGATCTTGTGTAATTTGGACGGAACATAATGGGGGTCAGTTACTCTACTGTGAAGCAAATTAGCACAAATTAGCGCTACCTATCCCGGAGTGCTGCGCTGCTGGTGGATGCCTGCATATCATCCTGGAGTGCTGCGCTGCTGGTGGATGCCTGCATATCATCCTGGAGTGCTGCGCTGCTGGTGGATGTCTGCACCTGCTCATTTCTCCCGTTTCTTCTTGTTAGGATTCTATCTTCCACAGTTTCCATCTCGGAGCCACTGCTTTCCACTGGCTCATAATCGCTATCCGAGTCTGACGGAGAGAGTTCCCCGCTATTCTTGTCCGACATACTCTGGAGTATCTGGAAAGCCTCCTCTGTGCTGTACGACATTTTAGTCATGTTGACGGGCAGATGTCAGATGGCGGGCGGGAGATGTCAGATGGCGGGCGGGAGATGTCAGATGGCGGGCGTCAGTTGTGCCTGATGGCGGGCGTCAGATGTGCCTGATGGCGGGCGTCAGATGTGCCTGATGGCGGACGGCAGATGTGCCAGATGTTGGCGGGAGGCAAATGTGTGATGGCAGGTGTCAGATGTGCCTTATGATGGTGGGCAGATGTGCCTGGTGATGGCGGGCAGATGCGCCTGGTGATCGCGGTCAGATGCACCTGGTGATCGCGGTCAGATGCGCCAGGTGATGGCGGTCAGATGTGGCTGGTGATGGTGGTCAGATGCGCCTGGTGATGGCGGGCAGATGCGCCTGGTGATGGCGGCAGATGCGCCTGGTGATGACAGTCAGATGCGTTGTTTGTGATTCTTCTTCTAGAAGCTCTTGAGGGGATGCAATGTGATGAAATCGGTGATGGTGCAGGGACATGAGGTGAATGGTGAGAAGGTGATGGAGGTGGTGAGTTAGTTTTATACGGATTTGTTTGCAGGCGGACGTGCTGAGGAGGTGCAAGAGTATTGCGAGAAAGTGGATGCAAGATTGTCTGAGGAGGATAATTTTGGTATGTGTGTGATTGTGTCTGAGGAGGAAGTGAGGCGTGTGATAGATGGGATGAACCGGAATAAGATGCCTGGAAAGCATGGTTTGACTGTGTTGAGTTCTTTTGTAAAGTGTGGGAGGTAATGAAGAATGAGGTGTGTGAGTTGATGAGGCTGGTGTTTGAAGTGGGGAGATTCCAAAGTCCTTAAGGGAGGGGGTGATTAGCCTCATCTATAAAAAGGGTGACAAGAGAGACACTCAGAATTGGCAGCCAATTACACTGTTGAACGTTGACTACAAGATTGTGGCAAGGTTGATTGCCGATCGAGGCAAATTCTCCTATCAGTTTCTGTTTCAGATTCTGGAGGTCCTAGCCCATGTACACACGGATGGAGATTTTGCCAACCAAATCCGTCGGATTTTGCCCGTCGGATTTAGTCCGACGGATTGTGTCCGAAACTGTTGCATACACACAGTCGGGCCAAGTTGGCGACAAAATCCGATCTTTCAGAACGTGATGACATAATTTCGTTACGATGGGACTACATTCAGGCTAGTAGCCAATAGCTTTGATGTAGGAATTTGATCTGAGCATGCGTGGCACTTGGTCCGATGAAAATGCTCTACACATGATCGGATTAGGTCCATCCGGCCCAGTTGGTCGGGAAATATTTCCAACATGTTGGAAAATTGGGTCGGACGGAGATTCGGACGGAATCAGTCCGATGCATACCACACACAGTCGGATTATCTGACGACACGGTCCGATAAGACTCATTCCGACAGATTCTCTGACCGTGTGTACAAGGGCCTAGGGTTTCTAGACTAGCTCATGAAGGTTATCAGAGGACTATACAAAGGTGTCTCAAGTAGACATGTGCAAAAGGAAAAAATTTGTTTAGTTTTGTTTCATTTTAATTCATTAATTAATTAATTTCGTTTAGTTATATTCGTTAAATTAGTTAAATTCATTTTTGGATTTCGTCACAATTTTCTACCGAATTCGAAAAATCGGTCGCATTCGAAAATATTTCAATCAAATTCGAAAAAGATTCTACTGGATTCAAAATGATTTCAACATGATTCAAAATTATTTCAACCGCATTCTAAAATATTTTGCGACCCGAATTTAGGGCCATGTATCTTGGGGTCACTTGGTGCTAGTTCTATTGTGTTTGAATTCCAAATTTGGTGTTAATAGCTATAAGTGACCCCGAGATATGTGGCCCCAAAGTCGGGTCACAAAATGTAATTCTCTGCTGCAGAAAAGTGCTTGACATTTTGTGACTCGACTTTGGAGCCGTGTATCTCGGGGTCACTTGGTGCTAGAAACCCCATTCTCTGCTGCAGAAAATACTTGGCATATTGCCCATATCTGGGGTCACTTGGTGGCAGGTGACGTGGCAAGTGGACAATCCACAACTTGGTCATGTGCCACTCGTGGCAGGTCACGTTGCACACGTGGCAGATCACGTGGTACTCGTGGCAGGTGTCGTGGCAAGTGGACAATACACAACTTGTGGCAGGGGTTCCCCAATGACGTATGGATGACCCCGCCCCACTCTGATGTAATGCAGGTTCCCGTTACATCATAGGGGGAGGAGTCACTCATACATCATGGGGAACCCCTGGCTTCCCTCACCAGCGTCAGAGGGGGCGGGGTCAGGTGAGGGGTGGCCCCGCCCTCCTAATATAAGAAACGTCAGTGCTGGGATCCCCACAGTGTCTCCTCAGTGGAGACAGAAGATGGATGTATGGACTGCGCTGGACTGAAAATCACCCGTCGCTGGATCAGATCAATCATCGCTGGACCCCGGAGAGATGATCATCCATCACTGGATTAGCACCGCTGGAATCTTTTTTATTTTTTTTTTATTTTTAATAAAGGAATTTTTCAAAAGTGTGTTTGTCTTATTTAACCATTTTTTCACTTTCTTTGTGAAATGGTAGGGGTACTTTTGTACCCCCTTACCATTTCAAACGGGGGGGGCAGGATCTGGGGGTCCCCTTTTTAAAGGGGATCCAGATTCTGATAAGCCCCCCCACCCGCAGACCCCAACAAACCACCGCCAGGGTTGTGGGGATGAGGCCCTTGTCACATGGGGACATGGTGCTTTGAGGGGTCACAGACACCCAAAGCATCCTCCCAATGTTGAGGGCATGTGGCCTGGTATGGTTCAGGATGGGGGGCGCTCTCTCGTCCCCCCTCTTTTCCTGCGGCCTGCCAGGTTGCGTGCTCGGATAAAGGGTCTGGTATGGATATTTAGGGGGACCCCCACGTCATTTTTTTTTTATTTGACGTGGGATTCCCCTTAATATCCATACCAGACCTGAAGGGCCTGGTAATTGAATTTAGGGGAACCCCATACTTTTTTTTTTTTTTTTAATCAATGAATGAATTGTCGGCTAATACAGAGAACAGTCATTGAGTGCTCTCTGTATTACGGGAGCCGACAATGGAAAGTGATTTTAAAAGACTTTTTTTCCTTGCAAAATGACACTTTGTGCAGGGACAGTTCTAAGCACGGGAAACATTCACAGGCATACTATAGACACCCCCCAGGTACAAAATTTAAAGGAATATTACACTTTTATTGTTTCACTTTAATCATTATTAAAATCACTGCTCCTGAAAAAACGGCCGTTTTTAAAACTTTTTTTGCATTGATCCATGTCCCCTGGGGCAGGACCCAGGTCCCCAAACACTTTTTTTAGGACGGTAAATTGCATATTAGCCTTTAAAATTAGCACTTTAGATTTTGAATGTTCGAGTCCCATAGACTTTAAAAGGGTTCTAAAGTTCATACGAAGTTTAGGTCTGTTCGCCGGTTCTGGTGCGAACCGAACAGGGGGGTGTTCGGCTCATCCTTAGTCCTAACCAAGATCTGGGAAGGATGGAGGTTGGGGGGTCTGGGGAGGGAGGTTGGTGATAAAAAGAAAATTAAAGCTTGGATTGCTGGGGAGATTTTTCCAAATGAGATACAGTACTTAAGAGAGAAGGAAAGTGTACACATTTGGAAGAGTATGAGCACAAGAGGAGTGACTAACCACCAAAGGGACATATACTGGATGACCTTTATGGGGTGTCTGATGACCAGGAGCTTTTTGAAAAGTAGGGATTTGGTAAGATCGTATTTGTGCCCAATGGAGGGCTGTGGGGGAGTGGAGGACGTGCTCCATGTGTTTTGGAACTGTGTCTTCACTAAAGAAGTGCTGGGAAAGTTGAAGAGATTCCTGAGGGAGGTGGTGGGGGTGGTTTTTGTAAGGGAGGAAATGGTGGTTATGGGTTTGTGGCGATTGTAGAAAAATGCAGTCAGGAAAGCGTGGTGCTTTTCTGTTGTCTACAAGGAAGTAATGTGGGATGTTAGGAATTAAGGATGAGCCGAACACCCCCCTGTTCGATTCGCACCAGAAACTGCGAACAGACCTAAACTTCGTGTGAACTTTAGAACCCTGTTAAAGTCTAAGGGACTCGAACGCTCACAATCTAAAGTGCTAATTTTAAAGGCTAATATGCAAGTTACTGTCCTAAAAAGTGTTTGGGGACCTGGGTCCTGCCCCAGGGGACATGGATCAATGCAAAAAAAAGTTTTAAAAACGGACGTTTTTTCAGGAGCAGTGATTTTAATAATGATTAAAGTGAAACAATAAAAGTATAATATTCCTTTAAATTTCATACCTGGGGGGTGTCTATAGTATGCCTGTGAAGGGGCGCATGTTTCCCGTGCTTAGAACTGTCCCTGCACAAAGTGTAATTTCGCAAGGAAAATCACTTTCCATTGTCGGCTCCCGTAATACAGAGAACACTCATTGAGTGTTCTCTGTATTAGCCGACAATTCATTCATTGATAATAAATGAAAAACTAAAAAGCATGGGGGTTCCCCTAAATTCAATTACCAGGCCCTTCAGGTCTGGTATGGATATTAAGGGGAACCCTGCATCAAATAAAAAAAAAAATTGACGTGGGGGTCCCCCTAAAAATCCATACCAGACCCTTTATCCGAGCACGCAACCTGGTAGGCCGCAGGAAAAGATAGGGGGATGAGAGAGCACCCCCCCTCCTGAACCATACCAGGCCACATGCCCTCAACATTGGGAGGATGCTTTGGGGGTCTGTGACCCCTCAAAGCACCATGTCCCCATGTTGATGTGGACAAGGGCCTCATCCCCACAACCCTGGCCGGTGGTTGTGGGGGTCTGCGGGCGGGGGGCTTATCAGAATCTGGAAGCCCCCTTTAACAAGGGGACCCCCAGATCTCAGCCCCTCCTGTTTGAAATGGTAAGGGGGTACAAAAGTACCCCTACCATTTCACAAAGAACGTGTAAAAATGTTTAAATAAGACAAACACACTTTTGAAAAATTCCTTTATTAAAAATAAAAAAAATTGAAAAAAAGATTCCAGCGGTGCTAATCAACTCTAATCACTAATCAGCGCTGGGATCCCCGCAGTGTCTCCGCAGTGGAGACAGAAGACGGATGCATGTATGGACAGCGCTGGACTGAAAGATCCCCCGTCGCTGGATCAGATCAGCCATCGCTGGACCCTGGAGAGATGATCCTCCGTCGCTGGATAGTAAGAGTGGATTAGCACCGCTGGAATCTTTTTTTTATTTTTTAGTTTTTTAATAAAGGAATTTTTCAAAAGTGTGTTTGTCTTATTTAAACATTTTTACACTTTCTTTGTGAAATGGTAGGGGTACTTTTGTACCCCCTTACCATTTCAAACAGGGGGGGCGGGATCTGGGGGTCCCCTTGTTAAAGGGGGCTTCCAGATTCTGATAAGCCCCCCGCCCACAGACCCCCACAATCACCGGCCAGGGTTGTGGGGATGAGGCCCTTGTCCACATCAACATAGGGACATGGTGCTTTGAGGGGTCACAGACCCCCAAAGCATCCTCCCAATGTTGAGGGCATGTGACCTGGTACGGTTCAGGAGGGGGGGGCGCTCTCTCGCTCCACCTCTTTTCCTGCGGCCTGCCAGGTTGCGCGCTTGGGTAAAGGGTCTGGTATGGATATTTAGGGGGTCCCCCACGTCAAATTTTTTTTAAAAAATTGACACGGGGTTCCCCTTAATATCCATACCAGAACTGAAGGGCCTGGTAATTGAATTTAGGGGAACCCCCACACTTTTTTTTTTATATTTTTATTTTTTTTTATCAATGAATGAATTGTCGGCTAATACAGAGAACAATCATTGAGTGTTCTCTGTATTACGGAAGCCGACAATGGAAAGTGATTTTAAAAGACTTTTTTTCCTTGCAAAATGACACTTTGTGCAGGGACAGTTCTAAGCATGGGAAACCTGCACCCCTTCACAGGCATACTATAGAAACCCCCCAGGTACGATATTTAAAGGAATATTACACTTTTATTGTTTCACTTTAATCATTATTAAAATCACTGCTCCTGAAAAAACACAGTTTTTAAAACTTTTTTTTGCACTGATCCATGTCCCCTGGGGCAGGACCCGGGTCCCCAAACACTTTTTAGGACAGTAACTTGCATATTAGCCTTTAAAATTAGCACTTTAGATTTCTCCCATAGACTTGTACAGGGTGTTCCGGCTTTTCGAATTTGCCACGAACAGCCCAAATTGTTCACTGTTCGCTGAACAGGCGAACAGGCAATGTTCGAGTAGAACATGAGTTCGACTCGAACTCGAATCTCATCCCTATTAGGAATATATGGGTAGTAAGAAAGAGGTTAATTTCTGTAGAAGATACGGTGAGGGTAATTTTGGCTAGGATGTATATTGTTTATCTTTTTGATGTGAAAGGGATGGGGGAGGAAGAAGCTGAGAGATATTGGAAGAGGGATAAGTGGAATGTCTTTTGATAAATTGAATGATTATTAAGATGCGCTCTGTATTATTAATTTGTTTGGTCATATGATGTGGAGCATGCAGTCACTAAGTACTGATAGTATATGCGTGCTGTTGTCCGTTTACTGAATTGACACAAAATAAATACAAATTGTGGGGGGAGAAGGAATGATATTGTGCATATTGACAAAAACCCAACTAGGGCTGTTTGTTTGCTGAAATTCTTGTGCATTTTTTTCCATCAAAAGTGGGTTTATGGGGCCATGCTGTCAATGTGTGTGTATTCCTGTCTGAACAAGTATTCATGGTTTGGGAGCATTTGCCGACCTTCTACTCTTTGATCGCATTGCTTAATCATGCACACAGGCCGCGTACACACGCGGGGACTGTTCGCTCAACTTTGTCCGCTGAACAGTGTTTCGGCGGACAGTCTGCTCGTGTGTGGGCTTTCAGCGGACAGTTTCAGCGGACAGTCTGCTGAACAAAGTTTTTCGGAAATTCCGAAAAACTGTCCGCTGAAACTTTGTTTCAGCGAACAGTCCCCTCGTGTGTAGGCTTGTTCGTCAAACTAAGTTCCGCGCATGCTCAGAAAGGATTTACACGCCGAAGTTTGCATTGCAGTGTATAGGACGTCGTTTTCTAGTCCCGTCGTACGTGCCGTTCACGTCATCGCGCACGGTTTCAGCGGACTGTTCGTTCGTCGTGTGTGGGCAAGTCCGTCCATGCTAATTTTGAGCGGACTGTCCGCTGAAACTGTTTGACGGACAAAGTTGGGCGAACAGTCCCCGCGTGTGTACGCGGCCACAGAAATGCAGCTTCCAGCAGAACATACTCCCTAATATATGTGTATGAATTGTGGGGTGGTGGTGGGTGTTATAGTTTGAATATGTGCCCTTTTTAATATTATGTCGAAATGTTTTGTAAAAATCACTGTTAAGTATGTTTCTGTAATCTTGCAGATAAAAATGTGACGTATTACACAAAGCTGTATCCACTCTAAGGTTTAGACACATTTTAGATTGTACACTCCTATGAGCAGGGCCCTTAAAACCCAATTGCTAACTGTTTTGCTAAATGTAGCACCATATATCCTGTAGAATATATATTTTTTTTATGCTAGTAAATGTACATAATTTTGTTTCTGCTGTCAAAATAAAGGTACATTATTGAACTTGTTAGTTACTGTTTTTTTTTCTTGTTTCTTTCTTCTTTTTAATTCATTTTGGGGGTGGTGGTTTTGGGGAAGTGCAATATCTTACGTATACCCATAAAAATTTTAATATATAATTTTGGACCAAAAAAACAAATCTCCTCAGTAGGGATGAGCCAAACACCCCCTGGTTTGGTTTGCACCAGAACCTGCGAACGGACCGAAAACTTTAGAAACTTTAGAACCCTGTTAAAGTCAATGAGACTCGAACGTTCAAAATCAAAAGTGCTAATTTTAAAGGGTAATGTGCAACTTATTGTCCTAAAAGGGGTTTGGGGACCCGGGTCCTGCCCCAGGGGACATGTATTAAAGGCAAAAAAAAAGTTTTAAAAACTGACTTTTTTGGGGAGCACTGATTTTAATGACACTTAAAGTGAAAAAAAAAAAGTGAAATTCCTTTAAATATCGTGCCTGGGGGGTGTCTATATTATGCCTGTGAAGTGGCACGTGTTTTCCATGTTTAGAACAGTCCCTGCACAAAATGACATTTCTAACGGAAAAAAAGTCATTTAAAACTGTTTGCGGTTTGAATGTAATGTCTGGTGCAAGCAATATGGATGAAAATCATTGAGAAAAATGGCATGGGTACTTCCCCCCGCCCATTACCAGCCCCTTTGGGTCTTGTATGGATATTAAGGGGAACCCCGCACCCAAATTAAAAAAAGGAAAGGTGTGGGGCCCCCAGGCCCTATATACTCTGAACAGCAGTATACAGGCAGTGCAACAAGACAGGGACTGTGTAGGTTTGTTGTTAAGTAGAATCTGTTTGCAATTTTGAACTGGTACAAGTGTAGCTCCAGTCAAAAAATCTATTTTTAAGCTTTCTGGAAAACATAGGGAAGGGTTATCACTAGGGATGAGCTTTGAGTTCGAGTCGTACTCATGTTCGACTCGAACATTGCCTGTTCGCCTGTTCAGCGAACAGTGAACAATTTGGGCTGTTCGCAGCAAATTCGAAAAGCCGGAACACCCTATACAAGTCTATGGGAGAAATCTAAAGTGCTAATTTTAAAGGGTAATATGCAGGTTACTGTCCTAAAAAGTGTTTGGGGACCCGGGTCCTGCCCCAGGGAACATGGATCAATGCAAAAAAAAGTTTTAAAAACGGCCGTTTTTTCAGGACCAGTGATTTTAATAATGATTAAAGTGAAACAATAAAAGTGTAATATTCCTTTAAATTTCGTAGCTGGGGGGTATCTATAGTATGCCTGTGAAGGGGCGCATGTTTCTGGTGCTTAGAACTGTCCCTGCACAAAGTGTCATTTGTGCAGGAAAAAAAGTCTTTTAAAATCACTTGCGGCTATTGTCGGGTCCCGTAATACAGAGAACACTCAATGAGTGTTCTCTGCATTAGCCGACAATTCATTCATTCATTGATTAAAAAAAAAAAAAAGCGTGGGGGTTCCCCTAAATTCAATTACCAGGCCCTTCAGGTCTGACATGGATATTAAGGGGCACCCCGTGTCAAATTAAAAAAAAAATTGACGTGGGGGTCCCCCTAAATATCCATAACCAGACCCTTCAGGAAACCTGTGTTACATCAGAGGGGGTGGGGTCACCCACACGTCACTGGGGAACCCCTGGCTTCCCTCTCCAGCGTCAGAGGGGCGGGGTCAGGTGACGGGTGGCCCCGCCCTCCTAATATAAGAAACGTCAGCGCTGGGATCTCTGCAGTGTCTCCGGAGTGGAGACAGAAGAAGGATGTATGGACAGCGCTGGACTGAAAGATCCCCCGTCGCTGGATATGATCATCCATCGCTGGACCCCGGAGACCCGTCGCTGGATAGCAAGAGTGGATTAGCACAGCTGGAATCTTTTTTTTTATTTTTAATAAAGGAATTTTTCAAAAGTGTGTTTGTCTTATTTAACCATTTTGACACTTTCTTTGTGAAATGGTATGGGTACTTTTGTACCCCCTTACCATTTCAAACAGGGGGGGGGATCTGGGGGTCCCCTTGTTAAAGGGGGCTTCCAGATTCTGATAAGCCCCCCGCCCGCAGACCCTCACAACCAACGGCCAGGGTTGTGAGGATGAGGCCCTTGTCCTCATCAACATGGGGACAAGGTGCTTTGAGGGGTCACAGACCCCCAAAGCATCCTCCCAATGTTGAGGGTATGTGGCCTGGTACGGTTCAGGAGGGAGGGGGGGCCGCTCTCTCGTCCCCCCTCTTTTCCTGCGGCCTGCCAGGTTGCGTGCTCGGATAAAGGGTCTGATGTGGATTTTTAGGGGGACCCCCACGTCAATTTTTTTTAAATTTGATGTGGGTTTCCCCTTAATATCCATATTAGACCTGAAGGGTCTGGTTATGGATATTTAGGGGGACCCTCACGTCAATTTTTTTTTAAATTTGACACGGGGTTCCCCTTAATATCCATGTCAGACCTGAAGGGCCTGGTGATTGAATTTAGGGGAACCCCCACGCTTTTTTTTTAATTTTTTTTATTTTTATCAATGAATGAATGAATTGTCGGCTAATGCAGAGAACACTCATTGAGTGTTCTCTGTATTACGTGACCCGACAATAGCCGCAAGTGATTTTAAAAGACTTTTTTTCCTGCACAAATGACACTTTGTGCAGGGACAGTTCTAAGCACCAGAAACATGCACCCCTTCACAGGCATACTATAGATACCCCCCAGCTATGAAATTTAAAGGAATATTACACTTTTATTGTTTCACTTTAATCATTATTAAAATCACTGCTCCTGAAAAAACGGCCGTTTTTAAAACTTTTATTTGCATTGATCCATGTCCCCTGGGGCAGGACCCGGGTCCCCAAACACTTTTTAGGACAGTAACCTGCATATTACCCTTTAAAATGAGCACTTTAGATTGTGAACGTTCGAGTCCCATAGACTTTAATAGGGTTCTAAAGTTCACACGAAGTTTAGGTCTGTTCGCAGGTTCTGGTGCGAACCGAACAGGGGGGTGTTCGGCTCATCCCTAGTTATCACCCCAGTAACATTTTTTTTACATCTATGCACCTCTTCAGAAGATTTCACCTCACTTTCTGTCCCAATGACAAATGTTTTTTTGAAAATTTAGGGTTTTTAGTAAAACAAGGATTGGGATAAAGCATCAGTGGAGAGGAAACACATTTTTCCCATATCACCCCTTACAGGAGAGAATCTCCCTTCCTAGGGGTAGATTTTGTCTCACTTCCTGTTGTCTCCTTCCGTTTGCAAGTAGGAGACGTTTGTAAGTTGGATGTTGAAAAGTAGTGGCCTGCCCTATATGCTCTGCCGAAATTTGGGCCTAAGGTGTTGGTGTTGCCACAACACTGTAAGCCCTCAAAGTGACTCTTGGTGGGCACTGAAACACGCTTATGTGAACTATTATATCAAGAATTGTAATTACATGCCAGTGTTGAACAGTGGTAGAAAAATTGGGACTTTGGTGGTGGTGGTGCTGGTGCCATAACACTGTAAGTCCTCACAGTTACTCTTGGTGGGCGCAGGAATGGACCCTACAATATCAAGAATTGTAATTACATGCACCTGTTGAACAGAGGCAGAAAAATTGGGCTTTGCGCACTGGTGCCACAACACTGCAACACCTCACAGAAACTCTAGTTGGAGTGCAGGAATGAGCCCTGCTGCAAAGTATTGGGTCAAAAATTTTAATTACACACCCCTGTTAAACAAGGGCTAAAAAATCGGGCCTTAGGCACTGGTGCTGGTGCCACAACACTGCAACCCCTCACAAATACTCTAGTTGGAGTGCAGGAATGAGCCCTGCTGCAAAGTATTGCATCAAAAATTGTAATTACACGCCCCTGTTAAACAGGGGCTGAAAAATTGGGCCTTAGGCAATGGTGCTGATGCCACAATAATGCAACCCCTCACAGATATTGTAGTTGAGCACAGCAACGATCCCTGCTGCAAAATATTGCATCAAAAATTGTAATGACACGCCCCTTTTAAACAGGGGCTAACAAATTGGACCTTAGCCACCGGTGCCCAGAACCAAAAATGTTCTTACAAGCTATCAGCATGATCATTGAGGAGGAAGAGGATAGTCACTCAGCATAACAGGATAGTCACTCAGCATTAGCATAGGCGGTCTTGAAGGGATCTGACATTTCAAAAAAAAAAATCGGTTACATCAGCATCAGGTGCTTGGTAGCTGGTGGTGATCCAAGACTGATTCATTTTTATGGCGGTCAGTCGATCAACCGAGTCGGTGGACAGGCACACCCTGTGATCAGTTACAAAGCCTCCAGCAGGACTTAATGTGCCTTCCGAAAGAACGCTGGATGCATGACAGGCCAGTAGCTCAATTGCATACTGTGCAAGCTCTGGCCAGCGATCCATCCTCAAGAACCAGTAACCCAGAGGAATTTTGGTGGGAAAGGTGTCCAAGTCTGATCTTGCCCCTAGATATTTCTGCACCATGTAAATCAGACGCTGGAGATGGTTGCTGGAACTGATCATACCTTGGGGCTGCAGACTAAAAAATTGTCTGAACGCATTGGTTAGACGGACACCTTCTCCACCGCTCCTTCTGTGACTGACCAAAGCCTCAGCAACACGTTGTCCAGGACCAGGAATTTGTAACCTCCCAGTCTCTGGGAACGTGTTGCACAGACCTTTCTGCAAGGCCTCCCGAAGATGTTTCATCCTCTGCCCCATCTGTGATGGCAAGATAAGCCTTATCCTTGTAACGAGGATCCTTCCACAGGCTTTGCATGATCAGGGAGGCCATGCAGCGTAGGTTATCTGAGGCATTCGGTCCGGAGTCCTCTGGGTCACTAAGAACGACATGATCCACAGCCACCTCCTCCCAGCCACATACAAGTCCATGGGTTTCTTGGGACTGTAAATGATCCCTAAAAGACTGCTGCTGATGCTGAGTGGCAGGCTCCACCTCCATGCTGACACAATCCTCCTCCTCCTCCTCTTCTGTCGCCACTGCCTCTTCTTCTGACTTCAGGGGTCTTGTCCCCCTCTTTAGTTCTTCTTGCCGGGCATCCACTCCTTCTTCCAGCTCTTTTACTAGTCTTCTTACCTTGTCTTCTGTTGCCGTCGTCGCCGTTGCCTTCTCTTCTTCTTCTTCCTTGAGATGTTGACTCGTCGCTCTCTCTGGCAGCAATGACAGGGACGTGTTGTGCGGAAAAATATATAGGGACAATGGGCAGGGTCATCGGGTGATGTCCCCGCCCATTATGATGTCACAGTCCCAGCATCCTCCCAGAGAAGAAAAGAAAAGAAGAAAAGAAGAGAAGGCGGTGGCAACGGCAACGGCGGTGCCAGAAGGCCGGGCAACCGCTAGTAAAAGAGCTGGAAGAAGGAGCGGAGGCCTGGCAAGAAGAACCGAAGAGGGGACAAGACCCCCGAAGTCAGAAGAAGACCCCCGGATGGCGACGAAGAAGAAAGCCGGGCTCCTCCGCTAGTAAAAGAGCTAGCAAAAGAGCAATAGATAGTGGAGGAGTCCGGTGAAAAGACCCCTCAAGACGGAAGAAGACCCCCGGAGCTGTGCAATAAATTATTTTAAAACCTTTTGTTGTGTTTTATTTACATTTTTTTCACCAGGTGAATGGGTAGGGGTACACTGTACCCCATACTCATTCACATAGGGTGGGGGGCCAATATCTGGGGGCCCCCTTATTAAAGGGGCTCCCAGATTCTGATAAGCCCCCCACCCGCAGACCCCGACAACCAACGGCCAGGGTTGTCGGGAAGAGGCCCTTGTCCTCATCAACATGGGGACAAGGTGCTTTGGGATGGGGGGCCGCAGGGTCCCCCTTCCCCAAAGCACCCTCCCATGTTGAGGGCACTTGGCCTGGTATGGCTCGGGGGGGCACTTGCTCGTCCCCACCCACTTTCCTGACCAACAGGGCTGCCTGCTCGAATAATGGTCTGATATGAATTTTGGGGGGGGGGGCCCATGCCGTTTTTTCGGCGTAGGGCTTTCCATTTAAGTCCATATTAGGTGATGGGGCCAGTGATGCATCAATCGTCGCCGTGTGTGGGCAAGTCCGTTCATTTCAAAAGTCCGGCGGAATCCCACCATAGTCCGGCGGTTTGTCCACCGCACCTAGTCCGCTGGAAAAGTCCGGTCGTGTGTGGGCAGGTCCGCTCGTTCGGCAGGTCCACTTGAAAGTCTGGCCGCCCTCCGCTTCAAAGTCCGGAGGTTTGTCCGCCAGACTAATTTCACTGGATAGTCCGATCGTGTGTATGCGGCATTAGAGGTTTATGTTTAGGTGCACTGTTTAAGCGTCTCTGCCTTTTGGTTTCCTCATCAACTGATCTGGTGACCTGCTCTATGATAAAGTCATCCGTTACTGTCAAATCAGACACGTAAGGCTCGATATCTCATCTAACATTAGAATTTTTCTCATTTAGTACCTGATATAGTGTATGAAGGAATACGCCTTGCACCAGTTTTTTGTTATAGTTAAGCTCTCGCCTATCATGTTGTGATGTGGACAGAACTTTTTGTTTTAACCCCACTAGCCTGTAAACAAATTGTTGTGCTGTTTCTCTTTCTTGCTGGGTAGCATTGCTAAGGTCCTGAAATAACTCATTACCACTTTGTTCTCTCATATGTGACTTCAAAAACCTTTTAAATTCAGCAACAGTAAGATCATCTTTGTCAGTCAACATATCTTTAAAATTACCAGGTTTGATTATTCTCAACACTGTGCGTATAATTTCAGATTTGGGGAATTTTTCTGTTAGACCCTCGTCAAATTGTCTGCACGCGCTACTGTAACTCATGTCCGAACCATGATCTGAAATTACACCACCATGCATTTTGAATTCTCTACATGGCAATAAAGCAACAACATCAGTTAATCTCACCACCTCCGATACCTGTTTAGTCCTTGCAGTCCCACTACTTTTTTTTTTTTTTTTGCAGTGGTTGCAATGTCCACAGTTGGTGTACTTTCCTTGTTAAATTTTAGTTCATTGATTATGTCTTGGATGATGAGTGGGTGAGACATACCTTGATCTTCTAACTTTTCCAGCCAATCACTTCTCTATCGTCTTCAATAAATTCAACGAGTTCCACTTCGTTGGTATCAGTCACTGATGGAATGTCCACGTCTCTTTCATCTTCCAGCGTAATAGCGAGGCTATGCAGCTGTTCTTTACTAAGCAGATGAATGTGTTTCCGGATATCCCACATCAGTGCACGACGAGGAGACGCCATATCTGTTGCACTCTGAAGACTTGCACTCACGACTCTCCTCTACAATAGGCTCACGCTTATCTCAAGTTTCCCTCTCACTGGTAACACAACGAATCCCAGCAGATGAGCCCCCAAAATGTTGCAAGTCTCAAAATATAAATTAAGAGAGCCGATGATTGTAGACACGATGAGGTAATGTGATCAGCTCGGCTGGGACTGCAAAGAATTACACAAACAGTATGAGATATGACTACTGGCTTGAAGTAGTTTCACTTTTACATAACAATACATATATTACATTTTTATAGTCACATGTTCCTAACCATTAACTATATATAGTACCGATTTTGACTGAAATACTTTAAAACATAGTTGCAACAATGAACATTATTATATTTTAATAACATATATTTTCCTTTTATTCAGTATTATAGATAATTATCGTTATCTCTCTGGTACACTTTAGCTGTGCAGTAATAATACTTACATTGTGTTGCTTTAACCACTTAATAACCGCCCTATAGCCGAATGACGGCTTCAGGGCGGTTTCTTAACTCTGGGAGGCCGTCATATGACGTCCTCCCAGAATTCCACTCTCGCGCGCCCCCTGGGGCGCGCACTCGAGAGCATCCGTAAACGGCCGCTCGTCGCGGCCGTTTACCACGTGATCGCTCTGTCAAATGACGGAGTGATCACTTGTAAACAAACCGGCGTCATGTTATGACGCCGGTTCCTCCCTCCCCCTCTCTGTACCGATCGGAACAGCGGAGGGGGAAGAGATCAGTGTCAGCAGCGATGTGGGCTGCATCTGCAGTGCCCACATCGCTGCTCACCGAAAATTAACCCCTCAATTCCCTGCAAATACTCTGCAATACTCTGCATTACACTGCAATACTCTGCATTACCCTGCCATTACTCTGCAATACCCTGCAATACCCTGCCATTACTCTGCATTACTCTGCATTACTCTGCATTACCCTGCAATACCCTGCAATACTCTGCAATACCCTGCAATACTCTGCAATACTCTGCAATACCCTGCAATACCCTGCAATACTCTGCAATACTCTGAAATACTCTGAAATACTCTGCAATACTCTGCAATACTCTGCATTACCCTGCAATACTCTGCAACACTCTGCAATACCCTGCAACGCTCTGCAACACCCGCCAATACCCTGCAACACTCTGCAATGCTCTGCAACACTCTGCAATGCTCTGCAACACCCACCAATACCCTGCAACACTCTGCAATGCTCTGCAACACCCGCCAATACGGTGCAACACTCTGCAATGCTCTGCAACACCCTCCAATATCCTGCAATGCTCTGCAACGCAATACTCTGCAACGCCATACTCTGAGATACCCAGCCATACTCTGATATACCCAGCCATACCCAGCCATAGTCGGTGATACCCTGCAATACCCAGCCATAGACACCCCCCCTCCCGCCGCCCTCCGGTGCTTCTACTGACTCGCCAATACGATCAAATCCAGAATCTTTTTTTTTTTTTTTCAGGCTTCCCAGCTTAGAGGTGAGATGCGGGGTCTTATTGACCCCATATCTCACTGTAAAGAGGACCTGTCATGCCATATTCCTATTACAAGGGATGTTTACATTCCTTGTAATAGGAATAAAAGTGATCAAAAAAATTATTTTTGGGGAAAAAAATGTCAAACTAAAATAAATAAAGTAAAATGAACAATAACATTTTTTTTTTTTTTTTTAAAGCGCCCCTGTCCCCATGTGCTCGCATGCAGAAGCGAACGCATACGTAAGTCCCGCCCACATATGAAAACGGTGTTCAAACCACACATGTGAGGTATCGCTGCGAACGTTAGAGCGAGAGCAATAATTCTAGCCCTAGATCTCCTCTGTAACTCAAAACATATAACCAGTAAAAAAAAAATTAAATCGTCGCCTATGGGGATTTTTAAGTAGCGACGTTTGGCGCCATTCCACGAGCCTGTGCAATTTTGAAGAGTGACATGTTAGGTATCGATTTACTCGGTGTAACTTCATCTTTCACATTATGCAAAAATTGGGCTAACTTTACTGTGTTTTTTTTTTTTAAGCACAAAACTGTTTTTTTTCCAAAAAAAAGCATTTGAAAAATTGCTGCGCAAATACCGTGCGAGATAAAAAGTTGCAACGACCACCATTGTATTCTCCAGGGTGTTTGCTAAAAAACATATATAATGTTTTGAGATTCGATGTAATTTTCTAGCAAATAAATGATGATTTTTACATGTAGGAGAGAAATGTCAGAATTGTCCTGGGTGCTCCAGAACGCCTGATGGCGCTCCCTGCATGTTGGGCCTCTGTATGTGGCCGCACTGTGTAAAAGTCTCACACATGTGGTATCGCCGTACTCGGGAGTAATAGCAGAATGTGTTATGGGGTCTAATTTGTGGTATGCATATGCTGTGTGAGAAATAAACTGATAATATGACAATTTTGTGAAAAAAAAAAAAAAGTAAAAAAAATCTTGATTTTGCAAAGAATTGTGGGAAAAAATGACAACTTCAAAAAACTCATCATGCCTCTTACTACATACCTTGGAATGTCTTCTTTCCAAAAAGGGGTCATTTGGGGGGTATTTGTACTTTTCTGGCATGTTAGGGTCTCAAGAATTGAAATAGGCCGTCAGTACTTCAGGTGTGATCAATTTTCAGATATTGGCACCACAGCTTGTGGACTCTATAACTTTCACAAAGACCAAATAATATCCACCAATTTGTACTTATTTTTACCAAAGATATGTAGTGGTATACATTTTGGCCCAAATTTATGAAGAAAAAATTACTAATCTGCTAAATTTTATAACAGAAATGAAGAAAAATTCATTTTTTTACAGAATTTTCTGTATTTTTTCTTTTATAGCACAAAAAATAAAAAACCCAGCGGTGATTAAATACCACCAAAAGAAAGCTCCATTTGTGTGAAAAAAAGAACAAAAATTTCATATAGGTCCAGTGTTGCATGACTGAGTAATTGTCATTCAAAATGTGAGAGCACCGAAAGCTGAAAATTGGTCTGGTTATTAAGGGTGTTTAAGTGCCCAGTGGTCAAGTGGTTAGTACAGATATGATTTCAGTAGTTCTCTTTTTTGACCACTAGATGGTGCACATTGCATGTCTGTATGAAGCAAGCCAGGAAAGTACAAATGCCCCCCAAGTGACCCCTTTTTGGAAAGTCAACATTCCAAGGTATTTATTAAAAGGCATGGCAAGTTATTTTATGTTGTTATTTTGTTCCCACAATTCTTTGCAAAATTATTTTTTTTTTTTTCACAACATTGGCATTGTAATAGCTTATTTGTCTCACATGGCATGTGCATACCACAAATTGTCACAGATCAGCTACGGAGCTGATCTGTGTCTCACCTTTACTACAGTGGGTCGGCTGGCATCTGTTGTCCACTGTCTGGTGTTCAGCTCTGTGCACTCTTCAGCTATGGGTGTTGACGCCCTTCACCTGTTGCCTAATATATGTTTCCTTCCTGCTACTTCTGGTCCAGCCCCTTATGTGCTTCTCTATTTAAATCCCTTCCTAACTAGCTACCATTGCTTGAGCAACGTTTGTTTCTGAAGCTCCCCTGTGTAACCTGTTTTACCTGACTTCTCGTGAACTGATCTTCTGTGTACCGACCCGGCTTGTTCTGATTACGTTGTCTGCAGCCTGCCCTGACCTTGGCTCACTACCTGGCTTTCCTTGCTTCATCCATCCATCCTTGTCCACAGTTTCTTCTGGTACTTCCCTAGAGAGCAGGGTGAACCCGGGGGTCGTGACCTGGGGTCAGCACGCAGCTAAGTCCAAACCTTCGTGGGAGGGTCCCTGGCGGAACACCGGCTGACTCTTAGATTCCACGCCCTGGGGGATCCCGTGTCACCTGCTCGCCTGTGGGTTTGCTTAAGTAGTACCGTTACAGTTTGCTCAAGCCATGAGCGTCTCTGAGAATCAGCGACTGAGGATCCAACGCAACATCTAGTTCAGTGACTTAACTCCCAGCAAGCTAATCAAGAGCAAATAATGCTGGTTCTCCAGGATCTTGCCTCTCGTCTGGATCTCGCTGCAACTTCAGCTCCTCCCATTCCTGCTCCTGCTTCAGTTGCTCCGGTCTTACCTGCTGCACCTGGCAATCCCTGCCTGCATCTGCCATTGCCACCTCGAATTCTCCGGTGATCCTAAGGCTTGTCGGGGCTTCATTAATCAGTGTTCCATCCACTTCGAACTTTCCAGCCACCATTTTCCTACTGATCGCACCAAAGTCGCATACATCATCTCTCTCCTCTCCAATGATACTTTAGCTTGGGCCTCTCCACTCTGGGAATCACACGCTCCTATCACCTCTGACCTCCAGCTCTTTTTGGATGCATTTCAGAAAACATTTGATGAGCCCAGCAGAGTGTCTTTGTCTGCTGGGGCCCTACTTCGTCTTCGTCAGCAAGAAATGACAGTCGGCCAATACGCAGTTCGATTCCGTACGCTGGCTGCTGAACTCAAATGGAATAATGAGGCCCTTACTGCTACCTTCTGGCAAGGCTTATCTGACCGTGTCAAGGATTAACTCGCTGGACGCACCATTCCCACCACATTGGATGACTTAATCGCATTAATCCAGATGACTGGATCTGGAGAAATCCAGATCCAGTCATCCCCCTGCTGGCCGTCCAGCAGAGGTAGTCCAAAGATCGGTGCAATCCTCTACGTCTTTGACCTCTCACGTGTTGGAAGAACCTATGCAGCTTGGGCGAACCCACCTCACTCCCGAGGAGCGTGGCCGACGCATGGGACTGGGTTTGTGCCTTTACTGTGGCAATAAAGGACATCTTTTGAACTCCTGTCCAGTCCGTCCGGGAAAACTCCAGGGTCTAGCTCATTCGGAGGGAGGTGATCTAGACCGATCCGTTAATTTTCCTTGCTTCCCTCGTTTCACCCTTCCCGTGGCTATCCGCTGGGCTCAGAATGCCTATCAACTCTCTGCATACGTGGATTCTGGTGCTGCCGGGAATTTCATTGAACAATCTTTAGCTTCCGAGTTGGGCATCGCCTTTGTTGCCTTGGCTATACCCCTCTCCATGACCGCAGTAGACGGCACCTTGTTGCCTATGAGTCCAATCCAGTTTAAAAAATCTCCTATAGAGTTACGCATTGGGGCTTTGCATAGTGAGGAGATCGCTTTCCTAATATTGCCTAAATCCTCCAGTCCCATCATCCTGGGCCTTCCATGGTTGCAGAAACACTCCCCACATCTTGACTGGAATTCTGGACAAGTATTGGCTTGGAGTCCTCCATGCCAACAACAATGTATTTCCAAGGTGCTACCTCCTCCTTCCATTCCTCTTGCTGAGACCTCCACAACTCCCATGTTGCCTGCCCAATATCAGTCCTTCCGAGATGTTTTCAGCAAAAGGGCCGCAGATCGCCTTCCTCCTTATAGAGACTTTGACTGCTCCATTGAGTTTTACCTGGGACCTCTCCTCCTCCTGGTCGAGTCTACCCTCTATCTATCCCTGAGACACAAGCCATGTCTGAATACATTCGGGAAAACCTACAATAGGGTTTCATCAGGAAATCTAACTCACCTGCCGGAGCCGGGTTCTTCTTTGTAGCGAAAAAAGATAGTTCACTCCGTCCATGCATCGACTACAGGGGTCTTAACGCCATCACCGTGAAGAACCAATACCCTCCTCCTGTTAAAACTTTTGTAGCCCCTGCACTTCATCCCAAACTCCTTGCTTGGGCACATGACTCCAAGTTCTCTGGACATCCTGGCATACCTCGTACTTGTGACCTTCTTCAGCGTCAGTATTGGTGGCCATCTCTTCGTAAGGATGTCAAGGAATACATTCAAGCTTGTACGGTTTATGTACTTTCCAAATCTTCCATGTCCGCCCCTGCTGGGTTGCTTTTGCCCTTACCAGTGCCCGATGTACCTTGGCGTTGTATTGCCATGGACTTTATATCAGATCTGCCTCCCTCAACAGGTTCTACAGTCATCTGGGTAGTGTTGGATCGGTTCTCCAAAATGTGTCACTTGATTCCTCTCTCAGGCCTACCTTCTGCTCCCAGTCTTGCCACAACTTTCATTAAGGAGATCTTTCGTCTTCATGGGATGCCTTCCCATATCGTCCCTGACAGAGGAGTTCAATTTACTGCTCGGTTTTGGAGAGCCTTGGGATTAAATTGGATTTTTCATCTGCCTTTCATCCCCAGTTCAATGGGCAAACGGAACGTGTCAATCAAAATGTAGAACGTTTTCTCCGTGCCTTAATTTCAGCCCACCAAGATGACTGGGTGGACCTTTTGCCCTGGGCAGAGTTTGCCTTAAACCATCACGCCAGTGCCAGTTCTGGGAAATCTCCTTTCTTCACAGTTTATGGGCTGCATCCATCTGTTCCCTTTCCTGTTCCCATTTCTCCTGTGGTACCAGCAGCAGCTGAGACCCAAAGGTCTTTCAACTCAATCTGGAAAGAAGTCTCTGGGAATCTTCATCTAGCTGCTTCCAGGCATAAGACGGCAGCAGATCGTCATCGCCGTCCGGCTCCTAAGTTCCTGCCTGGCGATAGAGTTTGGCTCTCTACCAAGCACATCCGACTCCGGGTACCCTCAATGAAATTTGCCCCTTGCTTCATTGGTCCATTTCCTATTCTCCGCCAGATCAATCCAGTGGCCTTCAAGCGCCGTCTACCCTCTCATCTCAGGATACCCAACACCTTCCATGTCTCCCTGCTCAGGCCACTGGTCCTCAATCGCTTCTCTCCCCCTTCTTCTCACCCCGCTCCTGTGGCTGATACCTCGGATCAGTGTGAGATTAAAGTAATATTGGACTCCAAGTACTCATGGGGGAAGTTATTCTATCTCATTGATTGGAAGGGCTATGGTCCGGAGGAGAGGTCTTGGGTCCCTGCCACTGATGTCTGTGCCCCACGTCTGGTGACCAGATTCCATCAGAAATTTCCCACCAAGCTAGCCCCCAGACGTGTAGGGAGGCCTCGTATGAGGGAGGGTACTGTCACAGATCAGCTGCGGAGCTGATCTGTGTCTCACCTTTACTGCAGTGGGTCGGCTGGCATCTGTTGTCCACTGTCTGGTGTTCAGCTCTGTGCACTCTTCAGCTATGGGTGTCGACGCCCTTCACTTGTTTCCTAATATATGTTTCCTTCCTGCTACTTCCTGTCCAGCCCCTCATGTGCTTCTCTATTTAAATCCCTTCCTAACTAGCTACCATTGCTTGAGCAACATTTGTTTCTGAAGCTCCCCTGTGTAACCTGTTTTACCTGACTTCTCGTGAACTGATCTTCTGTGTACCGACCCGGCTTTTTCTGATTACGTTGTCTGCAGCCCACCCAGACCTTGGCTCACTACCTGGCTTTCCTTGCTTCATCCATCCATCCTTGTCCACAGTTTCTTCTGGAACTTCCCTAGCGAGCAGGGTGAACCCAGGGGTCATGACCTGGGGTCAGCACGCAGCTAAGTCCAAACCTTTGTGAGAGGGTCCCTGGCGGAACACCGGCTGACTCTTAGATTCCACGCCCTGGGGGATCCCGTGTCACCTGCTCGCCTGTGGGTTCGCTTAAGTAGTACCGTGATACAAATGACACCCCAAAATACATTCTGCTACTCCTGCTGAGTATTACAATACCACATGTGTGGGACTTTTTCACTGGCTGGCCACATACAGAGGCCCGACATGCAAGGAACACTGTCAGCACCATCAGGTGTTCAAGGAGAATACATTACACAACTTGTTGACTACCTATTACACTTTTCAAGGACCTGGAGCTCCAGGACAAGGGGAATGCCCACAAAATTCCCCCATTTTGGAAAGTCTTTTGACCGGTTCATTTTTTTTCAGAAGTTTTTAGAAAATGTGGAAAAAAATTAAAACACATTTTTTTTACACAAAATTGTCAATTTATAAGATATTTCCAAAACATAGCATTACATAGCAAAAATTACACCACAAAATACACCACAAAATACACCACAAAATACATTCTGCTATTCCTCCTGAGTATAACGATACCACATGCGTGAGACTTTTACACAGCATGGCCACATACAGAGGCCCAACATTGAAGTAGCACCTTCAGGCGTTCTAGGAGCATAAATCTCATTTCTCAACCACCTATTACACTTTTGAAGGCCCTGGAGCACCAAGATATTGGAAACGCCTACAAAATTACCTAATTTTGGAAAGATAACACCCCAACGTATAATCTATGAGGCATAATGAGTCTTTTTAAGGGTTCATTTTTTTCCAGACATTTTTGGAAAATATGGGAAAAAAATGAAAACACAAAAAAAGTTGTCCATTTATTGATAACTCCAACACAAAGCACTTACATAGCAAAAATTGCACCCCAAAATAAATAAAAAAAAAAAGTAATTTCAAATGTGTGAGACTTCTACACAGCCTGGCCACATACAGACATCCAACATCCAAGCAAATATATGAATGCAATCTATACACTGGGGGGAGAACCTCTGAGGGAATCTAGGATGGAAAAGGACCTGGGGGTCCTAGTAGATGATAGGCTCAGCAATGGCATGCAATGCTAAAGAAAACAAAATATTGGCATGCATTAAAAAGGGGATCAATTCCAGAGATAAAATGATAATTCTCCGCTCTACAATACTCTGGTCCAGCTGCACCTAGAGTATACTGTCCAGTTCTGGGCACCAGTCCCCAGGAAGTATCTACTGGAAATGGAGCGAGTACAAAGAAGGGCAGCAAAGCTAATAAAGGGTCTGGAGGATATTAGTTATGAGGAAAGGTTGCAAGCACTGAACTTAATCTCTCTGGAGAAAAGACACTTGAGAGGGGATATGATTTCAATATGCAAATACCATACTGGTGACCCCACAATAGGGATTAAATTCTTTTTGCAGAAGGGAGTTTTACAAGACTCATAGCCACTCATTAAAAGAAGTTTAACCTTAGACTATGTAGAGGGTTCTTTACTGTAAGAGTGGCAAGGATGTGAAATTCCATTTCACATGCGGTGGTCTTGGGGGGGGGCATTGATAGTTTCAAGAAACTATTAAATAAGCACCTTAACGACCGCAACATACAGGGATATACAATGTAATACTGACATATAATCACGCACATGGGTTGGACTTGATGGACTCATGT
This sequence comes from Lithobates pipiens, assembly GCF_037356315.1. Taxonomy (NCBI): domain Eukaryota; kingdom Metazoa; phylum Chordata; class Amphibia; order Anura; family Ranidae; genus Lithobates; species Lithobates pipiens. Next base: position 128,801,956 of record NW_027507686.1, on the reverse strand, counting down.
CTTTTTTCAACCTCACCTACTATGTGACTATGTAAGGAACGCCATCAGGTGTTGTAGGAACACATAGCATGCACATACCAAGAATTACACCCCAAAATACATTATGCTGAGCAAAGGGTAAACAAAAGATTACCTGTGGTTTTAGTAGCGCAGTTGTCCACAGGAGGATAGCACTGGTCCAGGCAGCACGCAGGGACTTGGTCAGCAACGGTGAATACAATTGTCCAGACAGCAGGCAGGGATACTGTCCATATACAGTCCAGGGTCAGTGCAGGCAGAGATATTATCAGCAGTGTCAAAAATATTGGTCCTGGTAGTAGGCAGGAACGTGGTATGGTCAGTGCGACAGGCAGAGACATGATGGCAGTAAGTCCTAGAGGCAGCAGGCATAAGTAGGCCCTCATTCAGGACAGAATGGGGACGGGGTATAGGCTTCTCCCACCCAAATCTCTTGAAGCCTCCGAGTCTCCAGACCCTAATCTAGGAATGAGAAAACAAACTTTGTTTTCTTCATCCAGAAAAACTATTCTGGAGCCTCTCGCATATGTGAGACCCCTGTGTTGAATCCCACTAGTCCAGTATCAGGGTACAAGATCAGCCCATGAGGTAGGCAAAAAACATGGTCAAACAATCCAAGGTCAGTACCAGATCAGACAGAGGTATGTACAGAATCGTTAGGCAGAAGCATGGTCAAATAACAGTCCAGGGTCAGTTCCAGATCAGGCAGAAGTATGTACAGAATCGACTGGCAGAAGCATGGTGGAATAACAAGCCAGGGTCAGTTACAGAGCAGGCAGTGGCATAAGGGGTGTGAAGGCAGGAACTGAGGATTACGTTTACCACACTTCACTAATAGGAATGAGCTTCGTGTTCGAGTCGAACATACGTTCGACTCGAACATCGGCTGTTCGCCCGTTCGGCGAATTCCGAACGTTATAGACCGTTCGCGCCAAATTCGTGCGGCGCTCACGGCCCACAATGCACTGCGTCATCGCAGTGCATTGCTGGCTCATGATTGGCCAAGCATGCACTGTGACCCCGCATGCTTGGCCAATCACAGCGCCAGCAGCGAGGAGAGCCATGATTGGTCACAGGCAGGATGCCTGTGGCCAATCATAGCTCAGGCTGTGTAGTACACGCCCAACACTATATAAGGCCGCCAGCGCGGCGGCCTAGTGTAGTGTATTGGCATCTGAAGCAGTTAGTGGGTGTTCTGTGTACCTTCAACACAGTACACACCGATCGTTATCGGCCGATTTTCGATCTTGCTCTTCTGTAGTGGTTGTTGTCTGTGTGCCCTGACCGCAGTATACACCACTATATTCACCTCACCTATATAGCTAGTGATCTATCTTTTATAATAGAGCTTGCAGTCAGTAGTGTTAGGAGCTTGTGCGTGCTGTCTGCGTGCTCTGTACCCAGTACACACCGCTATATCCACCTACATAGCTCTTCTCTATTTGAGCCCACTTGCCATCTGCAGGAGTTATTGGAAGTTGTGTGTGCCTCCAGCACAGCACAGTATACATCTGTATATACCCCTTTATCTCTGGTGTTCTATAATAAAGGCATCTGCAGGAGTTAGTGGGTTTTGTGTGCCTCCAGCACAATATACACCTGTATCTACCCTTTATTGCTGTTCTCTAATAGAGCCATCTGCAGGGCTTAGTGGGTGTTGTGTGACTCAATTACAGTATACCCCTTTATCTCTGGTGTTCTATAATAAAGGCATCTGCAGGAGTTAGTGGGTGTTGTGTGACTCCAGCACAATATACACTACCCAACTGCTGTTTTACCCAACTCCCTTCAGGCCATTACCATGTCTGGAAGGCCAGCAAGGAGAGGCAGACAGGCGCGAGCCGATAAAAGAGGGCAAGCAGGCTCTGTGTCTAGAGACAACAGTGCTGGTCGTGGACGCGGTGCATTGTCATCAGCAAGTGGCCATGGGACACGCTTGTCCTTCTTTTTGGCAGCTGGACATGTTGAACCGCAACATGCCAATGACTTGGTAGAGTGGATGACCAAGCCCTCTTCATCCTCCTCATCCTCTCTCACCCAGTCTCAGGGTACTAGCAAAGCAGCTGCCAACGCATCGTCTTCCCTCCTCTCAATGTCATCATCAATGACTCCTTCCCTAGACCCACCACGTCCTCCTGAGGAGTCTCCTGAACTCTTTGAGCACAGTGTTGGGTACATGCTCCAGGAGGATGCCCAGTGTTTTGTAGGCTCTGATGATGATACTCAGCTAGAGGAAGGCAGTAGCGTGAATGCAGAGAGAGAGGATGCTCAAGAAGGACAGCAATCTGGCAGTCATGTTCCACAAGCTGCAGCATACTGCCAGGTTTGCTACAGCGATGAAGAGGGAGGGGATGATGAGGGCACTGACTCCACGTGGGTGCCTGGTAGGAGAGAGGAGGAGGAGGAGGAGGCACATGTCCAACGAGGCAGGATGCCCTCCGGGGGCCAGCTTAGGGGCAGCACACCGACTGAATCACACCGCAGAGCTCCGCCTGTGCAGGGCGCTGCCTCTGCGCGTTATTCTAAAAGTTCTTTGGTGTGGGCCTTTTTTAGGACGAGTGCATCAGATCGCACCGCTGCTATTTGCAACATATGTCTCAAGCGTATCTCGCGTGGCCAAAACATCAGCCGCTTGGGCACCACATGCTTGACCAGACATATGTTGACCCGCCATGCAGCTCGTTGGCAAGCGTACCTCAAAGACCCACACCAAAGAACAAAGCGGACCTCTCCTTGCTCCTCAGCAGCTGGCATCTCCAACCCCACTAGACCTTCAGTCCTCTCTGAAACCTGCTCTGAGAGGAATGAAGGTGTAGAATTAGGTGTGTCACAGCCAAGTGCTTCCGGGCACTCTGCTAGCAGTACACCCACGTCCGATTATAGCAGGCAAATGTCCCTGCCCCAGCTGCTGGAGCGGCAAAAGAAGTTCACTCCCAGCCATCCACATGCCCAGCGGTTGAATGCTAGCTTGGCTAAATTGCTAGCACTTCAACTGCTGCCTTTTTAGTTGGTAGACTCGGCCCCCTTACGTGAGTTTGTACAATGTGCGGTTCCTCAGTGGCAGGTCCCCAAACGCCACTTTTTCTCACGGAAGGCGATTCCGGCTCTCTACCGGCATGTGGAAGGCAATGTCCTTGCCTCGCTGGACAGGGCGGTCAGCGGTAAGGTGCATATTACCGCTGACTCATGGTCCAGCAGGCATGGACAGGGACGTTACCTGTCTTTCACGGCCCATTGGGTCACTCTTCTGGGAGCTGGGAAGGATGCAGGACAAGGTGCAGTAGTGTTGGAGGTTGTTCCGCCACCACGCCTCCAAAATGCTACTATTGGTTGTGACACACCTCTCTCCTCCACCCCCTCCTCTTCTTCTTCCTCTATGGCCTCTTCCAGTGCTCTGTCCTCAGAACCAGCGGTGCTCCGTAGGCATTCCAGGGGCTACGCAAGTACGCAGGCAAAACGATGCCATGCCGTGCTTGCGCTGGTTTGTTTGGGGGACAGGAGCCACACTGGGGCGGATGTTTTGTCAGCTCTGCAGGGGCAGGCTGAGAGGTGGTTGACGCCACGCCAGCTTAAGCCAGGAATGGTGGTTTGTGACAATGGCACCAACCTCCTCTCCGCCCTCCGACAGGGACAACTGACCCATGTGCCCTGTGTAGCTCACGTCCTTAACCTGGTGGCACAGCGGTTCTTGGGCAGGTACCCTGGCTTACAGGATGTCCTGAAGCAGGCCAGGAAAGTCTGTGTGCATTTTCGCCGATCATTTAATGCCTGTGCTCGGCTGGCTGAGCTCCAAAAGGAGTTGAACCTGCCCAAGAACCGCCTTATATGTGACATGCCCACCAGGTGGAACTCAACGTTGGCCATGCTGCAGCGGCTGCACACGCAGCAGAGGCCATCAATGAGTACCTGTGCGACTACGGCACCAGGACAGGGTCAGAGGAGCTCGGTTTTTTCTCACCACGCCAGTGGGGCATGATCAGGGATGCATGCACTGTCCTGTCACCGTTTGAGGAGGCCACAAGGATGGTGAGCAGTGACAGTGCATGCATCAGTGACACTGTACCTCTTGTCCACCTCTTGGAGCATACGCTGCATGGAATAATTGACAGGGCACTTGAGGCAGAAAAGAGGCAGGAAGAGGAGGACTTCCTTGCCTCTCAAGGCCCCCTTTATCCAGACAGTGTTCCTGCTGTGCCACCCATCACACAGTAAGAGGAAGAGGATGAGGAGGAGGAAGAGGAGGAGGAGGATGATTGTGTCAGCATGGAGGTGGAGGCTGGCACTCAGCATCAGCAGCAGTCTTGTAGGGATGATTTACAGTCCCAAGAAATACGTGGACTTGTATGTGGCTGGGAGGAGGTAGCTGCGGATCATGTTGCCCTTAGTGACCCAGAGGACTCCGGACCGAATGCCTCAGCTAACCTACGCTGCATGGCCTCCCTGATCCTGCAAAGCCTGCGGAAGGATCCTCGTATTCTTTGGATCAAGGAGAGGGACCATTACTGGCTGGCCACCCTCCTTGATCCACGGTACAAGGGCAAGGGTTACAATTTTTGATGCAATGCTTTGCAGCAGGGCTAATTCCTGCAATAAAACTAGAGTATATGGAAGAGGTTGCAGTGTGGTGGCACCAGCACCAGTGCCTAAGGCCCAATTTTTCTGCCCCTGTTTAACAGGGGCGTTTAAGTACAATTTTTGATGCAATGCTTTGCAGCAGGGCTAATTCCTGCAATAAAACTAGAGTATATGGAAGAGGTTGCAGTGTGGTGGCACCAGCACCAGTGCCTAAGGCCCAATTTTTCTGCCCCTGTTTAACAGGGGCGTTTAATTACAATTTTTGATGCAATGCTTTGCAGCAGGGCTAATTCCTGCAATAAAACTAGAGTATATGGAAGAGGTTGCAGTGTGGTGGCACCAGCACCAGTGCCTAAGGCCCAATTTTTCTGCCCCTGTTTAACAGGGGCGTTTAATTACAATTTTTGATGCAATGCTTTGCAGCAGGGTTAATTCCTGCAATAAAACTAGAGTATATGTAAGAGGTTGCAGTGTGGTGGCACCAGCACCAGTGCCTAAGGCCCAATTTTTCTGCTCCTGTTTAACAGGGACTAGTAATTACAATTCTTGATATAATATTTCACAGGAGGGCCCGTTCCTGTGCCCACCCAGAGTAACTGTGAGGACTTATAGTGTTGTGGCACCAGCAGCACAACCACCAAAGGTCAATTTTTCTACCACTGTTCAACAATGGCATGTAATTACAATTCTTGATATAATCGTTCACAGCAGGGCGCTCCAGCGCCCACCAAGAGTCACTTTGAGGGCTTACAATGTTGTGGCAAAACCAACACCTTGTTCTGCCATTTCTGCAGAGCATATAGGGCAGGCCCCTACTTTCAAACATCCATCTTACAAACATATCCTACTTGCAAAGGGAAGGAGACAACAGCAAGTGAAATGAAAAAAGATGGACGACAAAACAAATTATATATAATACCCTTCCCTATGTTTTCCAAAAAGCTTAAAAATAGTTTTTTTGACTGGAGCTACACTTTAAAAATATACCAGTTGAAAATTACAAACAAGATTCAACTTAACACAACAAACCTACACAGTCCCTGTTTTGTTTGCACCGCCAGTATACTGCTGTTCTGAGTATATTGGGCCTGGGGGCCACACGCATTTCCTTTTTTTAATATGGGTACAGGGTTCCCCTTAATATGCGTACAAGACCCAAATAGGCTGGTAATGGGCAGGGAGGGCAACCTATGCCATTTTTCTCAATGATTTTCAACCATATTGCAGGAACCAGATATAACATTAAAACCGCAAGCAGTTTTAAATGGTGTTATTTTCGTTTAATGGAATTTTGTGCAGGGACTGTTCTAAACACGGGAAACACGTGGCACTTCACAGGCATACTACAGACACCCCCCAGGCACCATATTTAAAGGAATATTTCACTTTTTTTTTCACTTTAATCTTCATTAACCACTTAACAACCGCCCATTGCCGATTAACGGCCTCCCAGAATTCTGCTCTCGCGCGCCCCCTGGGGCGCGCACACGAGATCATCCGTGACAGCCGGATCCAGTGGACCCGGCGCATCACGGATCACGGTAAACGGCCGCTCGTCGCGGCCGTTTACCACGTGATCGCTCCGTCAAATAACGGAGTGATCACTTGTAAACAAACCGGCGTCATGTTATGACGCCGGTTCCTCCCTCCCCCTCTCTGTACCAATCGGTACAACGGAGGGGAAAGAGATCGGTGTTAGCAGCGCTGTGGGCTGCATCTGCAGTGCCCACATCGCTGCTCACCAAATTTAACCCCTTCAATTCCCTGCCAATACTCTGCAATACCCTGCAATACTCTGCAGTACCCCCCCAATACTCTGCAGTACCCCCCATTACTCTGCAGTACCCCACATTACACTGCAGTACCCCCCATTACTCTGCAATACCCTGCCATTACTCTGCAGTACCCCCCATTACTCTGCAATAACCTGCCATTACTCTGCAATACCCTGCCATTACTCTGCAGTACCCCCCATTACTCTGCAATACCCACCATTACTCTGCAGTACCCCCCATTACTCTGCAGTACCCCCCATTACTCTGCAATACCCTGCCATTACTCTGCAGTACCCCCCATTACTCTGCAGTACCCTGCCATTACTCTGCAGTACCCTGCCATTACTTTGCAGTACCCCGCCAATACTCTGCAGTACCCCGCCATTACTCTGCAGTACCCCCCAATAATCTGCAGTACCCCCAATACTCTGCAGTACCCTGCCATTACTCTGCAGTACCCCCCAATACTCTGCAATACCCCCAATACTCTGCAATACCCCCCAATACCCCGCCAATACCCCGCCAATACTCTGCAATACCCTGCCATAAATTGCTATACCCAGCCATACTCGGTGATACCCTGCAATACCCAGCCATAGACGCCCCCCCCACCCCTCACCGCCCTCCGGTGCTTCTACCAACTCGCCAGTACGGTCAAAGCCAGAATCTTTTTTTATTTTTTTATTTCAGGCTTCCCAGCCTAGAGGTGAGATGTGGGGTCATATTGACCCCCAGATTTCACTGTTAAGAGGACCTGTCACCCCATATTCCTTTTACAAGGGATGTCCCCATGTGCTTGCATGCAGAAGCGAACGCATACATAAGCCCCGCCCACATATAAAAACGGTGTTCAAACCACACATGTGAGGTATCGCCACGAACGTTAGAGCGAGAGCAATAATTCTAGCCCTAGACCTCCTCTGCAACTCAAAACATGTAACCAGTAAAAAAAAATTTAAGCGTCGCCTATGGGGATTTTTTAAGTAGCGACGTTTGGCGCCATTCCACGGGCATGTGCAATTTTGAAGAGTGACATGTTTGATATCTATTTACTCAGCATAACTTCATCTTTCACTTTATGCAAAAATTGGGCTAACTTTACTGTTTTTTTTTTTTTTTAAACACAAAACAGTTTTTTCCCCCAAAAAAACGCGTTTGAAAAATTGCTGCGCAAATACCGTGTAAGATAAAAATTTGCAATGACCACCATTGTATTCTCCAGGGTCTTTGCTAAAAAAAAATATATAATGTTCTCTGTAATTTTCTAGCAAATAAATGATGATTTTTACACGTAGGAGAGAAATGTCAGAAATGTCCTGGGTGCTCCAGAACGCCTGATGGCGCTCCCTGCATGTTGGACCTCTGTATGTGGCCACGCTGTGTAAAAGTCTCACACATGTGGTATCGCCGTACCTGGGAGTAATAGCAGAATGTGTTTTGGGGTGTAATTTGTGGTATGCATATGCTGTGTGTGAGAAATAACCTGATAATATAACAATTTTGTGGAAAAAAAAAAAGGAAAAAAAATCTTGATTTTGCAAAGAATTGTGGGAAAAAATGACAACTTCAAAAAATTCATCATGCCTCTTACTAAATACATTGGAATGTCTTCTTTCCAATAAGGGGTCATTTGGGGGGTATTTGTACATTTCTGGCATGTTAGGGTCTCAAGAATTGAAATAGGCCGTCAGTCCTTCAGGTGTGATCAATTTTCAGATATTGGCACCATAGCTTGTGGACTCTATAACTTTCACAAAGACCAAATAATATCCACCAATTTGTACTTATTTTTACCAAAGATATGTATTTTGGCCAAAATTTATGAAGAAAAAATTACTAATCTGCTAAATTTTATAACAGAAACGAAGAAAAATTCATTTTTTTGCAGATTTTTCGGTCTTTTTTCTTTTATAGCACAAAAAATAAAAAACTGAGAGGTGATTAAATACCACCAAAAGAAAGCTCTATTTGTGTGAAAAAAAGGACAAAAATTTCATATAGGTCCAGTGTTGCATGACTGAGTAATTGTCATTCAAAATGTGAGAGCACCAAAAGCTGAAAATTGGTCTGGTTAAATAAGGGTGTTTAAGTGCCCAGTGGTCAAGTGGTTAAAATCAGTGGTCCTGCCAAAACGGCCATTTTTAAAAACATTTTAGGCATTGACCCATGTCCCCTGGGGCAGGAGCCAGGTCCCCAAACCCTTTTTAGGACAGTATCTTGCATATTAGCCATTAAAATTAGCACTTTTAATTTCGAACGTTCGAGTCCCATAGACTTCAATGGGGTTCTAACGTTTGTACGAATTTGGGGTCCGTTCGAAAGTTCTGGTGCGAACTGAACCGGGGGGTGTTCGGCTCATCCCAATTCACTAATAATTTACTGAACTATGGTAACCGCACAATAGTCACCTATGCAGAAGCCTAGTTGGGAAGGACAATGGGGACAATAATAAAATGTGTCTCTTCTGACTCCTCCACTCCTACACACCTTACTTTTTTGGCATCTTTGGCCTGCTAGTTTGGGAGGTAGTTTACCGGGAAAGTGGCACTCAGAGAATCAACCTAGAACATCTGATCAGATGTTTTCTGCTGGGCAGTTCAGGAATATAAGGGCAGTGAAAATTTCCTCCTGGTAGCCAAGGAAGGGTTGGGGTTTTGGGTGGAGTTGCGGTAAATCATATAGGAGTTGTATATGGCCAATTGAAAAAAAAAAATTGCTACTTTTTTATACCATTTTATGTCCATCTTGTGGCAAGGTATGGTTCGAACATTTGGTCATTGAAGTCGACTCTCCCCATGAACATATTCTATTTATGGACGCAAGTTGGCTTTTGGATGGGCCATTCCTTCTGTGGATTTCCATAAAGGTATTATTGTGGATCGAAGATAACATGTAGACATCCCTTCTGTCCCTTCACTTCACTGCCAGAATCTCCTTGTTTTGTAGGCTTGCCGTCTCTCCTCTTCTCAACTTTATATTGACAGCTCTTTGAGGAAAGCCCTTCCGGTTCTTTCTTATGGTGCCACATGCTGACGTCTTTTTCTGGTGAAGGTTGTGAAACAGGGGCAGACTTGTGTAGAAGTTGTCTACATACAAGTGGTATCCTTTCTCGAGTAGGAAGTATATGAGGTCCCAAACAACTTTCCCGCTTGATGCCAAGTAGTCTTGGCAATTAGGGGGGTGCAGCTGGGTGTCCTTCCCTTCATACACTATGAAGGCATATGTGTACCCTGTGGCTTGGTAACATAATTTGTACACCTTTACCCCATATCAGGCCCTTTTGCTAGGGATAAATTGTTTGATTTTAAGCCTGCCACTAAATTTAACAAATGTGTTGGTCGGGAATAAACAACTGGGGGAATATTTCAGAAAAATAATTTATTAGTGGCCGAATTTTGAAAAGCCTGTCATAATTTGAGTCATTTCGGGGAGGTCACTGGGTATGATCATTAAAATATAGGAACCTCATGATCAGGAGTTATTTGATTCTGGGCATTACCGCAGAGAAGATCGGCATGTGGTGGATGGGGTGGGTTGACCAATAGGAACGCAATTCTTTTTTTGGTAAGTCACATACAAAATGTGAGGCCCAAAAAAACCTTCAACTCTTCCACTGTTAGGTCTCTCCGCTCGTAGGGATGGGCATAATAGGATGTTGGATTATTCAAAATAAATTTCTGTCCATACAGGTTGCACTGGGCCACAATTGACGCTAACATGTCCTCCATAAAAATTTAATTAAAAAAATTGATTGGAGAAAAACAGGGCAGTGAAAGGGGGAATGTTAGCTTCTCCTAAATTAGGAGGAAGCCACAAGGGGTTCTGAAGGGCATAGGGAAGGCTGGCATGGATCCTAAACCTTTGGGGCTGAAGTGATACCCCACTGGTACTTGGCCTTTCTTGCAGAGGTACTGGGGTGCTGGTGGATGGCACTGCGGTGCAGGTGGATGCCACTGTCTTCTCACCAGAATGCCTTTGTTTGGCTGGCAGAATATCTTCCTCCTCTGAGTCTGTCAGTGTTCCACTACTGAGGACTGGCTCATAATTTACATCACACTCAGAATGCGAATTAGAAAGGGAATCTGAAAAAGAGAGCTCCCCCTTGCTGTTGTCGGCTGTGGAAAGTATTTGGTACTCCTTCTTTGCAGAAAAGCATCTTTTGGACATGGTTTCTGGTGGTGATGAGACTGCACAGGTGTGTGCTAAGCCTGCACTGATGGGCACTGATGAGGTGGCACTGAGGAGCCTGCACAGATGTGTGCTAATAAGCCTGCACTGATGAGGTGGCACATATGTGTGCTAAGCTTGCATTGATGGGCACTGATGAGGTGGTACTGATGAACACTGATTGATGGCAAAGATGGGCACTGATGAGGTGGCACAGATGGGCACTGATGAGTTGGCACATATGGGCACTGGTGAGTTGGCACAGATGTACAGTAATGAGGCAGCACAGATGAACACTGATTGATTGCACAGATGAGCACTGATTGATTGCACAGATGGGCACTCATGAGGTGGCACAGATATGCACTGATGAGGTGGCACAGATGGGCACTGATGAGGTGGTACAAATGTGCATTGATTGCACAGATGTGGACTGATGAGGTGGCACTGATCGTGGATGCCACAGATGGGCACTGATGGCACATATGGGCACAGGTGGGCACCAATTATTGATGGCACAGACTGACACTGATGATAATTGGCACTGTGGTACTGATTGGGCACTGTTTGGGCACAGGGGTTAATTTATGTTCACTGAAATGGGTAGATTCACTCACAGATCACTGACAGATCCTCTAACTCCTCACACCTGGTCTCTGTGTGAGGAAGGAGGGCTGTCAATGAGAGATGATCTCCTATGTTTACATTTGAGATCATCTTGCATTGGCTATGCCGATCGCATAGTAAACAGCCGCTGTGATTGGTCATTTACAGCGATCTGTGACTGGCTGTGTCCAAGGGACATGGCCAGCACAGTTTTTCCCCGATGCACGCTCTTGAGTGTGTGTGGAAAAAGAGGAAAGGGGAGGATGTCTATTGATGCCCTCCCGGCAATGTACGTCCGCGCTGTAGCCGTCATTCAGCTATAGCGCGCACGAGAACTGGTTAATTCGCTTGTGCACTGAAAAAATAAACACAGCTGGTAGATGGTAGATTAGCTGGGATTTGAACTTATACTGTGATTGCTATGGAGACATCTGAGCAGACCACCAAGCCAATGTGCTAAGTATGCTGAGACCTGCATAATAGAAAAAAAAAAATCAACCATTCAAGGGTATACCCTTTATCGCAGGGATAGATAGGGTAAAAAAGGGGGAGGGGTATGCCTATATATCACGAATAATGTACAAGTGAATGTGAGAGATGACATCACTAAGGAAGCTAGGTAGGAGGTGGAAACCTTATGGGTAGAGCTCCAAAGGGATGAAACTAAGGGGAAAATATTACTGGGAGTATGCTATAGGCAGCCTAACCTGGGGGAGGAGGGGGAGACAGATCCCCTATCACAAGTTGGATTAGCAGCAATGATGGGAAGTGTTATCATAATGGGGGATTTTAATTATCCAGACATAGACTGGGCGGAGGGAACCACGCATTCGTCTAAGCCCTTGTACACATGGTCGGAATGGTCTGACCGGACCATGTTGTCGGATAATCCGACCATGTGTGGGCTCCATTGGACTTTTTCTGTCGGAATTTCCGACCAACAGAGTTTGAGAGCTGGATATAAAATTTTCCGACAACATGATCCGATGCACGTCAATTCCGATCGTGTGTAGCCTAGTCCGACGGACAAAGTGCTATGCATGCTCAGAAAAAATTCTAAGACGGAAGCGCTCGGTCAGGTAAAACTACCATTCGTAATAGATACAGCACATTCGTGATGCTGCAATGTAAAAAATTGTTTCATGCAGCGCAGTCTCTTTTTCTTTATAATGCTACAAGCATGAAGTTGTTTTGCTGCTCATATTTACACACACACTTCTCCAAAACGTATTTCTTTCTTCTTTTTCCTGATTTCATGAATACAATATTTTAATTCATCAGATCTCCCCAATCATTTTTGATTTTTTTTTTTCTGTAAATTTTGTGGTTGGTTTTTTAATCAAGATCTCCTTTTATGACATTTTGCTCATCTTCGTAATTTTTTTGGTGTGTTTTGTGTGTCAACTTACCACAACACCATTATTATCTTTTTATTTTATTGCTTTCTTTTTCATCTCTAGGAGGTTGTTTGGTGTTGGTGCCCCTTGTTTTAATATGACTTTGTATTTTTGAAATGTACCTGCCTACTCACAAATAAACTGTCCTTTTTGAAGTAAAACACATAGGCAAGTATTTCTTGAACCAAAAAAAAACTTCATTTAGGTGTCATATACAAACAAAGAGGGAGGCAGCGCTGGAGAAACTGGGGAAATTAGCGAAGCCTTTGGCCCCCAGGGCACACATCAACTATTTAAATGCAAAAATTGGTGGCCTAAGAAGTACATATCTGAGGGAGAACAGTCTGGTCCAGAAGTCCAAGAAACCCGGAACAGCAGCAGATGACATCTATGTCCCCAGGCTGTGGTCATACAAGAGCCTGCATCTTCTGTCAGACCAGACTGAACCCAGGTCATCACTCTCTGGTCTTCCTTCCACGCTTCCTTCCAGGCTGTGGCTGTGGTGCTGGAGGTGTGGCAAAAGGAGGAGGAGGAGGAGCATGGTCCAAGTCACACAAGTGTGTTGTTTGTGTGATTTGGCCCTTCAAACCCTTATTCAGTTTTTGGATAATTAGCTCCTCACACATGAGGTGTTGCCCCTCCTCCATTTGCTCCAGTTTGCATGCAGCCAAGGCGGAAAAGGCCTCTTGATATGTGGGGGTGGCTTTGAGGGCGACAGAAGCCTCCCCAATTAGCTTGAGCGCTGACTCCTTCACATTCCCCCCCTTTCTGGCCCTTTTGGATGGAAGACAGACGGGAGGGACTTGTGATTGAGTCAGGCTCCTAGGCCTGCCCACCTCTTGGCTGCCACTTACCCCTGCCTCCTCCTGGCTGCCACATTCCACAGCCACCTCCTGGATGCTGCATTCCACACCCTCCTCCTGGCTGAGGTCCTTCCTGTGTATGAAAAAGGGACCTAGTTTTAGTTTTTGGTTCATCAAACACATACAATTTTCAGCTCTTGACTGTTGGAAATTGTTAACAAATAGAAAAGACTATCATTCTGAGCCCAGCATTTTTCATTCTTGGCCATATATTTTGGCCACTACTGTCTATTGATATGTGAAACACTTTCTAAAATCAGCAATTAGTGAGAAAAAATCAAGTTAACATCATTCATTTTTACTCCAAAAATATGTAGAACAATACTATACTTGTCTCAAGCTGGGCTCCTCCACACCTTCCTGACTGAAGGCCCAGGTTGGGGGCGTCGGAAACCTCAGCAGGGGTGGAATGAAGTGTAGAAGGAAGCGTGGAAGGAAGAGTAGAGAGGGATTCCCTGACTTCAGCCTGGTCTGACAGAAAATGCAGACTTCTCATTGTACCACAGCCTGGGGACATAAACTTCATCTGTTGTTGCTCCAGTTTTCATGGACTCCAGCACCTTCCTGTGCTCCCTCAGATATGTACTCCTCAGGCCACCAATTTTCGTTCTTAAATAGTTGATGCCTGCCCTGGGGACCACCGGCTTCACAAACTCCAGCAGTTTCTCCATATTATTATCTGAAAGACACAACACAAGACAAACCCTAATGTCAGGCTAAACTCTCCTAATCTTGTCCCAATATAGGCCTCAATCTAAAAGCAGTATAGGCTAGTGATGTACCAAGTTAAAATTGTACCTTTGTTTGAACGATTGCCGTATCAGCTCCTCCCTCTGCTCACAGATCGTATGTATGACACACGCGTGTTCAGTTTTATATACAGTGCGCATGTGTGAAACTCCACCCGCCCCTGATGTTCTTTCTAGTCTATTCCCCGCCCCTTCTCTTTTGGCTCAGTGGGGAGAGCACAGGGCGGAGACACAGCAGGGGCATGATAATTCCACTAACGAGGAGGAGGACGAGGAAAGCCCGGAGCCAGATACATCCCGATCCCGGAGGAGGCGATTTAAGGCCTCAAATATGTCTTTTGGAGAGATGTTGGAGATGGTGGGCATATTGAAGAGGAACGACTATGATGGGAAGTATGGACCTTACCCAAACCCAAATGTCAGAAAGGCCAAGATCATGACTAAAGTTGTGAAGAGTCTTCAGAAGAATTTTGGGGTACGACGATCCAAGGATCAACTGAGAAAATGCTGGTCAGACCTGAAACTGAGGGAGCATGATCAGTACAGAAGGATCAAGCGAGTTCTTCCAAAAAAGTAAGTAGTTGTCATGTGTTCATATTATTATTATTGCTTGCATACTGCTCCATGTGCTTTTATTTAATGTTGTACAGTTTAAAATGGCCACTTTCGTGTTCATGGGTTCAATAGTTTGTAATAAACATCATTGTTAGCCCACTCCAAAGACGATTTTTTGGCAAGTTGCACTTGACTACATTTGTTCACACAACAGGTAAGTATTCCAGCTTTAGAAAGTATCAAAAATAATGTTTTCACCTTTGAACTCTGCCAAAAAACACAATTGTACGACACTTCCAAGCAATGTTTCATATTCCTATTTCTACCCTCAAATATCTGTGTGCTAAGTATTCCTTTTTTACATTCTCATAGGGGAGAGAAGACTCAGGACATCTGAGGACACCAGGGACCCCACACCTCCCAAAGAAGGGGAAATACCAACACCAGAAGTAGAGGAGGAGGAGGAAGGAGAGATTGTAGAGATTGGCGAAATTGGCACCACAACAGGTGAGTGTCTCAGACCACAGCTTCTAATAAGCTAATCAATGTATGCCTGCATATTTATAATACTCAGTGTTTTTTTTGGTTTATTTTTAGGTGATGTGGATGTTGTGGAAGAAGAATCACATTTTGCCAGTGAAAGTGCCCAGATCCTCATTGGGGAGATAATGGGGTGCAATCGCGATTTAGATATTATCAAGAAAAACATCAATGATGTTCAGCAAAAAATGAAGAAAATCATTGATGTTTTAGAGAGAATCTGAAACACCCAAAACTAGCTAGCATCCATTTTAATTTTTCCAAAACACTTTTATATTTTTAGAAAAGCCAAATTTGGAAGATGCACACAATGTGTCAACATGTGCTATCTCCCATCATGGGGGATCAATGTACGTGTTTTGTGAGTGAAACCCCTTTCTTGCTACTAAAGTGACTGAGATGAAGGCGTTGCACCCCCAAAACACATACATTGATACCCCATGATGGGGCACATGTTGACATTAGGCATGGAATCAGGAGGAAAATGGCCACTTTTTGATTCACAATTTGTGCACATCTTCCAAATATGGCTTTTACAGGGGTGACATCACATGTGATAAAGGCAATATCAACACAGTTTGTACATACTCATGTCTGATATTGTCTTAACTTTTCAAAGTTGAACTTTGTAAGCTCCTGTGTTCTGTATGTTATGCTTCGATACATGCCTGTTTACACAAAAACGCCAAGTTAGATAAATGTTACCATAAATAATGTTTTATATACACCAAATATCTTGGTTTGTTGTAAAACCCTTTTCTAAACGCACATGTGAATGTGCTTTGAGTAAAAAGTTAAATTATCAACAATGTGTGGCTTCCCTTTTCAATGCGCAAAAGCAGTATTTGTAGTAAAGTTGTTACTCTCTGTGACAATGGGTGTTATTTACTAAAGGCAAATCCACTTTGCACTCCAAGTGCAGTTTCAGGTGCACTTTTGCAGTGCATAGTGGATTTGCCTTTAGTAAATAACACCCAAAGTGCTTTTTAAATTTCCCCAATCACTCCATTTTCATGACCCCACATATTTCTGCCATGGTGCTGAAAATGAGCAATATTTTTTCAGTAATGCACTACATACATTAACAACAAAAACAAGGTGTGTGTGTAGCAGACCCAAAACATAATAAGATTATCTGAAGAAGAGACTGTCACCTCATCTCGCACAGAAGAGTTTGGGTTTGGACTGTTATAGAAAAAGGCCCAAAAAACCCCCAAAAATACCTAGGAGACACCTAAAACAAAGCCCAGCAGTAAATGAAAACAAAGATTATTGGAGTTTGAAAGAAAAATGTATTAAAAAATGCCTCTCAAACATTGTCTGGCATATAAATGGCCCCCCTACCCACAAAGTACTCCACATATCTTGTTCTGACCTCGTGGGCACTTTGGGGGGGCAAGCCAGGACAGCCAACTTCAAGGGCCGTCAGGTGGGCATTTTCAAGCAAGTCTGCATCAGCCCCAAATGAGGCCACATAGTTTGCTGAGTGTTTCTTCAAAAAATTGTACAGAATGCAGCACGAAAGCACAATATGATTGAGTTTATTTTGGATTGGAGTCAAAAATAGGCAGAACCGGCTGGCCATTATCCCGAAAGTGTTCTCCACGACTCTTCTCTGGTCTGGCCAACCAGAAATTAAAGATCCTCTGGTCCGGGGTGAGGATCCTCATTGGGAAAGGCCGCATCAGATGGTTTGGCAGAGCAAACGCCTCATCCGTGACAAAAACAAAGGGGAGTCCTTCCACATTTTCCTGTGGAGGTGGCAAGCCTAGACTGCCACTCTGGAGATGCCAGTAGAACTCCGTCTGTGCGAACACTCCACCATCCGACATCCGGCCATTTTTCCCCAAGTCCACATACAGGAAGTCATATGTCGCTGACACCACCACCAACATCACAATACTATTATACCCCTTGTAATTATAATAGTAGGACCCCAAGCTGGGGGGTGGGATGATGCGGACATGTTTCCCATCAATTGTACCTCCACAATTGGGAAAGTCCCAATGGGTGGCAAAGTGGGAGGCCACAGGCTGCCATTATGTTACGTTGAAGGAAACTGTGGAGTCAAACAAGAAAAAAAATAGTCATTTTGCACATCAACATCGCAAGCAGATTACCCACAAACATGTATGGCCAAGATCAGTATAACATTAGCAGATTCCTCACCCCCCCCCCCCCCCCCCCCATCTGATGGCCCATTGCAAAAAAAATTAGGGAGGGGGGTTTGGACAGTTAACCCTCTCCACTTCATTGAGAGCTGAATGCATAAATAATGTGTGATACTTTGACCAGCCCCTCCTTACTTACACTATTTGCAGCCCACTGGACAGGTAAGAAGTGTCATAGTACAAAAAAAAGAAACAAATGGAAGCACATTTTTACATTCTGCTATTACCTATCAAGATAATAATGGGAGTAAAAAAAAACTTTAAACAGTAGCATTTGATAGTATTGAGGCAGGCCCTTGCACTACATGCTTTGGTGAATTCATCCATAAATCTGACCACAAAAAAGAGGTAGGTATAGTGTGTATTGGGTTTGGCAAAGCCAGCAGATAGAAGATTGCTATCAGCTGACCTAGCAGTTGGGGGGAGGGGGTTCCTAATGAGTTTGGAGCACAAAAAAAACCTCTGGCACTCTGCATGAATTTAAGCACACACATACCATTTGTACACATTTTAGGGGTTGTTTAGGGGAAAACAATACTATGGAGCTGACAAAATACATTTCTAAGTGACTAGGCTATAGGTTTATGGGCCCAGAAGAGCATGCTGGGGAAGTTAGTGAAGGCAAATATGCATTAAGGACAAAAAAGGAACTTTAAAAGCTTCCAGCATGCATGAGGACAAAGGGGCACAGCATATCAATTACAGCATATTCAAATCATGGTAATTAGGGAATGAGGAAAGAAATACAATACATTAGCAAAAATTAAATACATAGAATGTAATGTTAAAGGAGAAAACTTACCTTAATATAGTCCTTCTGCAGGATCTGTATGATGGCAGAACAGGTCTCTGGAATAATGATTCCCAGTGCCTGGGGGGAGATGCCTGTCGAGAACTTGAGGTCCCAAAGACTTCTCCCTGTCGCCAAGTACCGCATAGCGGCGATGAGCCTCTGCTTCGGAGTGATGGCTTGCCGCATGCAGGTATCCTGCCTGCTAATACAAGGGGACAGCAAAGTCAGCAGACGGTGAAAACGAGGTCCGTCATCCAGAGATAATTCCTGAAATCATCAGGATTATTCTCCCGGATCTCACGAAGCAAAGGTATGTATGAGAATTGGTCATGCTGAAGCAACCAATTCTTGCTCCATGAACTCCTCCTCACCCTGTTCATGGACTGGGCTTGTGTCAAAGCTAAAAGCCCAACATCAAGCCCCTGCACAGCACGAACTTTACAACGAGTACGTATATGAAACATGGCTTCAAAACGGTTGGCTAGTCAGAACGGACAACAGTAAGCACCGATAAACAGCAAGGCCTGAAAGAATGAACTGAAAACCAGAAACGAGCGGACAATAAGAACTGAAGATCAAAGCGTACTATACCAAGATATAGTCCGAAATGACCAACAAATGCGAACTGACTACACGCAATGATAAGCAGATATGCACCGACAAGCGCAAACTGAAGAGCAGTAACGATCCGAAGCACAAATCTGAAAAGCGTGAATCTTCTCTAACCAAACTTCTACTAACAAGCGATAAATACAAAATCAGCAGAATGAGCCCAAAGGGTGCCTCACGTGGTGCTGAACTTCCCTTTTCTAGTCCCATCGTACACGCTTTACGTCACCGCGTTCTTGTCGACCGGAAATTCCGAAAACTTTCTCTGACCGTATGTATGCAGCACCAGTTCCGGACTAAATCTGTCAGAAATTATCCGATGGATTTGGTGATCGGAATGTCCGACCGTTTGTACAAGGGCTAAGGCTCACCAGTTCTTAAATGTCTTGCAGGACAATTTTATGGCTCAAATGGTAAACGTACCAGCTAGAAATAAAGCGTTACTGGATTGACTGATTACCAACAATACAGATCTGATCACGGATGTGGAAATACGGGGGAATTTAGGAAACAGTGATCACAGGTCAATTTGCTTCAGTATATATCACACAAATAGGAAACATAAGGGGAATACAAAGACACTGCATTTCAAAAGAGCAAACTTCCCTAAACTACGAACCTTGTTAGAAGGCATGAATTGGGATAACATTTTAGGAAAAAAGAACATAAAGGAGAGATGGGTTTGCTTTAAGAGCATATTAAATGCATTAGCCAATGCATTCCATTGGGTAATAAATTTAAAAAAGCAAACAAAAGTCCTGAATGACTTAACTACAATGTAAAAATGCATATAAAAGCAAAGGACAAGGCCTTCAAAAAATACAAAGTTGAGGGCTCATCATCAGCATTCAGACTTTATAAAGAATGCAACAAGAAATGTAAGGGTGCAATTAAGGCGGCTAATGCCGTGTACACACGATCAAACAATCGGGTGGAAAAGTCCGGCAAACTCAAGTCCGCCGGACAATCCCCCCGTGTGTAGCCTCCGGTGGACTTTTTTTACCCGAAAGTACGGCGGACTTAGAAAGTATTTTTGCACTCCAATCTTCCCGCCGGACTTGCATTTCGGCGGACAATCCGGCCGTGCGTATGCCAGTCCGCCGTACTTTTGAAATGAGTGGACTTTTCCCGCCCGGAGAAAAGTCTGCTCATCTTGAGCACGTCTCCAGGTAGGCGGGGCCCGCGAAGGATGCATCGCTGGCCCCTCCACCTGGTATGGACTTAAAGGGGAACCCCAACGCCGAAAAAAATCGGCGTGGGGGTCCCCCCTAGGTCCACATCAGACCCTTGTCCGAGCACGCTACCCGGCCGGCCAAGAAAGGGGGGACGAGCGAGCGCCCCCCTCCTGAGCCGTACCAGGCCCCCCCACCCCAAAGCACCTTGTCCCCATGTTGATGAGGACAAGGGCCTCTTCCCGACAACCCTGGTCATTGGTTGTCGGGGTCTGCGGGCGGGGGGCTTATCGGAATCCGGGAGCCCCCTTTAATAAGGGGGACCCCCGGATACCGGCCCCCCACCCTATGTGAATGAGTATGGGGTACAATGTACCCCTACCCATTCACCTGTAAAAAAAAGTAAAAAAAAACAACACACAAGGGTTAAATAGTTTATTGCATAGCTCCGGGGGTCTTCCGTCTTCGGGGGTCTTCTCGCCGGACTCCTCCGCTATCTTCTTATAGTTCTTTTACTAGCGGAGGAGCCCGGCTTTCTTCCTCGCCGCCGCCCTTTTCTTCCGACTTCGGGGGTTTTTCTTGCCGGGCCACCGCACCTTCTTCTAGCTCATTTACAGGCGGTGGCCCGGTCTTCTGTCGCCGATGTCGCCGATGTCGTCGCCGCCTTCTATTCTTCTGTTCTTCTCTTCTTCTCTTTAGATGTTGCCTCGTCGCATCCTCCTCTCACAATGGCACGGACGTGACGTGCGGCGACTTATATAGGGACATCCCGGGATGATGTCCCCGCCCATTATGGTGTCACAGTCCCAGAGGATGCTGGGACTGTGACATCATAATAGGCGGGGACATCATCCGGTGATGTCCCTATATAAGTCGCCGCATGTCGCGTCCGTGCCATTGTGAGCGAAGAGAAGAACAGAAGGCGGCGACGGCAGCGGCGAAAGAAGAACCGAATAGGGGAACAAGACCCCCGAAGTCGGAAGAAGAGGGCGGCGGTGAGGAAGAAATCCGGGCTCCTCCGCTAGCAAAAGAGCTAGAAGAAGATAGTGGAGGAGTCCGGCGAGAAGACCCCCAAAGACGGAAGACCCCCAGAGCTGTGCAATAAACTATTTTAATCCTTGTGTGTTGTGTTTTTTTTACTTTTTTTTACAGGTGAATGGGTAGGGTAGTACCCCATACTCATTCACATAGGGTGGGGGGCTGGTTTTCGGGGGCCCCCTTATTAAAGGGGGTTCCCAGATTCCGATAAGCCCCCCGCCCGCAGACCTCGACAACCAACCGTCAGGGTTGTCGGGAAGAGGCCCTTGTCCTCATCAACATGGGGACAAGGTGCTTTGGGGTGGGCGCGCTCGTTCCCCCCTTTCCTGGCCAGCCGGGTAGCGTGCTCGGACAAGGGTCTGATGTGGACCTGGGGGGGACCCCCACGCCGATTTTTTTCGGCGTTGGGGTTCCCCTTTAAGTCCATACCAGGTGGCAGGGCCAGCGACGCATCCTTCGCGGGCCCCGCCTACCCGGAGATGCGCTCAAAATGAGCGGACTTTCCTCCGCGTGTGTGGGCGAGTCCGTTCATTTCAAAAGTACGGCGGATAGTCCGGCGGACTTAGTACGCCGTATTAGTCCTCTGAAAAAGTGCCGTGTGTGGGCAAGTAGCCCGTTCGGAAAGTCCGGCGGACAGTCCGGCGGGGAGTCCGCCGGTCTAAGTCCGCTGGATAGTCCGCTACGTGTGTACGCGGCATAGGATAGAACACAAAGACATAGCAGAGGAGAGCCAAAAAAATCCCAAGAAATTCTTTAAGGATGAAAACAGTAAAAAGGGTGGACAGACCATATTGGCCCATAAAGAATGATGAAGGACATCTGTACATCTGGTTACAAAGGATGGGGAGATGGCAAAAGTATTGAATTTATTCTTCTTCTCAGTCTTCACGAGGGAATCGGGGGGCTTCAGTAATCAAAACTGCAGTGTTTAACCTTATGACACATCACAGGAAGCACCTCCATGGTTAACAGAGGACATAATTAAATTTAACTTGGGAAACACATCATTAATAAATCACTGGGACCAGGTGGCTTGCATCTGAGGTTACGTAGGGAACTCAGTCGAGTAATTGCCAGACCATTGTTCCTAATTTCTATTGACTGGAATAGTACCAGGTGATTGGAGAAAAGCCAATGTAGCACCAATATTTAAAAAGGGCCCAAAATACATCCCTGGGAATTACAGGCCAGTTAGCCTAACATCAATAGTATGCAAGCTCTTGGAGGGGATGATAAGGGACTATATACAAGATTTTAGTTAAGAGAATGGTATCATTAGCAGTAATCAGCATGGGTTCATGAAGAATCATTCTTGCCAAACCAATCTATTAACATTTTATAAGGAGGTGAGTTGCCATCTAGATAAAGGAAGGCCCATAGACTTGTTGTATCTGGATTTTGCAAAAGCATTTGACACATTTCCCCATAAACGTTTACTATACAAAATAAGATCCGTTGTAATGAACCATAGGATGAGTACATGGATTGAAAACTGACTACAAGGGCGAGTTCAGAGGGTGGTGATAAATGGGGAGTACTCAGAACGGTCAGGGGTGGGTAGTGGGGTCCCCCAGGGTTCTGTGCTGAGACCAATCCTATTTTTTTTTCATAAATGACCTGGAGGATAGGGTAAACAGTTCAATCTCTGTATTTGTGGACAATACTAAGTTAAGCAGGGCAATAACTTCTCCACAGGATGTGGAAACCTTGCAAAAAGATCTGAACAAATTAATGGTATGCGCAACTACATGGCAAATGAGGTTTAATGTAGAAAAATGTAAAATAATGCATTTGAGTGGCAAAAATATGAATGCAATCTATATACTGGGGGGAGAACCTCTGGGGGAATCTAGGATGGAAAAGGACCTGGGGGTCCTAGTAGATGATAGGCTCAGCAATGGCATGCAATGCCGAGCTGCTGCTAACAAAGCAAACAGAATATTGTCATGCATTAAACAGTGGAACAACTCCAGAGATAAAACAATAATTCTCCCGCTCTTCAAGACTCTGGTTCGGCCACACCTAGAATATGCTGTCCAGTTCTGGGCACCAGTCCTCAGGAAGGATGCACTGGAAATGGAGCGAGTACAAAGAAGGGTAACTTAGCTAATAAAGGGTCTGGAGGATATTAGTTATGAGGAAAGGTTACGAGCACTGAACGTATTCTCTATGGAGAAGAGACGATTGAGGGGGGATATGATTTTAATTTATAAATACCGTACTGGTGACCCCACAATAGGGATAAAACTTTTTTGAGGAACGGAGTTTAACAAGACACATGGCCACTCATTAAAATTAGAAGAAAAGGGGTTTAACCTTAAACTATGTAGATGGTTCCTTTGTGGAAGCCCACGTACACACGGTCGGAGATTTTGCCAACCAAATCCGTCGGATTTTGTCCGTTGGATTTAGTCCGACGGATTGTGTCCGAAACTGTTGCATACACACGGTCGCGTGTTAGTAGAAGTTTGGTGAGAGATGATTCGCGCTTTTCAGATTTGTGATTCAGATCGCTACAGCTCTTCAGTTTCTGCTTGTCTTTGCGTATCTGATAATCAGTGCGTGCAGTCAGTAAGTATTTGTTGATCATTGTGGACTATATCTTGGTATAGTACGCTTTGAAAGGCATTTCTTATTGTCTGCTTGCTTCTGCTATTCAGGTCGTTCTTTCAGGCTTTGCTGTTTATCTGTGCTTTCTGGTGTCCGTTCTGACCAGCCGACCGTTTTCAAACCATGTTTCCTCTACGTACTCGTCGTAGAGTTTCTGCTGTGCAGGGGCTGCGTGTTGGGGTTGTTACTTTGACACAAGCCCGGTCCATGAACAGGGAGGGGAGGCGTTTGTGGACCAAGAATTGGTTGCGCCAGCGTGACCAGTTCTCGCACATGCCTTTGCTCCGTGAGATCCAGGAGAATAATCCTGATGATTTCAGGAATTATCTCCGAATGACGGACCCCGTTTTTCACCGTCTGCTGGCTTTGCTGACCCCTTATATCACCAGGCAGGATACCTGCATGCGGCAAGCCATCACTCCGGAGCAGAGGCTCATGGCCACGTTGCGCTACTTGGCGACTGGGAGAAGCCTTCAGGACCTCAAGTTCTCTACAGGCATCTCCCCCCAGGCTCTGGGGATCATTATTCCAAAGACCTGTTCTGCCATCATTCAGGTCCTGCAGAAGGACTATATGAAGGTAAGTTTTATCCTTTAACATCACATTCTATGTATTTCATGATTGCTAATGTCTTGCATTTCTTTCCTCATTCCCTAATTACCATCATTGCAATATGCTCTAATTCATATGCTCTGCCCCTTTGTCCTCAGGCATATTTGCCTCACTAACTTCCCCACCATGCTCTTCTTGGCCCATAAAACTATAGTCTAGTCACTTAACAATGTCTTTTGTCAGCTCCATAGTATTGCTTTACTCTAAACACTCCCTAAAATGTCTACAAATGTGATGTGTGTGCTTCAATTCATGCAGAGTGTTTTTTTTTTGGGGGGGGTTGTGGTAAACTCATTAGGAACCCCCCTTCCCCCAACTGCTAGCTCAGCTGATAGCAATCCTCTATCTGCTGACTTTACCCAACTCAATACACACTATACCTACCTTTTTGATGCTCACATTTATGGATGAATTCACCTAAGCATGTAGTGCAAGGGCCTGCCTCAATACTTTCAAATTTTATTTTTTTTTGGTTTTAACCTATTAATTATTTGGATATGTAATATCAGAATGTCAAAAAGTGCTTACATTTTGGTAAATTTTTGTTATTCTGACACTTCTTACCTGTCCCGTGGGCTGCCAATCGTGTAACTAAGGAGGGGCTTCCCAAAGTATCGCACATTATTTAGCCATTCAGCTCTCAATCAAGTGGAGAGGGTTACCTGTCCTAAACACCCCCCCCCCTCATTTTTTAGCAAGGGCCCATCAGATGGGGGGGGGTGGGGAGGTGATGACTCTCATAAGGGGACATTTGACTTTAGGCTTTAACTACTCAGTTCCCAAAATGTTTAACTAATTTAGTCACAAAATGTTTGTGTGTAATCTGCTTGGAATTTTGATTGGTCAAATTACTAATTTTTGTTCTTGTTTCACTCCACAGTGTCCTTCAACGCCACAGGAATGGCAGACTGTGGCCTCCCACTTTGCCAGTCATTGGGACTTTCCCAATTGTGGAGGAGCAATAGATGGGAAGCACGTCCGCATCGTCCCACCACCCAACTCGGGGTCAAACTATTATAACTATAAGGGGTTTCATAGTATTGTGATGTTGGCGGTGGTGTCTGCGACATATGAGTTTTTGTATGTGGACGTGGGGTAAAATGGACGGATGTCGGATGGTGGAGTGTTCTCACGGACGGAGTTCTACTGGCGTCTCCAGAGTGGCAGTCTGGGCTTGCCACCCCCAGAGGAGAATCAGGAAGGACTCCCGTTAGTCTTCGTCGCGGATGAGGCGTTTGCCCTGGCGAACCATCTGATGCGGCCTTTCCCCATGAGGACCCTCACCCCAGACCAGAGGATTTTAAATTTCCGCCTGTCCAGAGCCCGAAGAGTGGTGGAGAACACTCTTGGTATACTGGCCAGCCGGTTCCGCCTTTTTCTTATGCCTATTCACATGGCGGAATACAAACTGAATCACATAGTGCTGGCGTGCTGTGTTCTTCACAATTATTTGAAAAAGTTTCTGCGAACTATGCGGTCTCAGTTGGCAAACAAGAAGCAGACTTGATGGACAATGCAGATAACCTCACGGGACTTCAACATGCTCATCCTGGCTTGCCCCCCCAAAGCGCCCGTGAGGTTAGAACATAATACATGGACTACTTTGTGGGTAGGGGGGCTATTGATATGCCAGACAATGTCTGAGCGGCATTTTAAAAATACATTTTTATCTGAAACTCCTTCATTTACTGCTTGGCTTGGTTTTATGTGTTTCCTAGGTATAATTAGGTTTTATCAAGTTGTGCCTTTTTCACCAACAGTGCAAACCCAAGTTCAGAGCGAGATGAGGGGACAGTCTCTTCTTCAGATAATGTTATTATGTTGTGGGTCTGCTACACACACACCTTCTTTTTTGGTAACTAATGTATGTAGTGCATTACTGACCCAAATTGTGCTCATTTTCAGCACCATGGCAGGAAAATGGCATGATTGTCAAAATTTACACATCACTGTGGGTATTTTTTTAGTAAAGGCACATCCACTATGCACTACAAGTGCACTGCAAATGTACACCTGAAACTGCCCTGGGAGTGCAAAGTGGAGTTTCCTTTATTAAATCACACTCCTCAGCACAAACTTAAATTGTACTCCAAATACATTTTTGTTGCCATGAAAAAGGAAGCCACACATTGTTGCTAATTTAACTGTTTAATCCAACCACATTCACATATGTGTTTTGAAAATGTTTTTACAACCAACCAAGAAATTGTGTGTTTCCAAAACTGAGTTTAATAAAAATTTTGGGGGATCAATGTACATGCTTTGGGGCTGCAACCCCTTCATCTCAGACACTTTACACAAAACACATATATTGATCCCCCATGATGGGAGATAATGCATGTTTACACACTCTGTGCATCTTCCAAATTTTGAATTTTGAGAAATACAACATTTTGTTAGTAAAATTCCAAAAATAAGACCCTATCTAGTTTGGGGTGTTTCACACTCTCCCCAAAACATCAATGATGTTTTTCAAATTTCAATTAACATCATTGATGTTTTGCAGGATATGTTCCCAATCCCGATTGCACCCCATTATCTCCCCGATCTGGGCACTTTCACTGGTAAAACGGAAATCTTCTTCCACATCACCTACAAAATAAAACAAAACAAAAAAAAACATGTCATATAAATATGGTGACATACATTGATGAGCTTACCGGAAGCTGTGTTCTCTGACACTCTGTTGTGGTGACAATTTGCCCAACCTGCACGATCTCTCCTTCCTCCTCCTCCTCCTCCTGCTCCTCTGTTTGTGCTTTTGGAAGTTGTCCTTCTTTGTGAGGGGTGGGGTCCCTGGTGTCCTCATACTTGCCGAGTCTTCTCTCCCCTATGCGATTTCGAAAAAATAAAAAATTAGCACACAGAGGGAAGAATTAACAATATGAAACATTGTTTGGAAGTGTTGTTCAATTGTTTCTTTTGGCCGAGCTTCAAGTTCATAACATTATTGGGGACACTGTGTTCAGCTAGAATACTTACCGGAAGAACGATGTTTCCTACGAACGAATGAAACCATGAACTTGAAAGTGGCCATTTTAAAATGCACAACATGAACTCAAAGCACATGGAGCAGAATGCAAGCAATAATAATCATATGAACACACGACAACTACTTACTTTTGTCCAGAACACGCTTGATCCTTATGTACTGCTCATGCTCCCTCAGTTTCAGGTCTGACCAGCGTTTTCTCAGTTGATCCATGGATCGGTGTACCCCAAAATTAGGCAGAAGAATCTTCAAAACTTTATTCATGATCTTGGCCTTTCTGATATTTGGGTTTGGGTAAGGTCCATACTTTCCATCATAGTCGGTCCTGTTCAATATGTCGACCATCTCCAACATCTCTCCAAAAGACATATTTGCGGCCTTAAATCTTGTCTTCCTGGATCGGGACGTTTCAGGCTCCGGGCTTTCCTCACCCTCCTCCTCGTTAGTGTAATTATTTTTTTTTAATTATTAATCTTTATTAAATTTTCACATTTATACAGACCACATTTTAAAATAACATTACCAGGGTTCACATACCTCTTTCTTCCCTTCCGAGATCTGAGTTTTAGAGTTCTAGGAAGGGAAGGGGGACATGAAGATACATCCATACATCACATATAATTAGCAAAAAAAACAAAAGCACATTATCTAAACAGTACCATATCCCCCCTTCTCCTACCATCACTATTTTTGCAATTCCTACGTTTTTCCTGTTGTTATAACCCCACCCCTCGTTAGTGTAATTATTAGTGCGCACCTGTGTTCTCTACGCCATGTTCTCTCCCCACTGCGCCGGAAGCGAAGGGGTGGGGAATAGTCTGGAAAGAACGTCAGGGGCGGGCGGAGTTGCACGCATGCGCACTGTATATAAAACATAACACGCGTGTGTCGTCCGTACGATCTGTGAACAGAGGGAGAAGCTGAGGCGACGAACGCGCAAACGAAGGTAAAATTTTGAACTTGGCACATCACTAGGCTACACTGCTTCTAGATTGAGGCCTGCATTAGTGGAGATTAGCCTGACATTAAGGTTTGTCTTGTGTTGTGTCTTGCAGACATTATGGACGGCTTTAATGACTATAGCTTCCTCCCTCTGTTCATCAATAAATACAGAGACATGCCAATCCTGTGGCAAAACACGCACCCTTTGTAAAGTAACAGACCAAAGAGGAAGGCAGCACTATTGGAACTGGTTGAGTTTGTGAAGCCGGTGGTCCCCAGGGCAGATGACAAATATATAAAAAAAAAAATTGGGAACCTCAGGAGTACATATATGAAGGAGAGGAATAAGGTGCTGAAGTCCATGAAATCTGGAGCTTCAGTAGCTGAGGTTTATGTCCCCACCCTGTGGTATTATGACAGGATGAATTTTCTGGCAGACCAGGCTGAGGCCAGAGAATCCCTCTCTACTCTTCCTTCCACGCGCCCTATGCTCCATTCCACACCTGATGAGTCTTCCGACGCCCAACCTGGGCCTTCCACTCAGGAAGAACTGGAGGAGACCAGCTTGAGCCAGGTATAGTATTGTTGTACATATTTGTGGAGTCAAAATGAATGATGTTAACTTGATTTCTGCTCCATAATTGGTGAGTTTTGAAAGTGTTTCACATATCAATAGACAGTAGTGGCCAAAACCTTTGGGACAAGAAAGAAAAATGCTGGGCTCAGAATGATAGTCTTTTCTATTGGTTAACAATTTGCAACAGTGTTGATGTGAAAATTGTGTGTGTTTGATGAACCAAAAACTCAAACTATGTCCCTTTTTCATACACAGGAAGAACTCAGCCAGGACCAGGAGGGTGTGGAATGCAGCAGCCAGGAGGTGACTGTGGAAAGTGGCAGCCAGGAGGAGGGGGGGGGGTAAGCGTCAGCCAGGTGGTGGGTGGCCAAAGGAGCCTCACCGAATGCCAGGTCCCTCCCCTCCGCCTTCCACGTAGAAGGGGGAGAAAGGGGGGGAATGTTGAGGAGTTGGCCCTGAGGCTGATTGGTGAGGCTTCTGTGCAACTCCAAGCCAAACCCACCTACCAAGAGGCCTTTGCCGCCTTGGTTGCATGCAAGCTTGAGAAAATGGAGCAGGGGCAACAGATGTTGTGTGAGCAGGTTATTCTCCAAACCCTCAACACGGGTCTGTTGGGCCAAATGACACCAGAAACACACTCATGTCGTTTGGCCCATGCCCCTGCTCCTCCTCCTCCTCCTCCTTCTGCCACACCTCCAGCACCACAGCCACAGCCTGGAAGGAAGCGTGGAAGGAAGACCAGAGTGTGATGACCTGGGTTCAGTCTGGTCTGCCAGAAGATGCAGCCTGTTGTAGTACCACAGCCTGGAAACATAGATGTCGTCTGTTGCTGTTCCGGGTTTCATGGACTTCAGGACCAGACTTCTCTCCCTCAGATATGTACTCCTCAGGCCACCAATTTTTGCGTTGAAATATTTGATGTGTGCCCTGGGGGCCCAAGGCTTCACGAATCTCCCCAGTTTCAACATTGCTGCCTCCCTCTTTATCTGTTACTGACACTGAAATACATTTATTTTTTGTTTGGATGAAATACTTACGTATGTGTTTTCCTTCCAAAAGGACAGTTTAATTGTGAGCAGGCAGGTAAATTTCCAAAAAACAAAGTGAAATAAATAACAAGGGGTGTTAACACTAAACAACCTCCTGTAGATTAAAAAAGAAAAACAAAATCTAAAAAATAGAATAATGTTGTTGTTGTAAGTTTACACAAAAATAATAAAAAAAAATAAGGAGAAATGAGCAAAGTGTCTTTAAAGGAGATTTTTAGGACCCCCCCCCCCCCCCCCAAAACCATCCAAAAAAGAATAAACCAAATCTAAAATTGTGTAGATGTGACTTAAACTAAAATTGTATTGCTGAAATGGTTAAAAAAGAGTAATGAAATCCGTTCGGGAGAAGTGTGTGTGACTATGAGCATCAAAAGAAGTTGGTTCTTGCAGCATTGTAAAGAACACGAGAATGCGCTTGATGAATGAATTTTTAACATTGCAGCGTGACGAATGTGCTATATCGCTTACGAGCAGTAGTTTTACCTGAACGAGCGCTTCCGTGTCGGAATTTGAATGTGAGCATGCGTGGCACTTTGTCCGATCAAAATGCTCTACACATGATCGGATTAGGTCCGACCGGCCCAGTTGGTCGGGAAATATTTCCAACATGTTGGAAAATTGGGTCCGACGGAGATTCGGACGGAATCAGTCCGATGCATACCACACACAGTCGGATTATCTGACGACACGGTCCGATAAGACGCATTCCGACGGATTCTCCGACCGTGTGTACAAGGCTTTAGCCCACGTACACACGGTCGGAGATTTCGGCAACCAAATCCGTCGGATTTTGCCCGTCGGATTGAGTCCGAGGGATTGTGCCCGAAACTGTTGCATACACACGGTCGGGCCAAGTTGTCTGATTTTGCGGTTGCCAAGAACGCGGTGACGTAAGCCGTGTACGGCGGGACTAGAAAAAGGAAGTTCAGCACCACGACCAGCACCCTTTGTGCTCCTTCTGCTGATCTTGTGTTTTAGTAGAAGTTTGGTGAAAGACGATTCGCGCTTTTCAGATTAGTGATTCAGATCACTACTGCACTTAAGTTTCTGCTTGTCTTTGCGTATCTGATAATCAGTGCGTGCAGTCATTAAGTATTTGCTTCTCATTGTGGACTCTATCTTGGTATAGTACGCTTTGAAAGGCATTTTTTAATGTCTGCTTGCTTCTGCTATTCAGGTCGTCCTTTCAGGCCTTGCTGTTTAGCGTTGCTTTCTGGTGTCCGTTCTGACCACCCGGCCGTTTTCCAAACATGTTTCGTCTACGTCCTCATCGTACAGTTTGTGCTGTGCAGGGGTTCTTACTTTGACTTTGATACAAGCCAAAGGGCTTGTGTCAAAGTCAAAGTAAGAACCCCTGCACAGCACAAACTGTACGATGAGTATGTAGACGAACCTTCAGGACCTCAAGTTCTCTACAGGCATCTCCCCCCAGGTTCTGGGGATCATTATTCCAGAGACCTGTTCTGCCATCATTCATCTCCTGCTGAAGGACTATATTATGCTAATTTTTAACCGTAAACATCACATTCTATGTATTTCATGATTGCTAATGTCTTGCATTTCTTTCCTCATTCCCTAATTACCATCATTGCAATATGCTCTAATTCATATGCTCTGCCCCTTTGTCCTCATGCAGATTTGCCTCACTAACTTCCCCACCATGCTCTTCTTGGCCCCTAAAACTAGAGTCTAGTCACTTGACAATGTCTTTTGGCAGCTCCATAGTATTGCTTTCCCTAAACACCCCCTAAAATCTCTACAAATGTGATGTGTGTGCTTCAATTCATGCAAAGTGACCTTTTTATTGTTTTTTGGAGTTGTGCCAAACTCATTAGTAACTCCCCTCTCCCCAATTGTTACCTCAGCTGATAGCAATCTTCTATCTCATGACTTGACCCAACCCAATACACACTCTAAATACTTTTTTCATGATCACATTTATGGACAAATTCACCAAAGCATGTAGTGTAAGGGCCTGCCTCAATACTTTCAAATGCTAGTTTTATTTTTTCAACATATTCATTTTATTGCTATGTAATAGCATAATGTATAAATGTCCTTCCATTTTGTTATTATGACACTTCTTACCTGTCCGGTGGGTTGCCAATAGTGTAACTAAGGAGGGGCTTCACAAAGTATCACACATTATTTACGCATTCAGCTCTCAATCAAGTGGAGAGGGTTACCTCTACTAAACATCACCCCTCATTTTTTAACAAGGGTCCATCAGATGGGGGGGGATGGGGGGGTTAGGACTCTCATAAGGGGACTTTATACTTTAGGCTTTAAATACTCATTTTAAAAAATGTTATACTAATTGTCTTCAAAAATGTGGGTGTCTAATCTGCATGCAATGTTGATTTGTCAAATTACTAGTTTGTTTTCTTGTGTCACTACACAGTGTCCTTCAACGCAACAGGAATGGCAGACTGTGGCCTCCCACTTTGCCATTTTTTGTCAAGTTGTGCCTTTTTCAGCAACAGTGCAAACCCAAGTTCAGAGTGAGATGAGGGGACAGTCTCTTCTTCAGATAATCTTATTATGTTGTTGGTCTGCTACACACACACCTTCTTTTTGTTAACTAATGTGTAGTGCATGACTGATCTAAATCATGCTCATTTTCAGCACCCTGGCAGGAAAATGGCATGATTGTCAAAATTTACACCTCACTGTGGGTGCTTTTTACTAAAGGCACTTCCACTATGCACTACAAGTGCACTGCAAAAGTGCACCTGAAACTGCACTTGGAGTGCAAAGTGGAGTTGCCTTTAGTAACTCACACTCCTCAGCACAAACTCAAATTTGACTACAAATACATTGTAAGCCCAATGAAAAAGGAAGCCACACATTGTTGAGAATGAAACTTTTTAATACAAGCACATTCATATGTGCGTTTAGTAAAGGTTTTTACAACACAACCAAGATATTTTGGGTATCCAAAACCCAGTTCAATAATATTTATTTTTGAGTTGTTTTTTTGTGTAAACAGGCATGTATCAAAGCGTAAAATACAGAACACAGGAACTTACAAAGTTCAACTTGGAAAAGTGAAGACAATATCAGACCTGAGTATGTACAAACTGGGCTGATATTGCCTTCATCACATGGGGTGTGACCCCTGAAAAATACAAATTTGGAAGATGCACACAGTGTGTCAACATGTGCTATCTCCCATCATGGGGGATCAATGTACATGCTTTGGGGCTGCAACCCTTTCATCTCAGACACTTTACACAAAACATGTACATTGATCCCCCATGATGGGAGATAGCGCATGTTTACACACTCTGTGCATCTTCCAGATTTGGAATTATGCTAAATCCACCTTTATTTTTTCTAAAACAAAAATAAAACCCTATCTAGTTTTTTCGTTTTCACACTCTCCCCAAAACATCAATGATGTTCTTCATTTTATTTTTAACATCATTGATGTTTTGTTGTACAATTTCCAAATCCCTATTGCACACCATTATCTCCCCGATCAAGATCTGGGCACTTTCACTGGAAAAACGGGAATCTTCCTCCACATCACCCAGAAAAAAACAAAACAAACACACCATGTAATCCAAATATGGTGATATACATTGATGAGCTTACCGGAAGCTGTGTTCTCCGACACTCACCTGTTGTGGTGACAATTTGGCCAACCTCCACAATCTCTCCTTCTTCCTCCTCCTCCTGCTCCTGCTCATGCTCCTGCTCCTCTGTTTCTGCTTTTGGAAGTTGCCCTTCTTTGGGAGGGGTGTGGTCCCTAGTGTCCTCATGGTCCCTGGTGTCCTCATACTTGTCGAGTCTTCTCTCCCCTATGAGAATGTAAACAAAGATTAATTAGCACACAGAGGGCATAAATAGGAATATGAAACATTGCTTGGAAGTGTTGTCCAATTGTTTTTTTGGGCCGAGTTACAAGGTGAGAACATTATTGCTGCCACTTTGTTAAGCTGGAATACTTCCCTGCAGAACGATGTTTCATACGAACGAACGAAACCATGACCTTGAAAGTGGCCATTTAAAAATGCACAACATGAAATCCAAGCACATGGAGCATGTATGCAAGCAAGAATAATGATATGAACATACAACTACTTACTTTTTTTAAGAACACGCTTGATCCTTACGTACTGCTCGTGCTCCCTCAGTTTCAGGTCTGACCAGTGTTTTCTCAGTTGATCCTTGGATCGGCGTACCCAAAATTCTTCAGAAGACTCTTCACAACTTTATTCATGATCTTGGCCTTTCTGATATTTGGGTTTGGGTAAGGTCCATACTTCCCATCATAGTCGGTCCTGTTCAATATGTCGACCATCTCCAACATCTCTCCAAAAGACATATTTGAGGCCTTAAATCTTGTCTTCCTGGATCGGGACGTTTCTGGCTCCGGGCTTTCCTCACCCTCCTCCTCGTTAGTGGAACTATTATTGCGCACCTGCGTTCTCTCCGCCATGCGCTCTCCCCACTGCGCGGGAAGCGAAGGGGCGGGGAATAGTCTGGAAAGAACGTCAGGGGCGGGCGGAGTTTCACGCATGCGCACTGTATATAAAACGCCACACATGTGTATCGTCCGTACGATCTGGGAGGAGAGTGTGAGGCACGGACGCGGCGAACGTGGAAACGAAGGTAACATTTTTAAATTTGTGCTTCACTAGACTAGACTGCTTGTATCTAGGCCGCTGTTGGGACAAGATTAGGAGAGATTTTAATTGCATTATTAGTATTTGAGGGTTTGTCTTGTGTTGTGTCTTGCAGAGAACGCAGGAACGCAGCATTGGAGAAACTGCTTGCTTTGGTGCAGATCAGGGTCCCCACGGCAGACATGACATATCTGAATCGCAAAATTGTGACCATGAAGCTTACATATTTCAGGGAGAGGAAGAGGCACCTGGAGTCCTTGAGAGCAGGAGATCCAGATGCTGTTTACTACCCCAGGATGGTGCACTTTGACAGGCTGCATTTTCTGTTAGACCAGGGGGTACCCAGGCCACTACTCAGGCCACCACTCTCCATGCTTCCTCCAAGGCATCCTTTACCCCCAGCTGAGGCTTCTGATGACCAACCTGGGCCATCCAGGCAGCGCCATGTGGTGGGGCCCAGCTTGAGACAGGTATTGCATTGGTGAACATATTTCTTGTGTTACATTTAATGATGTTACCTAGATTAGATGTTCTTATTGATCAGTAAGTTGAGATTTCTCCAAGTGGTTTACATCTCAATAGACAGTAGTGACCAAAAATGATTGGGACGGGAAAGAAAAATGCTGGTGTCAGAATGATAGTCTGTTCTATTTGGTAACAGTCAAATAGCAAAAGCCAGGAGCACAAAATGTTGTGATTGATGATCAAAAAACGAAAACTATGTCCCCTTTCCATACACACGAAGACCTCAGTCGGGGGGAGGCTGTGGCAAGTGGCAGCCAGGAGGTCCAACAACGCCTTCCTCCTCCTTCCCCAGCTAGAGGAGCCCAGCCACAGCCTGGAAGGATGCCTGGTGGGAAGTCCCAAAGGAAGACCAGAGAGTGATGGCCTGGGATGAGTCTGGTGTGCCAGAAGATGCAGCCTCTTCAAGATTACCACCCTGGGCATCTGAATTTCCTGCTCTCGAGGACTTCAGGAGCGGACTTCTCTCCCTGAGATATCTACTCCTCAGGCCACCAATTTTTTTATATCTCATTTAGTCATGTCTGCCCTGGGGGCCAAAGGCTGCACCAAAGTTAATAAGTTTCTCCAGTGCTGCGTTCCTAGTTTTCTTTTCAAGCAAAAAAAAATAAATTTTATTTTTGTTTGATGAAATACTCGTGTAATGTGTTTTCCTTCAAAAAGTAGAGTTTATTTGTGAGCAGGCAGGTACATTTCCAAAATACAAAGTAAAATAAATAACAAGGGGTACCAACACTAAACAACCTCCTGTAGATTAAAAAATAAAATCTAAAAAATACAATAATGTTGTTGTTATAAGTTTACACCCAAAAATAAAAAGTTCAAAAAAGGAGAAATGACCAGTGTCTTTAAATTAGTTTTTTAGGGAATCCCCCCCCCCCAAAAAAAAAAATCCAAAAAAATAAAAATAAATAACAAACATTGTGTAGATGTGACTTAAACTAAAATTGTATTGCTGAAATGGTTAAAAAAGAGTAATGAAATCCGTTCGGGAGAAATGTGTGTGACTATGAGCATCAAAAGAAGTTCATTCTTGCAGCATTGTTAAAGATCAAGAGAATGCGCTTGATGACTGATTTTTTAACATTGCAGCGTGACGAATGTGCTATATCGCAGTAGTTTTACCTGAACGAGCACTTCCCTGTCGGAATTTGAATGTGAGCATGCGTGGCACTTGGTCCGATGAAAATGCTGTACACATGATCGGATTAGGTCCGTCCGGCCCAGTTGGTCGGGAAATCTTTCCAACATGTTGGAAATTTGGATCAGACGGAGATTCGGACGGAATCAGTCCGATGCATACCACACACAGTCAGGTTATCTGATGACGCGGTCCGATAAGACTCATTCCGACAGATTCTCCGACCGTGTGTACAAGGGCTTAGAGTGGCAAGGATGTGAAATTCCCTTCCACAGGCAGTGGTCTTAGCGGGGAGCATCGATAGTTTCAAAAAACTATTAGATAAGCACCTGAACAACCACAACATATAGGGATATACAGTGTAATACTGACATATAATCACACACAAAGGTTGAACTTGATGGACTTGTGTCTTTTTTTACCACATTTACTATGTAACTATGTAAAAAAAAATATATATATATAACAAATAGGTAACCTAAATGTTAAAATCATGTAACTTTACAGAATAGCAGACATTAGTCTGTAATAATCATTCATAACTGCATTCATTAGCAAAAGAAGGAAAAATACTAATTGCAATATACATCAATAGATGCACACGAGGTAGAGCACATCTCTCATAAAAATGTTTCTTTCACATACATAGATCATGGTTGCAGCGCAGTGCTATATAATAACTTTGTAGAAATTGGCATTTGCATATGCGCAGAATCGCTAATTAGCGCTGATATCCAAATTTACTAACGTATGTTCACCGCTAATAGCGCTCTTTTTCATTCGCATGTTCGCCTGTTGAAATCTTAATTGCCTAAAATGGGCGCTATTATATATAATAGTGCCCAGTAGTTCTCAGCGCTATAGTAAATTACCCCCTAGGTCTCTGACTATTCTAGAGTCATGCACGAGAGATTCAGCTAACCTCCAGATCATCTGTCTGGCCAGGATGTTCTTCAAACAACCAGTACAGAAGTATGGTCTGAAAAAGCTATTGATTTCATTTCTACTTTTTACAGACCTTCTGGTCTAAGAGGATATGATCTATTATTTAATATGAAGAGTGGACTTGTAAATAGTATGTAAAGTCTTTTCCTTTGGGGTATAAGACTCTTCATACATCTATTAACTGCTGTTGATATAATTATTTTTTTTTTTTTTTCACAATTAAAGTTTTTATTGAATTCAAAAGTTGTATACATTGATACAGTGTTATATACCGTATATACTCGAGTATAAGCCGAGATTTTCAGCCTCTTTTTTGAGGCTGAAAGTGCCCCCTCGGCTTATACTCGAGTCACCGCTGTCTGACTGCTCGATCAGCGTATCGAGCAGACAGACGGCGGACATTAAAATTCAAAAGCCGCGCCTCCTTCTCCGCCTCCGCCTGTGATAGGCGGAACACTGAATTTCCCAGCAGTCAGTGTTCCGCCTATCACGGACATCCGTTC
The DNA here is from genome assembly GCF_037356315.1 of Lithobates pipiens. NCBI lineage: Eukaryota > Metazoa > Chordata > Amphibia > Anura > Ranidae > Lithobates > Lithobates pipiens. The sequence goes on along the minus strand of NW_027507686.1, from coordinate 128,764,404 downwards.
ATTCTCATACTACGGACGAGTATGAGAGGATGTCCGTGATAGGCGGAACACAGGCTGCTGGGAAATTGAGTGTTCCGCCTATCACAGGCGGAGGACGGAGGCGCAGCTTTTGAATCGTAGAATGGCCGCCGAGAAGAGCGGCGATCCATCGGCACGACACGGGACGGAGGAGGCACGGGACAGAGGAGGCACGGGACACCGGAAGGCACGGGACAGAGGAGGCACGGGACAGAGGAGGCTCGGGACGACGGCGGCTCGGGACGGAGGCTTGGGACACAGGTAGGCTGGACACACACACAAGGCTGCACGGACACACACACACACACACACACACACACACACACACACACACACACACACACACACACACACACACACACACAGGGATGGATGGATGGATGAATACACACACACACACACACACACACACACACACACACACACACACACACACGGATGGATGGATGGATACACACACAGGGATGGATGGACGGACACACAGGGATGGATGGATGGATGGATGGATGGACACACACACAGGGATGGATGGACGGACACACACACAGGGATGGACGGACACACAGGGATGGACAGCCATGTCTCACCCTCGGCTTATACACGAGTCAATAAGTTTTCCAGTTTTTTGGGGGTAAATTGGGGGCCTCGGCTTATATTCGGGTCGGCCTATACTCGAGTATATACGGTAACATGACAATGACAAAAATAAAAACTGGTACAGTTTGTGGTAGTACAGTATAAGTTGTTAATTAGAATTCTATGGAAAGCGTTAATATAAACAATGAGTGCAGTAGAAAGAAGGGAGTGGAGTGGGGTGGAGAAGAAATATTAAAATTGCAAATTGTGATGATAAAGATGTAAAATTTATAAAAACAAAAACAATGGGGGGGGGGGGGGGGGTGAGGGAGAAGAGAGAAGAGAAATAAGGGCAGGAGGACGTTTGGGTAGGGGTATAAGTTGTTTAAAAACAAATAGCCTGTAAAGCCAGAGGGGGAGCAGAGTGAGTTTGAGTAACAAGACATATGAGTAGTAAGTTGTGTGACAGGTATTGGTATATTGTTCAAACTTAGAGAGGGGGGGAGACAATATGAAGGAAAAGCGGTGTATACAGAGTGAGTAGTACTAGGAGTATTCATTTATCACAAAAAGCCATTACACATCAAGTAAGAATGCATTGATATTCAGTTGAGAGGGTAAAAAGAAACCAAGGTTGCCAAGTTTCATGGAATGTGTTACTACTTTCTCGCTTCATTGCTATGATTTCTTCCATTTTGTATATATATTGTGGTCTTTCGACCCATTCTTTAATGGAGTCGGAACTCTGGTCGTCTTCCAGTATAGGGGGATTAAGCTTTTAGCTGCCGTGAGTAAATGTCAGCTTAAAGACTTCTTGTATTTACTGGTCGTGAATTTAGTAATGTGTAGTAGACATGCCGCTGCATCTAAAGTCATTGTAGTGTTGGTGATTTGTTTGATCCAAATGGCGATTTCAGACCAGTAAGTGCGGATTGCAGTACACTCCCACCAAATATGTATAAAGGAGCCTATCGCATTCCCGCAGCGCCAACATATGTCTGAAGCCGAAGGTGACCATTTCTTGGTGTTTAGGGGAGTGTGGTACCACTGCGTGAGAATTTTGTACGAGATTTCTTGGTATTTAGTGCTAAGTGAGCATTTGTGTGCAAAGATGCAGGCTTTTTCCCATTGTGTATCTTGTAGGGGAGTATTTAGTGCCATCTCCCATTTTTCTTTGTGTTTATTTCTTTCGTTATGTGATGGCTGAGACAGCCAGCTATATGCAGTAGATGTTGTTTTGGAAGTCTTGGCGCCCCTGTAACAAATGTCCTCAAGTGGCGTCAGTCGTTGGGTAAAGGAGGATTTATATGGGTTGTTGAGCAAGAAGTCTTTTATTTGGATGTAAAACCAAGGATTAATGAGAGAGTCGCTATATTCAGAGTTAAGGACGTTTAGTGACTTAAGTTTGTTTTTGTGGAAACAATGTGTAGCTAATAGCTTCTTGTCTTGACCTGGGGAGGGACCGGTTTTATGGTATAGTCCAGGGAGGAAGTCCGGGTTATTTGTCAGGGGAGTCAGCGGGCCTGGTATGGTGGCCAAGTTGTATTGTTGGGCGGTCTTATGCCAAATGGTTAATGTGTTGGCTACAAAGGGGTTCAACATATGTCTTGTGGATTTGGAGTGCATTGTCCATGGGTAGAATAAGGCCTGTCTAGTGTTGTCGGTTAATTCGAGTCGCACCCAGTCCTTAACTTCAGCGTGGCAATGCCAGTCAATAAGTCTGGTGATGTGGGTAGCGTAACAATATTTTTTGAAATCTGGTAAGCCTAGTCCTCCTGCGTTTTTAGGCAGGGTGAGGGTCCGGAAATTAATTCTGGGTCTTTTATTAGCCCAGAGAAATTTTCTTTGCAATGACTGCAATTTGGCGAAGAAGGAGTTGGGTATCGCAATAGGCAATGCATTAAAGACATACAATAGTTTGGGGAGAATAGTCATTTTTAGGATGGCGGCTCTACCAAACCAAGAGAATGATTTGGGAGTCCATCGGGCGAGATCCTTGGCTATAGAGTTTAATAAGGGGACATAGTTTGCTGTAAAGAGGGATTCTATTGTGCGGGTAAGTTTGATTCCCAGGTATTTACGTGTGTTCTGCTCCCATCTAAATTTATAATTCCCTTTAAGGCTATCGTAATCCGCTGTTGGTAGATTGATATTAAGAGCTTCCGATTTTGTGTAGTTAATCTTAAAATTTGAAATATAGCCAAATGTCCAAAAAATTTGAAAAAAGTTCGGAAGAGAAATATGTGGCTGTGTAATGAAAAAAAGGAGGTCATCTGCGTATGCTGCAAGTTTATATTCTCGTCTATGGACAGTAAGACCTTTGATATCTGGGGATAGATTGATTGTTCTGATCAGTGGTTCCAGGGTCAAAATAAATAGGATAGGGGATAGTGGGCATCCTTGGCGAGTACCGTTGCTGATCTGGATCGGGTGAGAGAAGATGTCATTAATTTTGATTTTAGCCTGTGGGGTCTGGTATAGGGCTCTGATCCAGCTCAACATGCCTCCACCTAGGCCTATATGAGCGCAAGTAGAAAACATATAGTCCCAAGAGACCCTATCGAAGGCCTTCTCGGCGTCTGTGGACACCAGAAGGCCTCCGATTTTAGAGTTCCTTCCGTAATGAAGCAAGTTCAGGGCTTTGACAATGTTGTCTCTTGCTTCTCTTCCAGGCATGAAACCTGCTTGTTCTGGGCCAATGATTTTTGGAAGTAGTGGCTTTAACCTATTTGCTATGATTTTTGCTAATAGTTTCACATCAATATTCAAGAGTGATATCGGTCTATAGTTGGCACAATGGGAAGGGTCTTTATCCGGTTTTGGAATGACCGCAATATGCGCCATAAGGAAGGAATAGGAGTTATTTTCCTGGTTTGCCAGGTGATTAAAAGCCTTCAGGAGGGGTTTAGAAAGTAAATGTGAATATGTTTTGTAATATTGGGACGTGAACCCATCTGGCCCAGGGCTTTTACCAGATTTCAGGTCTTGTATTGCGTTTTGTATTTCAGTTATGTTAATCGGGTCATTTAGTTGTGTAGCGTCAGAGGGGGGAAGAGAAGGGATTCCGCTATCTAAAAGGAACTGTCTTATCATCTCCTCTTGTGTGTGTGGTATGTGGGTAGGTCTGTGTTGCGGGGGAATCTTGTATAGTTTAGAGTAAAACTCTTGAAAAAGGTCAGCTATTTTCTCAGGTGTGTGTTCTAGAAAGCCCTTGTCATTTTGTATCGCATGTATATGGTTAGACATTTTTGCATCCCTTAGGGCTCTAGCGAGTTGTTTTTCCGCTCTTATCGCTATGTTCATAAAATATGTTTTTACGGAAAAAGAGAGCTTTCTGAGTTTGAATTTGTAGCATTTGTAATAAAGAGTGCCTGCACTGGGCAAGTTCTTCCGCTGCTGAAGCCGTAAGGGATTGCTTATGCTGGGCTTCTAATTTGGTGATTCTATTGGCTAGTTCCATTATGGCAGCTGTTCGTTCCTTTTTCCTTTTGGCTCCCCATTTTATAAATTCTCCCCTGACAATGCTTTTGTGAGCTTCCCAATTGGTAAGTGGGTTGGTGTCGGAATCTGTGTTGTTGAGAAAGTATGTGTTTATAGAATCATGAATATCATCACTTATGATCTGGTCAGTCAGTAAGGCGGCATTCAGTTTCCAGTTATAGAATTTTTTTTTGTTCGGGGATAGTTTAAGAGTGATAGCAGTGGGGGCATGGTCTGAGATAGTGATAATACCAATATTCGCCCTTTCCAAGTTAATGAGGTCTCTCTGGGAGACAAAAATTAAATCAATCCTGGAATATTTTTTGTGTGGTGCTGAATAGAAAGTATAGTCTTTCCCTGTTGGGTGCATGGATCTCCATGAGTCCACCAGGGAAATAGAGCTCAGTAGGACCTTGATTCTTTTAAGAATTTTATAGGCAATGTGAGTATGTCCCGTGGAAGAGTCTTGGAGTGGGGATAAGGGTATGTTGAAGTCCCCTCCTAAAATAGTGCAACCCTCAGCGAACCATTTCAATTCGTTAACAATTACATTGCAAAAGGTGATATGAGCCTTGTTCGGAAAATAAACATTCGCCAATGTAACTGGGGAACCTTCCCAAGTGCCTTTTAGGAAGATATAGCGGCCCTCTGGATCAATTAGTTGGTTGGTCAGTTCAAATGGTGCGTGTTTGTGTAGTAGAATGGAAACACCTTTAGTCTTTGCAAGTGGATTCGTGGCATGAAAAGACTTGGAATATTGATTATCAGTAAGTTTGGGGATATTATGACCCTTGAAGTGTGTTTCTTGTATAAATACTATAGATGGTTTCGTTTTCTTAATCTCTTTTAGAAATTTGGTTCTCTATAACTTATGTTTAATTGCCCTAAGTTGTTCTCCTTCAGATTGTAGAGATAAAGCTTGAATGTCCAAGGTTGGATCAAAAACAAAGTTAAAGTCTCCTGCTAATATTAGTTTCCCTTCTCTAAAGACTCTTTTCAAAAAGAGGGAAGGTCATCAGTATACATTTACTTGTGTGCACTTAATATTAAATAAGGATCCAGGGTCTGACTCTATAGCCTTCAATACAAATGGTGTATGCCTAGCAATTCCTATTGCTATTCCCTTTGATGTCTTATTAGAGGAGTAGAGTTGGGGGAACGTTTCGGGCTGAGCAAAAGTTCAGCCCAAACATCAACTGTTTGCTCGTTCGTCAGACATCGCTCCGTTCTTCCAAGGGCATAGAGCCGAGTGGGGGCTATCTTGTCTTCACTTGGCTTCCTGCCTAGGCATCCGATGGATAAGATCAGCTCAGGACTTACTAATGGGTCCGGTAAGCTCAGAGAAGAACAGAAAGTGGCAGGAGGGGGCATCTCTCTCGCTGTCTATAAAAGTAATCTTATGGTGAATCTGCCACTCTGACTACTTTTATATGAAAGCCAATCGCCTGCTGTAAATAAAGATACCGGGGTTATGGTAGCTAGCTGCTGCCATATGCAGTCGGCAAGTATAGAGGGCTGTATACCCTTTTTTTTGGTTGCTGCATGGGGTTTTTTTGTGATTTTTTGTAATTTGTTTTGTCCCCTGCCTGCCCCCTCTTTTTAAATTGTCAGTTGCAGTTTTTCTTTTTGTTCCCCCTTTTGAATTTTTTTTTATAGTTTTTACATTTTTACATTTCTGTCAGTGTCAGTTCTTGCAACACATCTGCCAGCAGCTCACCACCAGCTGTAGAGTATAGCAGGCAAATTTCTCTCCCCCATCTGCTGTTTCGAAAAATACCCTGTCACTCACATGCCCAGCATCTAAATTCCAGCTTGTCCAAAAAAGAAAGCTTGCAGGGAAAATGAATTGAAATGTTGTGAATTTAAGAAAAAAAAAAAGTGTCACTTTAAGCATCATTAAAATCACTTCTCCTTTGAAAACAATCATTTTTAAAAGTTTTTTTACATTGATACATGTCCCACAGGGCAGTATAAGCCTTCAAAATAGGCACTTTTGATTTTTGCAAGTTTGCGTCCCATAGACTTTAATAGGGTTTGCGATTCGGGTCTGAACTTTTACGATGTTCGAGAGTTCTGGCGAGAAACAAACCTGGGGTTGTTCGACCCCTCTCTATAGGGAAGTAGCCATAGTACCATGTTGGAAAGGAGTTTGCGCTAAGGCTAGTTTTTAGATGAGTTTCTTGTAGCATCACTATATTAGCAGCATGCCCTTTTTAATTCCCGATATATCTGATGACTCTTAGCCCTTGTACACACGGTCGAAGATTCCGACAACCAAATCCATCGGAGTAATTCCGACGGATTAATTCCGGAAGAGGTCCGGAAGTGATGTTGCATACACACGGTCGGACTAAGTTGTCGGAAAATCCAATTGTACATAACGTGATGACGTTATTTCGTTATGACGGGACAACGTTCAGGCTAGTAGCCAATAGCTTTGGTCTAGGAATTTGATCTGAGCATGCGTGGCACTTTGTCCGTCGGAGTAGGCTACACATGATCGGAGTATGTCCGATAGGAGCATTTTGTCGGAAAATTTTACTGGCAATTTGGAAAAATTGGTCCTACGGAAACAGTCCGATGCAGACCACACACAGTCAGAATATCCGACAAAACAGTCCGATAGGAAACATTCCGACGGAATCTCCGACCGTGTGTACAAGGGCTTAGTAGGGTTATTTAGACCTCTTAAATTTTACATAATTATTTCCAAGGGGGTCATACTCTAAAAATATGGGCAGTAAAATCAGGTAGAACTTCTCCCTGGGTTCTAGGAATGCACCATTTTAGTTACAAACATAAATATACATAACACACAAACATCACATAACTCCATAAACCCCCCAAAAACGAACACTTACCTCTTGAGGAAGTATTGCAAAGCAATGTTGTACTCGGCCCTACAATTGCCCATATGGTGACCAATGTTAACTTAAAGTGGAGTTCCACTCAAAAGTGGAACTACCGCTTATCCGTCTCCTTCCCCCTCCGGTGCCACATTTTGCACCTTTCGGGGGGGGGGGGAATAGATACAGTACCTGTTTTTGACAGGTACCATTCCCCACCTCTGGGAGACGGGGCCATTGCCCAGTTTCTCTGAAGTTTGGCCCTCTCCTCCTTTCTCTGCCATCAGACCAATTAGAAAGCACAGCGTGCTTTGTGCATGCGCAGTAGGGAACTGGCTGTGAAGCCGAGAGACTTTGCTTCCAGGTTCCCTTTAGCAGGAATGGGCTTGGCTACCCCCGACAGCTGATCCAAAGATTGGCTGGGGTGCCGACATTGTGGGCTCCCTGGACAGGTAAATGTCCATATATTAAATATCAGCAGCTGCAGCATTTGTAGCTGCTAATTTTTCATTTTTTTGTGGGGGGCTGAACCTCCTCTTTAACCACACCCCAAACACAGGCTGAGTTTGTCTGCACTGGATCTCATGGTACAGATGTACCATGTTATCTGGTTGCAGTGAATTTGCAGTGAATTTTTGAAAGTAGTACATGCACTACTTTTAGTACAGTGTAGTATGATTTGGCATACCTGAAGGGAACAATCACTAAAACATATAGGGAATATATAAGAACTAGTTACTCCAAAATTCCCACATTTTATGCTCTTCCAAAATTGCATAAAAACGACAAAAAAACAGCTGGTAGATCAATCATATCTGGTAATGGTTCCCTTCCCAGCATGTAAATAGTCTCTCTTCTTACATCAGAGACACGATACACTCATTAAAAAATATTGACAGTATATGCATTTCTAAACAAGCAATACTAGTAGCCATAGACTATGAGGCTTTGTATAGCTCTATTCCTCATGACAAAGGAATTAGCGTTATATGACATATTCTATCACACAGTAGCCAACATTAATGGAAATTGTGTGAATTCATTACAACAGCTCTAGAGTACTGAAAAAAATTTTTGGTCCAAATTGCTTGCTGACAACCTAAATAAATAGGCACCTCATCCCCTATTGTATGTGTACATTTTAAGGAAAGGAGAAAGAAAAAAGGGGATTTTTACAGCGGTGCTAATTATATTGCGAGATAAACAAAAAATGCTAAAAATTCATAATGGTTTATTAATATATATTACAAAATGTATCATGACATCTCATAATATGCACAAAAATATAAAGAACAGTATACACATTGCTACTAGTCAGGAGGAATCCCAGATGAAAGGCTGACAGCACTTATTCCCAACATGTTTCGCAATGAGCTTCCTCAGGGGAAATGTGCGACTATTAATAAATTAAATAAAGAATTAGTTGACATACAGTGAATCATACACAGAACCAAAAATTAGAGTAGATGTACATAAAAGTGCAAATACAAATGAGAAACCCAGCGCATGAGATCTAAAAGTAGCGCTTACCGCCTATCGCAGAGCAGGTCGCATGTCAGAGATCGAAGGAGATGGAAGAAATGTCAGTCAACAGGCCAAAATCAAGAAACCACCAAGCCAAAAGAGGGGCATTGATGGGGGCAAACAGCGCTAAAAGAAATAAGGGAATGAGAATGAATGATAATATAAATAGGTTCCAAAATATATAAGGCAAGGGATATTAAACATGGCCAGATTGAGATAGGAATGATATCATTAGTATTTAAACAAGGAACACTAACCTCAATTATATGAGGAAGATAGGGGCATAAGCCTCAATAAAAAATATGCATATAAACGCTGGAGACCATCCAATTATAAGAAGAAAAATGAAAAAATGGGAATTGATAATATCTAAAGTCACAAATAAAGTGAGAGTATAATGAGTACAAAGCTAACTGAAGAGAAAACTCATGATAGATGAGTAAAAATAAATATAAGGAATGTACTTACACCTAGTATGTAGATTGTAATAACAAACGAGAATGTATCAACATTGGGACAAGCTGTTCGCAGAGGGTAGTGGACCAGAAAAATATACGGTCAGCAAACAGGCAAGTAAATCAAAGGCGCTGCCCCTGGAGACAGTAGCTTCCTAAGGGACAGCAAAGAGATTGCAACAAATAAGAAGTATAAGTGTAAAGTACAATGACTGTGTCCAAACAAACAAGTAGAAAGGATACATACAGACCGCAAGGGTGAATCAACATCGACACTGCCAAAAATCATAAAGGGTTGGTGTGTACGCTAGTATAGGGAAGGGCGCCGTTTAAATATCCCCCATCCATCGAGCCGGCGTCTTACGTCACTGGCTCGATGCGGACACTCGAGGAAAGCCAATGCGCATGTGCGGAGCCGGCGAAGCGAAGGCCGGACTACATTTCCCAACATGCCGCTGTGCAGGCGAAAAAATGTGCCTACAGAGCGGTTGCTAACAACGGTCGGCAGGGAAGAGCGTGGAACGGTCTCCAAGGTCTACAAATAGACAGAGGAGACCGAATGCAGACAGGACAATCTGCCAAGACGACCCATCTCCACAAAGTGGAGTTGCGCGCAGAAGCTTCACCAAAAACGGGCGCCCCGATTGGTACTGGGCCAGTAGGGGAGCCCTGAGTGTCCGTATGCCCCCCAATCCAAAGGGGCCGGGGAGTATACTGACATGACCAGGTGCTGCTAAAACGATTAGCTCTGAGCGGCCCGCCGGTGAGCAGGAGGAGCGCCACTAAGTAGGCGGGACCCATAGCAAAAAACAGAGATCCCATTGTTTAACAGCCAGGGGTCCAGCCTACGGATCACAAGCGCTGGGAAAAAAAAAACCAAAGACAAAAAACATGAATAAGAAAGCATGTAATTAAAGACACAGATATATAATTAATAGATATTACAACAAAAGTGAATAATCTAATCTTACTATATAAATACACATAAATACATTTCATATCTAAATATATAAAATAAAAAAAATTCCATGGGGGCCTAAGGAGAAGGCCTAAAGGCATCAATTATAGAGAAAGAAGTAGCCTACCAAATAGAGTTAGAGAAAAGATCTATAACTAATGTTTTCGTTAAAGCCTGGATATTCAGTGGCTTTTAAAGTGAAGATCCATTTGGCTTCAGTCTGCAGAAGGGACTTATCAACAGAACCACCTCGTGAATTTAGAGGTATATGTTCCAAAGCTGTAAAGCGAATCCAATCAGCGTCAAAAGAATGATAAACTCCTATGTGCCTACTAATGGCAGTGACAATCTTTTTATTTAATATAGGTTTGATGTGATCTCTAATTTGAATTGAAAACAATCGTTTAGTCTTACCTACGTAGAAGCCTCCACACCGGCACTGAGCTAGGTATACAATGCCAAGTGGAGCACGTAACGCGGGACTTAGGAAATAACCAGCTGCCGTTGGGTAATTTTAGTTTATCAGAATTATTGACATATGGACACATGTCACATTGACCACAGGGATATGTGCCAGGTTGTTTAAATATACTACAAGAAGCCCTATCTATAAAATGGCTTTGTACCAAACGATCTCGAAGTGACTGGGATCTCTTGAAGGTAATTGCAGGCAAATGAGGTATATATTGGTTCACAATGGGATCGGCCTGTAGTAAAGGCCAAAATTGTTGCAAAATGGCCCGAAAATATTTATGCTGATTGGAATACTTGGTGACAATACGTACTGTGTTCAAATTCTTCTTCTTCTTGTCCATCTTAGTTGAAAAGAGAAGGTTGGTTCTGTCCTTCTCCTTTACTCTATTGTAAGATCTTTTTAGAGATGCGTGGCTATAGCCACGTATTCTGAGTCGTTTGTAAAGGTCTTTGGCTGCAAGCCGAAAATCATCTTGTTTACTACAGTTACGCTTAATTCTCAAATACTGACTGTAAGGAATACTCTGTAACAGAGGTTCAGGATGAAAACTGGTGGCATGCAAAATGGTATTGCCCGCCGTAGGTTTTCTATAGAGAGCAGAGTGAAGGTAGCCTTCAGGGTCAATTTTGATGGTTAGATCTAGAAATTCAATAACATCTTGACTATATTTTAACGTAAATTTTAGATTAAAAGAATTGACTGAAAGTAGGTCAAACATGTGTTTGAGCTCAATTTCCGAACCAGACCAAAAAAACAGGACATCGTCGATGTACCTGTACCAGGCTATGATGTTGTCCAAGAAGGGAGTGAGGTCCTCACTTGCAAAAAACTCTTTTTCCCACCCCCCCAGGTACAGGTTGGCATATGATGGGGCACATTTGGTCCCCATCGCAACCCCCTGCACCTGGAGGTAGTGGGATTGGTTAAATTGAAACACATTGTGTTTAAGAATAAAATCCAATAATTCAATGACAAATTCATTGTATGCAAAGGCCAAAGACCCCCTTTCTTCCAGAAAGTTGCGTATAGTTTGTATACCTTTCTGGTGTGGGATAGCATTATATAAGCACTCTACGTCAATAGAGACTAACCAAGACTTTTCAGGTAAAGACAATCCATCAAGTATTTTTAAAAGATCAATAGTGTCCTTCACATAAGAAAAAAGAGAAAGAACATGTGGGGCAAGGTAATTATCAACAAGACAGCTTGCATTTTCAGTTAGGCTTTCACAGTCAGAAACAATCGGACGACCAGGGGGGTCCACTAGTGACTTGTGCACCTTAGGGAGGGCATAGAACATTGGGATTTTGGGATCCTTCACGTTGAGAAAGTCCCAAGTACTTTTATCAATTGTGCCCAATTGGTAGGCTCTAAAGATAATTTTACGATACTGCAAATCATAATGGGAAATTAAAGAGGTTGAAATGGGGCGGTACCACTCACGATTTCTGAGAATATTAAAACACATGGTAAGATATTGTGAGACATTCATAACAACGATATTACCACCCTTGTCTGCGGGCTTAATCACAATATTTGGGTTTGTTTGAAGTTGTTTAAGTGCCTTGTGCTGAGCGTGAGTTAAATTATGTGATTTCCTAAGTGGAAAGTTGCTTTGTTCTATAGCTTGGCAGACCTGTTTGGTGAAGGCCCATATGTTGGGATTCGTATTAAGAATTGGAAAATTAGTAGATTTTGATTTGAAGGTTTGTAAAGGAGGAAAAGATACTGACTTAACCGAAAGGCTAACAGGGAGAATGGCTCCCTGGTCATCTGAGGTTTCATTGCTTTCTTCCCATAACTCCATTAAATTAGATAGAGCCATTTGCTCCACTTGATTAACTTCGTTGGAAGGGTTGCATGTCTGGAAATCAGTGGAAATATTAGGCTTATGATACATGGTTTTGAACAGTAATTTACGTGCAAACAAGTGCACGTCCTTAATAAGGGTAAACTTATCAGAATTCGAATTCGGGACAAAAAGTTAATCCCAGTTTTAAGACATCAATCTCGTTATCAGTGAGAGAGCAAGAGGATAAGTTTATAATGGAAAGTTCCATATCAGTGTTTGATTCATGATCGATGGTTAAACCATCGGTTGAGCAGGTGGCAGAGGGGGTTCCTTCCCTAAAAAAATAGGGGCCAGCCGGAGATCCGCCGGTAGGGGAGCACCACTAGGTGAAATAATGATATTTTTCTCTATATTAGAGACTAAAGGTAAGAAGGTGTAGGAACAGAAGAAGAAGTGAGGGTGGTGGAAAGGGTCGTGTTGACATGCGTGGGAGGGGTACGAGATGAGATTGGTGCAGGGTGATGAAACATCGTGATAGGACGAGCTAGTGCCTGTTTTACGAATGGGTGAGTACGTGGGGTTAAAGGGGTGCTAGGGTGATAGTTAGGTGCTTCCGTAGCGGTGGTGTCCGGATCGCCTTTTGGTCTCTTCGGGAGTCTATCCCCTGAGAGATCCCGATAGACTGTAGAATGATTTGAGGGAAAAGAAGTGGAAGATGCATCGGATTTGGTTTCTTCATCATTAAAACCTCTAGTGTTAGAGGGACGTGATGATCTGGAAAATGTATTTCTATTATTACCACCTTGAGGCCATTTGTACGCCATACCATTACTGTAGGAATTAGTATCCCGAGAAAATTTATTGTCTTTAGAACGAATGATTTCAAGAGTATAACTTTCAATATGTTTGGATAGATCTTGTTCTTTGCGTTTAAATTTAGATGTGCTGATTAATTTGGCATGGTCCTCATACCATTTGCTTATGGACTTATCAACCAGATCAATATCATGTGCATATTGGATGGAGAGCAAGGACATCATAGCGATTGAGCATGTTTGAAGGTTCTCCTCCCACTTTTGTTTCACGAGGTCGTCAACCTTACTAAGATTTGGAAATATTTGTATCCTTAAACCCCAAGAGACAATTTGTTGATCTATATATTTAAGAAAGAATTTTCTGTGCCAAAATATCCGAGCTTTCCGTTCCAGAAGACGTTGCAAATACTGCAAGGCCAAATACAGGTCCTTATCAGATAACTCACTGTTTTTTTGAAGGTCATATACCTTGCTCATCAGACCCTCCCAGGCCTCACCACTAAAGGCAGCCATGGAAAAAAAAAAAAAGAGGGGGGGAGGAGGGGAAAGGGGAAGAGAAAAAAGGGAAGAATATAAATTAGTAATAAATTAATACAAATTAGAACAAGCAGAAATGAAGACATGAGATTGAGATTTTTTGTAAAAGAAATGTGTCCACTAAAAAGACATCGATTCTAGAGTACGTCAAATGGACTTTTGAAAAAAAGGAGAAATCCTTTTCATTGGAGTGTTGGCATCTCCAAACATCGTACAAATTATTTCTGCACGTGAAACCAGATAGGGAAGATCTAATCGCTTTCCCGCCACCAGATTTAGACACGTCCGGCTGGTGGTCAGCAATAACGTTCAGATCCCCACAAAGTATAACATGACCATACATATGTCGTCGTACTTTTTTTCCATAACTTATTTAAAAAAGCTATTTGATTATGGTTGGGGGCATAAACATTAACAATGGTATAAGCAACATCCCCTATCTCACATGTCAGAATAATATATCTGCCTTCACCATCACTGTAGTGGGCTTTGTATTTAAACGCTAATGACTGTTTAATTAGGATAGCGACTCCTCTTTTTTTTGATTGCGCACATGCGTAATAGCAGTGCGGAAATTGGTTGTGAGACAGGAGAGGGTGCCCTTTTTCTTTAAAATGTGTCTCTTGTAAACATAGTATATCACATTTTTGGGAATGGGCCTCTTTCCACACCATATGCCTTTTAAAAGGAATATTTAAACCGTTTACGTTCATGGAAGTAATTTTGAACGCCATGTTCACGGAAAGGGAAGCAATATGAATAGTGCAGTAAGTTACTTAGTACACAGGAGTGGGATTCTAGTAGTAACGGTGATCAGTTGGTAACCTGGATGAAGAAATATGATGATGGAACAATGGGATATACCAGTGTGTCGTTTCGCACCAGAACTTTCTAACGGACCCCACGTTCGTTACGAACGTTAGAACCCCATTGAAGTCTATGGGACTCGAACGCTCGAAATGGAAAGTGCTAATTTTAACGGCTAATATGCAAGATACTGTCCTAAAAAGGGTTTGGGGACTTGGCTCCTGCCCCAGGGGACATGGGTCAATGCCTAAAATGTTTTTAAAAATGGCCGTTTTGGCGGGAGCACTGATTTTACTGACAATTAAAGTGAAAAAAAATAAAGTGAAATATTCCTTTAAATATGGTGCTTGGGGGGTGTCTGTAGTATGCCTGTGAAGTGCCACGTGTTTCCCGTGTTTAGAACAGTCCCTGCACAAAATGACATTAAACGGAAATAACACCATTTAAAACTGCTTGCGGTTTTAATGTTATATCTGGTTCCTGCAATATGGTTGAAAATCATTTAGAAAAATGGCATGGGTAGCCCTCCCTGCCCATTACCAGCCTATTTGGGTCTTGTACGCATATTAAGGGGAACCCTGTACCCATATTAAAAAAAGGAAATGCGTGTGGCCCCCAGGCCCTATATACTCAGAACAGCAGTATACAGGCGGTGCAAACAAGACAGGGACTGTGTAGGTTTGTTGTGTTAAGTTGAATCTGTTTGTAATTTTCAACTGGTACATTTTTAAAGTGTAGCTCCAGTCAAAAAAACTATTTTTAAGCTTTTTGGAAAACATAGGGAAGGGTTATCACCCCTGTATAATTTGTTTTGTCGTCCATCTTTTTTCATCTCACTTGCTGCTGTCTCCTTGCGTTTGCAAGTAGGAGATGTTTGTAAGTTGGATGTTTGAAAGTAGGGGCCTGCCCTATATGCTCTGCAGAAATGGCGGAACAAGGTGTTGGTTTTGCCACAACATTGTAAGCCCTCAAAGTGACTCTTGGTGGGCGCTGGAGCGCCCTGCTGTGAACGATTATATCAAGAATTGTAATTACATGCCATTGTTGAACAGTGGTAGAAAAATTGACCTTTGGTGGTTGTGGTGCTGGTGCCACAACACTATAAGTCCTCACCGTTACTCTGGGTGGGCACAGGAAGGGGCCCTCCTGTGAAATATTATATCAAGAATTGTAATTACATGTCCCTGTTAAACAGGGGCAGAAAAATTGGGCCTTAGGCACTGCTGCTGGTGCCACCACACTGCAACCTCTTCCATATACTCTAGTTTTTTTGCTGGAATTAGCCCTGCTGCAAAGCATTGCATCAAAAATTGTACTTAAACGCCCCTGTTAAACAGGGGCAGAAAAATTGGGCCTTAGGCACTGGTGCTGGTGCCACCACACTGCAACCTCTGCCATATACTCTAGTTTTATTGCAGGAATTAGCCCTGCTGCAAAGCATTGCATCAAAAATTGTAATTAAACGCCCCTGTTAAACAGGGGCAGAAAAATTGGGCCTTAGGCACTGGTGCTGGTGCCACCACACTGCAACCTCTGCCATATACTCTAGTTTTATTGCAGGAATTAGCCCTGCTGCAAAGCATTGCATCAAAAATTGTAATTAAACGCCCCTGTTAAACAGGGGCAGAAAAATTGGGCCTTAGGCACTGGTGCTGGTGCCACCACACTGCAACCTCTGCCATATACTCTAGTTTTATTGCAGGAATTAGCCCTGCTGCAAAGCATTGCATAAAAAATTGTAATTAAACGCCCCTGTTAAACAGGGGCAGAAAAATTGGGCTGCTGGCATCACCCAGAACCAAAAATGTTCTTCCAACATATCAGCGGAGGAGGAAGAGGATAGACAATCAACATAACAGGACAGTCACTCAGCATCAGCATAGGCAGTCTTGAAGGGATGTGGTATTTCAAAAAAAATTATTCGGTTACATCAGCTTCAGGTGCTTGGTAGCTGTGGGTGATCCAAGACTGATTCATCTTGATGAAGGTCAGTCGATCAACTGATTCGGTGGACAGGCGCACCCTGTGATCGGTAACAAAGCCACCAGCAGCACTGAAGGTGCGTTCCGAAAGAACGCTGGATGCAGGACAGGCCAGTAGCTCAATTGCATACTGTGCAAGCTCTGGCCAGTGATCCATCCTCAAGACCCAGTAAGCCAGAGGATTTTTGGTGGGAAAGGTGTCCAAGGAGTCTGACCTTGCCCCTAGGTATTCCTGCACCATGTAAATCAGACACTGGCGATGGGTGCTGGAACCAATCATACCTTGGGGCTGCGAACTAAAAAATTGTCTGAAAGCATCAGTCAGACGGCCACCTTCTCCACCGCTCCTTCTGACCGATGCCTCAGCAACACGTTGTCCAGGACCAGGAGTTTGTAACCTCCCAGTCTCTGGGAACGCGTTGCACAGAGCTTCCTGCAAGGCCTCCCGGAGATGTCTCATCCTCTGCTCCCTCTGCGATGGCAAGATAAGGTCAGCAACCTTACCCTTGTACCGTGGATCAAGGAGAGTGGCCAGCCAGTAATGGTCCCTCTCCTTGATCCGAAGAATACGAGGATCCTTCCGCAGGCTTTGCAGGATCAGGGAGGCCATGCAGCGTAGGTTAGCTGAGGCATTCGGTCCGGAGTCCTCAGGGTCACTAAGGACAACATGATCCGCAGCTACCTCCTCCCAGCCACGTACAAGTCCACGTGTTTCTATGGACTGTAAATCATCCCTATAAGACTGCTGCTGCTGATGCTGATGCTGAGTGCCAGCCTCCACCTCCATGCTGACACAATCATCCTCCTCCTCCTCTTCCTCCTCCTCATCCTCTTCCTGTGTGATGGGTGGCACAGCAGGAACACTGTCTGGATAAAGGGGGCCTTGAGAGGCAAGGAAGTCCTCCTCTTCCTGCCTCTGTTCTGCCTCAAGTGCCCTGTCCATTATTCCACGCAGCGTATGCTCCAAGAGGTGGACAAGAGGTACAGTGTCACTGATGCATGCACTGTCACTGCTCACCATCCTTGTGGCCTCCTCAAATGGTGACAGGACAGTGCATGCATCCCTGATCATGCCCCACTGGCGGGGTGAGAAAAAACCAAGCTCCCCTGACCCTGTCCTGGTGCCGTAGTCGCACAGGTACTCATTGATGGCCCTCTGCTGCGTGTGCAGCCGCTGCAGCATGGCCAATGTTGAGTTCCATCTGGTGGGCATGTCACATATAAGGCGGTTCTTGGGCAGGTTCAACTCCTTTTGGAGCTCAGCCAGCCGAGCACAGGCATTAAATGATCGGCGGAAATGCACACAGACTTTCCTGGCCTGCTTCAGGACATCCTGTAAGCCGGGGTACCTGCCCAAGAACCGATGCACCACCAGGTTAAGGACGTGAGCTACACAGGGCACATGGGTCAGTTGTCCCTGTCGGAGAGCGGAGAGGAGGTTGGTGCCATTGTCGCAAACCACCATTCCTGGCTTAAGCTGGCGTGGCATCAACCACCTCTCGGCCTGCCCCTGCAGAGCTGACAAAACATCCGCCCCAGTGTGGCTCCTGTCCCCCAAACAAACCAGCGCAAGCACGGCATGGCATCGTTTTGCCTGCGTACTTGCGTAGCCCCTGCAACGCCTACGGAGCACCGCTGGTTCTGAGGACAGAGCACTGGAAGAGGCCATGGAGGAAGAAGAAGAGGAGGGGGTGGAGGAGAGAGGTGTGTCACAACCAATAGTAGCATTTTGGAGGCGTGGTGGCGGAACAACCTCCAACACTATTGCACCTTGTCCTGCATCCTTCCCAGCAGCCAGAAGAGTGACCCAATGGGCCGTGAAAGACAGGTAACGTCCCTGTCCATGCCTGCTGGACCATGAGTCAGCGGTAATATGCACCTTACCGCTGACCGCCCTGTCCAGCGAGGCAAGGACATTGCCTTCCACATGCCGGTAGAGAGCCGGAATCGCCTTCCGTGAGAAAAAGTGGCGTTTGGGGACCTGCCACTGAGGAACCGCACATTGTACAAACTCACGGAAGGGGGCCGAGTCTACCAACTGAAAAGGCAGCAGTTGAAGTGCTAGCAATTTAGCCAAGCTAGCATTCAACCGCTGGGCATGTGGATGGCTGGGAGTAAACTTCTTCCGCCGGTCCAGCAGCTGGGGCAGGGACATTTGCCTGCTATAATCGGACGTGGGTGTACCGCTAGCAGAGTTCCCGGAAGCACTTGGCTGTGACACACCTAATTCTACACCTTCATTCCTCTCAGAGCAGGTTTCAGAGAGGACTGAAGGTCTAGTGGGGTTGGAGATGCCAGCTGATGAGGAGCAAGGAGAGGTCCGCTTTGTTCTTTGGTGTGGGTCTTTGAGGTACGCTTGCCAACGAGCTGCATGGCAGGTCAACATATGTCTGGTCAAGCATGTGGTGCCCAAGCGGCTGATGTTTTGGCCACGTGAGATACGCTTGAGACATATGTTGCAAATAGCAGCGGTGCGATCTGATGCACTCGTCTCAAAAAAGGCCCACACCAAAGAACTTTTAGAATAGCGCGCAGAGGCAGCGCTCTGCACAGGCGGAGCTCTGCGGTGTGATTCAGTCGGTGTGCTGCCCCTAAGCTGGCCCCCGGAGGGCATCCTGCCTCGTTGGACATGTGCCTCCTCCTCCTCCTCCTCCCTCCTTCCAGGCACCCACGTGGAGTCAGTGCCCTCATCATCCCCTCCCTCTTCATCGCTGTAGCAAACCTGGCAGTATGCTGCAGCTTGTGGAACATGACTGCCAGATTGCTGTCCTTCTTGAGCATCCCCTCTCTCTGCGCTCACGCTACTGCCTTCCTCTAGCTGAGTGTCATCATCAGAGCCCACCAAACACTGGGCATCCTCCTGGAGCATGTACCCAACACTGTGCTCAAAGAGTTCAGGAGACTCCTCAGGAGGACGTGGTGGGTCTAGAGAAGGAGTCACTGATGATGACATTGAGAGGAGGGAAGACGATGCGTTGGCAGCTGCTTTGCGACTACCCTGAGACTGGGTGAGAGAGGATGAGGAGGATGAAGAGGGCTTGGTCATCCACCCTACCAAGTCATTGGCATGTTGCGGTTAAACATGTCCAGCTGCCGAAAAGAAGGACAAGCATGTCCCATGGCCACGTGCTGATGACAATGCACCGCGTCCACGACCAGCACTGTTGTCTCTAGACACAGAGCCTGCTTGCCCTCTTTTATCGGCTCGTGCCTGTCTGCCTCTCCTTGCTGGCCTTCCAGACATGGTAATGGCCTGAAGGGAGTTGGGTAAAACAGCAGTTGGGTAGTTTATATTGTGCTGGAGGCACACACAACTTCCAATAACTCCTGCAGATGGCAATTGGGCTCAAATAGAGAACAGCTATGTAGGTGGATTATAGCGGTATGTACTGGGTACAGAGCACGCAGACAGCACGCACTATCTCCTAACACTACTGACTGCAAGCTCTATTATTAACGATAGATCACTAGCTATATAGGTTAGGTGAATATCGCGGTGTATACTGCGGTCAGGGCACGCAGACAATAACCAGAAAACAGCAGAGATAAAGGGGTATATACAGATGTATACTGTGCTGTGCTGGAGGCACACACAACTTCCAATAACTCCTGCAGATGGCAATTGGGCTCAAATAGAGAACAGCTATGTAGGTGGATTATAGCGGTATGTACTGGGTACAGAGCACGCAGACAGCACGCATCTCCTAACACTACTGACTGCAAGCTCTATTATTAAAGATATATAAATATAGTGAAGTGAATAGTGAATATAGCGGTGTATACTGCGGTCAGGGCACAGACAATAACCACTACACAACAGCAAGATAGGAAATCAGCCAAAAACGATCGGTGTGTACTGTGTTGAAGGTACACAGAACACCCACTGCTTTAGATGCTAACACACTACACGAGGCCGCCTCAATGGCGGCCTTATATAGTGTGGGGCGTGCACTACACAGCCTCAGCTATGATTGGCCACAGGCATCCTGCCTGTGGCCAATCATGGCTCTCCTCGCTGCTGGCGCTGCGATTGGCCAAGCATGCGGGGTCACAGTGCATGCTTGGCCAATCATGAGCCAGCAATGCACTGCGCCATCGCAGTGCATTGTGGGCCGTGCGCGCCACACGAATTTTGACGCGAACGGACCAAGAGTTCGGATTTCGTCGAACGGACGAACAGCCAATGTTCGAGTCGAACGTACGTTCGACTCGAACACGAAGCTCATCCCTAGTCGTGGGTAGCATATAAGGTAAGTATCAATCTCAGAGGTATGGGATACCTTAATTCAGTAAATCAGAGTTATTGCCTTGTAGGGCTTCTGTCGATGAATCGTCCTAGTGGACTGATAATCGTGAAGCAAAAAAGTGTAACAAAGAAAGAGAAAAGAAGCAAAGGAAAAACTGAAGAAAAGTCAAACAAACAATTGTGCTTTAGCACCTGGAATAAAAAGGTACGATTTCTCGCAAAATCTGAACAGGCGTACACCTGCTATTTTTAGGGGAAAGATGAACTAGTCCATGTCGCCGGTACAGCTCTCCGGAGCGTACGAAGTTAAACTGTGGGCACCAACTTATGGGAAGTTCAAGTGTAATGGTCGGGATCACGCTTACCATCCATTTCGTCCTGCTGATGAGCGTCGTTCTGGCGGGGGATGATGTTCCATTTTTCTAACAGCTTGATGCCATCCTCCAGGGTGGAGATCATGTAGTAACGGTCGCCTCTCATTACCACCAATTTAGCTGGGTAGCTCCAACGGTAGGGAATTTTGTGGTTCCTTAACGGTTTGGTGATGGTCACCAAGTTGCGTCTGCGTTGCATTGTGTGGGCCGAGAGATCTGCGAAGAACGACAGTCCCTGCAGGGTTTCTGGTAGTTGGGTCGCATTTCTGGTCGCGGCCATAAACTTTTCTTTGACATGAAAGTAATGAATTCGAGCTATAGTGTCTCTCGGAAGTTGTTCAGGGATGTGGCGGGGTTTCAGCAGTCTATGAATCCTGTCTATTGTTAATTCTTCCCCAGACAGGTCTAGTAATGCATCTTTCATTACCTTAGCCAGGAAGGTCACTAGCTCTTGTGGTTTAACTGCTTCGGGGATCCCCCTTATCTTAATGTTGTTCCTCCTGGAACGATCCTCGAGGTCCGCGACCTTTGATTTCAGCCATTGAATATCATCGTCATGGTCATTGTGTGCGTCCACCATTGCATTAAAGGTTTCAGTAATTTCGCCCATCTTATTCTCGATGTGTGTCACTCTGCTGCTAACCGCTTTAACTTCTGATTTACATTGTTTGACCAGTTGCAGCATATCTGTATGAATTGCACTACGCAGGGTTAACAACATCTCCTTCATGGTTGAGTCCATTACTGGGGCATTGTTGGTAGGGAAGGCCGCAATGGCGTCTTGGAACTCCAAGGTGTCATCTAACACTACTCCTCTGTTGTCTGAATCTGAGCCCACAGGAGATGTGTCAGCTATCCTTTGTTTGGCTTTAGCAGGACTGTTTGAAGCAGACGAGGCACGGGAGTCTGGGAAGCGCTGTCCCCGCTCCTCCGCTGGGGAACCGTCTCCTCTCCATCCCCCTCTGACATGCGGGGAGGACGGACGCATGTTGCTGGCGCTATGGCCGGCACCATCTTGGCTAGCGGTGCGGCCTGAGCGGGCGAAAAAGTCCCTAAGCTTACCGGGTTCCCTCCGGTCTTTTCTCTTTCTCGGCATTCCCGTTGTGGTCAGCACTCCTTCCTCGGTCTGTTCGTGTGGAGATTCGGTGCCTCTCGTTGCTGTATGCTGCTCCGGAGAGATTACACGGCGGGAGCTGTACTTCTAAGCAGCCATACACTCCGCCGGCCGGCTCCGCCCCCCCTCATAATGGTTTATTAATATATATTAAAAAAATGTATCATGACATCTCATAATATGCACAAAAATATAAAGAACAGTATACACATTGCTAGTAGTCAGGAGGAATCCCAGATGAAAGGCTGACAGCACTTATTCCCAACATGTTTCGCAATGAGCTTCCTCAGGGGAAATGTGCGACTATTAATAAATTAAATAAAGAATTAGTTGACATACAGTGAATCATACACAGAACCAAAAATTAGAGTAAATGTACATAAAAGTGCAAATACAAATGAGAAACCCAGCGCATGAGATCTAAAAGTAGCGCTTACCGCCTATCGCAGAGCAGGTCGCATGTCAGAGATCGAAGGAGATGGAAGAAATGTCAGTCAACAGGCCAAAATCAAGAAACCACCAAGCCAAAAGAGGGGCATAGATGGGGGCAAACAGTGCTAAAAGAAATAAGGGAATGAGAATGAATGATAATATAAATAGGTTCCAAAATATATAAGGCAAGGGATATTAAACATGGCCAGATTGAGATAGGAATGATATCATTAGTATTTAAACAAGGAACACTAACCTCAATTATATGAGGAAGATAGGGGCATAAGCCTCAATAAAAAATATGCATATAAACGCTGGAGACCATCCAATTATAAGAAGAAAAATGAAAAAATGGGAATTGATAATATCTAAAGTCACAAATAAAGTGAGAGTATAATGAGTACAAAGCTAACTGAAGAGAAAACTCATGATAGATGAGTAAAAATAAATATAAGGAATGTACTTACACCTAGTATGTAGATTGTAATAACAAACGAGAATGTATCAACATTGGGACAAGCTGTTCGCAGAGGGTAGTGGACCAGAAAAATATACGGTCAGCAAACAGGCAAGTAAATCAAAGGCGCTGCCCCTGGAGACAGTAGCTTCCTAAGGGACAGCAAAGAGATTGCAACAAATAAGAAGTATAAGTGTAAAGTACAATGACAGTGGCGCAGCACTGTGTCCAAACAAACAAGTAGAAAGGATACATACAGACCGCAAGGGCGAATCAACATCGACACTGCCAAAAATCATAAAGGGTTGGTGTGTACGCTAGTACAGGGAAGGGCGCCGTTTAAATATCCCCCATCCATCGAGCCGGCGTCTTACGTCACCGGCTCGATGCGGACACTCGAGGAAAGCCAATGCGCATGTGTGGAGCCGGCGAAGGCCGGACTACATTTCCCAACATGCCGCTGTACATTCTTACACACAAGATTTTTACATTTCAAGGTTCCCGCTTCCCTCCAGGTATAAGGCTTAGCAATGTTGTGCCCCATCCTACACCAATCTGTACCTGAGGTGTGGGAACATAAAGTACCAAGGGGACCCCCAGATCCCAGCCTATTTTATAATCAAGTTTAAGTTTAAGGGGGCATGGTCCAGACACTGAGGAAGATTGCCACTGGATTCTAATCCTCCCACACTCCGTGGTCCGTTACTCAGCTTAAGAGGGAGATTCACTTCAGCACTGGGCAAAAACATCAGGAAACACTCACCACAGCGGTCCCGCTCACCCTGAGGATCAAACTCACAACCTAAATGCATTATCCCAGATATTTTCGACTCCGGATCACGGTACATGGAGGAAACCTCACAAGTCTTGTGGGTGATTTAGATATCATTTAAAAAAAGAGCGAACATTTTTTTTTTAGTTTCTATAATAACATTTTGAAAATAAGTATTTTTTCTTCATAAATTTAAGACAAAAAATAACCCAAAAGAGCTGGAATAAGAAAGCGGAGGGCTCGGCAAGAAGACCCGAAGAGGGGGACAAGACCTCCGAAGAAGACCCCCGGACAGAAGCGGCGACGAAGAAGAAAGCCGGGCTCCTCCGCTAGTAAAAGAGCTAGCAGAAGATAGCGGAGGAGTCTGGCGAGAAGAATCCCAAGACCGAAGACCAACGGAGCTGTGCAATAAATTATTTTAAAACCTTGTGTTGTGTTTTTTTTACACTTTTTTCACCAGGTGAATGGGTAAGGGTACATTGTACCCCATACTCATTCACATAGGGTGGGAGGCCGGTATCTGGGGGCCCCCTTATTAAAGGGGGCTCCCGGATTCCGATAAGCCCCCGCCCGTATATACCGACAAACAACGGCCAGGTTTGTGGGGAAGAGGCCCTTGTCCTCATCAACATGGGGGCAAGGTGCAGGGCCAATGTTGAGGGCACATCGCCTGGTATAGCTCAGAAGGGGGCGCTCGCTCATCCCCACCCCCTTTCCTGACCAGCCGAGCTGCATGCTCAGATAAGGGTCCAATATGGACCTTGGGGGGGACCCCCACGCCGTTTTTCCTTCCATTGCCAGTCCCATCTACCTGGAGCCACATTCAAAATGAATGGACTTTCCTCCATGTGTGGGCAAGTCTGTTCATTTCAAAAGTCCAGCAGACTCCCGCCATAGTCCAGCGGTTTGTCCACCGCACCTACTCCGCCTGGAAAAGTCCAGTCATGTGTGGGCAGGTCCGCTCATTCGGAAAGTCCGGCGGACCTCCGCTTCAAAGTCCAGCGGTTTGTCCACCAGGCTAGGTCCGCTGGATAGTCCAATCGTGTGTACGCGGCATAAGTGTTCAATTTGTCAGCAGCAATGTTGCAGTCCCACTAAAGATCGTTGATCGCTGCCATTACTAGTAAAAAAAACGTCACTAAATCTATCCCAAAGTTTGTAGACGCAATAACTTTTGCACAAACCAATCAATATACGCTAATTGGGATTTTTTTTTAACAAAAACATGTAGCAGAATACAAGTTGGCCTAAACTGGTAAAGAAATTAGATTTTTTACATATTTTAATTGGTGTGTTTTATAGCAGGAAGTCAAAAAATATAGTTTTTTTTAAATTGTTGCTCAAAAAATAAAAACTGCAGAGATGCTCAAATACCACCAAAAGAAAGCTCTATTGAAAAGGAAAAATGGACATCAATTTTGTTTAGGTACAACGTCGGAACGATCGTGCAATTGTCAGTTAAAGTAATGCAGTGCTGTATCACAAAAACCTGGCCACAGCCTGGCCACATACAGAGGCTGTCAGAAACCATGAATCAGACCGAGACAAAAGTACAATTAAATCACACTTGTTTATTAAATAAAAGTAAAAATGTAAATAGAAAAAGCGTAGTCAAAGCATAGCCAGAGTCCAGTAACCAGATCGAGTAGTCAGCCAGTCCAGAGTTCAATAACTAGATCGGGTAATCAGCCAGGCCAGAAGTCAGAGATCCAAGTAGAGCAACAGCAAGCAGGATAAGGAGCCAGAAGGGATGTCAGCAAGCCAGTCATTAAACAGAACCGCAGGAGATGGTTTCTTGTGATATGACCAAGGTGAAGACAGAGGTGAAGTGAGCTGGACAGCTTTAAATAGGCAGGTCAGATGAGCATGATCAGGGACAGCTGGTAACTGTGGAGAGAGATGAGAGCTGGCAATTAGCCGACAGCTGAGCAGCCAGCCCAGAGAAGGAAGGGCTAAGCCAGACCTGACATTTCCCCCTCCTCAATGACCCCTCTCCCTCGGAGGGCCACCGGGCTTGAGGGGAAACCATCTATGGAACGCGCGGAGGAGGACAGGGGCATGTACGTCCGAAGATGAAACCCAGGAGCGGTCCTCCGTACCGTACCCCTTCCAATGCACCAGTTATTGTGTGCGCCCATGGAACCTACGGGAGTCAACAATGGATTGTACCGCATACTGCTCATGGTTCTCAACCTGAATAGGGTGAGGGCGTGGCACCGAGGTGGTAAATCGGTTACAGACCAACGGTTTCAATAAGGAGACATGAAAAACATTTGAGATGCACATACTAGGAGGAAGGTCCAATGAGTACGCCACTGGGTTAATCCTGCGAAGGATCTGCAAAGGCACAATAAACCGAGGTGCAAACTTCAGTGAGGGAACAAGCTGGAGGTTGCGAGATTTAAGCCAGACCCTGTCCCCAACCTGGTAGGAAGGCGTAGGCAGGCATCTGCGGTCAGCATGGAGTCTGTACCTATTATTAGCATGACGCAAAGCCTCCTGGACTTGTACCCAAGTAGAACAAAGACCACAGAGATGCTCCCCTAATGCAGGAATACTCTGCGGAACAAACCAGTCAGGCAACATGGAAAGTTGGAAACCATAATTCGCCATAAATGGAGACAATCGGGAGGCAGAATTCAAGGCACTGTTGTGAGCAAACTCTGCCCATGGTAATAGGTCTGACCAGTTGTTATGGTGGTCAGAAATATAGCAACGTAGGAATTGCTCCAAGGACTGATTGGCTCGTTCTGCGGCCCCATTAGACTGTGGGTGGTACGCAGAAGAGAACGCAAGCTGGATTCCCAACTGTGCACAAAAGGCTCGCCAGAACCAGGGCGTTACAAAGGCCAAAAGGCATTACCAGATATTCATAATGGCCTGTTCTGGTATTAAACGCAGTTTTCCACTCGTCGCCCTCCTTAATGCGCACGAGATTGTATGCTCCTCTCAAGTCAAGCTTCGTGAAAACCGTTGCTCCCTTGAGGTGGTCAAATAACTCTGTAATCAATGGAATTGGGTAGGCATTCTTAATCGTGACACGATTGACGCCACTATAATCTATACAAGGTCTCAGTTCACCGCTCTTCTTCTTCACAAAGAAGAAACCAGCGCCAGCAGGAGACAAGGATTTGCGGATGAAACCTCGAGAAAGTGTGTCAGCAACATACTCCTCCATGGCCTTATCCTCCAAGACCGACAAAGGGTAAACCTGGCCACGAGGGGGTATGGCACCAGGTTGAAGGTCAATTGCGCAATCATAAGACCGGTGTGGAGGCAAACTACCGGCTTGACCTTTATCAAAGACATCGCTAAAATCGGGGTACTCCTCCGGCAGGGAGGAGAGTGAAGAGGTGCACAGGACCTTGGATACCTTCAGGAAGCATGTCTCACTGCATTGTGGTGAACAGGAGAGAACCTCAGCACGGAGCCAATCAAAAGAGGGGTTGTGCCTCTGTAACCAAGGATAACCAATAACCAGTGGAAACCTGGGTGAGGAAATAACTTGGAATTGGATTATCTCATGGTGAAGAGCCCCTACGACCGTTGACAACGGAACAGTCTCATGTGTCACATGGGCAGGCTGTAAAGGTCTCCCGTCAAGAGCCTCAATGGCAAGTGGAGTGTCACGCAGCTGCAGCGGAATCGAGTGCTGCGAAACAAATGCAGCATTAATGAACAGGCCTGTAGCCCCAGAGTCGATTAGAGCCTGTATCTCGATGGACAACTCAGCCCAAGAAAGGGTGACAAAACCAGGGGCTTATCCTTCTGGATAACTGGGGACGAAACAACGCCACCTAAGGTCTGTCCATGACAGAACCTTAAGGTTCGGGCACTCCCTAGGACAGTTCGGGCTAGGACGGGTAGGACAAGACTTCAAAAAGTGACCTGCCTGGCACAATCTCTGCCTCCTCCTAAAGGCTCTCTCATCCACAGAGAGACGCGTGAAGCCCAGGTGCATGGGTTCATCTTCACTGACCGACTCAGTACCAGGAGGCATGGGAGGTGAGGGAGGCATGGGTGGGACTACAAAGCTCAGAGGCAAACATACAGGAGGCTTCCGCAAGCGCTCCTTAAGAGAAAGTCTTTCTCTGAGTCTGGAGTCAATGAGGATGGCAAACAAGATCAAGCTCTCCAGCTCAGAGGGTATATCTCGGGCTGCTATCTTATCCTTGATGGAATCTGAGAGACCATGAGAAAAAGCAGCCACAAGGGCCTCGTTTTTCCAAGCAACCTCTGCTGCCAGAGTACAAAATTCAATGGCGTAGTTGGCAACAGTTCTCGTACTCTGTTTGATGGACATGAGGCACTTGGCAGCAGAAGCGGAGCATGCGGGAATGTCAAATACCCTTTTAAAGGAGGCCACAAACTGAGGGTAACTCAAGACAACAGGTTTTTGCATCTCCCATAGAGGGTTAGCCCAGGCCAAGGCTCTCTCAGAAGGCAAAGATATCACAAAACCTACTTTGCTTCTGTCTGTGGGAAACGCCTGGGGCAGCATCTCAAAGTATATCTCAACCTGATTGAGAAACCCTCTGCATTGAACTGGATCACCCCCAAATCGCTGG
This sequence comes from Lithobates pipiens, assembly GCF_037356315.1. Classification (NCBI taxonomy): domain Eukaryota; kingdom Metazoa; phylum Chordata; class Amphibia; order Anura; family Ranidae; genus Lithobates; species Lithobates pipiens. Next base: position 128,736,176 of record NW_027507686.1, on the reverse strand, counting down.
GGAAGCTGAGCGGAACCAGACATACCTCTTATAGAGGCAATACTTGAGGCGGGTACCTGCACAGAGACTGGCGCAGCAGCAGGGAGGCCTGCAACTCAGGTTGTACCGGAGCAGCCACCGTGGGGGATTCCAGGTGAGCCGTGCGACTCAGGAGCTTTTGCAACGCCATGGCAAACTGATCCATGCGTTGATCTTGCACATCCAATCTGGAAAAAATATTACCAACAAGTGGTATTCATGGCCTTCGCCTACTGTCAGAAACCATGAATCAGACCGAGACAGAAGTACAATTAAATCACACTTGTTTATTAAATAAAAATAAAAAGGTAAATAGAAAAAGCATAGCCAAAGCATAGCCAGAGTCCAGTAACTGGATCGAGTAGTCAGCCAGTCCAGAGTTCAATAACCATATTGGGTAATCAGCCAGGCCAGAAGTCAGGGATCCAAGTAGAGCAACAGCAAGCAGGATAAGGAGCCAGAAGGGATGTCAACAATCCAGTCATTAAACAGAATTGTAGGAGATGGTTTCTTGTGATGTGACCAGGGCGAAGGCAGAGGTGAAGTGAGCTGGACAGCTTTAAGTAGGCAGGTCAGACGAGCATGATAAGGAACATCTGGTAACTGTAGAGAGAGATGAGAGCTGGCAATTAGCCGACAGCTGAGCAGCCAGCCCAGAGAAGGAAGGACTAAGCCAGCCCTGACAGAGGCCCAACATCTAAGGAGCACCTCCAGGATTTCTAGGGACATAACTTACACATCTAATTTCCTGACTACCTTATCACATTATCATATTTTGGAAGCCACTAGAGGACCAGGACAGTGAAATCATTCACAAAATTCTTTGGAAAGAAAACACTACAGTGTATATTCTATGAGGCATAGAGAGTCATTTGAACATGTCTTTTTTTCCATACATTTTTGGAAACTGTGGAAAGAAAATTAAAACCTATTTTTTTTTTTTTACATAAAGTTGCCATTTTATAAGATATTTCTAACAAATAGCATGTACATAACAGAAATTACACCCCAAAATATATTTTGATATTCCTCCTTAGTATGGCAATACCACATGTGTGAGACTTTTACACAGCCTGGCCACACATAGAGGCCCAACATCCAAATAGCATCTTCAGGCGTTCTAGGGGCATAAATTACACATATAATTTCCTGACAATCTATCACATTTTTGAAAGATCTTTATATTTATAACACATAGCATGTACATATCAATTACACCCCAAAATATATTCTGCTGAACAAAGGGGAAAAAAAAAGATTACCTGTGGTTTTAATAGTGCTACAGAGGAGAGCATTGGTCCAGGCAGCTGTCAGGGATGTGGTCAGCGACAGCAAAAGGAATCATTCAGGCAGCAGGCAGGAATACTGTCCAAAAATATGTGTAATCTAAGGTGACAAAAAATGGCACCAAACAATTAGTGTAATTATTGAGTAAAGCTACCTCTCCAAAAGTGGATAACCACTCAAGTAAGTGAAGATGTGTAAAAATAAGGTGTGACGCTACCTCAAAAGATGACAGACTAGTTAATGTGAAAGTCTGCTACAATCAAAATGTGAATCTAATAACTCTATTAATATAAACACAAACTAAAAAAGAAATCATAAAACTGAAAAAAAACCTCATAGATCATATATAAACCAAAAACATAAAAAGAGTCAAATCACTGTGATATATTGTGAAAAGCTCAAAACAATTGTGAGAACAAAGTCTTAAAGGTGATATGGGTGATGATGCACCTTAAAATATGCTTGAGACATTCACACTCACCACCACTTAAGCACCAAACAAACCAACCCAGATTGGTAGGTTCTCTGTGACTAGCAATAAGGGCGATGGTACTTATTTTGTTTTTTGGTAGACTTCAAGCAATCATGCTCAAAGAAGAGGACATAGAAGACCAAACATAGTAATGATCATAGTGTAAAAAATCTTGGTAGCAGGAACAGATGCAGGTATATAAAACAATATAAAACAATGCCCACTCACATTTGAAATTGCTATGTGCTAGCACCAACATAAACAGCTTTGAAATACATCTTGACGCGACCCTAGAAGGCCATGACGTGCATTCCAAAGCCATGGGATGTGGAGACCAGCAAGCGTGGAAGTGACATCAGTGAGGGACGGACAAACAGCCTATATGCATTTATGCATTTCGTGTTTAAGTCCTGAACCATTTTGTTGGCCAAAGACCAGAGCACTTTTTTGCGATTCGGCACTGCGTCGCTTAAACTGACAATTGCACGGTCGTGTGGTGTGGCCCCCAAACACAATTGACGCCTTTTTTTCTCACAAATAGAGCTTTCTTTTGGTGGTATTTGATCACCTCTGTGTTTTTTATTTTTTGCGCTATAAACAAAAAAATAGTGACAATTTTGAAAAAAACACATTATTTTTTGCTTTTTGCTATAGTAAATCCCCCCAAAAATATATAAAAAAATTATTTTCTCAGTTTTGGCTGATACGTATTCTTCTACATATTTTTGATTAAAAAAAATTGCAATAATAATAAATAAGGTTTGCGCAAAAGTTACAGCATCTACAAAATAAGGGAGTTTTATGGCATTTTTTATTAATATTTTTTTTTACCAGTAATGCCGGCGATCAGCAATTCTTTTCCTGACTGCGACATTATGGTGGACACGTCAGACAATTTTGGCATGATTTTGGGGCCATTCACATTTATACAGGGATCAGTGCGATTAAAATTGCATTGATTACTGTGTAAATGTGACTGGCAGTGAAGGGGTTAACACTAGGTGGTGCTGTAGGGGTTAAGTGTGTCATGGGGAGTATTTCTAACTGCAGGGGGGATGGGCTAGCTGTGACACATCAGTGATCATAGCTCCTGATCACAGGCAGAACGGGGAGATGCTTGTTTACATTAGCATCTCCCCGTTTTTCCTCTCCATGAGACGACCGTGGGTATCCCAGCGGATTCAATTCATGGAGGTCCCTGGCCTGCGCACACACATGATGGCATGGTGGCAAATTTAAAGGGACGTGCAGGTATGCCCATTTGCCCAGCCGTGCTATTCTGCCGATGTACATCGGCGCGTGCCGGTCGGGAACCAGTTAAGCTTCCTAATGATGTGCATTATGATTTCTTTTTTAGTTTGTGTTCATACTATTAGAGCTATTAGCTTTACATTTTGATTGTAGCAGACTTTCACATATATTGTCCATTGTCAGTGCCGGCAGCAGGCAGGGATATTGTCAGCACAGCCAAAGCAAAGGTCCAGGTAACAGGCAGGGACATGGTCAGCGGCACCAAAAAGGAAACATCCAGGTAGCAGGCAGGAATTCTGTCCATAGTCAGTACAGGCAACAGGCAGAGATATGGTTATCACAACCAAAGTTTTGGTCCAGGCAGCAGGTAGCAACATCAAGCTTAGGGCCTCAGTCAGGAAAGAATGGGGATGGGGTAAAGGTTTATTCCCACCCAACTCTCTTGGAAGCCTCCGGTCTCCAGACCCTGATCTGGGAATTACAAAGCCCAGAGAAAACCAAGAATGTTTTTTTTTAATCACAACACAATTCTGAAGCCCCTCACATATGTAAGACCCCTGTGTTATCTTGAATCCCACTACTATAGTAGCATAGACAAAATTCCTTTTACTCAAAAGGAGTGTATATCCTCTAATGGGAATTTAAATAGGGCTACTGCAAATAAATAATAGTGTAGAAGTAGAAAAAAAATATTAAAATTGATATTTATTTAGAAAAATATAAAATAAGTGACTATGACACAATGTACTATATGTAAAATAAGTGACTATGACACAAGTAATGCACCATCGGGGTCACAGTGCATGCTTGGCCAATCACAGCGCCAGCAGCGAGGAGAGCCATAATTGGCCACAGGCAGGATGCCTGTGGCCAATTATAGCTCAGGGGGGTTTAATACACGCCCCACACTATATAAGGCCGCCAGCGCGGCGGCCTTGTGTAGTGTGTTGGCATGCAGGGAAAGAGCAGGATAGGCAGGGACAGTGTCTTTTTGCTTGTGAACCTAGCGCTGTTACAGTGAGTGTTGTGTGCTTCCTGCACAGTATACACCTGAAGCTACCCCTTATTGCTGGTGTTGTTCTGTTTCTGTAACACAGGCATCTGCAGCATTTACAGTGGGTGTAGCGTGCCTCCTGCACAGTATACACCTGAAGCTACCCCTTATTGCTTGTTCTGTTTCTGTAACACAGGCATCTGCAGCGTTTACAGTAGACATGTGCAAAAGGAACAAATTCGTTTTGTTTCGTTTCAATTCGTTAATTAATTAATTTTGTTTAGTTATATTCGTTAAATTCGTTAAATTCGTTTTCGGATTTCGTTTCTTTTTCTACCAAATTCACAAAATCGGTCAAATTCGAAAATATTTCTACCAGATTCGAAATGATTTCAATATGATTCGAAATTATTTCAACCGCATTCAAAACTATTTCAACTGGATTCAAAAATATTTTGCGACCCGAATTTAGGGCCATGTATCTCGGGGTCACTTGGTGCTAAAAACTCCAAAATGGAGATGTTGTAGTGCTGGGTCTACTGTGTTTGCATACCTAATTTGGGGTTTCTAGCTATAAGTGGCCCCGAGATACGTGGCCCCAAAGTCGGTCACAAAATGTCATTCTCTTCTGCAGAAAAGTACTTGGCATATTGCCCATATCTGGGGTCACTTGGTGGCAGGTGACGTGGCAAGTGGACAATCCACAACTTGGTCACATGACACTTGTGGCCGGCCACGTGGCACTCGTGGCAGGTCACATGGCACTTGTGGCAGGTGTCGTGGCAAGTGGACAATACACAACTTGTGGCAGGTGAAGTGGCAAGTGGAAAAATACAATACACAACTTGTGGCAAGTGGACAATGACATACAGCATATGCACTTGCCTTGCGATCGACATCCGTGACTTCTTCAATCAGGCATGCTGACAACTTCATTGATACCATAAATATAAATGAAATAAGATGTGTGTGTTTTTTTTGCACTGGTACACTGCAAGTATGAAAAGTTGATGCGACAGATATATATAAGTAAGTATAAGTATCTAACCATCTTCCAAAATTTCTAATTCAAATAGAAAAGATTAGAACAGAATAGAAAAAATATATAATTTAATAGAATAAAATAGAAAGAATATACAACCATCTTCTGAAATTCGAATTTGAATAGAATAAATTTGAATTTCGAATAGTATGAATTCAAATTTTTAAATTAATTAATTTTAAATTTGGATAGAAAAGATTATAATAAAATAGAAAATAGACTAGAAAAACAATAGAACAGAACAGAATAGAATATATTATATTTTATTCTGTTCTGTTCTATTGTTTTTCTAGTCTATTCTTTTATATTCTATTAAAATCTTTTCTATTAAAATCAAAATCATTATATACTAAATTCGAATTTCGGAAGATGGTTTTATATATATATATATATATATATATATATATATATATATATATATATATATATATATTTTTTTTTTCTGTCTGACATTCATATTTCGTATAGAATGAATTCGAATTTGAATGGAAAAGATTAGAATAGAAATAGAGAATAGACTAGAACAATAGAACAGAATAGAATATAGATACTATCTATTTCATTTTTATTTTTTTGCAGATTACCATTTGTTTTAATAAGATCTTCTGCAGACTATTAGCATCTATTTAATTTTTTGTAGATCTCCTGCAGACTATTAGTATCTATTTCATTTTTTTTCACCAGATCTCCTGCAGACAATAGCATCTATTTCTTTTTTAGCAGATCTCCTGTAGACTATTAACAGCCATTTCACCTCTTTTTTTGCAGATCTCCTGCAGATTGTTAGAATCAGTTGCATTTGTCTTTTTCTTTTTTTGCATTAGAACAGCCATTTCCTTTACTTCAGCAGATCTCCTGCAGACTATTAGCATCTATTTCATTTTTTTTGCAGATTACTATTTATTTCCATCAGATCTCCTGCAGACTATTAGCATATATATAATTTTTTTGCAGATCTCCTGCAGACTATTAGTATCTATTTAATTTTCTCATCAGATCTGCAGACTATAAGCATCTATTCATTTTTTGCTGGTCTCCTGCAGACTATTAGCAGCCATTTCCCTGTGTATAGAGATAGAAGCGGTGATGTCTTTCTTGTTGTCTCTTCCTCATACCGTTCCTCCATTTATAAATGAAATAGATGCTAATAGTCTGCAGGAGATCTGCTGAAATAAAGGAAATGGCTGCTTTAATGCAAAATAAGAAAAGAAAAATGAAATAGATGCTAATAGTCTGCAGGAGATCTGCAAAAAACGAAATAGATGTTAATATACTGCAGGAGATCTGATGGAAATAAATAGTAATCTGCAAAATAAATTAAATTGATTCTAACAGTCTGCAGGAGCTCTGAAAAAAAAAAGAAGTGAAATGGCTGTTAATAGTCTACAGGAGATCTGCTAAAAAAATAAATAAATAGATGCTAATAGTCTGCAGGAGATCTTATGGAAACAAATAGTATCTGCAAAAGAAATTGAAAATGAAATAGATAGTATCTATATTCTATTCTGTTCTATTGTTTTTATAGTCTATTCTCTATTTCCATTCTAATCTTTTCTATTCAAATTTGAATTCATTCTATACGAAATTCGAATGTCGAAAAAAAATAATAATAATATATATGTTCTGTTTCTATACCACAGGCATCTGGAGCAGTTACAGTCAGTATATTGTGCCATCTGCACAGTATACACCTGAAGCTACCCCCAATTTCTGGTGTTGTTCTGTTTCTATACCACAGGCACCTGGAGCAGTTACAGGCGGTGTATTGGGCCACCTGCACAGTATACACCTGAAGCTACCCCCAATTGCTGGTGTTGTTCTGTTTCTATACCACAGGCATCTGGATTTTGGAGCAGTTACAGTCGGTGTATTGGGCCTCCTGCACAGTATACACCTGAAGCTACCTCCAATTGCTGGTGTTCGCATCTCCCTGCAGGCCATTAGTATGTCTGGAAGGCCAACAAGGAGAGGCAGACAGTCACGAGCCAATAAAAGAGGGCAAGCAGGCTCTTTGTCACGATGGACGCGATGCATCGTCATCAGTACGTGGCCATTGGACGCACTTTTCCTTATTTTTGGCAGCTGGACGTGTTGAGCCGCAACATGCTGAAGACTTGATAGAGTGGATGACCAAGCCCTCCTCACCCTCCTCATCATTCTCTCTCACCCATGCTCAGGGTACTGGCAAAGCAGCTGCCAACGTGTCCTCTTCCCTCGTTTCAATGACATCAGTTACTCCTTCCCTAGACCCACCATGTCCTCCTGAGGAGTCCCCCGAACTGTTTGAGCACAGTGTTGCGTACATGCTCCAGGAGGATGCCCTGCGTTTTGAAGGCTCTGATGATGATACCCAGCTAGAGGAAGGCAGTAGCGTGATTGCAGAGAGAGGGGATGCTCAAGAAGGATAGCAATCTGGCAGTCATGTTCCACCAGCTGCAGCATACTGCAAGGTTTGCTCCAGTGATGAAGAGGGAGGGGATGATGAGGTCACTGACTCCATGTAGGTGCCTGATAGGAGAGAGGAGGAGAAGGAGGAGGAAAATTTCCAATGAGGCAGGATGCCCTCCGGGTGCCAGCTTAAGGGCAGCACACCAGCTGAATCACACCGCAGAGGTCCGCCTGTGCAGGGCGCTGCCTCTGTGCGTTATTCCAAAAGTTCTTTGGTTATTCCAAAAGTTCTTTGGTGTGGGCCTTTTTTGAGACGAGTGCATCAGATCGCACTGCTGCTATTTGCAACATATGTCTCAAGCATATCTTGCGTGGCCAAAACATCAGCCACTTGGGCACCATATGCTTGACCACACATATGTTGACCTACCATGCAGCTCGTTGGCAAGCGTACCTTAAAGACCCACACCAAAGAACAAAGTGGACCTCTCCTTGCTCCTCATCAGCTGGGATCTCCAAGCCCACTATACATTCAGTCCTCTCTGAAACCTGCACTGAGAGGAATGAAGGTGTAAAATTAGGTGTATCACAGCCAAGTACTTGCGGGCACTCTGCTAGCAGTACACTGACGTCCGATTGTACCAGGCAAATTTCGCTGCCCCAGCTGTTGGACCATCGAAAGAAGTTCACTCCCAGCCATCCACATGCCCAGCAGTTGCATGCTAGCTTGGCTAAATTGCTAGAACTTCAACTGCTGCCTTTTCAGTTGGTAGACTCGGACCCTTCCGATTCCAGCTCTCTACTGGCATGTGGAAGGCAATGTCCATGCCTCACTGGACAGGGCGGTCAGCGGTAAGGTTCATATTAACGCTGACTCGTGGACCAGCAGGCATGGACAGTGACATTACCTATCTTTCACTCTTCTGGTAGCTGGGAAGGATGCAGGACAAGGTGCAGTAGTGTTGGAGATTGTTCCGCCACCACGCTTCTAAAATGCTATTACTGGTTGTGACACACCTCTCTCCTCCACCCCTTCCTCTTCTTCTTCCTCCATGGCCTCTTCCTGTGCTCCGTAGGTGTTCAAGGGGCTTCGCAAGTACGCAGGCAAAAAGATGCCATGCCATGCTTGCGCTGGTGTGTTTGGGGGACAGGAGCCACACTGGGGCAGATATTTTGTCGGCTCTAAAAGAGCAGGCCGAGAGGTGGTTGATGCCATGCCAGCTTAAGCCAGGAAAGGCACCAACCTCCTCTCCACCCTCCGACAGGGACATCTGACCCATGTGCCCTGTGTGGCTCACGTCCTTAACCTGGAGGTTCTTGGGCAGGTACCCGGGCTTACAGCATGTCCTGAGGCAGGCCAGGGAAGTCTGTGTGCATTTTCACCAATCATATAATGCCAGTGCTAGGCTGACTGAGCTCCAAAGGGAGTTGAACCTGCCCAAGAACCGCCTTATCTGAGACATGCCCACCAGGTGGAACTCAACGTTGGCCATACTGCAGAGGCTGCACATGAAGCACAGGGACATCTATGAGTACCTGTGCGACTACAGCACCAGGACAGGGTCAGGGGAGCTCAGTTTTATTTTTCACCACACCAGTGGGGCATAATCAGGAATGCATGCACTGTCCTGTCACCATTTAAGGAGGCCACGAGGATGGTTAGCAGTGAAAGTTCATGCATCAGTGACACTGTACCTCTTGTCCACCTGTTGGAGCATATGCTGTGTGGAATAATGGACAGGGCACTTGGGGCAGAACAGAGGCAGGAAGAGGGGGACTTCCTTGCCTCTCAAGGCCCCCTTTATCCAGACAGTGTTCCTGCTTTCCCACCCATCACACAGGAAGAAGACAAGGAGGAGGAGGAGGAAGATTGTGTCAGCATGGAGGTGGAGCCTGACACTCAGCAGCAGCAGTCTTTTAGGGATGATTTACAGTCCCAAGAAACCCGTGGACTTGTACGTGGCTGGGAGGAGGTGGCTGCGGATCATGTCGTCCTTAGTGACCCAGAGGACTCCGGACTGAATGCCTCAGCTAACCTACGCTGCATGGCCTCCCTGATCCTGCAAAGCCTGCGGAAAGATCCTCGTATTCTTCAGATCATGGAGAGGGATCATTACTGGCTGGCAACTCTCCTTGATCCATGGTACAAGGGTAAGGTTGCGGACCTTATCGCAGAGGGAGCAGAGAATGAGACATCTCCGGGAGACCTTGCAGAAAGGTCTGTGCAACGCGTTCCCAGAGACTGGGAGGTTACAAACTTCTGGTCCTGGACAACGTGTTGCTGAGGCTTCGGTCAGTCACAGAAGGAGCGGTGGAGAAGGTGGGCGTCTGACCGATGTGTTCAGACAATTTTTTAGTCCGCAGCTCCAAGGTATGATTGGTTCCAGCAACCATCGCCAGCATCTGATTTGTGTGGTGCAGGAATACCTAGGGGCAAGGTTAGACTTGGACACCTTTCCCACCGAAAATCCTCTGGCTTACTGGGTCTTGAGGATGGATCACTGGCCAGAGCTTGCACAGTGGGCATTTGAGCTACTGGCCTGCCCTGCATCCAGCGTTCTTACGTAACACACTTTCAGTGCTGTTGGAGGCTTTGTAGCTGATCACAGGGTGTGCCTGTCCACGACTTGGTTGATCGACTGACCTTCATAAAGATGAATCAGTCTTGGATCACCACCAGCTACCAAGCACCTGAAGCTGATGTAACTGAATATTTTTTTTTTTAAATGTCCCATCCCTTCAAGACTGCCTATGCTGATGCTTAGTGACTGTCCTGTTATGTTGACTGACTATCCTATTCCTCCTCAATGATCCTGCTGATAGCTTGGAAGAACATTTTTGGTTCTGGGTGCCGCGACCAGTGGCTAAGGGCAAATTTTTTAGCCCCTGTTTAACAGGGGCATGTACTTACAATTTTTGATGAATGCTTTGCAGCATGGCTCATTCCTGCACTCCAACTGGAGTATCTGGGAGAGATTGCAGTGTCGTCGCACCAGTGCCTAAGGCCCAATTTTTCAGCCCCTGTTTAACAGGGGCATGTAATTACAATTTTTGATGCAATGCTTTGCAGCAGGGCTCATTCCTTCACTCCAACTGGAGTATCTGGGAGAGATTGCATTGTTGTGGCACCAGTGCCTAAGGCCCAATTTTTCAGCCCCTGTTTAACAGGGGCATGTAATTACAATTTTTGATGCAATGCTTTGCAGCAGGGCTGATTCCTGCTCTCCAACTAGAGTTTCTGTGAGGTGTTGCAGTGTTGTGGCACCAGTGCCTAAGGCCTAATTTTTCCAGCCCATGTTTAACAGGGGCATGTAATTACAATTATTGATATAATATTTCACAGCAGGGCCCATTCCTGTGCCCACCGAGAGTATAGAACCAGATGTTTTGAGGCGTTGATATGTGAACCTCTTCTTCAAGGGTAGTCAGCTTGGTCGCAACAACAATTATGTCTATAGTTAAAAAGGGTAAAAAAAAAGACAAATAAAAACAAGGAAAAAAAATAAGTATATGCAGCAAGTACTTTTCACTATAATATCAAATGACTGTTCAGTGTGCAAAGCCTTATTAATCATTTTGATAACAATCATATTATACAACCATGTGTTCAATTACTAACCCTGTATGTATGAAAGCAGGGCTTCTCCAAAACATACACCATATCAAATGATTGATCGATTAGCTGCAGCTCCACAGAGATCAGGGAGTCGTAGCAAGGGAAGATGAAAAAGCTTCTTTTTATTTGTCTTTTTTTTTTCCCCTTTTTAACTATAGACATAATTGTTGTTGCGACCAAGCCGACTACCCTTGAAGAAGAGGTTCAGATATCAACACCTCAAAACGTCGGGTTCTATCTATTGTATACCACTATGCTTCAATAGTATAGACCTTCAATTGTGTCCATGTATCCATTGTAAATACTTTATGTTGGTTTATGTCATAGTCACTTATTTTATATTTCTCTAAATAAATATCAATTTTAATATAAACTATTTTTTTTCTACTTCTACACTATTATTTATTTGCCGTAGCCCTATTTAAATTCCCATTAGAGGATATACACTCCTTTTGAGTAAAAGGAATTTTTTCTCTAATATTAGGGATGTGGGCTCACTGAAAAATTTAGTTTCAGACAGAGGTGACATCACTCCTCCACTACTATAGTAGCAGGGCAAAAGATCAGTCCAAGCGGCAGGCATGGTCGAATAACAGGCATAGACCTGGTTGGGAGGGACATTGGGCCCAATGAAAACTGGTGTCTTTCATAACTACTCCTCTGCCACCCAGAGGGCATTTTTTTGACATCTTCATCTGGTTTCTGATTCTGATTTCTGATTCTAAAATTCTCAGGGTAATGGCACTCATGAAATTTGCTGATACAATCAGAGCAAATGCTTTCTGGGAGGAATTCTTGCTGGTAGATCAGGGCAGTGACAATTTCTTCTATATATTTGAAGACGAAGCTGGGTCTTTCCATTAACTTTTAATAGGTAAAATATATGCATTAAAAATGGCCAAATTTAAAAAGTAAATTTCAACTTTTTTTTACCAGAAGAGAAACTGTCTTGTTGACAAATAAGACTGTAGAATTCTAGCATTTTAATCCACCCCCAACCCCCTGAATTGATTATAATTGTGAATAAACCCAGGCTTTTGAAAGGGACTGTGTCATTCGAAGTTTAACAGAGGTGTCATTGTGGATAGTGGACAGGATGTACACATCTCTCCTATCCCTCCACTTCATGACCAACACGTTTTCATTCCTCAGACTTGCTAATTCCCTTCTTTGTAGTCTTGTGGTCATCAGAATTCGTGGGAAGCCCTTCCTGTTTGTTCTCATGGTACAGGTGGCAAAGAGGCAAATAATTGTCTAGGTAGATGTGATACCCCTTTTGGAACAGTGGGAAAGCCAGGTCCCAGACAATTTTTTTTGCTTGTTCCGATGTAGGTTGGACACTCGGGCAGAAGGCATGCACATATCCAGTGGCATTTTCACAGAGCTTGTTGAGTATCAATCCATACCTAGGCCTTTTACTTGGAATGTATTGCTTGAATCCCACCCGGCCAGTGAAGTGCAAAAGGGATTCATCCACACAGATGTTCTGGTCAGGGACATAAAGTTCTAAAAAATCTAAATAAAAAAAAAATGAATTAGGGACAAATTCTTTGATCTGGCACGAGATTTCACCTCCCTATATCTCTCCAACTCATTTCATCTAGCAATCTCAACAATGGGGACTCCCTCAATGTGGCAGAGACCCCAGAGTTGAGGTGTCTGTCCATGGAGGGACTCAGCCAGCAATTAAAGTCGCCCACTATCAGTAGTGGTAGATCCGACCTGCCCTCCAAATAGGCCATCAAAAGCCGGAGTACCACCACCGTAAATGACGGGGTATATATATATACAAGCCAAACTATAGTACATTGTTCCCACTCGGCAGTGTAGGAAAATAAACCTGCCCTCAGCATCAATACAGACATCTATTTCCTGGAAATCTATTGAGCTATGAACCATTACACTCACACCCCTGGAATAGGAGATATGGGTGGAATGATAAGCGCTACCCACCCCTGCATATTTAAGGCAACATTGCGTTTCTTTAGTTAAATGCGTTTCCTGCATGCATAGGATCATAGGGTGATATTTCTTCAGACAGGTGGAGAACATCATGCGCTTAAGTGGGGAGCCTAAGCCCCTCACGTTCCAAGACACTACTGGTAGTTCAGACATTGGGAAGAGGCAAGCTTAATCTTAAAGAGGGGTGCCACATCAAAACGGTGTCTAGAAAAAAGTGTGGTAGGTCTGGGTCCCAGAGGCCGGATTCACTCCAGGGTCTCCCTTCCTAGGAGTGCAATAAGGGTAATGGCTGCAAGTATAGTCCCCAGTTATGGGGTATAAGATCCAAGCAGGTGTCAAGCATATCAGTGGTGTCAGGAATTGCAAGGCTGCAGATCAGGAATGCATTGTTGTGCAGGTGTGACCTTTGGTGTAAGCAAGATAAGTATGAAAAAACAGAGACCCAGGCTGTCAACAGGACAAACTCCTGAGTGTGAACTGAAAACAAATACAAACATTGGTTTACCCCTCACCTGAGGGAAAAGCATTTCTTCTTGCCTACTTCACAAGATAGCTCATGGTTCGCGTGATAGTATAATGTCTCCCAGCAGCATAAAGCATGGGTGGTTCCCACAAGTGTAAATCATCTGCCATAGTGGTACGTTCCAGGGGGATTGGGCAGAGAAAGAGAAAAACAAAAAACAAGAGACTCATGTATCTCAGAAGCATATAAAAGGGGTAAATGGACATGTAGACCAATGGTCAGAGGGGAACCCCAGCGTCATCCAGGGGGAACAGGTGAGCATCAAACAAATTAACAGAAATGCACCTGTGAGGGTCTCTGGGTGCTCTCAATGACAATCAGTGCAGATGGGTGAGGGTCTATCTCCTTCTTCATCCCTTGCATGGTGGCATAGGGCCTGTTCGTTTTGATCCAGCCACATGGCCGCCTCATGGACCGATTCAAAGGAGTGTGACTGTCTATTAGCTGTGTACTCTGAGTTTGGCGGGTATAACATGGCATAGGGTAGTTGCAAAGCTCTCAAGCGCTTTTTCACATCCGAGAATTTGGCTCTGGATTTCTGCACCTCCGCCGAGAAGTCGGGGTAGAATGACATTCTGACCCCATTAACCAGGACGTTGGCCTTTTTCCAAGCATTTCTCAGTATCGCTTCTCTATGCCTGTAGCGCAGAAGCCAGGCCAAAATGGGTCTGGGGGGAGCCCCTGGTTGCAGTGGGTGGCCCGGTGTGTGATGCGCCCGTTCCACTGTAAAGAAAGGGGAAAAGGCCTCCTTCCCAAATACCTCGAGCAGCCAGGTCTCCATGAAGGTAGTGGTATCTCTTCCTTCCATTTTCTCGGGCAGTCCTACTATACGCATATCTGCTGCCCATTGTTGGTGTCTTTGGTGAGCTGATAGGCGGCATGGGCCTCTCGAGCAACTGGTGGGAGTCTGTCTTCTACGTCGCTCACCCTACTTTCCACTACAGTCGTGCGCTCTCTGATCTTTTGAAGATCTTGCCTTCACAGGGAGACATCTCTCAGCCCTCCAAATTGCTCTTTAAAGCGGGATTCCACCCTAAAGTGGAACCTCCGCTGATCGGATCCCTCCCCCCCTCCGGTGTCACAATTGACACCTTTCAGGGGGGAGGGGAGTGGAGATACCTGTCAAAGACAGGTATTTTCACCCACTTCCGGGCATAGACTCCCGTGGGAGTCTACGCCATTTCCTGCCCTGCCGCGCTGTCTGCTGGGACACACACGGGTCCCAGTGACAGCGCAGAGATTTCCTATTGCACGGCGCGGCTCGCGCATGCGCAGTAGGGAACCGGGAAGTGAAGCCGATTCGCTTCACTTCCTGATTCCCTCACCTAGAATGGTGACTACAGCAGCCGAGAGCCGAGCGATCGATCGGCCTCGGCTGCCGGCATCGCTGGAACCCGGGACAGGTGAGTGTCCATTTATTAAAAGTCAGCAGCTGTAGTATTTATAGCTGCTGGCTTTTAATATTTTTTTTTTGGTGGAATCTCTCTTTAAGGGTGTTCACAGAAGCTGTGCATACATGTACAGCCCTAAATATTTTTGCCAGGGTCGGTTGTTCTGGTTCCTCAGCATCAGTGTCAACAGGGAGGGAGGGGGGGTGTTCATCCAGGGTGTCTGGGTCTACATGCTCAGTAGCCTGCAGTGTGCTCTGAGATAGTATGAGATAGAAGTCCCATTAACTGCCACATGCTCTGGCTCAGCAGACCCCCCAAAATCCCGGTCCTGGTGTCCCCCCAGTTTTTGGGCATAATACAGCATGTCCCTCGGCTGTTCCTTACCCAGGGGCTTCTGTATCCCTTTGCTGGATCCTCCCTTGAGCTTGTCACTGCCTCGCGGTGTGCGCTGTGCCAGGGCCACGTCGGCACCATTTTGGAATTCGGAGGTCATGTTTTCCTCCTGTTTTCTAGCCTTCCCTTGGGTGCAGAAAGCCGGCGGGTGATCCGGGAGGGTGAGGGGGTCGGTGTCCAGCGGGGAAGCTGTTTTGTAGCCTCAGATTGCTGCTGGGAGAGGATCAATTAGCGGGTCTTATTGTGGAGCTGTGAGACACACTACTTCTCATATGCCGGTCCAGGCCACGCCCCCTGGCGTGATATTTCAATGCTAGTACTGGGCCTATCATCCTGGGATTCCGAGCACAGGTTTAACGCAGGTTTCCGTTACATCAGAGGGGGGCGGGGTCACCCACACATCATTGGGGAAGCCAGGTTTCCCCACTTGTGTCAGAGGGGGGCAGGGTCAGGTGACGGTTGGCCCCGGCCTCTTCATATAAGAAATGTCATGCTGCCGGGGTCCCGCAGTGTCTCCGCCAGTGGAGACAGAGAAAGGATGGATGGACTGCACTGCACTGGACGGAGAGATCACCCATCGCTGGATCAGATCAGCCATCGCTGGACCCCGGAGAGATGATCATCCGTCACTGGATAGCAAGAGTGGATTACCATCGCTGGAATCTTTTTTTATTTTTAATAAAGGACTTTTTCAAAAGTGTGTTTGTCTTTTTTAACATTCTTTTACACTTTCTTTGTGAAATGGTAGGGGTACTTTTGTACCCCCTTACCATTTCAAACAGGGGGGTCCCCTTGTTAAAGGGGGCTTCCAGATTCTGATAAGCCCCCCGCCCGCAGACCCCCAAAACCACTGGCTAGGATTGTGAGGATGAGGCCCTTGTCCTCGTCAACATGGGAACAAGGTGCTTTGAGGGGTCTGTGACCCCCAAAGCATCCTCCCAATGTTGAGGGCACGTGGCCTGGTACGGTTCAGGAGGGGGGGGGTGCTCTTTCGTCCCCCCTCTTTTCCTGCGGCCTGCCAGGTTGCATGCTCGGGTAAAGGGTCTGGTATGGATTTTTAGGGAGAACCCCATGTCATTTTTTTTTAATTTGATGCAGGGTTCCCCTTAATATCCATACCAGACCTGAAGGGCCTGGTAATTGAATTTGGGTGAACCTCACGCTTTTTTTTATTTAATTTTTTATTAATGACTTTCAATAACTGTTCTCTGTATTAAGGGAGCTGACAATTCATTATAGCCGAGTGATTTTTTTTTTTACACAATTTTTATTTTAAAGAAAGCACAAAAATACAGAAGAACAGACATCTCCAACAACTGGTTAAATATAATACCAGCAAAGTTTCAGAGTAAACAGAGTACACATTGCATATAAACATTCTTAGAATTACATGTCCATACAGGCTTGTGCAGTGATCTAGCTAAGTGCTTGTCAGGTCAGTAGTCAGAGAGCAAGAAGGAGGGGAGTCGGAGAATGAGAGCGGCATAGCCGAGTGATTTTAAAATACTTTTTTTCCTGCAGAAATGACACTTTGTGCAGGGACAGTTCTAAGCACGGGAAACATGCGCCCCTTTACAGGCATACTATAGACACCCCCCAGGTATGAAATTTAAAGGAATATTACACTTTTATTGTTTCACTTTAAGCATTATTAAAATCAAGATACGTTGGCACCAATGATAAAGTCAGAGGCAGATGGAGTGTCGGGCTGCACAGTGGTGTAGTGGGTAGCACTCTCGCCTAGCAGTAAAAAGGGTCACTGATAAAAAACCCAACCATGACACTACCTGCCTGGAGCTTGCATGCTCTCTCTGTACCTGTGCGGGTTTCCTCTGGGTAGTCTGGTTTCCTCCCACACTCCAAAGAAATGCTGGTAGGTTAATTGGCTTCTGTCCAACATTGGCCCTAGTATATGAATGTGA
Organism: Lithobates pipiens; assembly: GCF_037356315.1. Taxonomy (NCBI): domain Eukaryota; kingdom Metazoa; phylum Chordata; class Amphibia; order Anura; family Ranidae; genus Lithobates; species Lithobates pipiens. Next base: position 128,718,917 of record NW_027507686.1, on the reverse strand, counting down.
GTTGGGGACCTTGGATTGTGGGCTCCTTGAGGAGCCACTCTGTGAGTGTGTGATTTATGTGTGGAGTGCTGTGTAAATTGATGCCATTATATGGGTACCTTAACCACTTTCAGATCAGACCACTTTTTGCGATTCGGCAGTGCGTCTCTTTAACTGACAATTGCGCGGCCGTACGACGTGGCTCCCAAACAAAATTTACATCCTTTTTTTCCCACAAATAGAGCTTTCTTTTGGTGGTATTTGATCACCCCTGCGGTTTTTATTTTTTCCGCTATAAACAAAAAAAGAGCGACAATTTTGAAAAAAACATTATTTTTTACTTTTTGCTATAATAAATATCCCCCAAAAATATATATAAAAAAACATTTTTTTCCTCAGTTTAGGCCGATACGTATTCTTCTACATATATTTGGTAAAACAATTGCAATAATCGATTATTGATTGGTTTGTGCAAAATTTATAGCGTTTACAAAATAGGGGATAGTTTTATGGCATGTTTATTAATACATTTTTTTTACTAGTAATGCCGGCGATCAGCAATTTTTATTGTTATTCCACCATTTTTATTGTGACTCGACATTATGGCAGACACATCGGACATTTTTGACACATTTTTGGGACCATTGTCATTTATACAGCAATCAGTGCTATACAAATACACTGATTCCTGTGTAAATGACATTGGCAGTGAAGGGGTTAACCAGGGGTGGCAGTGTAGGGGTTACGTGTGTCCTAGGGGCATGTTACTAACTGTGGGGGGCTGGGCTGTGTATTAGTGAACACTGATCACAGGTAGCAGAGATCAATGTTAGCCCTTGTACACACGGTCAGAGATTTCGACGGAATGTGTCCTATCGGACCGTTTTGTCGGATATTCCAACTGTGTGTGGTCTGCATCGGACTGTTTCCGTCTGAATATCCGACGGACCAATTTTTCCAACTTGATGGTAAAATTTTCCGACAAAATGCTCCTATCAGACATACTCCGATCATGTGTAGCCTACTCCGACAGCCAAAGTGCCACGCATGCTCAGATCAAATTCCTAGACCAAAGCTATTGGCTACTAGCCTGAACGTAGTCCCATCGTAACTAAATAACGTCATCACGTTATGTACAATCGGATTTTCCGACAACTTAGTCCGACCGTGTGTATACAACATCACTTCCGGACCTCTTCCGGTATTAATCCGTCGGAATTACTCCGACGGATTTGGTTGTCGGAATCTCCGACCATGTGTAAAAGGGCTCACTGTTGCTAGGCAGAACGGGGAGATTCTGTTTACTTCTGCATCTCCCCGTTCAGCCTCCCCATGAGATGATCGCGGGTATCCCCACTGCGATCGAGTCCGCAGGACCCGCGACTGGACTCATTGGGGTCCCGACCGGCATGCGTGCATGCCGATGGCAGCGCACACGCGATGGCAGGGCGGCAATTTCAAATGGACGTCCCTGTACGCCAATTTGCCTGCCCGTGCCATTCTGCCAACGTACATTGTCGTGCGCCAGTCGGGCAATGGTTAAATAAATAATAGATGAGCATCTTAATGGAAAACAATGTACAGGGATAGGGACAATTGTAGACGCTCACTCAGGTTGAACTGGATGACTGGTGTCTTTATTCCACCTTAAATATGTAAGAAGCAGATAGAGTGTCCGAAGGAACGATTTTAGGGACTTGGGAGCTTAATTGAGGAAAAGGACCTCCAAGGTAGTATTCTCAGGAATACTACCAGTACATCGAGCCACACCAGAAAGACAGAGGGAGATTAGGGAAGTAAACAAGTGGCTGAAGAGCTGGTATAGTAAGGAGGGGTTGGGTTCCTGAAGGACTGGGCCAAATTCTCAGTCCATAACCAGTACTATAGAAGGGATGGACTGCACCTAAATGAGGATGGTGCAGATCAGCTGGGACTGAAGATAGGCAAAAAGTTAGAGGAGTTTTTAAACTAGGTGATGGGGGGGGGGTCCAGAGGTAGAGATAGTCAGCGCAAGTGAATGTGAGAGATGACATCACTAAGGGAGCTAGGGAGGAGTTGGAATCCTTATGGGTAGAGCTCCAAAGGGATGAAGCTAAAATAAAAAAATACTGTGAGTATGCTATAGGCCCCCTACCCTGAGGGAGGAAGGGGAGACAGATCTCCTATAAAAATTTGCATCTGCAGCAAATATGGGAAGTTTTTATCATAATAGGGGATATTATTTATCCAGACATAGACTGGGCGGAGAGAACCACGCATTAATCGAAGGCTCGACAGTTCCTAAATGTCTCGCAGGACAATTTTATGGGTCAGATGGTAGACACACTAACTAGAAATAAAGCGTTACTGGAACTACTGACTACCAACAATACAGACCTGATCATGGATGTGGAAATACGGAGCAATTTAAGTAACAGCAATCACAGGTCAATTGGCTTCAGTATATCTCACACAAATAGGAAACCCTACACTACAAACCTTGCTAGAAGGCATAAATTGGAATAAAATCTTAGGAACAAAGAACACAGAGGAGAGATGGGTTTGCTTTAAGAGAATATTAAATAAGGGCATTAGCCAATGCATCCCATTGGGTAATAAATTTAAAAGAGCGAACAAACGTCCTGAATCACTTAACGCTAATGTAAAAATGCATATAAAAGCAAAGGAGAAGCCCTTCAAAAAATACAAGGTTGAGGGATCATCATCAGCATTCAGACTTTTTTTTTTAAAATGTATATTTATTGAATTTTTTTTCTGTAAACAGTACAAAAATGTCATAAATACGGTACAGTAGTCAATAACAGTGGGTGGACATAATAGGGGCACCATATTGTAGGTTACAAACGGGTTAAGTGATAGGATACACCATGAAGCTGTATACAATGGTGATAGCATAACTGCAAAAGAAGGATAGAATGAACTAAGACATTGGAAACCAGACGTATGGGTGTTCTTGGTCTAATACGGTATAATACAGTAAACAGGATATCAAATCTCCCTAAGGTTACTTAAGGAAGGGCTGGCAGAGGGGGCAATAAAAGATTCTGGGTTGAATATGGAGGCATCCCATGGGTCCCATGTCTTGGAAAATTTGGGCAAGGAATCATGAGCTATTGCCGTCAAATGTTCCATCCTACGCATGTGAGCAATGGACGAGACTACATGTGCTTGTGTGGGAGGTATGGGAGACAGCCAATGAGCCGGTATTACTCTCTTGGCAGCTAGGAGTATAAAAGCCATTAGTTTTTTAGCATATTTAGGGAGATCTAGGATCGGAAGGCCTAACAGGTAATGTTGCGGATTCAGTGGGATATCTCTTTTCAATATTGATTGGAGCATGGATTGGACCATAGACCAAAAAGATGTGATACGTGGACAATCCCAAAAGATATGAAGGTGTGTGCCAATATCCTGTAGGCACCTCCAGCATAAACGAGACAGTGAGGGATCATACTTATGTAAAACTTCGGGGGTCCAATACCAAAACATTAGTACTTTATAAGCAGTTTCTTTCTGCTCAACACATCTCGAAACTTTGGAGATGGAAGTCCAGATCTCCTGCCATTGAGAGAGAGAAATAGTAGCGGGAAGGATTTTGGCCCACTTCCGCATATAAAGGTGAGAGTCTAGAGTGGGAGGTAGTGAGTCATGAAGAATCCTGTAAATAGCAGATATGAGCCCCTTCTGGTGTGAACCCTGGGTGCATAATATTTCAAAGGCGTTAGGTTTCTCCAGGCTCATGGCAGGAGATACAGAGCAAAAGTAGTGCTTAAATTGAAGGTAGGTGAAAATGGACCGTTGTGGAATGTCAAATTTGTCTTGTAAGTCTGGAAAAGATAAAAGTTTGCGGGACACTGGGTGAACTAAGTGGCGAAGTTGGAAAATGCCTGCTTGAGTCCACGGGGTCATAGCCATTGTGGACAGACTGTCAGGTATGTCTGGGTTGTGGGTAACATTTAAAAGGGGTGGACTACCGTGTCATGCAAAGTCGTATCTTCAAATATATATGGGGTTCAACAAGGCCCAGAGTCTCTAGGCAGACTCTGTTTCGTCATAAGACGCAGGGAGGATTGGGTGTACCCAATCTTCGGTTTTACTTTTATGCAGCACAATTGGCCCAATTGGCCCTTTATCACGCGACAGTTGAGACACCTTTGTGGGTCAGTCTTGAAGCTGTAGATGCCCACCCCCTAATCATTTCCAATCTGCTGTGGCTACCACCCCAGGCTAGGAAGTCGATTTGTAACCCTGTCACCCGTTTCTCATTGGGGTTGTGGGATAGGTTGAAGTCTACTTATAAATTACAATCATCCCATTCCCCCTTACTCTCCTTTTTTGGCCACCCACATTTTATGCCCGCTTATTCGGACCCCGCCTTGTTCGATGCCTGGTCCCAAAGGGGCTTGGCCAGAGTATGCGACCTGGTATCGAATAACGCAATCATAAAGTTCCCGGTTCTGCAAGCCAAAACGAAGCTCCCCCATAAAGAGTGTTTCCGATACCTCCAAATAATTCATTTTGTCCAAATGAACACGAAGACATGCACAGATCTAGGCCGCCTGTCCCCCTTCGAGTCAATTTGTAAATCGGATCCACACTCTCCGGGAATCATATCTTGCCTCTACTCCTACCTTTCCTCTAGTCTGAGCTCCCCCCTATTGTATGCTAGTGCCTGGTCCCGGGACCTTTCTCTTAGTATTGATCCTGAAGAATGGGGTAGAGTTTGGCTCAACACTAAAATCGCTACCCAGAATATAATTGCGGCTGAGGCCAATTATAAGGTTTTAATGCGCTGGTACCTGGTCCCAGCCAGGATTTCTAGATTTGTGCCAAACTACTCCCCAAATTGCTTCCGAGGGTGTAACGAGGTTGGCACACATCTCCATATTTGGTGGGCCTGCCCAGTAGTGACAGAATTTTGGAAACAAATTTTTAACATCCTATCCAGACTCTTCCAATGTACTCTATCGCCAGATCCAATGATTGCCCTGTTAAATTTAATACCTAGTAGGTTTACCCGACACCGGGTGCGGCTCTTTCTGCAGATAGTCACAGCCGCAAAACAGACCATCGCGAAAGCATGGAAATCCGCAACCCTTAGCATCCCTGAAGTTAAGAACCGGGTTACCCAGGCCATGATTCACAGCAAAATTGAAGCAATTATTCTAGACAGACTCCCTCTCCATTGTAAGATTTGGCAACCATGGGTGGACCACTTTTTACCCCCAAATTTTGACCCCCAACTTTTAGTACTGTAACCCGCACAGTAACCTTTGGTCTCTTTCTGAGACCCGTGGGGACCTCGGGCCGCCCGCCGTCCTTTCTCTGTCCCGTTTCTTCATTGTACTTTCCTGCACTTTTTCTATACTTCTTCTGTCCTTATCTCTGTTACCCTTTCTGTTTTTCTCGTTCTTTATGACTGGTTGACTTTACTAGTCTCTTTGTGTTTTCCTTTATGCTTAAACTACAGTAGGGTATTTCTTTGTTGGAAGTTTTCTGCTCCCCAGTTCTGGGGGTGATTAACCCTACTTGGGGACCCCTTCTTAGAGGGACTCCCCTTACGGTTGGCCCTAGATCCAAAGCGATTACTTTTTGCCAAAATGATCTGTTGTGGTTTTAATGGATCTTGGATGTTTTCATATGGTATTTATGACTCATTCGTAGGCCTTGTACTGTAAGTGTTGCTTGCATTTCGATGTTATAGTGTCTCTCTACTGTGCGACCTTCTGTACTTGTGTACTGTTACCCTTTTTTTATATGTTAATAAAATATTTGAAAAGAAAAGGGGTGGACAGGGGGAGGAAAGAGAGAACTTCTTGTGGCATTTTTTCCAAATATCCAAAGTAAATAGCATAGGAGCAAGGCAAATACGTCTGAGTTGTGATATAGAGGAGGATAGGTCAGACCAGAGCATAGAACAAGGATGGACCGGGTCAGTGGTACTCATTTCTATGTCCGCCCACCGACTCGACGCAAAATTGGAGGACCAGGAGACCGTCGTAGATAAGTGGGTCGCGTAATAATATCGTATAATATCGGGAGCTCCCAGACCCCCGTGTGAGCGCGGTGCAAAGACAACCGTATGGGCAAATCTATGTGCTCTGTCACCCCATATGAATTTAGTAAAGGCCCTCTGGATACTGCGGAGTTGGGGCATGGGAAGGGCGACAGGTAAAGTTTCGAAAAGATACAAAAATTTAGGGAGTATCGCCATTTTGAGGACATTTATCCTACCTAAAAGGGATAGGGGACATTCCATCCATTTACGGAGTAGACTGTGTGTTTCTGAAATTAAAGAGAGAAAGTTAGCCTGGTATAGTGTGCGATAGGACGCTGTTAAATGAATGCCTAAATATTTGAGCGAGTCAGAACGCCACTGGTAGGGAAAGGTGTTGCGTAAAGCGGCGAGAAGTAGGGGAGGGATATGAATGGGGAGCGCTTCGGTTTTAGCTGTATTAACTTTATATCCTGATATATTACCGAACGTTTCTAGGAGGGCATGGAGGTTGGGGAGTGAAGTGTGAGATTTAGTTAAAGTAAGCAATATGTCGTCAGCAAACAAGGACAGCTTGTATTCTTTCCAGCGTAAAGAGACTCCCCTGATGTCTGAGTCTTCCCGAATGCGTGCTGCCAGAGGTTCAAGGCATAATATAAATAACAAGGGGGAAAGGGGGCAGCCCTGTCTAGTACCATTGCTATGTGTAAACGTTGGGGATTTGAAGGATGCCAATTGAACTTGTGAGGTGGGATGGGAATAAAGGGTTTGAAGAGCCGATACAAAGGAGCCTGAAAAACCGTAGCGTGCAATTGTGGCAAACATGTAAGGCCATCCAAGCCTATCAAAAGCCTTTTGGGCATCTAGGCTGAGAATAAGAGCAGAGCGAGAGGTTTTATCAAGCATGTCAATTAGATCAATGGTACGTCTGGTGTTATCGCCCGCTCGTCTACCTAAAACAAAACCCACTTGATCATTGTGAACAAGGGTGGGGATTATGGAAGAAAGTCTATTGGCTAAAATTTTGGTAAAGATTTTATAATCCGAGTTCAGTAGGGCGATGGGCCTGTAATTATCTGGCAGGGATGGGGATTTACCCGGTTTCGGAAGGACTGTGATATGAGCGTGTAGGAATTGCGAATGTGGAGTGACCCCTTTTTGTAAGGAGGAGTAAAGCTTTAACAAGTAAGAGCCGAGGATGGGAAGGAAAGTTTTATAATATTGATATGGTAGACCGTCAGGCCCAGGGGACTTATGTAAGGGCAGTTCTTTTACTACTGCTGCTAACTCTTCTGTCGAGATATCTGCATTAAGGGCGGCTAGCTGTGACGGTGATATTTTAGGCAACTTTAAAGGGGAGCAAAAAGAATCAAAAGCCTCTTGAGTGAAGAAGTGTTTAGGGTCAGAAGCTAAACAGTTGTACAATTTGTCGTAAAACGAGCCAAAAACTTTGGACATCGTCAAAGGACAATGGGTCGGGGAGCCGTCAGCCTGAAGGAGGAGGTCAGGATAAGATTGAAAGGGACGCGGTTTAAGCTTGTTTACTAGCATCCTGTGGGGTTTGTTAGCGAACTCATAAAATTTCTGCTTTGCCCAGATTAGGGCCTTAGAACATTTGTGCATATATAGCGACTTCAAACGCTCACGGAGGGTTGTGACCGTGCGCAGATGGGTCACCGTAGGGGAAGCCAGGAGCAGATCTTCAGCCTTACGCAGCTGTAAGAGGGTGTCTTGCCTCAGGGCTGCCGAGTCACGCTTTAAGCGAGCGCCGGCAGAGATACATGCACCTCTAAAGAAAGCCTTGTGGGCTTCCCATAGGGTAGACACCTCCGCCACTGAGCCCTCATTCAGTTGAAAAAATTCCGATAAATTTTGGGACAGTTGAGCCTCGACAATGGGGTTGCGGAGGAGAAAGTCATTGAGTCTCCAATGACAGGTTCTCGGCATGGAGCAAGCAAGAGCCAGGTCAAGCTGAACCGAGGCATGATCTGACCAGGTTATGGGGTTCAGCTCCTATGCCACCGCCGATGTCAGTAGAGGTGCTGATATAAAAAGGTGGTCAAGTCTGGAGTACATCTTATGTGGGGGGGAGAAAAATGAAAATTGTCTGCTAGTGGGGTGTTTGATTCTCCATATGTCCAACAGGTTATGAGTTCTAATTAGTTTACGAAATGTGGTGGATTGACGTTCCACTCTAGATGAGGGAATGGAAGGAAAAAGCGTCTGCCTGTCCCTCCTGGGAGACATGACGATGTTGAAATCCCCCCCCCATGATCATGAAGGGTTGAGCGTATTTACCTAAGCTGTCCAGTAAGTCAGAAAGAAATTGGATTTGGCCCGAGTTGGGAGCATACACATTAATCACAGTAAAAGAGCGCGAGAGATATTCGCAGTCCAGGAGGATATATCTACCATGGGGGTCTATGAATGAAGATTTCACCCTAAGCGGGCAAGATTTCCTAATCAGGATTGCAACCCCTGCTTTGCCAGAGGGATCAGAAGCCAGAAAAGAATTTGGAAAGTGTTTAGCAGCAAATTTAAGAGAACCCCCGGGGCGAAAATGAGTCTCCTGGACCAGGACTATGTCTGCAGCCGAAGATTTGAACTCTTTCAGAGCCAGCCAGCGCTTATGAATAGAGTTCAAGCCTTTAACATTATAAGTAAGAACCCTTAAAGCCATCTTTATGGATTGGCATTAATGCAATGTAAGCAGAACAAACATGTATTAACCAAAAATACCCGTAAAAATTAACTAGGCAGTATAAACCATGGTGTATCCTGTGGGATAAAAGCAGACGTATGCATACAACATCTACTGTAAGGAAAGAAGCTACACAATACCTTGAGCAATGTAGGTCAAAAACAGCCAATAGGCCAAAAAAAAGGCCCATAACGAGAAAAAAGAAAGAAAAAACCGGAGAAAAAGAGCCTGGGGGGTAAAAACCACCCAGGAGTCCACGGCCAAGGCCGCGGAACAAACGGAGGCATACAAGGGGTACCATCTCATCGGGAGTGGCTCCCCTCGCCACCTTCCGACAGCGCCTAAAAATAGCAAAAAACAAAAACAAAACAATTTAACTGAACTTGACTCTAGTCCAAAGGAGCAATGAAAGACCCATAATTACGGGCATGGCCAACCCCATAACAGGGGAAACATGGTGACTTAGGGGCCGAAGTCAATCCCAGCCAGGGTTGGGGAATGGGTCCATCTCATGGAGGATGTCTGGCAAATGGTGAGCGATGGGGGGTAGAAAAGTTCTTCTGCGACCTCTGCCGAGAGGGGGTCCAGAGTCGTCCTGGGATGGAAGTGGGTTTGGGTGTCACGGGAAGAGGAGTGGGGGTCTTCATCTGGAATCGGTGGTAGACCAAGGCTGCGGAGAAATGCTTCACTTTCCTGTAAGTCTCTCATGGAGTATTGAATTCCGTCTTTTGAGGCGGACAGGCGAAAGGGGAAACCCCATCGGTACGGGAGTTGATGATTCTGTAGATGCGTAGTCACCGGTCGGAAGCTTCTGCGTTTGGCAAGGGTGATCGGAGATAAGTCGCTGAAAATCTGTATCTTCGCCCCCTTAAACTCTAGGCGGGATTTGTTGCGGGTAGCCACTGTTAAAGCCTCCTTACTGTCATAGTAATGAAAGCGTACTATGATGTCTCTGGGGTTGGCACCTGCTGGGGGCTTGGGGGCCAGGGATCTGTGTGCCCTATCCAGTCTCCAGTCAATGTCCGGAATCCGAGGGTACACCACATTGAACAACCTGAGAAGATAAGGTCTAATCTCTCCCTCGCTAACGGTCTCCGGCACGCCTCTGACACGTAAATTTTGACGGCGTTCCCTATTCTCCAAGTCTTCTTGCTGGGATTGAAGCTGGGAGATTGATTGTTTCAGGCCAGCATTGTCTTCTTCCAATACGTGAACATATTGTATGAGATCATCAAACTTCGTTTCCAAGACATCGGTGCGTTCACCAATTTGAGCTATCTCTCCCCGTAGTTCGTGTGCAAGCTTTCCCATTTCTTTAGAGACGTTGCTGGTCAGGTCTTGCAGTAGGGCCTTAAGTTTGTCATCAAGGACTTCTACCGTGACAGGGGCGGCCATTGTTTCTGGTGAGGCGTCTGAGGAAAGCTGAGAAGCGTTTCGCGTCACCCCTTGAGAAGGCGTTTGTGTGGACAGGGTGGCCGTCGAGGTTGGGGAAGGGGATGTAGGTCTGCTCAGAAAATGGTCAAGTGTTTGTGAGGGTCGCAGGTCTGGAGATTGAGACTGAGCGGGATGTTTTGGCTCGTATTTCACCATGAGGCGCTTGGACTAGAAGTCAGACAGTTGTGCTGTCCCCCGTTGTAAAGATGCTGGTTATGCGTTGTAGGGGGAGTAGGAAGGCAGCTTAGGGCGTCATTTAATAGTTACATGGTGCTCATCCTATGGGACCAGATGTGTGGCCCCCACAGCAGAGAATGAAGCACATGAGGTAGAGGGACCACACGGATATAAAGGGTAACGTGGGGCCCCTAAATGAGGAAGAGGATTCCAGGGGGGTAGATTGTGCTGGTGAGGTGGAGGGAACCGGGGAGAATGCAGGAGCAGTGCTCACTGAAAATGTCTCGGGAGTCCCAATATGGCCGCCAGGTAGGCCAGAGCCTCAGTGTTCAGCTGAGGGTAGTGGTAGGGGGAGAGGCAGAAGTCTATTGCCCTGCCTGCATGCACAGAGTGCAGAGCCAAGCCAGCGGGGGTAACCAGACTAATAAACTCCCAGGGCTTCTCCTCACCTTAGGCCCTGGGTGTAGCAAGATGGCCGCCGGAGCTCACCAGGAGCCTGAAGAACTGCTGCTCCTCGATACCTCCGGGGATACCGCTAGCATTCAGACTTTATAAAGAATGCAACAAGAAATTTAAGGGTGCAATAAGGATGGCTAAGATAGAACATGAAGGACACTGCAGTGTTTATTCTTATGACATATCACAGGAAGCACCACCATGGTTAACAGAGGACAGAATTAAACTTAAACTTGGGAAACTTAACATAAATAAATCACTGGGACCAGATGGCTTTCACCCGAGGGTACTTAGGGAACTCAGTTTAGTAATTGCCAGTCTACTGACTGGAATTGTACCAACTGATTGAAGAAAAGCCAATGTAGCACCAATATTTAAAAAGGGCCCAAAATACATCTCTGATTTCCATTTCAACTGCAAGTTTATTATGAAGATTCGTCAGTAGTTTACAGGAACCTAGAAGATTTACCGGAATTTGTAAAGGATCTTGGTCTTTCACCAGTAGACTTACCAGATTGGCCAAAACCTTACAGAAAAAGAGTAAAACAGTAAAAAGCTTATAGGGAATTATGGAGGTGGATGGGGGGAGGGGGAATTTATTGATGGGGGGCTAGTTGGAGAGTTATGGTTAATTTCTTTTTTTTTCTTTTTTTTTTTTTGGGGGTAAAATGGAAGAGGAGGTTTTTTGATATAATGAAATATGGAAAACAAAATTTTTTTTTTTTTTTTTTGTTTTGGTTTTTTTTTTTTTTTTTTTTAACAACTAGGGGTCAAAGGGAAGGGGAAGTTTTTGATATAATGGAATACGGTAAAAAAATTATTTATTTATTTACTTATTTATTTATTTTTTTCACAAATAGGGGGAAAAGGAAGGAGGAGGTTTTTTGATATAATGAAATACGGCAAGTTTATTTACTTATAAAAAAAAAGGAAAACATTTTTTTTTATTTTTTTTTTTTATTTTTTTTTTTATTATCTTACTCACAATTGGGGATAAGAGGGAGGAGGTGGTTTGTGATATAATGAAATATGGCAAAAATGCAAATTTTTTTTTTTTTTTTTTCTTTTTCTCTTTCTTTCACAATTAGGGGTTAAGGGGAAGAGGGGTTTTTTGATATAATGGAATATGGCAAATTTACTTAGTCAAAAAAAAATTATTATTTTTTTTTTTTTCTTTCCTCTTCACAATTAGGGGTAAAAGGGAGGTTTTTGGTAATAAATGAAATATGTCAAATTTATTTATTTATGTAGGGGAATACACAGATAAAAATTTAAATGGAATTGATTAATAGAAAAATTATAATTTTTTTTTTTTTTTTCACAACAAGGGGTAAGGGGAAGAGGAGGTTTTTGATATAATGGAATATGGTAAAAATTATTTAAAATTTATTTATTTATTTAATTTTTTTTTTATTTTTATTTTTTTTTTTTTTTTTTCCTTTTCTTCACAATTAAGGGGTAAAAGGGAGATGGAGGTTTTTTTGTAATAAATGAAATATGACAAATTTATTTATTTATATAGGGGAATACACAGATAAAAATTTAAATGGAATTGATTAATAGAAAAATTATAAAAAATTTTTAATATGGAATATTTCTTTTTCTTTTTTTTCTCTCTCCCCCTTCCCCCATCCTTGTGCCATTTATTCTCAGATTAAGCCTTGGCCTCCCTCCTTTGTCTAAAACTTTTTTGCGGGGATCAAGGGTAAGAGGGAGGAAGCTTAAGGACATAAACTAAGGGATAAGTGGAATGGCAATAGAAGCCAGAAGCATTGAGCTAGATATGAATAAACAGGCGGCTTAGGAGGCAGGGGTACTGACGGGCGGCTAATCTGCATCAGCGGTCCTGATATTCCCCCTTCTAATAGGGATCTTACTTGTTAAGTAAGTTAGACTTTTTTAAGTCGGTAGTTATAGGGTAGTGAATGAGAAGGAGTGAGTGGGGGGGGGAGTGAGTGGAGAAGGGATAAGGGGGGGTAAGGAGAAAATTAGGGATAAGGGGGGGTTAGGACTAAGTGTAGGGGATTAAAAGAATAACTTTTTTTTTTTTTTTCTCTCTCTCTTTCCTCTCTCCTCTCTCTCTCTCCTTCTCTCTATTTTTCCAAAAGTAGCTGGGACCCCCATAGGGAACAGTATATTTCAATAAATTAAAATGGAGGGGTTGAAAATGTGTTCTTTCAATGCAAGAGGCCTCAACTCTCCCTCAAAAAGAAACCAAACTTTAGACTTTTTCCATAAACAAAAGGTAAAAATAATCCTATTACAAGAAACGCATTTTCGTTCCGACCACATTCCGAAATTAATTAATAAAAATTATATTAATTGGATTCATGATACATTTACATATTCCAAATCAAGAGGGGTATCAATAGCGTTTCATAAAGATCTGTTACATCAAATAGTTCAGCAACATAAGGGAAAAGATGGTAGGTCAATAGTTGTAAAGGTAAAAATACTTGAGAGGATGGTTACAATTATTAATCTTTATCTACCAAATTATGAACAGGTTAAGACAGGGATAAAAATCCTAAGGAACGCACTGGATAGTGCAGAAGGAATAATAATAATAGGAGGTGATTTGAATTTTATAATGGATATGAAAAGGGACACTACCAATATCAAATCTCAAAGGGAAAATAAACATCTAAAAGAATTTAAAGAATTATTAGATAAACATCAAATGGTTGATATATGGAGGGTACAACATCAAAAAGAAAAGAACTACACATACTACTCAAATGTTCATGACTCTTATCATAGGTTAGATTACTTTTTCCTGAACCAAAAGGGGCTATTGTTGAAACCAACAACAAATATAGGAGGGTTTTTATGGTCAGATCACGCACCCATATATTTAGAGTTAGCAATAACGGAATTTGTAAAAACAAGAGGAAGGTGGAGTTTGAATGATAACCTGCTTAAAGATAAAAAATGTTTTGAGGATATCCAGCGAGAGATAAGGGAATTTCAGTTAAATCACGATAAAGATGACACCTCACCCCCCATACAGTGGGAAGCTTTAAAATGCGTACTAAGAGGACTGTTCATCAAGCACGGAAGTAGAGTAAAAAGGGAAAAAGAGCAAAGGAAAACTCAACTGCTGTTGGAAATTGGGAGACTGGAAGATAAACACAAACAGAAAATGAAGCCAGAGGACTATATACTCTTAAAAGATAAAAGAATTGAGCTACAGGCCGTGCTTGATGAAGAGTCTCTCCGGATAAGGGATAGGAATAAAACGCAATGGTATCAATATGGAAATAAACCGGGGAAACTACTAGCAAAAACATTGAGAGTCCAACAACCTACAACATCTATAGTAAAGATCTTAAAAACAAATGGGGAAATAACACACGATCCAGCTGAAATTATAAAAACATTTCAAAATTATTATGATAAACTATATAATATAGAAATACAGCAGGAAAATAAAAAGGAGGAAAGGGGGGAAGAGATTCGAAAATATGTTAACGAGACAGCCTTGCCCAGATTCTCTAGAGAAGCAATTGAGGTAATGGAAGAAAAAATCTCAAGGGAAGAGATACAACAGGCAATAGCCGAAATGGCCCTGGGAAAGAGCCCAGGACCAGACGGCTATACAGCAAGGTTTTATAAAGTATTTCAAAATCTAATTATACCCTTACTTGAAAAAACATATAACTCAATAACTAAAACGCAAAACTTTGCACCACAGAGTACAGAAGCTCACATTATACTTATTCCGAAACCAGAAAAAGATCATACATTAAGTAAAAACTTCCGCCCCATCTCATTAACAAATATTGATATTAGACTTTATTCAAAAATTATGTCTAATAGATTAACCCCAAGAATGCCGGAACATATAAAGCTAGATCAAACAGGGTTTATAAAAGGGCGAGAAACCAGGGATAATATAATAAAGACATGCACGCTTATGGAATATGCTCAGAGAGCCGCCATCCCAGCCTGTTTATTAACTATAGATGCTGAGAAGGCTTTTGATAGGGTGGGATGGCGGTTCTTAGAAGAGGCATTATTACAGATAGGACTGGGCCCTAGGATGTTAGGCAGAATTATGGCACTATATGCCAACTCAAGAGCCAAAGTAAGAATAAACGGGATGCTTTCAGAGTTTATAAAGGTATCAAATGGGACCCGTCAAGGATGCCCCCTATCTCCTTTATTATATATAATAGTAATGGAACATCTAATTAATGCAATAAGGGAAAATAAAGATATACAAGGGATTAAAATTAGAGATAAGGAGTATAAACTGGCAGTATACGCTGATGATTTATTACTTTATATAACAAATCCTATTATAACAATCCCTAATATAATAAAAGAACTTGATAAATTTGGGGAATTAAGTAACTTCAAGGTAAATTACGAAAAATCTGAAATGATGAATATTACTTTAGAAGATAAAATGCAATCACTTTTACAAAAAGATTTTCCGTTTAAGTGGCAGAAAGAGATGATTAAATATTTGGGCATTATGATTCCGAAGGATCTGAAGCAGATACAAGAACTCAATCATAATGTGATTATACGTAAAGTAATAAAACAACTGCAAAAATATGAAAGAATAACACAATCATGGTTAGGGAGAATAAATATAGTAAAAATGGAATTATTACCAAAGGTCTTATATGTATTCCAAACGCTACCCATTGCTTTATCTAAGAGGATAATGATAGATTTAAGGAAGGCTATAAATAGTTTTATATGGACAAAAAAAACCTCCCGAATAAAAAGAGAAACATTAACTAGAACAAAAGAAAATGGAGGTTTGGCTTTACCTGATTTTTTAAAATATATGCAAGCGGCATCATTGATTAGAATTATAAATTGGCAACATGACAGTAAAAATAAACAATGGTTAATGCTGGAAGAGGATATTGCAGGTATACAGTTAAAATTCCTGCCATGGATAAGACCTGAACTAAGGGAGAAAAAAAAGGAACTACCAATTTTTGTGAGAGCTACTTTAAAAATATGGGATGCGGTGCTCAAAAAAGGAAAGCTATCCTCCAGGACTGGACCCTTGTCCCCATTGATATCTAACCCAGAATTTAAGCCAGCAATGGAAAGTGTTAGCTATTTGAAATGGAATAAGATGGAGAATATAAGACTGATCCAGATCCTGGTGGATGGTAATATGCCTAGTTTAAGCGATCTTGGATTAGAAATAAAAAAACACTGGTTGCAATATCACCAACTAGAAACATTTATTGAAACAAATATAAACTTAATAAATAGACCATTAACTAAATTTGAGCAGATAATATTAAAGGAGCAGAACCATAAAAATAAACTATCTAAAATATATGAATTACTGTTACCCACAGGAGATATTAGAGACTTAATAGGAATAAAAAAGTGGGAAGAAGAGTTAGGAGAGATAATTGTAGAAGAAGAATGGAAAAAAATATTAGGAATAATACACAAAACCACAACGGCATTAAAACATCAAGAACGAAACTATAAAGTAACAATGAGATGGTATTGGAGTCCAGTGGCACTAAAAATAATTAATAAAGGCAACACAGATAAATGCTGGAGATGTGGGATAGAAAAAGGGACAATGGTGCATATTTGGTATAGTTGTAAGAAAGTAAAAAATTTCTGGTTAAGGATTTTTGAGATATATCAAAAAGTGACTGGAAAAAGACTGACTCCAGATGTGAAGATAGCATTATTCTCTCTTACGTCAGATACAGTACACAATATGAAACAGGGGATAATACAACATATGACAACAGCAGCTAGAACAATAATAGCACGTAAATGGAAAGAAACTATGAGTCCAACAATAGGAGAATGGATATGTGAAATGAACGAAATATGCTTTATGGAAAAACAAATAAGAGTAGAAGGATATATAAATAATCAACTACCAATTGTATGGAAACAATGGGAAGAGTATAGGTTCTCTAATGGAATGAAGGAATACTTATAATGTGGGGTGGGGGAGGGGGAGGGGAGAGAGAGGATAGGAGGGGGGAATTGGGATATTAGAGGGAGGGGTGATAGATAGGGAGGGGGGGAAGGGGTGGAAAGATGTTAAGAAGAGAGGGGGGGTGGGTTTTTTTTTTTTTTTTTTTTTTTGAGTGTATGGGGATATGTTAGTAAATGTATTATATATTGAGAGAGTTTTTTATGTATGATGTAGTAATTGTACCAGAATGTATTATGGTTAATTTTGAAAAAGAATAATAAAAAGAAAATTTGAAACAAAATACATCTCTGAGAATCAAAGACCAGTTGGCCTAACATCAATAGTATGTAAACTCTTGGAGGGGATGATTAGGAGCTATATACAAGATTTTAGTAATGAGAACGGTATCATTAGCAGTAATCAGCATGGATTCATGAACAATCGTTCTTGCCAAACCAATCTGTTAACCTTCTATGAGGAGGTGAGTTGCCATTAGGGATGAGCCCGGTGTTCGAGACAAACGTAAGTTTGACTCGACCATCAGGTTTCCACTTGTTTGACGAACAACAGCGAACAATATGTGGTGTTCGCAGAAAATTCGAAAGCTGCCGGAACACCATAAAAGTCTATGCGACACTAACATTAAAAATCAAAAGTGCTAATTTTAAAGGCTTATATGCAAGTTATTGTAATAAAAAGTGTTTGGGGACACGGGCCCTGTCCCAGGGGACATGTATCAATGCAAAAATTGTTTTTACATTTTTAAATTTTTAAATTTTAAAAATTGACCTTTTTTCAGGAGCAGTGATTTTTTTAATGCTTAAAGTGAAACGATATAAATTAAATATTTCTTTAAATATTGTGCCTTGGGGGTGTCTATAGTATGTCTGCAAAGTGGCACATTTTTTCCGTGTTTAGAACAGTACCACAGCAAAATTACATTTCTAAATGAAAAAATTGTCATTTAAAACTGATTGCGGCTGTAATGAATTGTCGGGTCTCAGCAATATAGATAAAGCTGATTGAAAAAAAGAGTATGGGACCCCCCCCCCCAGTCCATTACCAGGCTCTTTTGGTCTGGTATGAATATTAAGGGGAACCCCAAACCATAATTTAAAAAAAAATGGCGTAGGGGTCCCCCCAAAATCCATATCAGACCCTTATATGAGCACTCAACCTGACAGGCTGCAGGAAAAGAGGGGGGACAAGAGAGCCCCCCCCCTCCTGAACAATACCAGGCCACCGGGAGGGTGCTTTGGGGTAGCTCCCCAAAGCACCTTGTCCCCATGTTGATGGGGACAAGGGCCTCATCTCCACAACCCTCACCCAGTGGTTGTGGGAGTCTGCAGGCGGGAGGCTTATCAGAATCTGGAAGCCCCCTTTAAGAAGGAAACTCCCAAATCCCGGCCTCCCCCCTTGTGTGAAATGGTAACAGGGTACAAATACCCCTACCATTTCACAAAAAAGTGTCAAAATTGTAAAAAAGACAAGAGACGGCTTGGGATAAGTCCTTTATTCAAAAATAAAAAAATAAAATTGTCCACAATGTCCATTCATTTTCTTCTATCACGTCGCCCAACTGACTAAAAAAGAAAAAGAAATGCAACGATCCACCTCCATTGGAGGCTCCCGCCGTGTGGCATGTCTTCGCTGTGACAGCTCTTATATAACTGAGGATGGGACCATTTAAAAAAATAAATAATAATTTTGCGCAGAGTTCCCCTTAAAATCCATACTGAAGGGTCTGATATGGATTTTAGGGGGACCCCCACGCAATTTATTTTTTACATTTTGGTTCAGGGCTCACTTAATATTCATACCAGACCCAAAGGGCCTAGTAATGGACTGAGGGGGATCCCATGTTCTTTTTTCAAATCATTTTTATCTATATTGCCGAGACCTGACAATTCATTACAGCTGCGATCAGTTTTAAATGACAATTTTTCCTTTAGAAATCTAATTTTGCTGTGGTACTGTTCTAAACACAGGAAAAAATGTGCCACTTTACAGATATACTATAGACACCACCCAGGCACATTATTTAAAGGACTATTTAATTTTTATTTTTTCACTTTAAGCATTAAAAAAATCACTGCTCCCCGAAAAAAAAGTCTTTTTTTTTAAATTGCATTTATACATGTCCCCTGGGGCAGGACCCAGGTCCCCAAACACTTTTTATGACAATAACTTGTGTATAAGCCTTTAAAATTAGCATGTTTGATTATTCATGTTCGTGTCCCATAGACTTTAACAGTGTTTGTGTGTTCTGCCAAATTTTTTGACTGTTCACATGTTCTGCTGCGAACCGAAGAGGTGAATATTTGGCTCATCCCTAGTTTCCATCTAGATAAAGGAAGGCCCGTAGATGTGGTGTGGGCTACTACATAGAAAATGAGGTTCAATACAGAAAAATTTAAAATAATGCATTTGGGTGGCAAACATATGAATGCAATCTACACAATGAGGGGAGAACCTCTAGGATGAAAATGGACCTAGGAGTCCTAGTAGATGATAGGCTCAGCAATGGCATGCAATGCCGAGCTGCTGCTAACAAACCAAGAATATTGGCATGCATTAAAAAGGGGATTAATTCCACAGATAAAACAATAATTCTCCCCCTCTACAAGATTCTGGTCCGGCTGCACTTACAGTATGCTGTCAAGTTCTGGGCACCAGTCCTCAGGAAGAATTTACTGGAAACGGAGCGTGTATAAGGGCAACAAAGCTAATGAAGTAGGATGTCTGGAGGATATTAGTTATGAGGAAAGGTTGCGAGCACTGAACTTATTCTCTCTGGAGAAGAGACGTTTGAGAGGGATTATGATTTCAATATACAAATACCATACTGGTGACCCTACAATAGGGATAAAACTTTTTCGCAGAAGGGAGTATAACAAGACTCGTGGCCACTCATTAAAATTAGATGAAAAGGGGTTTAACCTTAAACTATGTAGCGGGTTCTTTACTGTAAGAGTGGCAAGAATGTGGAATTCCCTTCTACAGGCGTGGTCTCAACGGGGGGCATAGATAGATTCAAACTATTATGCCCCCGTACACACAATTGGAAATTCCGCCAGCAAAAGTCCGATGAGAGCTTTTAGTCAGAAAATGTGATCGTGTGCATGCTCCATTGGATTTTTGCTGGCGGAATTTCAGCCAGCAAATGATTGAGAGCATGTTCTCTATTTTTCGGTTCGTCTGTACAAATTCCTATGCATGCTCAGAAAGTCGACGCATGCTCGGAAAGCATTGAACTTTTTCTCAGCTCGTCGTAGTGTGGTACGTCACCGCGTTCTTGACAATCCAAAGTTTAGAGAACTGTTGTGTGACAATGTGTATGCAAGACAGCTTGAGCGGAATCCCGAAAAACCATCAGAGCTTTTTCTGACCAAAATTCCGATCGTGTGTACATTAAATAAGAACCAGAACGACTGCAACATAAAGGCATATACAATGTAATATTGATGGACTTGTGTCTTTTTTCGACCTCACCTACTATGTAACTATGTAACAAGAATCAACCTACTAAGTACAAAAACAGAGTCATTCCACATGGCCCATATTTTATTAAATTGGATCAGAGTATTCTCATTCAAGGCTGTCATGTATTCCATAGCTCAAATCTCGAATATGGTGGAAATGAGATGACTCTGCATAGGCATCTCCACAGATTTCCAGGGCCTAGGGATCAGACGTTTAGCTGCTGTCAATATGTGCATGGCCAAGATTTTGGAGCTTTTTTTTTTTTTTTTTTTCAATAAATTCTTATTGAGGTTTTTTTCAAAGAAATAGAAAAAGTGGTTACAGTATATACAAAGTTAATAGAATATTGATATACACAGCAACTGATATACACTCTTATGCCGCATACACATGATCAGACTATCTGGCGGACTTAGTACGGTGGACCTAGTCTGGCGGAACCCCCGCTGGACTTTGCAGCTGAGGTCTGCCGAACTTTCCAAACGCCGGACCTGCCCACACACAACCGGACTTTTCCGGCAGACAAACCGCCGGACTATGGCGGGGTCCGGAGAATGCTGGGGCTGTAACATCATAAGGGGTGGGGACATCACCCGATGACCCCACCCCTTGTCCCTATATAAGTCGCTGCACAATGTGTCCCTGTCATTGCGGCCGCAGAGAACGTCGAGTCAACATCTCAAAGAAGAAGAAGAGAAGAAGAGAAGGCGACGGTGACAGAAGACCACGTCACCGCTAGTAAAAGAGCTATAGGAAGATAGCAGAGGCCCGGCAAGAAGAACCGAAGAGGGGGACAAGACTCCTGAAGAGGGGGACAAGACCCCCGAAGTCGGAAGAAGAGGCAGCGGTGACAGAAGACCGGGCCACCACTAGTAAAAGAACTGGAAAAAGAAAGCGGAGGCCCGGCAAGAAGAACTGAAGAGGGGGACAAGACCCCCGAAGTCGGAAGAAGACCCCGGACAGCGACGAAGAAGAAAACAATAAATTATTTTAAAAACATGTGTTGTGTTTTTTTCTCTACGCTTTTTTTCACCAGGTGAATGGGTAGGGGTACATGGTACCCCAATACTCATTCACATAGGGTGGGGGCCGGTATCTGGGGGCCCCCTTATTAAAGGGGATCCCGGATTCTGATAAGCCCCCACCCGCAGACCCCGACAACCAACGGGCAGGGTTGTCGGGAAGAGACCCTTGTCCTCATCAACATGGGGACAAGGTGTTTTGGGGTGTTTCCCCAAAGCACCCCCCATGTTGAGGGCATGGGGCCTGGTATGGCTAAGGAGAAGGGGCGCTCGCTCGCTTGTCCCCACCCCCTTTCCTGACCGGCTGGGCTGCGTGCTCGGATAAGGGTCTGATATGGACCCCCACGCAGTTTTTTCGTCGTAGGGCTTCTCCTTTAAGTCCATACCAGGTGACAGAGCCAGCGAGGTTTCAATCTCATGAATGGAGGCGGCGACATTGACGTCCTTCGCTAGTTCCGTCTACCTGGAGCCACATTCAGAATGAACTGACTTTTCTCCGTGTGAGCAAGTCCATTCATTTCAAAAGTCCAGCAGACTAGCACACAGTCGGCTGGATTGTCCTATTTTAAGTCAAAACTTCTTTATAAGTCCGCCGGACTTTTGGGGGAAAAAAATCAACCGGAACCCACACACGGGCAGATTGTCCGGTCTGCCGGACCAAGTTCGCCAGATAGTCCGATCGTGTGTACACGGCATTATTCATTAGAAGTTCAATTTAGTATTGCAGCTGAACTTTTTGTTCTTCCAAACATGATATAAATGTTATAAATGTTTGGGCCAGATAGACCACCTTTCATAAAACGTATTGCATTTCAAGGCATTGGAAGCTATGAGCCTTTCAAATGTATAATTCCTATGCACCCCTTTAATAAGGGGCCCCAAATACCGGCTTCCCACCCTATGTGAATGAGTATGGGGTACAATGTACCCCTACCCATTCACCTGGTGAAAAAAGTGTAAAAGTGTAAAAAAAACACAACACAAGGTTTTAAAATAATTTATTGCACAGCTCCGTTGGTTTTCCGTCTTGGGGGTCTTCTCGCTGGACTCCTCTGCTATCTTCTGCTAGCTCTTTTACTAGAGGAGGAGCCCAGCTTTCTTCTTCGTCGCCGCCACCATCCGGGGGTCTTCTTCCGACTTCGGAGGTCTTGTCCCCCTCTTCGGGTCTTCTTGCCGGGCCCTCCACTTTCTTATTCCAGCTCTTTTACTAGCGATGGTTCGGTCTTCTGTCGCCGCCGCCGCCGCCTCTTCTTCTGACTTCGGGGGTCTTGTCCCTCTCTTCGGTTCTTCTTGCCAGGCCTCCGCTTTCTTCTTCCAACTCTTTTACTAGCAGTGGCCCGGTCTTCTGTCGTCGCTGTCGCCGCCTTCTCTTTTTCTCTTCTTCTTCTCTTCTTCTTCCTTGAGATGTTGACTCAATGCTGTCTCCGGCCACAATGTGTGCGGGCAAGTCTGTTCGTTTCAAAAGTCCGGCGGACTAGCACATAGACAGGTGGACAATTTTGAGTCAAAACTTCTTTCTAAGTCTGACGGACTTTTGGGGAAAAAAATCAGCTTTAGCCCACACACGGGCAGATTGTCCGGCGGACTTCGGTCCACTGGACCAAGTCCACCGGATAATCTGATTGTGTGTACGCGGAATTATTCATTAGAAGTTAAATTTAGTATTGCAGCTTAACTTTTTGTTCTTCCACACATGTTATAAATGTTATAAATGTTTGGGCCAGATAGACCACCTTTCATCAAATGTATTGCATTTCAAGGCATTGGAAGCTATGAGCCTTTCAAATGTATAATTCCTATGCACCGCTGTTATGACGTCTGAGATGTTTGTGGTTTTGTCAGATTTCCAGTTATCAATGCTCGTGTTTCTAGGAGTATGTGGGTAATGACTGATCTAAAGTCGCTCTGAAATTTGTCTTTGTTTAGGTGTAGCAGGGATAAAGCTGGGTCTGGTGCTGTAATTGTGCCTGTGAGGGATGAGATCAGCTTGAAAACTTGGTTCCATAGACATTTTATCTTTGAACATTGCCAAAACATATGCATTAAATTTCCCATATGTCCACATTGTCTCCAACAGTTTGAAGATCTGCCAGGGAAATAAGTAGCTATTCTGAGTTGTATGTATTACCACCGGTTTGCCATTTTAATTGACAGTTCCCAGTGTTTTACACAATGGGAGGACTTTATGTGGATTTCTTTAAATGTATATTTCCATTGGTCAGCAGAGAAGCAGATCCCTAGATCTGTTTCACACTTTTCCATTGCTTTGGTTTTGGTGAAAGATAATTTGTCTTGAAATGTGTTGTAGAAAAAGGATATACCTTTGGTGAAGTGTGCGGCTGTCGAATAGAACTGCCATATCCTTCTCAGAAGAGCAATGATTGGCGATGGTAAGGTCTGCAGGAAATGTGTTATTTGTGTACATTTGAACAGTTTATCTTTCCTAAGGTTATATTGAGCCATGACCTGATGTGCGGGTTTGTGTTTAGTACAATCGTAGAGGTCAGTTATGGATGTTGTCCCCTGGTCTATTAAGTCTGAAACCATCAGCATTGGGATTTTGGCTTATAACATTTGTATAGGTAGCTTTATGTCCGTGTCTTGCATGTCTTTACTATTATGATCAAGGAGGAACCTCCATGTTGTAATGGAGGATTGCATTGGTGGTGACATCATTCTTAGGTCCCACTTCCTCCACCTATCCCCCAGGAGTAGTATCTTTTTCTATTTCCACCCAAAGTGGTAAGTCCTCTTTCTGTAACCAATATTTAATTTGGTCAGCTCATATCGCCCACAGGTATTCATATACATCTACTAGCCCTGCCCCTCCCACCTGTTTGTCGGATGTGAGATTCCGTGAACACCTGGCTCTCCTACCGTTCCATATATATTTCCATCCCAAGTCTGATAGGTTTTTAATGTATTTAAGGGGGAAGTGTATTGACAATGTACGGAAGAAGTACAATATTTGCGGTAGTATCATCATTTTGTATGCAGAAATCCTACCCATCCAGGAAACTGCTGTTTTCAAGATACCTTTGAGTTGGGCTTCCAGTTTGGCAATTAGCGGAGGGAGATTTGCTTTCGCAAGTTCAGATGTTCTACTTGTGATGGTTATACCCAAGTAGGTAATGTTACCCTGACTCCATGCGTAAGGGAGTTAGTTTTCCAAGGCCGCTTTGAGATTAGGAGGTATTCCTGGGTCTAAAATTACAGATTTATGAAAGTTGACTTTGTAATATGAGATCTCTCCAAAGTATGTAAGTATATTATGGACTGCTGGTAGAGATAAGCACGGGTTTGATAATAACAATATAACATCGTCCGCAAATAGGTTGATGACATGTTTACTAGAGCCAAACTGGAAGCCCGTAATCAGGGTGGGACCGTATGGCCTCGGCCAGAGGTTCAATCAAGTTAAAGATTGTTGGAGATAGGGGGCACCCTTGTCTGGTTCCATTGGAGATTGTGAAGGGTGTTGATAGGAAACCTGCAGAGTAAACCTGTGCAGACAGTGCAGAATATAATGCTAGAATGGCGTTCATTATGTTATCTCTGAAACTAAACTTAGTTATTATTTTTTCCATATAGATCCAATATACTCTATCGAACGCCTTCTCCGCATCCACCGAAAGGAGCAGAGAAGGCGTTCAAGTTTTTTCAGCATGGTATGTCACATTTATAATTCTTTTTGTTGCATCTGAGGTCTGTCTCCCCCTCACAAAGCCCATCTGATCACGCTTGATAAGTAAAGGCAGGATGGTGGTAGTTAGTCTTTTTGCTAACAATTTAGCGTAGAGTTTAGTATCAGTATTGATAAGAGAGATGGGCCTAAAGTTTGCCGGAGTATTGGCATCTTTCCCCAGTTTTGGTAAATTTACTATGTGTGCTTTTAACATTTCTTGGGGTAGAGTAGCAGATTTGGGAGCTTTGTTGAATAATGTGGAGAGGTGGGGTGAGAGTATAGATTGGAATAATTTGAAATATTCATTGGAAAAACCATCTGGGCCAGGAGATTTCCCATTTGGTAGTGACTGTATTGTGCGTTCTACCTCTAGGGGTGTGATAGGTGCATTAAGTACATTTAGTTGGTCAGCTAAAAGGGATGGCAAGTTGAGTTTTTGTAAGAACGTTTGAATGTTGTCTGCAGTGGGTTGTGGACAGTTAGGGTCTTTATGTAGATTGTACAGGGAGCTGTAGTATTCCGAAAATTGTTTTGCTATGTCTTGAGGGTTGGATATATTATGTGATATAGTGGGATGGAGTAGATATGCTATTCTGGATTTTGCTGCTTTCAGTCTGTTCGCTAGATATTTTCCTCCTCTGTTGGCTTTGGCATAGTGGTTCAATTTCAGACGGTTGAGATGCTTGTCGTACTGTTGTGTTATGTGTGTCTGCAGATCCTCTCTAAGGGAAGTTATTTTAGTACTTAGATGTGTTGAAGGATTTTTCTTATTTTGGGATTCTAATTCATGTAGTTCACCTAGTACATTTTTGGAATTGGTGTGCCCTCTTTTTTTTGTCTCTGGCTCCTATTTTTATTAATATGCCTTGCAGGTATGCTTTATGCGTGTTCCATACAAGGGAGGGGTTGGTGACCGAATCTGAATTATCTATGAAGTAATTTTTAAGGTGTTGGGAAATTATCCCCTGGTAGTTTTGTTCCTGAATCATTTTTGTGTTGCAGCGCCAGATGGGGTGTAAGGAGGAGACCTCCTGTACCCTGATGGTCATAGATATGACAGCCTGGTCTGACTACATGATATCATGGATTGCGGTCACAGCTACATTTTGTAACAGCCATTGATCGGTCAGGAACATGTCAATATGAGAGTATGAGCCATGTCTACCAGAAAAATATGTGAAGTCTCTTTCGTTAGCATGTAGGTATCTCCAAGTGTCATATAGTTCCTCTTTGTGAAGCAAGGATTGTAGAACATATAAACAAAAAAGCAAGAAAGAGAGAAAAAGCCAAAAATAAAAAAACACCACATCCCAATTGAGCAATTTAAATCAAGAAACTGGACTTTGAGGTCACAAAACCTCTGGACTTTTTAGGTGTTTGATTAGGTAATTAGAACACATTTGCGACAAAAGCATCACCTTAAATTACATATTACAATTTTTATTACAAATTTTACAAAAAGACAATACAAAAAACGTATTCTTGTTACACTTCCAAAAACTTTACACATAAATTATCAATACCACTCTTTTCTCAACATGTTTCGCTCCAAAAGAGCTTCCTCAGGAGACAATGCGTAGTGGCTATTGAAGATACAAGCAACAAGAAGTATATTAAGTATTTATACAAATAAATTGTAAAATTTAAGAAAAACGTAATTATCCACTTGCCGACCGCCGCACGCGATGTACGTCGGCAGAATGGCACGGGCAGGCATAAGGGCTTACATGTACGTCCTTGCCTGCCCGCCGGTCGGGGGCCCGATCGGGCCCCCGCCCGGTGCCTGCGGCGGTCGGTATTCGTTCGGGAGCGATCCCGGACGAGGGGACGGCCATTCATTCATGGCCACCCCCTCTCGATCGCTCCCGGCGAATGAAAATGTCCGGTGACATCACTTCCTCTCCTGTAATGTAAACACAGGAGAGGAAGTGATGTATTCTCTCCTCCGTGTCGGTAGTTTTCGTTCCGGCACCGAGGAGAGAGGTTCGGTGAGTTGCACCAACACACCCCACATACAGTAGAACATGCCAGGCACACTCACACCCCCCCTTTACCCCCGATCACCCCCCAATTACCCCCGATCACCCCCCAATTACCCCTGCCCCCCCAGTCACAGTGACACCAATTGCTTTTTTTTTTTTATTTTATTTTTTTTGCATTGGTGTCATTTGTGACTGTAGTAACTGTTAGGGCAGTTAGGGTTAGCCCCCTTTAGTTCTAATGTGCCCCCCTAACCCCCCCAATAAAGGTTTAACCCCGTGATCACCCCCCGTCGCCAGTGTCACTAAGGCTGGGTTCACATTGCAGCGGTTTATGAGAACGAATGTGATTCGCACCGCACTGCAGTGCAAATCACATCCGATCTCTGTACGATTCGAGTTCAGCCATACAGATAGTATGGCTGAATTCGTGTCGCACCCGCCGCACCCGCCGCACCCGCCGCAAATTCGCACGGGACCCTTTTTTTGGCCCGCAGCAGAATCGGATCGCATGGGTGTTCACACCATGCGATCCGAGTTTGCAGATCGCACTGCGATATGCGAACTGATCTGGGGGTGTCATTAACATTTCACTGACACTCCCAGCAGTTCGCATAGGGCAGTGTGAACTGCCGCCAGGAGGCATGCGATGCGGGAACCCGCCACGGATTCATGGCGTTCCCGCATCGCTCCAGTGTGAACCCAGCCTAATAAGCGATAGTTTTTCTGATCGCTGTATTAGTGTCACAGGTGACGCTTGTTAGGCAGGTAGGTATTTAGGTTCGCCGCAGCTTTTTATAGCGCCAGGGACCCCCATATACTACCGCATAAAGCCCCCTGATTGCCCCCTAGTTAACCCTTTCACCAGTGATCACCATATAACTGTTACAGGTGACGCTGGTTGGTTAGTTATTTTTTTTATAGTTTCAGGGCACCCGCCATTTATTACCTAGTCTCACTAGTGTACCCCTAAATTTAGGGGTGTCTACTTTCCAAAATGGGGTCATTTGGGGGGGTTTGTGCCATCTTGGCATTTTATGGCCTTCAAAACTATAACGCCCTTAGAAAGCCTGAAGGCGGTGCTTGGTTTTCGGGGCCCCGTACGCGGCTAGGCTCCCAAAAAGTCCCACATATGTTGTATCCCCGTACTCAGGAGAAGCAGCAGAATTTATTTTGGGGTGTCATTTCACATATGCCCATGGCATGCGTGAGCAATATATCATTTAGTGAAAAAAAAAAAAAAAAAGTTTGTAACTTTCCCGCAACTTGTGGCAAAATATAAAATATTCCATGGACTCAACATGCCTCTCAGCAAATAGCTTGGGGTGTCTACTTTCTAAAATGGGGTCATTTGTGGGGGTTTTGTGCCATCTTGGCATTTTATGGCCTTCAAAACTGTAATAGGTAGTGAGGAGTGAAGTCAAATATTTACGCCCTTAGAAAACCTGAAGGCGGTTTTTGGCTTTCGGGGCCCCGTACGCGGCTAGGCTCCCAAAAAGTCCCACATATGTGGTATCCCCGTACTCAGGAGAAGCAGCAGAATTTATTTTGGGGTATCATTTGACATATGCCCATAGCATGTGTGAGCAATATATCATTTAGTGACAACTTTGTGAAAAAAAAAAAAAAAAAAAAATTAAAGTTTGTAATTTTCCCGCAACTTGTGGCAAAATATAAAATATTCCATGGACTCAAAATGCCTCTCAGCAAATAGCTTGGGGTGTCTACTTTCTAAAATGGGGTCATTTGTGGGGGTTTTGTGCCATCTTGGCATTTTATGGCCTTCAAAACTGTAATAGGTAGTGAGAAGTGAAATCAAAAATTTACGCCCTTAGAAAGCCTGAAGGCGGTGCTTGGTTTTCGGGGCCCCGTACGCGGCTAGGCTCCCAAAAAGTCCCACATATGTGGTATCCCCGTACTCAGGAGAAGCAGCAGAATTTATTTTGGGGTGTCATTTCACATATGCCCATAGCATGTGTGAGCAATATATCATTTAGTGACAACTTTGTGTCGAAAAAAAAAAAAAAATTTTTTTTGTCATTATTCAATCGCTTGAGGCAAAAAAATAAAATATTCAATGGGCTCAACATGCCACTTATCAATTTCCTTAGGGTGTCTACTTTCCAAAATGGGGTCATTTGGGGGGGTTTTGTACTGCCCTGCCATTTTAGCACCTCAAGAAATGAGATAGGCAGTCGTAAACTAAAAGCTGCGTAAATTCCAGAAAACGTACCTTAGTTTGTAGATGTGACAACTTTTGCGCAAACCAATAAATATACAATTATTGACTTTTTTTTTACCAAAGACATGTGGCTGAATACATTTTGGCCTAAATGTATGACTAAAATTGAGTTTATTGGATTTTTCTAATAACAAAAAGTAGAAAATATCATTTTTTTTCAAAATTTGCGGTCTTTTTACGTTTATATCGCAAAAAATAAAAATCACAGAGGCAATCAAATACCATCAAAAGAAAGCTCTATTTGTGGGAAGAAAAGGACGCAAATTTTGTTTGGGTACAACATTGCATGGCCGCGCAATTACCAGTTAAAGCAGCGCAGTGCCAAATTGTAAAAAGACCTCTGGTCATTTACCAGCAAAATGGTCCGGTCTGAAGGTGGTTAAGCTTTGCAGGTACAATTCATATATAGATGTAATACTAATAATAAATATATAAAGATTATTGAGGTAATATATATATATATATATATATATATATATATATATATAGAAAGGCCAGTATGGTGGCCTGAAATTATGGGTGGAGCCCGGTGGTATATAAGCAGCCGTTCGCCCATCCTTCCTCGTCGGTTCCAGTGCGCGATACCTGATACGTCAGATATCAAGGGCCGACTATCCAGACCAGACGCAGTGAGCCTGTTCGTCAGCTCCCGCGTTATTCGTCTCCAATTTTTTGACAAACCGTCTCTCATCCATCAGCATCCGTAGGTTTTCGCCGTCGGAGTGTCGTTGTACCCGTCGAATTTGTCGCTACGCCTCGGGCCGGCTGTCGCAGGTAGGGCTTCGGCACCCTCTTTTCATTATGTTTTCGATGTACCGTCATCATGCTTATACTCACGAGCCGCTCGGTCCTTTCATATCGAATGTTTTCGGTGGCCTCGTAC
This sequence comes from Lithobates pipiens, assembly GCF_037356315.1. NCBI lineage: Eukaryota > Metazoa > Chordata > Amphibia > Anura > Ranidae > Lithobates > Lithobates pipiens. The sequence goes on along the minus strand of NW_027507686.1, from coordinate 128,688,958 downwards.
GCATGTCACTATGTTCTACTTTCGATGTAGTCGTTATCATCATTCGACACGTTCGATTTCGCCACGTCAGGCGATTCATTCGCAGGTACGGCAGTCGAAACCGTTCGACTGCCCGAGCATTTCTATTTGTAGCGGTCGAATCGTTCGACTCACAGCCGACTGCTTGTTACGACAAGGCAAACAGTCCGCACGTTTCGCTTGGTCTACTCCAGTTCGAATATGTCTCTTCATTCATGCAATTATGTTATGTGTCTCATTTTCATCTCGTTTCATTCATTTCAGTCCCAGTCATTTCTACTGTTTCAAAATCATTTCTGTCACTAGTCGCGCTCCGGCGCGAATCCTGTCGCACCTCCGGTGCACCGATTCGCTTTGAAGTGCCCCAGGGTTCGGCCTCATTTCTGTACATGCTCCAGAGACTGAATCACTCGCAGGATCACGCACGGTCCCCGATTCTTGTCTTTGTCATGGCATACCATTTCTGTCACTTATTACGCTCCAAATCGAGTCTTGTCGCATTCCTCTATGCACCGATTCGTCCTGGTGCGCCCAGCTGCTACGCCTCATTTCGGTACATGCTCCAGAGACGGATTCTCTTGTAAACCTACAGATCAGTCCTTGAATCCTGTCTCTGTCATGGGACATCATTTCTGTCACTTATTACACTCCAATTCGAATCCTGTCGCATATTGTTATGCACCGATTCATTCTGGTGTGCCCAGCTGCTACGCCTCATTTCAGTACATGCGCCAGAGACGGATTCTTTGTTGCTACCATCAGTCCAGTCGTTGATTCCTGTCTCTGTCATGGGATATCATTTCTGTCACTTATTACGCTCCGATTCGAATCTTGTTGCATTTATTGGATGCACCGATTCGTCCCGGCGTGCCCAGCTGCTACGCCTCATTTCAGTACATGCTCCAAAGACAGGATTCATCTGTTAGGTGCATGGGCTCGTCTTCTGATTCCAGTCTTTGTCATGGGTTTCATTTCATTTCACCTATCACGTTCCGGTACGAATAAATCACATTTACGATCCAATTCGTCCCGGCGTGCCCCAGGATTGGCCTCATTTCAGTACATGCTCCAGTTTCCGTTTCGTGCTCGGTCGCAAGTCTGTGGCATGGCGATTCGGATCTCTGTCATGGCAGATTTACTCATTTCACGGTCACGTATCGCTTCCCGCTTCTAGTCCAGTTGATTCTTCAATGTTGGATTCCTATCGGGGGGCCCTTGCTCGTCAGCCTCATTTCACAAAAAAAAAAAAAAAAAAAGAGGGGGGAAAATATATATATAATAAAGGGGGTAGGGGGGAAGAGAAGAGAAATTTCATCTGTTTCTTTCATTGGTGTCATTTTCATCTCATGTCTGAAGTCTCACCTCCACTGTTAGCTAGCCTTCATCAGGTGCGAGTCTCAAACAAAAACTTCACCTTCATCTCCTCAGGTCAGTCGAGTTCAGTAGGTCCAGCCTGCACCTGGTCGGAGGGTGCCTCCTTCGGTAAGCATAAATCATCTAGGGGGAAAACGCCCTTCAGCAAAGCATCCTTCCTTAAAACAGGTATTTCTGTAGGAGTCTCCAACCAGTTATAATCCATGTCACCCCTTGTAGGTCCGTATTAGGAGAAAACCCGGATCAGAGGGCGTAGCCTCATCAGACCCACGTTCTGTTACCATGTCCCAGGCTGACAGCGAGGACCTCACGGCTCCATTGTCCCCATCCGTTTCAGAAAATGGCAGTCAAAGGGCCTTCAGAGCATGGACCATTCCCAGGCTGACAGCCGAGCTGAGACGCAGGGGCGTCCCCTTTCCAGCAACAGCCAGAAAGGCAGAGCTTTTCCGGCTCCTGTTTCCTCCCCCCGCGGTGGTGGAGGCTTCGGCTCAGCAGGCCTCATTGGGCTCCATCGCCTCCTCTATCTCGCAGCTCCACACCCTGGTGTCGTCCCTCACAACCTCGATGTCTGATCTACAGGGCCGAGTGGCCCTCCTCGAGACCCACCCCTCTGTTTCTCCGCCAGTGCCAGCATCCCAGCCAGTTGTTAGTCTTCCCGCAGGTATCTCCGGAGGTGCACCAATAGTGTACCCATCTCATTTGGTGTCAGCAAACATCAGAAAAGACATATTAGAGGGCAAGGACGTCAATTTGGCTTCTCTTCTGATCTCGATTCACGAGCTGGCAGAGAATAAGGCATATACTTGGGGGGACGTATCAGTGGTCCTCAAGGCCAAGGATCCCAGACTAGACAGGAAACTCTCTATCACCGAGTTTTCCCTGGCCTTCGGCATGACGAGGGACATCATTTGCTCAGCCTCCCCTGGCAGAAGGGAGGAGCTAGATCGGTACCTCCATGTGGTAGTTGACCTGCGGTACAAGTACGGCGGGTTTTCATTCTATGACTATCACCGCTCCTTCTCCGCTAGAGCAGCTGCCAGGCTCTCCCAGTTCCAGACCCCTACGGACTGGAGCACCATGGACACCGAACTGTTTTGCCGCCACTTCGCGGGGCTACGGTCCCCTCTGTGTGCAATATGCCAGTCAGCAACACATACTGCGGCCTGGTGCGCTACCTCAGTGGCAGCCTCTCCCTTCGACGGTCCATCTACCTCGGGTACCACTCAGGGCCTGCAAGCACCAGCTCGCCCGCCACAGACCGATAAGCTAGGGCGCCCAGTTAAGACCATGGGCGGTGCTCCGATCTGCAATAACTACAACAGCGGGTCGTGTAACTTCAGTCAGTGTAGGCTGCTCCATGTGTGCACCCAGTGCCATAGAGCTCACCCCCGGCTCATGTGTGAGGTCAAGCAGCTCAAAAGGTCCTGACTGAGCCGGCTCAATGTCGCATGGCTTAGTATCTACCTTTCCAGTCACCCTACCCCCTCACTGTCCACCTTCCTCGTCCAGGGCTTCACAGAAGGTTTTCACACTGGACTTGTCTCTCTCCCTCACTTCACGCATGAATGCCAGAACCTACGGTCAGCAGCCACGGATGAACAAGCCATCGACCAACTGCTGCAATCTGAGCTAGATCAGGACTTTGTCATCGGCCCTTTTGAACAGCCCCCTTTCAGCACCTGGCGAGTCAGCCCTATTGGGCTTGTCAAGGGCAAGTTCTCTAATAAACTCAGATTGGTTTATGATTTGTCAGCGCCTCATTCCTCCACGGTTCCCAGCCTCAATTCTCTTATTCCCTCTGAGGAATTCTCCCTTAAATATGCATCAGTAGACATGGCCATCCAGGCCATTCTTAAAACAGGCACAGGTACCTGGCTTTCCAAGGCCGACATCTCAAACGCTTTTAAACTTCTTCCCATCCATCCGTCCCTCTGGTGCTGGCATGGAATCAAGTGGAGGCAGCGGTACTACTTTGCCACTAAACTCACGTTCGGGTCCAAAAGTAGTCCTTGGCTCTTCGACACCTTCGCGCAGGCTCTTGCTTGGATCTTGTTACATGTAGCCCAGTGTCAGGAAGTCATTCATTATCTGGATGACTTCCTGCTGATAGAGCCACCCGGCTCTCCTCCACGAGATCTGGGTAAGTTGAGGGTAGTCTTCAACAATCTTAATGTCCCCATCGCCGAGCACAAGGTGGAGGGTCCGTCGCAGGCTATCACCTTCCTCGGGGTCAGCCTAGACACCAACACTATGCAGGCCAGCCTTCCCCCGGATAAACTGACCCGCATCAGGACGGTCCTGAGGGACTTCACTCATGCCAGAACTTGTACCAAGAGACAACTTCAGTCCCTTCTTGGTATGCTTAATTTTGCTATGCGCATCATCCCCCAGGGGCGCTCGTTCGTGTCACGCCTGTTAGCCTTGTTATCCCACTCTCAGGACCCGGAGCAAGTACTCAGCCTGGATTCCGCGGCTATGGCAGACCTAGCCATGTGGGAGGAATTCTTATCTTCTTGGAACGGAGTGTCCCTGTTCGTCCCCTCCGTGTCCGCCCTTTCACCTCGGGTGGTGACCGACGCGGCGGCCTCCACGGGCTTTGCGGCGATCTTTGGCAACCTCTGGCTCGCAGCCCCCTGGCCTCCACAGATACTGGCTATTCCTGGCTTCACTGAGACGTCCTCCCTGTTTGAGCTATATCCCATTGTAGCCGCTGCACACACCTGGGGCCGCAGCTGGTCGGGCCAGACGGTGGTCTTTTCTACAGATAACCTGGCCACTGCGGAGATTGTTAATAAAGGCAGGTCCAGGTCTCTACAGATTATGTCCTTCCTGCGGCGACTGACCCAGCTCTCATTATTGTTTCAGTTCAACCTTCATTGTTCCTTTGTTCCCGGCAAATTTAATCAGGCGGCGGATGCTCTCTCCCGCTTTAACTTTGTTTCATTTTTTGATCAGGTACCCGGAGCCGAACCAACATCAGCAGCTATCCCGGACTGGTCTCAACTGATCTTGGATTAGCCCCACACTTGTCAGCAGCAACGCAACTCATCGATCACTCCCTCTCAGACAATACCCGCAAGGCCTATCAGTCGGCCTGGAGGGCCTTTAGTCGCTTCACATCATCTCACAATACAGAGTCCTCCCGGGTCAAACAAGTCCTTGCCTTCCTTTCCTACTGCCATTCGGACTTGGCATTATCCTTCAACACAATCCGCTTGTACTTGGCCGGGGCACAACACTTCACGTCCCTCCAGGACCCTACCAAGCCCTCCTTATTTACCTTTCACGCCGTCCGGGCTCTCATGCGCGGCATTCAGAAACGTCGGCCAGTTTCCAGCGTCAAACGGCTGCCTATCACAGGCGAAGTGTTCAGGGACATGTCAGACATTTTGGCCTCTTCACCTTTCGGTCTCCATGTCAGTGTCGTCCTGCAAGCAGCCATACATCTGGCCTTCTACGGCTTCCTGCGGCCAGGCGAGTTTACCTGCAGTAGCCCCTCGGCACGTATGCTGTGCAAGCACCATCTAGTCAGGTTCGAGGACCACTTCATCTTGCACTTAGCGGTTTCCAAGACACAGCAGCTTGGCCCAGGGACGGACATACATTTCTATAAGACCTACAACCGCTGGTGTCCGGTTACTGTCCTCTCCCGCTTGTTGACCCTTTTGGCCGATCAACCAGGGACTGGCCCACTTCTACCCTTTCACTCAAAACCTCTCAACGCAGCCCAGTTCATGGAGCATGTCAGGATACTCCTGGGCATCCTTCACCTCAATCCTGCGCACTACTCAGGACATTCGTTTCGCATCGGGGCAGCTTCAACGGCCTCCCGCCAAGGGGTCCCGGTCCATGTTATTAAAAAGTTGGGTAGATGGAAGTCCTCCTATTTTGCACGTTACGTACCCAATCCGCAGATTGAGATGGCCCAGGCCTTTGTCAAGCTTACCCAGTAAACAGTCTGTGTTCAATAAAATGCTTCCCCTACCTGAGTGTTTTGCCCCCTTATTTTGGTATACCGTACGTTAGACCAAGGCACACTTTCAGGTCCATTTCAAGTAAGCGAGTTTATGTTATCCTTGTCTGTCATCCTTATCCGTATCGGTCAGAGGGCTCTACACCATAAATAGAAAGGCCAGTATGGTGGCCTGAAATTATGGGTGGAGCCCGGTGGTATATAAGCAGCCGTTCGCCCATCCTTCCTCGTCGGTTCCAGTGCGCGATACCCGCCCACCCGCCCCTTTTTCAGGCCTTTACCCTAGCACACTCCTCATATGAGTACTCATTTCACCCATTTCATATTTATTTCATTTTAAGGTATGCCCCCTTATTTTGGTATACCGTACGTTAGACCAAGGCACACTTTCAGGTCCATTTCAAGTAAGCGAGTTTATGTTATCCTTGTCTGTCATCCTTATCCGTATCGGTCAGAGGGCTCTACACCATAAATATATATATATATATATATATAGATAGATATATATATATATATATATATATATATATATATATATATATATATATATATATATATATACAGTGGTGTGAAAAAGTGTTTGCCCCCTTCCTCATTTCCTGTTCCTTTGCATGTTTGTCACACTTAAGTGTTTCGGAACATCAAACCAATTTAAACAATAGTCAAGGACAACACAAGTAAACACAAAATGCAATTTGTAAATGAAGGTGTTTGTGTTTATTATTAAATGTGAAAAAAAATCCAAACCATCATGGCCCTGTGTGAAAAAGTGATTGCCCCCTAAACCTAATAACTGGTTGGGCCACCCTTAGCAGCAACAACTGCAACCAAGCGTTTGCGATAACGTGCAATGAGGCTTTTACAGTGTCCTGGAGGAATTTTGGCCCACTCATGTTTGCAGAATTGTCCTAATTCAGTTACATTAGAGGGTTTTCGAGCATGAACTGCCTTTTTAAGGTCATACCACAACATCTCAATAGGATTCAGGTCAGGACTTTGGCTAGGCCACTCCAAAGTCTTCATTTTGTTTTTCTTCAGCCATTCGGTGGTGGACTTGCTGGTGTGTTTAGGATCATTGTCCTGCTGCAGAACCCAAGTTCGTTTCAGCTTGAGTACATGAACAGATGGTCGGACATTCTCCTTCAGGATCTCTTGGTAGACAGCAGAATTCATAGTTCCTTTTATCACGGCAAGTCTTCCAGGTCCTGCAGCAGCAAAACAGCCCCAGACCATCACACTACCACCACCATATTTTACTGTTGGTATAATGTTCTTTTTATGAAATGCAGTGTTCCTTCTACGCCAGATATACTTGGACACACACCTTCCAAAGAGTTCCACTTTTGTCTCATCGGTCCACAGAATGTTGTCCCAAAAGTCTTGGGGATCATCAAGATGTGTTGTGGAGAAATTGAGACGAGCTTTGATGTTCTTTTTGCTCAGCAGTGGTTTTCTCCTTGGAACTCTGCCATGCAGGCCATTTTTGCCCAGTCTTTTCCTGATGGTGGAGGCATGAACGCTGACCTTAACTGAGGCAAGTGAGGCCTGCAGTTTCTTGGACGTTGTTGTGGGGTCTTTTGTGACCTCTTGGATGAGTCGTCGCTGCGCTCTTGGGGTAATTTTTGGCGGCCGGCCACTCCTGGGAAGGTTCACCACTGTTCCATGTCTTCGCCATTTGTGGATAATGGCTCTCACTGTGGTTCGCTGGATTCCCAAAGCTTTGGAAATGGCTTTATAACCCTTTCCAGACTGATAGATCTCAATTACTTTCTTTCTCAATTGTTCCTGAATTTCTTTGGGTCTCGGCATGATGTGTAGCTTTTAAGGATCTTCTGGTGGACCTTACTGTGTCAAGCAGCTCCTATTTAAGTGATGCCTTGATTGTGAACAGGTGTGGCAATAATCAGGCCTGGGTGTGGCTAGAGAAATTGAACTCAGGTGTGGACAACCACAGTTATAGTATGTTTTAACAAGGGGGGCAATCACTTTTTCACACAGGGCCATGGTGGTTTGGATTTTTTTTCACCTTTAATAATAAACACCTTCATTTACAAATTGCATTTTGTGTTTACTTGTGTTGTCCTTGACTATTGTTTAAATTGGTTTGATGTTCTGAAACACTCAAGTGTGACAAACATGCAAAGGAACAGGAAATGAGGAAGGGGGCAAACACTTTTTCACACCACTGTATATATATATATATATATATATATATATATATATATATATATTTATGGTGAAGAGCCCTCTGACCGATACGGACAAGGATGATAGACAAGGACAACATAAACTCGCTACCTGAAATGGACCTGAAAGTGTGCCCTGGTCTGACGTACGGTATACCAAAATAAGGGGGCATACCTTAAAATGAAATGAATATGAAATGGGTGAAATGAGTACTCATATGAGGAGTATGCTAGAGTGAAGGCCTGATAAAAGGGGACGGGTGGGCGGGTATCGCGCACCGGAACCGACGAGGAAGATGGGCGAACGGCAGGTTATATACACCACCGGGCTCCTCCCATAATTTCAGGCCACCATACTGGCCTTTCTATTTATGGTGAAGAGCCCTCTGACCGATACGGACAAGGATGATAGACAAGGACAACATAAACTCGCTACCTGAAATGGACCTGAAAGTGTGCCCTGGTCTGACGTACGGTATACCAAAATAAGGGGGCAAAACACTCAGGTAGGGGATGCATTTTATTGAACCAAGACTGTTACTGGGTAAGTTTGACAAAGGCCTGGGCCATCTCAACTTGCGGATTGGGTACGTAACGGGCAAAACAGGAGGACTTCCATCTGCCCAACTTTTTGATAACGTGGACCGGGACCCCTTGGCGGGAGGCCGTTGAAGCTGCCCCGATGCGAAACGAATGTCCCGAGTAGTGCGCAGGATTGAGGTGAAGGATGCCCAGGAGTATCCTGACATGCTCCATGAACTGGGCTGCGTTGAGAGGTTTGGAGTGAAAGGGGAGAAGAGGGCCAGTCCCTGGTTGATCGGCCAAAAGGGTCAGCAAGCGGGTGAGGACAGCAACCGGACACCAGCGGTTGTAGGTCTTATAGAGATGTATGTCCGTACCTGGGCCAAGCTGCTGTGTCTTTGAGACCGCTAAATGTAGGATGAAATGGTCCTCAAACCTAACTAGATGGTGCTTGCACAGCATACGTGCCGAGGGGCTACTGCAGGTGAATTCGCCTGGCCGCAAGAAGCCGTAGAAGGCCAGGTGTATGGCTGCTTGCAGGACGACACTGACATGGAGACCGAAAGGTGAGGAGGCCAGAATGTCCGACATGTCCCTGAACACTTCGCCCGTGATAGGCAGCCGTCTGATGCTGGAAACCGGCCGACGTTTCTGAATGCCGCGCATGAGTGCCCGGACGGCATGAAGGGTGAATAAGGAGGGCTTGGTAGGGTCCTGGAGGGACGTGAAGTGTTGCACCCCGGCCAAGTACAATCGGATTGTGTTGAAAGATAATGCCAAGTCCGAATGGCAGTAGGAAAGGAAGGCAAGGACTTGCTTGACCCGGGAGGTCTCTGTATTGTGGGATGATATGAAGCGAGTAAAGGCCCTCCAGGCCGACTGATAGGCCTTGCGGGTATTGTCTGAGAGGGAGTGATCAATAAGTTGAGACGCTGCTGACAAGTGCGGGGCTAATCCAATGTCAGTTGAGACCAGTCCGGGATAGCTGCAGAAGTTGGTCCGGCTCCGGGCACCTGATCAAAAAATGAAACAAAGTTAAAGCGGGAGAGGGCATCCGCCGCCTGATTAAATTTGCCGGGGACAAAAGAACAATGAAGGTTGAACTGAAACAATAATGAGAGCTGGGTCAGTCGCCGCAGGAAGGACATAATCTGTAGAGATCTGGACCTGCCTTTATTGACAATCTCCGCAGTGGCCAGGTTATCTGTAGAAAAGACCACCGTCTGGCCTGACCAGCTGCGGCCCCAGGTGTGTGCAGCGGCTACAATGGGATATAGCTCAAACAGGGAGGACGTCTCAGTGAAGCCAGGAATAGCCAGTATCTGTGGAGGCCAGGGGGCTGCGAGCCAGAGGTTGCCAAAAATAGCCGCAAAGCCCGTGGAGGCCGCTGCGTCGGTCACCACCCGAGGTGAAAGGGCGGACACGGAGGGGACGAACAGGGACACTCCGTTCCAGGAGGACAGGAATTCCTCCCACATGGCTAGGTCTGCAATAGCCGCGGAATCCAGGTTGAGTACTTGCTCCGGGTCCTGAGAGTGGGATAATAAGGCCAGCAGGCGTGACACGAACGAGCGCCCCTGGGGGATGATGCGCATAGCAAAATTGAGCATACCAAGAAGGGACTGGAGCTGTCTCTTGGTACAAGTCCTGGCATGAGTAAAGTCCCTCAGGACCGTCCTGATGCGGGTCAGTTTGTCCGGGGGAAGGCTGGCCTGCATCGTGTTAGTGTCTAGGCTGACCCCGAGAAAGGTGATAGCCTGCGACGGACCCTCCACCTTGTGCTCGGCAATGGGGACATTAAGGTTATTGAAGACTCCCCTCAACTTAGCCAGATCTTGTGGGGGAGAGCCGGGCGGCTCTATCAGCAGGAAGTCATCCAGATAATGAATGACTTCCCGACACTGGGCTACGTGTAACAAGATCCAAGCAAGAGCCTGTGCGAAGGTGTCGAAGAGCCAGGGACTACTCTTGGACCCGAACGTGAGCTTAGTGGCAAAGTAGTACCGCTGCCTCCACTTGATTCCATGCCAGCACCAGAGGGAAGGATGGATAGGAAGAAGTTTAAAAGCATTTGAGATGTCGGCCTTGGAGAGCCAGGTACCTGTGCCTGTCTTAAGAATGGCCTGGATGGCCATGTCTACTGACGCATATTTAAGGGAGAACTCCTCAGAGGGAATAAGGGAATTGAGGCTGGGAACCGTAGAGGAATGAGGCGCTGACAAATCATAAACCAATCTGAGTTTATTAGAGAACTTGCCCTTGACAAGCCCAATAGGGCTGACTCGCCAGGTGATGAAAGGGGGCTGTATGAAAGGGCCGATGACAAAGTCCTGATCTAGTTCAGATTGCAGCAGTTGGTCGATGGCTTGTTCATCCGTGGCTGCTGAGCGGAGGTTCTGGCATTCGTGTGTGACGTGAGGGAGAGAGATAAGTCCAGTGTGAAAGCCTTCCGTGAAGCCCTGGACGAGGAAGGTGGACAGTGAGGGGGTAGGGTGGCTGGATAGGTAGACGCTAAGCCACGACACATTGAGCCGGCTTAGTCAGGACCTTTTGAGCTGCTTGATCTCGCACATGAGCCGGGGGTGAGCTCTATGACATTGGGTGCACACATGGAGCAGCCTACACTGGCTGAAATTACACGACCCACTGTTATAATTATTGCAGATCGGAGCACCGCCCATGGTCTTAACTGGGCGCCCTAGCTTATCGGTCTGTGGCGGGCGAGCTGGCGCTTGCAGGCCCTGAGCGGTCCCCGAGGTAGATGGGCCGTCGAAGGGCGGGGCTGCCACTGAGGTAGCGCACCAGGCCGCAGTATGTGTCGCAGACTGGCAGATTGCACACAGAGGGGACCGAAGCCCCGCGAAGTGGCGGCAGAACAGTTCTGTGTCCATGGTGCTCCAATCCGTAGGGGTCTGGAACTGAGAGAGCCTGGCGGCTGCTTTAGCGGAGAAGGATCGGTGGTAGTCATAGAATGAAAATCCGCCGTACTTGTAGCCCAGGTCAACTACCACATGGAGGTACCGATCCAGCTCCTCCCTCCTGCCAGGGGAGGCTGAGCAAATGATGTCCCTCATCATGCCAAAGGCTAAGGTAAACTCAGTGATAGAGAGTTTTCTATCTAATCTGGGGTCCTTAGCTTTGAGGACCACTGATACGTCCCCCCAAGTATAGGCCTTATTCTCTGCCAGCTCATGAATTGAGATCAGCAGGGAAGCCAAATTGACGTCCTTTCCCTCTAAGATGTCCTTCCTGATGTTTGCTGACACCAAATGAGATGGGTACACTATTGGTGCAGCTCCGGGGATACCTGCAGGAGGGCTCACAACTGGCAGGGATGCTGGTACAGGCGGAGAAACAGAGGGTTGGGTCTCGAGGAGGGCCACTCGGCCCTGCAGATCTGTCATCGAGGTCGTGATGGATGACACCAGGGTATGGAGCTGGGAGATCGAAGAGGCGATGGAGCTTAAGGAGGCCTGCTGAGTAGAAGCCTCTACCGCCGCGGGAGGAGGAAACAGGAGCCGGAAAAGCTCTGCCTTTCTGGCTGTTGCTGAGAAGGGCACGCCCCTGCGTCTCAGCTCGGCTGTTAGCCTGGGAATGGTCCAAGCTCTGAAGGCCCTTTGGCTGCCATTCTCTGAACCGGATGGAGACAAGGGAGCCGTGAGGTCCTCGCTGCCGGCCTGGGACATGGTGGCGGAATTTGGGTCTGACGAGGCCACGAGCCCTCTGATGCGGGTCTTTCTCCTAATACGGACCTATAAGGGGTGACATGGATTACAACTGGTTGGAGACTCCTAAAGAAATACCTGTTTCAAAGAAGGCAGCTTTGCTGAAGGGCGTTTTCCCCGCTAGATGATTATGCTTACCTAAGGAGGCACCGTCTGACCAGGTGCAGGCTGGACCTACTGAACTCGACTGACCTGAGGAGATGAAGGTGAAGTTTGTTTGAGACTCCCACCTGACGAAGGCTAGCTAACAGTGGAGGTGAGACGTCACACATGAGATAAAACGACACCAAAGAAAGAAATAAGATTTTCCCTCTTTTCCACCCCCCTGAATCGCCCCCCCCCCCCCCTTTTTTTTTTTTTTTTTTTTTTTTTTTTTACCCCCCCCCCCTTTCTTTTTTTTTTCCTTTTTATTCTTTTTTTCCCTTTTTTTTTTTTTTTGGTGAAATGAGGCTGACGAGCAAGGGCCCCCCGATAAGAATCCAACGTTGAAGAATCAACTGGACTAGAAGCGGGGAGTGATACGTGACCGTGAAATGAGTGAATCTGCCATGACAGAGATCCGAATCGCCATGCCACAAACTTGCGACCGAGCACGAAACGGAACCTGGAGCATGTACTGAAATGAGGCCATTCCTGGGGCACGCCGGGACGAATTGGTCCATGAACATGACTATTCGTACCGGAACGTGATAGGTGAAATGAAATGAAACCCATGACAAAGACTGGAATCAGAAGACGAGCCCATGCACCTAACAAATGAATCCCGTCTTTGGAGCATGTACTGAAATGAGGCGTAGCAGCTGGGCACACCGGGACGAATCGGTGCATCAAATAAATGCAACAAGATTCGAATCGGAGTGTAATAAGTGACAGAAATGATATCCCATGACAGAGACAAGATTCAACGACTGGACTGATGGTAGCAAATAATGAATCCGTCTCTGGCGCATGTACTGAAATGAGGCGTAGCAGCTGGGCACACCAGAACGAATCGGTGCATAATGACATGCGACAGGATTCGAATTGGAGTGTAATAAGTGACAGAAATGATGTCCCATGACAGAGACAGGATTCAACGACTGGACTGTAGGTAACCAAAGAATCCGTCTCTGGAGCATGTACTGAAATGAGGCGTAGCAGCTGGGCGCACCAGGACGAATCGGTGCATAGAGGAATGCGACAGGATTCGAATTGGAGCGTAATAAGTGACAGAAATGGTATGCCATGACAAAGACAAGAATCAGGGACCGAGCGTGAACCTGCAAGTGATTCAGTCTCTGGAGCATGTACAGAAATGAGGCCGAACCCTGAGGCACTTCGAAGCGAATCGGTGCACCAGCGGTGCGACAGGATTCGCGACGGAGCGCGACTAGTGACAGAAATGATATTGGAGCAGCAGAAATGACTGGGACTGAAATGTTTGAACGAGGTGAAAATGAGACACATAACATAATTGCAAGAAATGAAGAGACATATTCGAACTGGAGCAGAGCAAGCGAAACGTGCGGACTGATTGCCTTGTCGTAACAAGCAGTCGGCTGTGGGTCGAACGATTCGACCGCTACAATAGAAATGCACGGGCAGACGAGCGGTTTCGAATGCCGTAGCTGCGAATGAATCGCCTGACGTGGCGTAATCGAACGTGTCGAATGATGACAACACCTACATCGAAAGTAGCATACAGTGACAAGCGTACGAGGCCACCGAAACATTCGACATGACAGAACCGAGCGGCTCGTGCGTACAAGCAAAATGACGGTACATCGAAAACATAATGAAAAGAGGGTGCCGAAGCCCTACCTGCGACAGCCGGCCCGAGCGACAAATTCGATGGGTACGACGACGACGAACCTACGGACGCTGAAGGACGAGACGGGATTGTCAAATTGAAGACGAAAACGCGGGAACCGCCGAACAGGCTCGCTGCGTCTGATCTGGATAGTCGGCCCTTGATATCTGACGTATCAGGTATCGCGCACCGGAACCGACGAGGAAGATGGGCGAACGGCAGGTTATATACACCACCGGGCTCCTCCCATAATTTCAGGCCACCATACTGGCCTTTCTATATATAAGGGAAGGGGAGGGGAAAGAAGGGGGAGAGGGAGGTAAAAAGGGAAGTGGGGAGAAGGCCATTACCTGATTAAACTTCTATACCAATTCCATTGAAAAAACAGGATTAAAAAAGAAGAAACTGTGGTTGATGGTGGGTCAGAATCTTGTTTTCCCCTCCTTGCAAATAGATATGCAGATGTAGACTAATATTGAATATTCTTCTGGGGCCAAGCAGAAAACGAAATACATGAATAGAGGTATATGTAAATAGAATAAAATTAAATTAGATTTAATAGTACTATAAAGTTAATGAAATACCTTTTTATAAATGATGTTGGATAGTTGAATCAATCCAGTGGTAAATGTCAATTTCTCTTTTCTCTATGGAATGCGATGGAAACATTTTCCTTTAGATTTCCGGTTGGAAAGTTTGAAAAATAATATATATATATATATATATATATATATATATATATATAGATAGATAGATAGATAGATAGATAGATAGATAGATAGATAGATAAATAGATAGATAAATGTACCCTTTTGCTTCGGAAGCTGAAATTTTAGATATGGATAAAGTAAATTGCTTACCACGATCGTATTGATCCATAACGTTTTCGGCCGGAGACAAACAAACTTCCAAACGTTCAGTTCACTTTCCTTTTTAATCCTGGTCAGATTTTGGCAGAAACTAACATCCGCTTTTATAGTCTCATCCGGTGCGGCCACGTCTGACGTCGCCGCCTGCGTCGTGGACACTTTTCAAGAGAGTTCCCAATACGCGGCCATATTACAAAAGGGATGCCCTAGATTTTGCCAGTAGAATGGTTAGCCTAGATGATACCTAAGTGTCACCAATATATAGGTAACCAGCTAAATATACCTTTTTACCCTAAGTAGTGTTGAAGGGTGGGCAGACATGGAGTTGGTTTTACTTCACCAAGACCACTATCACAACCGGACTGGAAAAATGCCTATTAGCATTGTGCATATCGGGGGTCTCAAAGGAAATTAGGGTACCCCAAAGAAACGGAATATTGATTAAAAACCATTGCTTGTGTGCCCTTTGTGCCCATGCATATCAAGTAGGAGAGGGAGACACGGGAAAATGTATTCTGATCCATCACAAATTATTTTATTTTTTTTCCTTTTTCCTCTCTTTTTTTTTTTGCATACAATAAATGTATACATACTCAGAAAAGTGTGTAATGACTGTGGACATTTGCATCTTTTATAGATCTTGATCTTTTGAATGTAATTTCAGGATATTCTTTTAGATGCTTCGAAACACATGGATCTCCCATCAGTAGATACCAGTGTTTTTTAATTACATCTCGCATTTGTTGATGCTGCCCTGAGAATTTGGTAATTACCCTTAAAGTTGCACTCGATTCTCTAGCTTTTTTGCCATGAATTAAAGCAATTCTATTCTGTCCTTTTGCTCTCCTATATGCTTTTTTAAACATTTGTTACTATAATCCCTGGCTCGCCGGCGATTTTGTAGGGCTTTTGCTTCCTTTTCAAAAAGCGGTTTTTCTCTGCAGTTTCTCTGTAACCTAAGATATTGCCCATAAGGGATATTGGTTATCAAAGAGGTGGGATAAGAGATGGTTGCATGTAATAAAGAATTACCCGCAAGGATTGTAGAGACTGGGATCTGTTTGGTTTGCCTACTGAGGTGTCCATTCTAGGGTCTGATGTTGCATTAAAGTCCCTACATACCAGAAGGTTACCGTATTTCACTGGCTTAGCTTTGCACAGGACTCTTCTGACAAAGCATAGTTGGTGCGAATTAGGGGCATATAGCATAACAATCGTGTAGGGGTTTGGCATTGATGTCCCCTGTGGCTATGATATATCGTCCCTCTTCATCAAGAATGATGTTCTTGGGTTGGTATGATATGGAATTCTTAAACGTGAGTAGGACACCTCTCGTTTTGCTGTCAGGCGACCGGGCCATGTACACCAGTTGATAGTCCTTGTGTGAGCATTGTGGCGATTTTTGAGAGTGGAAGTGCGTTTCTTGTAAGCAAAGAATGTCTACCCCATGTTTGTGAGCCTCTTTCCACAAGGAAAAATGATTGGAAGGATGGTTTAGACCTCTTGCGTTAATAGAAAGTATTTTAATCGTCATTGTAGTATATAAGAGGTGTGCTGTATGGATATGTAGTGCAGGTACTCACGGTTCCCATGGAGTTGGTTCTGAACTGTGACTGCAATGGACTGGAGAGCTGCTGTAGTGGTAGGTGCTTCTTTCAGGGAAGATCATGTAATTTCCTACTATTCTATGTATATCAAATGAACGAAAGTTAAAGCAAACAAGAACAAGAGACAGTAACTGTGAGATAGTAATAACTGGATCCATAAAAAGACCCTCGTGCAGTCGTAGCTGCTACTGGTGAGTGAGGGGTTTAGCTTTCCGCTTCCAGAGATAATTGATTGTGGACGTGGGTTTTATTTATGCGTTTCCACTGGTGTTCTTTTTTTGTTTGTGTAATACCACTTGCCAGTCATTGGATACGGTGCCTAAGCCTAGGTTAGGTGGTTGATGAGCAGGCTGGTCAGAGATAATACCCCATTGGCGTAATACACCCAATCTGTCTTCCAGCTTGGATATGGAGGTAGTGCCAGGGCCGTCTTTAATATTGATTGGACCCTGGGCAAAACTTTTCTTGGGGGCCCCCCATGCAGTTTCGGTCTCTACCTGCTCTGAGACATAAAATAATTAGCGGTTAGACTTAAAATCAGTTTAATTAATCAGATCAGGCAGCTATTGTGATTGGTTGCCAGAGTTTAATGTATCATTACCACTCACTGACTGGTTGCTAGAGGTTACAGCGCGGCTCAATAATTATTTGCTAGAGGTTACAGCACACGATTTCTGCTTGTTGATTGGTTGCTAGAGATTACTGTGGATATGACCTCAGGGGGGCATGATATACATATCAATGTCGCCAATCGCTGATATTTACATATGAATGCAGCCACTATTTCCACATGAATGCCAGTTATTTACATGTAAACACAGGGTCTGCAGGTGAGTCATCTGTACACAATAGAGCAGAGCTGGGCAGCATTAGCAGCAGCACTTCACGCTGAGATATTGGGACACAACACAGGACTAAACCTCAAGGGACAAGGGAATTTAAACCAGTATAGTTGGCAAGTATGAGGCAGCTGCTTTGGGCCCCACAACAACTTTGAGGTCCACCATTTTGTCTTTTATCCGCTCAGTTTCTTCCCCCTGTGCTATGTGTGCTTCAACCATCGTATTATAGGACGCAGCATATTCCACCATCTTGTTTTCTATGATATGGACCCTCTGTCCCATATTTTGCACTTCCCTCTGACACTCATTTAAACCTTGGAATAAATCAGTTTGCAAGGAAGTTCTGAGTGATAGGAGCATTTCTTTAAGTACTGTATCCGACACTGGTTTGCCATCTGTGGGGAAAGCTATATGGTCTCCAGCCTGTGATTGCTGCCCTGTGGCTTCTCAGTGTGCCCCGCTTACCTCTATGGCCTTTTCAGGCCACGGCCTGTGTGGAGAGTCCCTCCTGGGCCTGGATTTGATTGGGCTCTTTGTGGTGGGGCTGGATGTGCCCGATGATGATCCGCTGGTCGGCAGAGCCTCGTGGGGAACGTTCGTGGAGCCACTGCAGTGATTTTGCTGCCCTTTCAGCCTGTGATCCGGCCGTATTTCCTCTGCACTACCGCCATTTTGTTGCGGCTCGTGCCCGGGATGTATCAGGAATCCATCCAGTTTTTGCGGCTGATGGGGTTTTTTTCTGTTCCTCTGCATCCCCTTCTGAACCGCTCGTCTTGGAAGTCTGGATGCTGTGTTTTCTGGTCGTGCAGGTCTCCTGTGGATGCCGATGGATGAGGATTATCTCCGGCGGCTAGCGGAGCTCCTATCCTATGCGGCCATCTTGGAGTCTGGTAGCCATGCCCCGGGAGCTTTTTAATATACCTTTAAATGGGAAGCCTAAAAGAAAGTGTAATGGATCTAGAGGAAGGTCCGTATCTAGGATCTGTTCCAATACTTTCTGCACAGTGGCCCAAAACTCCTGAATTTGGGAGCAGGACCAAAAGATGTGCACTAAGGTTCCAGTTTCCCTGAGACATCTCCAGCATGTTGCTGGAATAGATGGATTTATAGTGTATAAAAGTGTCAGAGATTTGTACCAGTACATAATCAGTTTGTAAATATTTTCCTTATAAGTGACACATCTAGAGGTTTTAGCTGCAGTCTCTCAAATCATAGGCCAATCGACTAAAGATATGGGTCGAATAAAGGAATCAGCCCATTTTTTCATCTAAATATGTGTATTTTCTTTTAAAGGGGTGGTGGTTAGAACTTAGAAGTAGTTTATATAGTGTAGATATTAAATGAGCCTGATTAGGGCCTTGCATAGAGATACATTCAAAATCTGTAGGTTGGTCTAGGGATAATCGGGTATGTCAGGGTTATATAGAAAATTAGTCAGGTAAGAACATGGTGGAGTCAAAGCAAATGTCTTGTTGAATCCACACCATATTTTCCTCATAGCGTTTAGTAGATTAGAAGGCGAACAGTGAACAATTTGGGGTGTTCGTGGCAAATTTGAAAAGCCGCGGAACACCCTGTACAATGTCTCTATGGGAGAAATCTAAAGTGCTAATTTTAAAGGCTAATATGCAAGTTATTGTCCTAAAAAGTGTTTGGGGACCTGGGTCCTGCCCCAGGGAACATGTATCAACGCAAAAAAAGTTTTAAAAACGTCTGTTTTTTCAGGAGCAGTGATTTTAATAATGCTTAAAGTTAAACAATAAAAGTGTAATATTCCTTTAAATTTCGTACCTGGGGGTGTGTATAGTATGCCTGTAAAGGGGCACATGTTTCCCGTGCTTAGCACTGTCCCTGCACAAAGTGTAATTTCTGCAGGAAAAAAAGGTCATTTAAAACCACTCGCGACTATAATGAATTGTCGGCTCCCCATAATACAGAGAACAGTCATTGAAAGTCATTGATAAAAAAAAAAAGTGCGGGGTTCCCACAAATTCAATTACCAGGCCCTTCAGACAAACAGCTAAAAGTATCACAGAATGAGACCAAATGGATCTTCAACTTGGATACCCTCCAACCAGCAGGAATGAACATTGATTTGGACCTCAATTGCTTCCTAACCAATTTATGATAGATCAAGGGATAGTTAATGCAATAAGAACAGATTTACTCTATATTTTTGGGGACAATATAACCTAGAAAAACAGCTTATTAGGACGGGTCGGATGTTATGTATTCCATTAAACACCCTTTGATGGATAGGAAATAACTAAGATTGTACCACCACATCCATATTATGATAAAACACATAGTAGGAGGACAGGGCTAGACCGTAGGTTGAATCCTTTGGTTTTGATATCCCCTGTTTACTCCTCAAACAATTCCCCCATCAAATCAACTTAATAGATATTCTAAAACATTCTATGTACACCTTTTTTATAAATTCTTTATATACCTTTTTACACACCTTTCCATTTACACATAAAACCTTGGGAAGAGGTGGAATGTTATTCATGGGAAAAGAAAATCAATTTTTCCAACTTATATAGCACACCTCCCCTCATTAAATTAATTTAACAGATATTTTGGAACATATATTCCAGATCTTTATATATTTTATAATTTTCTACATATAAGTTTTTGGGCGAAGATTGAATGTTACTCATCTGACTCATATAGCCGAGGGATTGAAGCAACCAAGATAAATTTGGAATAAATAATAATAACACTATCAGCTACAAACTACCCTAAAAGGGTTATCTGGACCTATCCCCTTTAATAAGAAATATATACATATAGATTTTTTCACCCATACGGGTCCCTTCCCTATTCCCCTCTATTATTTTCATTTTACAGTATCCTGGGTAGGGTCCGTTTATTTAATAAATTCTGGTTGGTACCCCCAAGCCCATTCGTAATTAATTTTATATTTTTTTAATTTCAATTTTTCATATATTTTTTAACCTTAAGGGTTTTTATTTATTTTTTATTTATTTTTCCAATTTTATCTATTAATATACACATAAGTATTCTGTATTCCATGATGCTAAGATTTATTGTTTATTTATGTTTTAACCTGATGGCATCTGCATAGACTGCCTCAAGTGGGATGCAGGGCTCTACGTAGGCTATTATCATGAAATACTGTTTTTGATTAGCGCTTACATATAGGCGGGCATAACATCTCACCACACCCGCAGTCAACATGAAATCTTTGGCTCTAAACACCCACAATGCGGATGAATACTCAGCATCATAGATGATGCTGGCATTTCCCTCAGTTAAAATGGCGTCTCGCTCCACGCAGACGCAGTAGAGCGCTGCACCCTATTTAACCAGAGAGGTGCACCAATATGGCAGCTCCAGAGGACGTCATAGTGACGAAACGCATAGGGAGTGGCCATAGTACGCACTCTCTCCGGCTTAGAACGCCACGGCGGACAGCTGCTGTATTTTGACATGTGATTGATACATTGTGTAAATGTGAGTAGTTTTTTTTTATAACTTATTTTTTATTGAATTTTTGCACAAAAGATAACAGCAATATAAGACTTACATTGTCGTGTAGTTGTAGTCATTGCTTCCAGTCGGGAAGCTTAGTCTAGCAAGAGCAAGCATATTGAAAACATAGATGAACATGGTTAACAGTTAACAACAAATCCTGAGAGGATGAGAGCGCCATCAGTCAACCCAGAACACCCCTCCTGGGAACTAGCTGTGTCCTGGGGAGAGAGACAGCGCTGCCCATTCCTGGGTTATAGTAAGTATAACAAGTTGCAAAGGAAGGGGTAAACACACAAAAAAAAAAAAAAAAAAAAAAAGGAAAAAGGGGGGGGGGGAGATAAAGTTAGCATTCACCGCAGTAAAACTATTATTCTATAAGATTTAATATCGTAGTCAGTTTATCCTGTTGCTTTCCTACATCTTCACTCCGGTTCCTCGGTGTGAGAAGGATAAGTATCAAATGCTGAGAATGAGACGTGAAGAGTCACAGTGGGACACAAGAGGATGTGAATGTCGCTGGATTGGGGGAACAGACTGACTGTATACATCTGGGGTCTTTAATCCATGGGTCCCAATTCCGGAAGAATTTGCCTGTTTGGAGATGAGCTTTGGCAAAACTATATTCCATCTTGAAGTTATCGTTAAGTATTGTAATGACGTCTTGGACAGAAGGAGGAGGAGTCCTTTTCCAATTTCTAGCTATTGCCAATCTTGCAGCGAGGAGAATGTGGGTGGCCACGGTTTGGGATTTTTTGGGCCACGTAGGGACCATCAGGCCCATGAGGAGGTCCACCGCAGATAGATTGGTAATTGAGGGGAAGCTGATTTTGAGCAAGTCGGTTATTTGATTCCAAAAGACTTTAAGCATGGGGCATTCCCACCAGATATGAATGAAAGTTCCTGGGAGGCCGCAATTTTTCCAGCAGAGATTAGAAGAAGTAGGGTAGATTTTGGCAAGTCTACTGGGGGTATAGTACCATCGATGAAAAAGTTTTTGTGCGGATTCCCAGTGCGTGGTGCAATGGGAACGTTTTGATGGTAGAGATAGTGCTGTTTGCCATTGCGATTGTGGCGGGGCATGTGGGATGTATATGTTCCATTTTTCTGATTGAGCATGGATGTGCTTTTCAGCATCCTGGGAAAGTAGACCATATAGGTATGAAATGCCTTTGGAAGAGGGTTTCCTTAACCGAAAATGTTGTATGACCGGCAACAGTATAGTGTCTCGAGTGGACCATGTTATCTTAGCGAGTAGGGATCTGATCCTGAGGTAGATGTAAAAAGTTTTCGAAGAAAGCCCGAGCTTGGAGCTTAGTTGAGCAAAGGACATTAAGTTGTGGGAATGGAAAAGATGTCCGATAGTATGGACGCCTGCCTCAAGCCAAGATGTCAAAGGAAGGTCCGGTAGTAGCAATGACATAGCCGAGAGTGGTATATATTGCAGTATGGTCTGTGGTATTCCTTTTGATAGTTGAGGAAGGGATGTCCACACCCTGAGAGATGCCGTTATCGAGTCCAATTGGGAGTGTGTGGGCACAGGAGCTAGGAGAGCTGCACAGTGGTATAGCTGGAGGTCCTTGGCTAAAACAGATGCTTCTATCTGTGACCAGTTGTAGATTGTGTCAGTGTTCCACCACTGATTAAGTTTGTCCAGTATGACAGCTTTATAGTACAAACTAATGTTGGGAGACCCCATACCACCCATTTTTTTGGGAGCCATTAGGTTGTTTTTATGTAGTCTGGGCCTTTTGTGTTGCCATATGAAGGAGTTGATTATAGCTTGAAGGGATCGTAGTTGCGAGGAGAGAAATGGCAATGGAATCGTACGGAATAAATACAAAACATGTGGGAGGAGATACATTTTTGCAAGTGCTATTCGTCCAGCCCATGATACAAAAGGAAGATTTAGATCAGCAGTCAATTTTTTGAGCCTTTCTATGAGGTCTGCTAGGTTGATGCGCAGGATATTGTTACTGGGAGAGAGCAGGCGAATCCCTAAATATGTAATGGAGGAGTCTTTTGACCATGCGAATGGGGATTGTGTAGAAATTTGCGGTTTGGTGTCTCGATCTAAACCAATCGCTAGCATGACTGACTTACTATGGTTCACTTTACATAAGGAGATTGTACTAAATTGGTCGAGAATCGTTTGCAGCGCCAATAAAGAATTAGTTGGATCGGTAATGGAGATGATTACGTCATCTGCATATAGTCCAATTTTATGTTCCGTCTGCCCTACTGTTATTCCTTTAATTTGATTTTCTGTTCGAATTTTCTGAGCTAGGGGTTCCA
Organism: Lithobates pipiens; assembly: GCF_037356315.1. NCBI lineage: Eukaryota > Metazoa > Chordata > Amphibia > Anura > Ranidae > Lithobates > Lithobates pipiens. Next base: position 128,666,260 of record NW_027507686.1, on the reverse strand, counting down.
TGACCATGGCAAAGATTAGGGGTGAAAGCGGGCACCCTTGTCGGGTACCATTTGTGATATTAAATGGGTCAGATGTTACTCCCGAAGTCCACACTCTCGCACTGGGACTTGTGTATAAGCCAAGTATGGCAGTTAATAGGTATGTCCATTGCACCCGGTCGAATGCCTTCTCTGCATCCAGGGATAGGAGCAGAGAAGGCATTCGATGATTTTCTGCCCACTGAATGAGGTCTATGAATCGACGGGTTCCATCGGACGTTTGCCTTCGGGGTATGAAACCCACTTGGTCAACATATATTAGGTGGTGTAGAACTGAAGAAAGTCTAAGGGCTAGTAGTTTGGCGTATAATTTGATGTCCGTGTTTAGAAGGGAAATGGGCCTGTAGTTTTCTGGAACGTCTTGGGGTTTGCCGGGTTTGGGGAGGGTCACTATAAGGGCTTCTAAACATTCTTCAGGTATTACACCAGTGGAGGCAAATTGGTTGAGTGTTTTACATAGATGAGGTGTAAGTGTGTGGTGGAAGTGTCTAAAATATTCATTAGCACAAAAACCGAGAGAAGGGCAAGAATTTAAGATACATATCCACTGCTCTGCTTCGGGGGGGGTCATAGGAAAGGGGGACCCCTCCTCCCCCCTTGACATGATCCCTTCATACCTCCCTCCCCCCCCCTTTTTTTTTTTTCTTCTTCTTTCCTTCCCCCCCTGCTCCCTTCCCCCATCCTAGTCCGGTACCAGATCATCCCAAAACAGACGTTCACACATGTTAGCTCTCGTAAATACCACACCCCCAACAACACGTAGCCCTCCCCCTCCTAGGTGGACCCCCACTGGGGTTTCCCCTGCAATGTCCCAATACACGCGCTAGCCCCTTGTTCTCACGAGGGTTGTCCCACCATACTATATTATTAGTCCCTTCGCCCTCCCTCCAATTGATCCTCCCGTAGACCTTGGTCCAATTTCTTTCAGAGTAATATGCTATGGACCACATCTGATAGCTCGTAGTCTGCTTATTCACCGGACGAGCACCTAGTCGGTTCTATTTCCCAAACAGATCTGGTCCTGTGAATTTCAATATGTTTCCATACTATGTGCACTCTATTACTCTGTAACTCCGCTGATTTTGTATTCAACCTGTTGTTGGAAATATCTGTTCGTCTGTATTTTTGAGCTTTTTCCAGAATAAAATATGTTTAAAAAAAATATATATATATATTCATTAGCAAATCCATCCGGGCCTGGAGCTTTGTGTAAGGGAAGGGACTGGATAGCTCTATTAATTTCCTCGGTAGTAAATGGGGTAAAAAGAGTTGTTAATTGTTCCTGAGTTAGGCTAGGGATTTGGATGGAGTCTAGAAAAGCATTTATGTCATTGGTATGTGGTGGGGCGGAACCTTCTGAGGCTTGTAGATTATATAATCTGTTATAAATTGTTGCAAATGTGTTGGCGATGTCTAAAGGATTAGTCATCCTAGCTCCTTTTGTATTAAACAGGATCGGGATTTTGGCTCTGATTTGTTGTCTTTTAACTTGTCGAGCAAGGAATGCACTAGATTTGTTGTTAAAGGAGTAAGAACATAATTTCAATCTTTGAATATAAAGTTCAAATGTTTTATGTAGGTGTTCGCTCAGTTTACGTCTGAGTTCTGTTATCGCAGCGAGTGTCGCTTGAGTAGGCGAGGTTTTGTTGATACTTTCTAAATGTTTGAGTTGTTTAAGTAGGGAGTTCGTCTCTTCCAATCTTTTTTTTTCTCCTGCGCTCCAAGTTGAATGAGAAGACCCCGTAGAAAGGCTTTGTGGGCCAACCAGACCATGGAGTAATCATCAGTAGAACCACAGTTAGTTTCAAAGAAGCCCTCAATCTCGGACCTGATCCTCTCCTCATATTTTGGATTATTTAAAAGAGAAGTGTTCATTCTCCAAGGGGGACGCATGTTTGAGTTGTGCTGTGGGAATACTTTCAAGGTAATCGGGGCATGGTCAGACCAGGTGATAAGACCAATTTGCGTTTCTGAAATCGATAATAAAGCTTTTTTGTTGGTGAGGAAATGATCGATCTGAGAGTAAGAGCCTCCAGTATGCGAGTAAAAGGTATAGTCGCGTTCAACGTCATGCATACACCTCCAGGGGTCATAGAGATCTTCATTGGCTATAAAGGCTGAGAGGGCGGAAGTGGCCCTCCTGCGTGGATTAGTAGAATCTAGGGAGGGGTCGGGGTGTCATTGAAGTCACCACAGATGATTAAAGCGTTATCCAATTTGGATTTGAGTTTTTTGTAAAACGATTTTTGGGAGGTATTGGGTACATATACATTAACAAGTGTCATAGGGTGATTATTAATGGTGGCGGATAGGATGATAAATCGCCCCTCATCATCTGTTTCCATGTGATGAAGGGTAAAGGGGGTGGTAGCATTTATTGCTATCATGACCCCACATTTTTTTTTTATCATGGTTTGAAAAAAAGTAGTATGCAAATTTTTTATGTTTACAATTTGGTGGATTGATACTGTTAAAGTGCGTCTCTTGGACGCATAAAATGTCAGCTTTAGACACGAGTGCTTCTTTCTATAAGAGATTCCTCTTAAAAGGGGAATTAAGCCCCTTTGCATTAATTGATAGAATGTTGATAGCCATTTGGAAATAGTTGAGTACACGTGATAACCTGAAGTTTACAGCAGTCACGGGTGGATATAGAAGTTGAACGGGACTGAAGCTTTTAGAAATAATGTATGCAGTCAGTCAGAATGACAGCAATTGCCAGGAAGGGGAAGGGAAGAGAAAAAAAAAAAACCCCTCTTAGACAAAACACAGAAGAAGGTATAGGTAACGAACAGGTACCTGTAAAGTTATAGGCTAGAACTGCGTATGTTTCCTATAATGAATACAGTAGTAAATGAAATAGAGTAAGAAGACTTTAAACCAAGTGTGCCTGGCACACTTTAATCCTGGGAGTAAGAGTCTGACATATCGCCCGAGCAGGGGAGTTCTATGCTGGGGACATGTAGGTAATCGCAACAATCAATTATCAGGCTTTATCCGCTTTGTCCTTACGGTGGCGAGGGTGAGAGGCTGAGGAGGCAGTCTGACCACTATGTCCACGATGGGTCGAGGTGATAGGCAGTAGGCCCCAGTTAGTCAGCTTCTTGTAACCATCTTTAGGAGACAGTATCCGAACAATTTTTTGCTGGTAGGTCACTAAGAGCTTAGTCGGATAGCCCCAACGGTAGGTGATTTTGTTCTCTTGGAGAACCGAAGTGACCGGTGCAAACGCCCTGCTCAGCTCCATTGTAGCTGGTGAAAGGTCAGCTTACAGGGTGATTTTAGAGTAAGGTGAAGGAAGGGGTTTTAGGTTTCTGGCCGAGTATAGGATCTGTTCTTTTACGTGAAAAAAATGAATTCTGGCCAGGACGTCTCTGGGTGTATCTGCTGGAAGGTGATCCGGTTTGGCGATTCTGTGCGCACGATCTATGGTCAAGTCGTGAGCAGATAATTTGGGGATCAAAGACATCATGAGTTGTATGTATTGCTTGAGTTCAGTGGGCGGGACTGCCTTAGGGATTCCCCTGAATTTTATGTTATTCCTTCGGCCCCTGTCTTCGAGGTCAGCCATTTTGAGTTTTATTTTATGTATTTCAGCTGCATGATGGTCATGAGAATCCAGTAGCTCATTGTGTGCTTTGCCCACATCTGATATGCGTTCTTCTGTTATGTCCACTCTGTCCTCCAAGCAATCAAGTCTGTCATGAACTTGTGAGAGAGACATCTGCAGTTCTCTGTGCAGATCTTTTTGTAAAGTAAGCAGCATTGATTTTAACGTACTCTCAGAGACAGGGTTGTCTGTGGCAGGTACAGTAGCTAGGGAGGACATAGGGGCCATGTTGTGAGAGGCTAAAGCTGGTGCAGTGCCTTGGTGCTTTTTGGTCTGGTGAGCTTTAGTGGGAGAATTGCAGGGAGATGAGGCAAGTCTCTTACCTCTGTCCTGTTGCACCGCTGTGGCCTCCCTGTCAGGGGGTGGAAGATTATCCATAGCTTCAGGCTCATTGTCAGCTTGGATCTCCTCAGCGCTGTGCTGCTGCGGGTAGTGATGCTGTGGCGCGTTCCCGCCGGCTGAGGGCGGCCGGCGCCATTTTGGAGATTCCTCTGCTCCGTGCGGCCAAAGTATTCCGTCATGTGATGGTGGGTTTCGCCTGCCTGACATGCTCGAGAGTGTCCCGCGGCTCTCCTCTCCCTTTCCGAAGAGAGGGGAGCTGTCTGTAGCTTGTAAGCCGATCGTATCCCCTTGCTCTGGAGCGGAGCTGAGACACTACACGTCCATCTCGCTCCGCGGCTGGCCACGCCCCCCCGTGAGTAGTTTTTTTAAACAATAAAGCGAGTTTTGAAATGGTTTTACACTATGGATGCCCTTCTCTTTCACTAATACTTGTCTGAGGCACCCCCAACGGACCAATTTAAGGGACCCCCCAGAGGAAAACCAGACAGCGACACAGGGGCTCACACTGTGGCAGCGAGTTCACCCCTGAAGGGGGCAGGTGATCTGGTGAGGGCAACAAGAGCACTTTTTTTTGGATACACGTGTTGGGGGATCTTTCTCTTTGAAGTGGCAACACCCTTTTTCCTTGCACTATCAAGAATTTATTTGGACTGATTGGCTAATCCTGAGTTAGATTAATCACTTTTTAACCACTTGCCGACCGCTGCACGACGATATACGTCGTCAGAATGGCACGGGCAGGCATATGGGCGTATATAAACGTCCCTGCCTTCCCGCGGGTGGGGTGCCCGATCGGGCCCCCCCCGGTGCCTGTGGCGGTCGGTATCCGTTCAGGAGCGATCCGGGATGAGGGGGTGGCCATTCATTCATGGCCACCCCCTCGCGATCGCTCCTGACGAATGGAAGTGAGGGGTGACATCACTTCCTCTCCTGTAATGTAAAGACAGGCAGAGGAAGTGATGCAATCTCTCCTCCGTGTCGGTATTTTTCGTTCCGGCACCGAGGAGAGAGGATCGGTGAGTTGCACCAACACGACACTACACAGTAGAACATGCCAGGCACACTCTCACCCCCACCCGATCACCCCCCCAATCACCCCTGCCCCCCCAGTCACAGTGACACCAATTGCATTTTTTATTTTTTTTGCATTGGTGTCATTTGTGACTGTAATAACTGTTAGGGCAGTTAGGGTTAGCCCCCTTTAGTTCTAAGGTACCCCCCTAACCCCCCCAATAAAGGTTTAACCCCGTGATCACCCCCCGTCGCCAGTGTCACTAAGGCTGGGTTCACATTGCAGCGGTTTATGAGAACGGATGTGATTCGCACCGCACTGCAGTGCAAATCACATCCGATCTCTGTGCGATTCGAGTTTAGCCATACAGACAGTATGGCTGAATTTGCGTCGCACCCGCCGCACCCGCCGCAAATTCGCATGGGACCCTTTTTTTGGTCCGCAGCAGAATTGGATCGCATGGGTGTTCAAACCATGCGATCCGAGTTTGCAGATCGCACTGCGATATGCGAACTGATCTGGGGGTGTCATTAACATTTCACTGACACTCCCAGCAGTTCGCATAGGGCAGTGTGAACTGCCGCCGGGAGGCATGCGATGCGGGAACCCGCCGCGGATTTGTGGCGTTCCTGCATCGCTCCAGTGTGAACCCAGCCTAATAAGCAATCATTTTTCTGATCGCTGTATTAGTGTCACAGGTGACGCTAGTTAGGCAGGTAGGTATTTAGGTTCGCCGCAGCTTTTATAGCGCCAGGGACCCCCATATACTACCGCATAAAGCCCCCTGATTGCCCCCTAGTTAACCCTTTCACCAGTGATCACTATATAACTGTTACAGGTGACGCTGGTTGGTTAGTTATTTTTTTATAGTTTCAGGGCACCCGCCATTTATTACCTAATAAAGGTTTAACCCCCTGATCACCCGGCGGGTGTCATTTGTGACTGTAATAACTGTTAGGGCAGTTAGGGTTAGCCCCCTTTAGTTCTAAGGTACCCCCCTAACCCCCCCAATAAAGGTTTAACCCCGTGATCACCCCCCGTCGCCAGTGTCACTAAGGCTGGGTTCACATTGCAGCGGTTTATGAGAACGGATGTGATTCGCACCGCACTGCAGTGCAAATCACATCCGATCTCTGTGCGATTCGAGTTCAGCCATACAGATAGTATGGCTGAATTCGCGTCGCACCCGCCGCACCCGCCGCAAACTCGCACGGGACCCTTTTTTTGGTCCGCAGCAGAATCGGATCGCATGGGTGTTCACACCATGCGATCCGAGTTTGCAGATCGCACTGCGATATGCGAACTGATCTGGGGGTGTCATTAACATTTCACTGACACTCCCAGCAGTTCGCATAGGGCAGTGTGAACTGCCGCCGGGAGGTATGCGATGCGGGATCCCGCCGCGGATTCGTGGCGTTCCCGCATCGCTCCAGTGTGAACCCAGCCTAATAAGCGATCGTTTTTCTGATCGCTGTATTAGTGTCACAGGTGACGCTAGTTAGGCAGGTAGGTATTTAGGTTCGCCGCAGCTTTTTATAGCGCCAGGGACCCCCATATACTACCACATAAAGCCCCCTGATTGCCCCCTAGTTAACCCTTTTACCAGTGATTACCATATAACTGTTACAGGTGATGCTGGTTGGTTAGTTATTTTTTTATAGTTTCAGGGCACCCGCCATTTATTACCTAATAAAGGTTTAACCCCCTGATCACCCGGCGGGTGATATAAGTTTGAGGGTCAGATGAGGTCTGCGTTGCCCCAGGCAGCGTCAGGTTAGTGCCAGTACCGCTAACACCCACGCACAAAGCATACACCTCCCTTAGTAATATAGTATCTGATCAGATCTATATTAGCGTCGCCAGCAGTTTAGGTTTCCCAAAACGCATTGTTAGCGGGATCAGCCCAGATACCTGCTAGCACCTGCGTTTAGCCCCTCCGCCAAGCCCAGACCAGCCCACCCAAGTGCAGTATCGATCGATCACTGTCACTTACAAAACACAACACATATAACTGCAGCGTTTGCAGAGTCAAGCCTGATCCCTGCGATCGCTAACAGTTTTTCTTGTAGCGTTTTGATACAGTCGCTGACAGCCTAGGTGTTTTTTTTACCTGTGAGTCTCACTAGTGTACCCCTAAATTTAGGGGTGTCTACTTTCCAAAATGGGGTCATTTGGGGGGGGGGTTTGTGCCATCTTGGCATTTTATGGCCTTCAAAACTGTAACGCCCTTAGAAAGCCTGAAGGCGGTGCTTGGTTTTCGGGGCCCCGTACGCGGCTAGGCTCCCAAAAAGTCCCACATATGTGGTATCCCCGTACTCAGGAGAAGCAGCAGAACTTATTTTGGGGTGTCATTTCACATATGCCCATGGCATGTGTGAGCAATATATCATTTAGTGACAACTTTGTGAAAAAAAAATAAAAAAAAATAAAAGTTTGTAATTTTCCCGCAACTTGTGCCAAATATAAAATATTCCATGGACTCAACATGCCTCTCAGCAAATAGCTTGGGGTGTCTACTTTCTAAAATGGGGTCATTTGTGGGGGTTTTGTGCCATCTTGGCATTTTATGGCCTTCAAAACTGTAATAGGTAGTGAGGAGTGAAGTCAAAAATTTACGCCCTTAGAAAGCCTGAAGGCGGTGCTTGGTTTTCGGGGCCCCGTACGCGGCTAGGCTTCCAAAAAGTCCCACATATGTGGTATCCCCGTACTCAGGAGAAGCAGCAGAACTTATTTTGGGGTGTCATTTCACATATGTCCATAGCATGTGTGAGCAATATATCATTTAGTGACAACTTTGTGAAAAAAAAAAATAAAAAAAAATAAAAGTTTGTAATTTTCCCACAACTTGTGCCAAATATAAAATATTCTATGGACTCAACATGCCTCTCAGCAAATAGCTTGGGGTGTCTACTTTCTAAAATGGGGTCATTTGTGGGGGTTTTGTGCCATCTCGGCATTTTATGGCCTTCAAAACTGTGATAGGTAGTGAGGAGTGAAATTACAAATGTATGCCCTTAGAAATCCTGAAGGTGGTGCTTGGCTTTCGGGGCCCCATACGCGGCTAGGCTTCCAAAAAGTCGACCACATGTGGTATCCCCGTACTCAGGAGAAGCAGCAGAATGTATTTTGGGGTACAATTCCACATATAACCATGGCATGTGTGAGCAATATATCATTTAGTGACAACTTTGTGTAAAAAAATTGTCATTATTCAATCGCTTATGGCAAAAAAATAAAATATTCAATGGGCTCAACATGCCTCTTATCAATTTTCTTAGGGTATCTACTTTCCAAAATGGGGTCATTTGGGGGGGTTTTGTACTGCCCTGACATTTTAGCACCTCAAGAATTGAGATAGGCAGTCATAAACTAAAAGCTGCGTAAATTCCAGAAAACGTACCTTAGTTTGTAGATGTGACAACTTTTGCGCAAACCAATAAATATACAGTTATTGACTTTTTTTTTTACCAAAGACATGTGGCTGAATACATTTTGGCCTAAATGTATGACTAAAATTGAGTTTATTGGATTTTTCTAATAAGAAAAAGTAGAAAATATCTTTTTTTTTCAAAATTTGCGGTCTTTTTACGTTTATATCGCAAAAAATAAAAATCGCAGAGTCAGTCAAATACCTTTAAAAGAAAGCTCTATTTGTGGGAAAAAAAGGACGCAAATTTTGTTTGGGTACAACATTGCATGACCGCGCAATTACCAGTTAAAGCAGCGCAGTGCCAAATTGTAAAAAGACCTCTGGTCATTGACCAGCAATATGGTCTGGTCTGAAAGTGGTTAAACACATTATATTTCACTTATTATGTATTTTGTTTTTCACTATAGTTATTAACTAACCCTTAGTGGGTTTGATTACTACTTTTAGAATATATTTTTCACCAGTTATTTCTTCACGTTTTCACTATTTTTGCGGAGGAAATTGTTTATGTCACATTTTATAGATTATTGCACAAGGAGTCATTTATTGCATGTACATTAATGCACGTATAGAGTTGGTATATATATTTTTTTTTTTTTTTTTTTTTTTTTTTTACAGCACCCACCTCTTTTTATTAGGTTGTATTCCACATATTTCATAATATTCATAATATTATTCGCCTATTATCAATTATACCATTCTAGGGATTTCAAAGGTATAGCGCCACATCTACTTTTTCTTCCTCTTTTTTATCTCCACGAAGGTACCACTGTGCCGGCTCTTATTCTGACTGACCATAAGAATCACACATTCTAACTTCCGGTTCCAGCGCCATATGTAGCGGACAAGGAGACCAGTGGCTCCACTCAGCCTGCAGGTAAAAACCTTATATAAACTTCTGGGGCAGCTCCTCTACCGCTGGATTATCTCCCACACCTGCCCTGCATTAGACTGTATGAAGCGGTATTTCTCTCAGTCGCGCTCCCACTCAGGATCCCACTCGAGGCATACCTCCCCCACACAGGCTACCCCGGAACCCAATATGGCCACCGCAGCTTGTCCCTCATCTCCCTTACAGGAAGAACAAATACCACAAGAAACAGCCAGATCCACTGCCTGCAGAGAGCAACATAGAAACAATGGAAGATGGTGAGATGGGAGGATCGGAGCACCCAGGTTCCCATGAAAAGATTTCTCAGGCGGTAGCAGCACTCCTGTCTCCTACCATCATAGCATCAGTAGAAAGAGCAGTGGCTGTGGGCATTACACAATTAAGGAGAGAACTGGAGCATTCACAAAGACTCACAGAGGCCTAACAGCACATTTCTTCCATGGAAGATGACCAATACCACATGAGCGCAGCTTTGGAGAAATACACACAAGCCCAGCAACAACTATATGAAAAAATGGAGGACTTAGAAAAACATTCCAGGAAGAACAATTTAAGGATAATTGGCCTCCCTGAAACTTATAAGTCTGGGTCACTAATGGATATTTGCACCACACTTCTCCCAGAGGCTATAGGCATTCACCGTAGATGCGTAGCTGAGAGAGCTCACCACATTCAAGCTCCAGCAAACAATCGCAAACATCCAAGACCAGTAATCATTAAATACCTAAATTACACAGACCAGATGGATATTTTGCAGAGTTTCCACAAAGTCTGCTCCCTGGAATTTGACAGGTATAAGCTACTTATGTTTGCTGATTACTCGGCGGAGGTTTCCTGCAAAAGAGCTTTTCAAAAGAGGCTTCACCCTGGCTTATCCAGCAATTCTCTAGCTGAAAGCTCCTGACAGAGAACAATTTGACTTCCATACACCAGAAAAAGCAGAATCATTCCTTTGCTCTCTCAAGCCCAGGCAAACATCAGCAGACACCTTTGTGTCAGATAAAGCTAAACATAGGCCCAGGAATCAGAGAAGTCACAGAAAGGATCCTCCAAAATGCCTGAAATCCATTGTGCCAGATTACTCAACTGATTTCCACTGAGCAACCCATATCTCGACTTCTACGCAACCTCCAGGAAGAGAGTTATTGACCCTCTCTTCACAAGGAGACTTCAGACTTTCTCTTTTTTCCCGTCAGTTATGGTCATTCTACCCTAGGCACCACATGACTCATTACTAGCTAAAATTAACCATACATCCAGCATGTCTCAATGTCCGCTTATGCTTACTAGGTTTTGTTACCTACCGACACTACCAGTCTCTCCCACCAAATGGTCCGCTCCTCTATGGTCGCATTGGTCGCAAACCCTCTGTTGGCTGACAACTCGGAGGGGCTGCATCCAAGTCTACTTGGTCTCCACCTGCTTGCGGGCTAGCGGCTCAACTGGTTGTGAAGAGACATACGCAAAAAAGTGAAGTCAGCCTTTTATATATTACTTTATATTACTTTATGTTAGATTAATTTTCTCTCTACTTACTGTCCTTTCTTCCCTTCTGGTTCCTAATAAGAGTTTATTCTGTCAGCCACAGATTTAAAAATTCCATTATGTATTCAAAAAGCAAGCCTTTAGACTTCCTAGCCATAGGAAGAACTCAAACATCTACAGAACCATTTTCCACATTCCTCCATGCATACCATGAGAATAATTTCATGGAATGTTAAGAGGCTGAGGTCCCTAATGAAAAGAATGAAGATGCATTAACAAAATTATCATAATTTTCCAAGTCATTTGTTTCCTCATATTGATCAATGCAAAACAAAAAAAGAAAACAAAAACAATACACAATATATTTCCACCCTGGAGAAAAAAATTAAAAAGAGTAGAGACAGCTAAATACCCTAGCTGCAGTGCCCTCATCCCCTGTTTTCCTAACACCCATAAAGAGTTAATGGTGAATACCATCTATCCAAGATTCTATAATATTTCTAAAGTGTTTCTCTATGCACGTACGTTAATTTATGTATGTATTTGGTTTACCACTTTAAGCCATTGATCCCTTGAGGAGGGTATGTGTTGCATCCACCTAAGCACAATTTGCTTGCGTGCCGTAAATACTGTAGGGTTTCCTGTAAGCAGGTCTTGGTATATCCAGTCCACTTTTGGTTCTCAACCAGTCCTAGCAGGCAAACTTCTAAAGTGAATGGTATGCAGTCTCCCAGCACTTTTGATAATATATCCAAGAACTGTCTCCAGTATCTACTAATGCCTAGGCAAAGTCACATTAAATGCAATCAGCCCCTGGTTGATGACACGTCACACAGTCCATGGATGCCGTTCGTCCCATTAAATTTAATTTATGTGGTATAAGATAGGCTTTATGTATTATATACAGCTGTATCAACCTGTTATTACTTGCAGTGTGACTTACACACCTCCTTTCATATCTCATCTTTCATAGATGTACAGACCATTTGCCATTTCCTTTTAATCTGTAACGGAGCCTCCCATATCATGGCCTGCATTAAATATGGATATAGTTTAGATACTTATCCCTTTGGTCCCTGGGTTGTTAATATTCCAATAAGAGGGTATTTTTATATATTAACATTATTACTACCACATTGAGCTTGCCTTAACTGTAGGAATTTCTATCTGTTAAGTTATATTGTGTTTAAAAAAAGAAAATGAGCATATACTCCCACTTTCATAGACCTGATCCACTACTATTCCTTTATGCATCCAGAATTTATTATCTTGCAATGTACTTAATTCCTCAAATAAGGGGTTATTCCACATGGATAGCTCAGATGGGATGTCCCTAAATCCTGTTAACTTTTTGACCTCCCGCCATCCCCATCGTGCCAAAGAGAGCATGGGAATCTTTACCCTTGGTAATTGTTTATGTCCTGCCTGAAGTCCTGCCAATAGATTCTCAGCCTGGACAACCCTTAAAAGGTACTTCTCCACTCCCAATCTTTGTTCCTGTATCAACCAAGTACCCAAATGTCTTAATTTACCCGCAAGGTAATACAGATACATATCTGGCAAGGTCAGTCCTGTCTCCTGTTTTGGCAGCTGTAATGTAAGCTTTACTTTGCATCTGCCATTAGCCCATATAGAGTTAGTAAATTGAGAGTTCAGACATTTAAAAATCTTTTTAGGCACTACTACCGGGGAGTATGAAAAAATATATAAACACATTGGTAATAAAAATCATTTTAATTAAATTTATTCTACCCACCACTGACAATGGCAACATACTCCAGATCCTCAGCTAACATTTAATGTGTTCCATCAATGGATTTACATTGACGACCAGTGCATCAGAGGGTTGTCTTGTTATGTAGATCACTAAGTACTTAAAGGAATCCACTACTCTAAGTGGGGCATCTATCCTTTCCTCCGTTTCTGATTCTTGCTGCAATGGCATGAGAAAGGACTTCTGCCAATTAATCTTAAGCCCTGAGTACTGGCCAAAGGTGTCTATTATACTCATTGCTTTTCCCAATATACTCTGCATATCCCGCATGCACAGTATAATATCGTCAGCCAACCTGTTCTATAGTACCACCCAACTCTATACCCTAATATTCTAAAGTTTTCCGAAAACAGGGCCAACGACTCTATTCTAATAGCAAGCAAAAGAGGGGATAGTGAGCATCCCTGCCTCATGCCCCTAAATACGTTTATTGACGGAGTCAATATTCCATTAATAAATAATTTTGATTGTGGGTTTCCATATAGTATTTTAACCCACTGTTTAAATCCATTACCAAAGCCAAACTTCCCCAGTATTGCCTGCAATAATCTCCACTCTACAGAGTTTAAGGCTCTAGCTGTATCAAGAGATGCCAGAGCTCTCATCACTGGGATATACTCCCTTATTTGTGCCACCAGTTGAGTTCTCTGTATACTTATCAATGTTGATTTACCTGGTATAAAACATGTCTGGTCTATATGGATTATAGATGTTATTACAGTGTTCAATCTCCTGGCCAATATCCTGGCCAAAATTGTATAATCGCAATTTCATAAGGATATTGGCCTATACGAGGTACATTCATATGGATCCTTATCCGGTTTTAGAATTAAAATTACTGAAGCCTCATACAATGAATATGGAAGTTCCCTCCTAAAAAATGCCTCTCTATATAGTTTGTATTGGGGCTACCAAATCTACATATCGACATATCAACTATACACTTCCAGAGGTATTCCATCTATTCCTGGGGATTTACCATTAGCTAACAAGGAGATCGCCTCCCTTACCTCTTCTGCCATAATGTCCCCATCTATTAATTTTGCATTTTCTCTTGATATTTCAGGACACTCTAGCTCCTCCAGATAGCCCTCTATATCCTCCTCTATACATGTTAATGAAGTGGTTTACATTTTAACATAATACTCATAAAAGCATTTCAGAATTTCTTCTATTGTACAGGCTATTCTCCCCTGTGCATTTCTCTTGGAAATTGCAGAGGTTGTTGTTTGTTTTTTGGCAATAAATGCCAATAGTCTACTAGACTGATTTCCTTGTTCAAAAAATGTCTGCCTCATAAAATATTGTTTCTGTTTAGCCTTTATTTCTAGTTGACCTTTATATAGCCTAAGAAGACTTTCCCATCTTGCCTGATTCTCACTCGAGGGATTCCATACAAATTTGTCTGCACTTGTACACATAGCCATGCTAATTCTTCCTCTCCTTGTCTGATGGATCATTTATTATAGGATATGGTTGACTTCAGTACCCACTGCAAGTATGTCTTAAATGCATCCCACAATGTGCCATCCATTGCGTGATTATAATGTACCTCAAAAAAGTCATTTAGCTGTTCTGGGATACGATTGTTGGGCCCAGTCTGAGATAGCCAATATGGATGCATTTTCCAAGTTGGATAGCTCCCCTTGGGACCAATATCTAACCTGAACATTAATGGAAAGTGATCAGATACCCCCCAGGGGAGATACTTGATTGACTGCATCAGCGGTTGTACTTTACCATTCCCATATGCCATATCTATTCGGGATAAACACCATCCTCCTGGAGCTGACAACGAGTACCTCCTAGTTTGTGGATTCCCGATTGTCAGACCACCCTATCTAAGCAAAGAGTTTTTTTTGCGTATTCTCTCTATTCACCCTATTATGGGATACACCTCAACTCCTGTCTAAGACTGGGTCCAATAGCATATTAAAATCCCCCATATATATTACATAGGCATAGGTATACCCGCATGTGGTGGGTTATAAATTCCCATGGGTACAAATGGCCAAGAATATAATATTGCATATATAAATGCATATCTACCCCCAGAGTCACATTTAAAGCGGTAGTAAACCCGCATTTTTTTTTTTTTTTTTTTAAAACCTGCAAAGCAAAAGGCATAATGAGCTAGTATGCACCGCATACTAGCTCATTATGAAATACTTACCTTAGAACGAGGCCCCGACATCTCGCCCGATCCACGCCGAGGAAGCCGACATGCTCCCTCGGCGTCTCTTCCGGGTATCGCGGCTCCGGCGCTGTGAGTGGCCGGAGCCGCGATATCGTCACTCCCGCGCATGCGCGCGGGAGATTTAAATCCGGCCGGACGAGCGCTGCCGGATTTTCGCGGAGAGAACCCCCTTGTGCGCATGCGCCGCTGCAGTCAGCGGCGCATACCGAGGGGAATATCTCCTAAACCGTACAGGTTTAGGAGATATTTTTTTTACCTACAGGTAAGCCTTATTATAGGCTTTCCTGTAGGTAAAAGTTAAAAAAGTGGGTTTACTTCCACTTTAATGAAAACTATAAACATATGTTAAAAAACGCTTGGTTGGAATATGCCTCAACCAATGCTTCCCATTCAGCAAACCTAATCTTTTCTGGGAGGCAGGCAAAGCATTCCTACAAGGCAGAATAATCTCCTTTGTAGCTGCCTACAAGAAAACCACACAGAAAAAAATACCAAGAAGCCAGTGCTCTAGAACGGGCAGCTCAATCGCAGCTTAACAAACAACGTACCCCAGCTATCTTCAAGGCATGGCAAGAAACCAAGCGTCTTTTTGACATATAGGCCAACAATCTAGAACAAATGATGTCTTCACACATACAATTACAATACCATAAACACAGGAATAAGACAGGGAAACTATTAGCCAAAGGCTCAGCTCTTCCCTCTCTGAACTGGCCGCTCAGCTGTCGGCTAATAGGAATGAGCCGAACACTCCTTTGGTTTGCAGCATTTTGCAGCAGAATATGCAAACAGGCAAATAATTTGTTTGAACACCGTTAAAGTCCATGGTACACAAGCGTGAAAAATCAAAAGTGGTGCTCATTTTAAAGGCTTATATGCAAGTTATTACCATAAAAAGTGTTTGGGTACCCAGGTCCTGCCCCGGGGGACATGTATCAATGCAAAAAAAAAGTTTTAAAAACTGACGTTTTTTCAGAAACAGTGATTTTGATAATGCTTAAAGTGAAACAATAAAAATTAAATATTCCTTTAACCACTTGACCACTGGGCACTTAAACACCCTTAATAACCAGACCAATTTTCAGCTTTCGGTGCTCTCACATTTTGAATGACAATTACTCAGTCATGCAACACTGGACCTATATGAAATTTTTGTCCTTTTTTTCACACAAATGGAGCTTTCTTTTGGTGGTATTTAACCACCTCACGTCCCGCCCTATAGCCGAATGACGGCCGTAGGGCAGGCGCGTTCGTCCGGGAGGCCGTCCCTGGACGTCCTAATGTTTACTTCCGCAATGCGCACCGCTGCGGGCGCGCATCGCGGAAGTTCTGCGTTTGCCGTGTCCCCCGGGGACAGGCAAGCACAGATCGCTGTAAATGGCCAATCACAGCGGCCGTTTACAGCGCGATCAGCGTGTCCAATGGGAGATGATCTCATATGTAAACATATGAGATCATCTCTCAGCGCCGCTCTCCCTCCTCACACAGACCGAGTGTGAGAGGGGAGAGATGAACGGCTGCAGCGGCAGCCGTTCTGCTTTCCTTTGTTATGATAAAAAAAAAAAAGTAAAAAAAAAAAGTGCCATCCTCCCCCAGCAGTGCCATCCATCCTCCCCCAGCAGTGCCATCCATCCTCCCCCAGCAGTGCCATCCATCCTCCCCCAGCAGTGCCATCCATCCTGCCCCAGTGCCATCCTGCCCCAGTGCCATCCTTCCCCAGTGCCATCCACCCCAGTGCCATCCACCCCAGTTCTACCTGCCCCCAGTGCTACCTGCCCCCAGTGCCACCTGCCCCCAGTGCCACCTGTTGTCAGTGCCATTTGTCCCCAGTGCCATCTGTCATCAGTGCCACGTATAAGTGCCACGTGTCATCAGTGCCACGTGTCATCAGTGCCACATAGTGCCACATAGTGCCATCTGTCATCAGTGCCACGTATTAGTGCCATCTGTCATCAGTGCCACGTATCAGTGACATTTGTCATCAGTGCCACATGTCAGTGTCACGTGCCATCTGTTGTCAGTGTCACGTGTCATCAATGCCACTTATCAGTGCCATCTGTCATCAGTGTCACGCATCATCGGTGCCATGTATTAGTGCCATCTGTCATCGGTGGCACGTATTAGTGCCACGTATTAGTGCCATCTGTCATCAGTGCCACGTATTAGTGCCACGTGTCTTCAGTGCCACGTATTAGTGCCACGTGACATCAGTGCCACGTATAAGTGCCACGTGTCATCAGTGCCACGTATAAGTGCTATCTGTCATCAGTGCCACATATTAGTGCCATCTGTCATCAGTGCCACATGTCATCAGTGCCACGTATAAGTGTCATCATTGCCACGTATCAGTGCCATCTGTCATCAGTGTCACGTGTCACGTGTCATTGTCCTGGTGCTTCAAAAGTGTAATAAATAGTCAATAAGTTAGATGTGTAATTTATGTTCCTAGAACACATGATGGCGCTACCTGCATGTTGGGCCTCTCTATGTGGCCAGGCTGTGAAAAAGTCCCACACATGTGGTATTGTAATACTCAGGAGGAGTAGCAGAATTTTTTGGGGGGTGTCATTTGTGGTATACACATGCCATGTGAGAGAAATAACCTATTACAATGACAATTTTGTGGAGAAAAAAAATGAAAAATCTTAATTTTGCAAAGAATTGTGGGAAAAAAATGACAACATCAAAAAGCTCACTATGCCTCTTACTAAATACCTTGGAATGTCTACTTTCCAAAAAGGGGTCATTTGGGGGGTATTTGTACTTTCCTGGCTTGTTCGGATCACAAGAAGCAAGATAGTCCACCAGTACATCAGATGTGATCAATTTTGTGCGATTCGCACCACAGCTTGTAGACTCTCTAACTTTCACAAAGACCAAATAATATCCACTAATTTGGGTTATTTTTACCAAAGATATGTAGCAGTATAAATTGTGGCCACAATTTATGAAGAAAAATTAATAATTTGCATAATTCTGTCACAGAAACAAAGAAATATGCGTTTTTTTTCAAAATTTTCGGTCTTTTTTCATTTATAGCGCAAAAAATAAAAACCCCAGAGGTGATCAAATACCACCAAAAGAAAGCTCTATTTGTGGGAAAAAAAGGACAATAAATTAATTTGGGTACAGTGTTGCATGACTGAGTAATTGTCATTCAAAGTGTGAGAGCACCGAAAGCTGAAAATTGGTCTGGGCAGGAAGGGTGTTTAAGTGCCCAGTAAGCAAGTGGTTAATCACCGCTCAGTTTTTAATTTTTTGTGCTATAAAAGAAAAAATACAGAAAATTCTGTAAAAAAATAATTTTTCTTTGTTTCTGTTATAAAATTTAGCAGATTAGTAATTTTTTCTTCATAAATTTTGGCCAAAATGTATACTACTACATATCTTTGGTAAAAATAAGTACAAATTGGTGGATATTATTTGGTCTTTTGTGAAAGTTATAGAGTCCACAAGCTATGGTGCCAATATCTGAAAATTGATCATACCTGAAGTACTGACGGCCTATTTCAATTCTTGAGACCCTAACATGCTAGAAAAGTACAAATACGCCCCAAATGACCCCTTTATGGAAAGAAGCCATTCCAAGATATTTAGTAAGAGGCATGATGAGTTTTTTGAAGTTGTCATTTTTTCCCACAATTCTTTGCAAAATCAAGATTTTTTAACTTTTTTTTTTCACAAAATTGTCATATTATCCGTTTATTTCTCACACACAGCATATGCATACCACAAATTACACCCCAAAACACATTCTGCTATTACTTCCGAGTACGGCGATACCACATGTGTGAAACTTTTACACAGCGTGGCCACATACAGAGGCCCAACATGCAGGGAGCGCCATCAGGCGTTCTGGAGCACCCAGGACAATTCTGACATTTCTCTCCTACATGTAAAAATCATCATTTATTTGCTAGAAATTACATAGAATCCCAAAACATTATATATGTTTTTTTAGCAAACACCCTGGAGAATACAATGGTGGTCATTGCAACTTTTTATCTCGCACAGTATTTGCGCAGCAATTTTTAGAATGCTTTTTTTGGAAAAAAAACTGTTTTGTGCTTAGTAAAGTTAAAGTTAGCCCAATTTTTGCATAATGTGAAAGATGAAGTTACGCTGAGTAAATAGATACCTAACATGTCACTCTTCAAAATTGCACACGCTCGTGGAATGGCGCCAAACGTCGCTACTTAAAAATCCCCATAGGCGACGATTTAATTTTTTTTACTGGTTATATGTTTTGAGTTACAGAGGAGGTCTAGGGCTAGAATTATTGCTCTTGCTCTAACGTTCGCAGCGTAACCTCACATGTGTGGTTTGAACACCGTTTTCATATGTGGGCGGGATTTACGTATGCGTTCACTTCTGCATGCGAGCACATGGGGACAGGGGCGCTTTAAAAAAAAAAAAAAACATTTTATTGTTCATTTTACTTTATTTATTTTAGTTTGACATTTTTTTCCCCAAAAATTAATTTTTTGATCACTTTTATTCCTATTACAAGGAATGTAAACATCCCTTGTAATAGGAATATGGCATGATAGGTCCTCTTTACAGTGAGATATGGGGTCAATAAGATCCCACATCTCACCTCTAAGCTGGGAAGCCTGAAAAAAAAAAAGATTCTGGCTTTGATCGTATTGGCGAGTCGGTAGAAGCAACGAAGGGCGGCGGGAGGGGGGGATGTCTATGGCTGGGTATTGCAGGGTATCACCGACTATGGCTGGGTATCTCTGAGTATGGCTGGGTATCTCAGAGTATGGCGTTGCAGAGTATTGCGTTGCAGAGCATTGCAGGGTATTGGCGGGTGTTGCAGGGTATTGGCGGGTGTTGCAGAGCATTGCAGAGTATTGCAGGGTATTGGCGGGTGTTGCAGAGCATTGCAGAGTGTTGCAGAGCATTGCAGAGTGTTGCAGGGTATTGGCGGATGTTGCAGAGCATTGCAGAGTGTTGCAGGGTATTGGCGGGTGTTGCAGAGCATTGCAGAGTGTTGCAGGGTATTGGCGGGTGTTGCAGAGCATTGCAGAGTGTTGCAGGGTATTGGCGGGTGTTGCAGAGCATTTCAGAGTGTTGCAGGGTATTGCAGAGTGTTGCAGGGTATTGCAGGGTATTGCAGAGTATTGCAGAGTGTTGCAGGGTATTGCAGAGTGTTGCAGGGTATTGCAGAGTGTTGCAGAGTGTTGCAGGGTATTGCAGAGTGTTGCAGGGTATTGCAGAGTGTTTTCAGGGTAGCAGAGTGTTGCAGGGTATTGCAGAGTATTGCAGAGTATTGCAGAGTGTTGCAGGGTATTACAGGGTATTGCAGAGTATTGCAGAGTAATGTCAGGGAATTGAGGGGTTAAATTTCTGTGAGCAGCGATGTGGGCACTACAGATGCAGCCCACATCGCTGCTGACACCGACCTCTTTCCCCCTCTGCTGTACCGATCGGTACAGAGAGGGGGAGGGAGGAACCGGCGTCATAACATGGCGCTGGTTTGTTTACAAGTGATCACTCCCTCATTTGACGGAGCGATCAAGTGGTAAACAGCCGCGATGAGCGGCCGTTTACCGTGATGGTCATGGATGCTCTCGAGTGCACGCCCCAGGGGCCGCGCAAGAGCGGAATTCTGGGAGGACGTCATATGACGGCCTCCCAGAGTTAAACAACCACCATGTAGCCGTCATTCGGCTATGGGCCGGTTGTTAAGTGGTTAAATAAGTGGTTAAATATCATGCCTGGGGGAGTATACTTAGTATGCTTGTAAAGTAGCAAATTTTTCCAGTGCTTAGTACAATACAATAGTAAAATTACATTTCTAAAGGAAAAGATTTCATTTAAAACTACTCGCAGCTGTATTGTCGGGTCTCGGCAATATAGATGAAAATCATAAAAAAAAAAATGGCATGGGTTTCCCTCAGGCACTATATACTCTGAACAGCAGTATATATACTATACGGCCTGCCCTAAATACTCTGCAGAAAATTGGGCTTTAGGTGCTGGTGGTACCAAAACACTGTAAGCCCTCACAATTACTCTTGATGAGTGCAGGAATGGCCCCTGCTGTGAAATACTATATCAAAAATTGTAATTACATGCACCTGTTAAACAGGGGCACAAAAGTTGGGCCTTTGGTGGTGGTGGTGGTATCAGAATACTGTAAGCCCTCACAGTTACTGGGAGAGCAGGAACAATCCCTGCTGTGATATTATATTGTGGGGGCGTGGCCACCGCAAGCTGGTGTATGGACGCTTGAGCTGTGAGCTCTGCTCCAGCAATGGCCCCCGAGCGACACAGAAGCGACGATTCACAGTTTCGCCTGCACCCTCGGTGACCGGAGATCCCGCTGAGCCTAACGGTATGTCTCGCAAGCGGAAAGACGTGGCCAAACCAAAGAAATTGGTGGATTTCTTCAGGCCGGCGGACCGCGGCCTGCAGCAAGATGGCGCCAGCGGAGGAGCCTCACCGCCATCCCCCTCATGCAGCTCCCAATCGGCAGCGTCTAGCCCTGAAGCCACCAGTGCACCGTCTGGACGATATCCAGTGGCGTCCCCACCGAACTCCTGCAGCCCTGTCAAGTCTAAACCACGGCTAGATGAAGACTACAGACAGGTGAGCACAGAGCAGGAATCATTGGAGGACACACGGGAGCTGGCAGACCCTTTTAACGCTTTCCCCACTGCTGATAAACCTGTATCAGACACCATGCTTAAGGAGATGCTGCTCTCCCTCCGCACTTCCATGCATGCAGACATGCTGAAATGTGTCAGCAGCTTTAAAACTGAAGTGGGGGAGATAGGAGGAAGAGTTGAGCATATAGAGACTAAAATGGGGGAATTTGCAACCTCGCATAACACACTGATCGACGCATATCATGAGCAAGCGGATGAAATCGCATGGCAAAAAAGTAAAATCGCAGACCTTGAGGATAGGTCAAGAAGGAATAATATTAAGCTAAGAGGAGTCCCTGAGACCATCCTCCCTGCGCAGCTACAACAGTATGCTAAGGAACTCATGGGCACATTCCTACCTTCTATGGCTGAAGCGGAGATGCAAGTAGATCGCATCCACAGGTTACCCAAGCCATCTCATCTACCAGATAACATACCCCGAGATGTACTAATGAGAGTACATTTTTATCAAACTAAAGAGAAGCTTATGATGGCGTTTCGCAAACAGCAATGCCCACCAGAAAAATTTGCCCACATTCAATTGTTTGCGGATCTTTCGCAATACACGATGGAAAAGCGGAAGTCGCTGGTGTCTGTGACCAAAGCATTAAGGAACCACAATATTCCGTATAGATGGGGATACCCGGTGAAACTGAGGCCGCGTACACACTGTTCGCCCAACTTTGTCCGCTGAACAGTGTTTGGGCGGACAGTCCGCTCGTGTGTGGGCTTTCAGCGGACAGTTTCAGCGGACAGTTGGACGGACAAGGTTTTTCGGAAATTCCGTAAAACTGTCCGCTGAAACCTTGTTTCAGCGAACAGTCCGCTCGTGTGTAGGCTTGTTCGTCAAACAAAGTTGCGCGCATGCTCAGAAAGGATTTTCACGCCGAAAGCTATAATGCAGTGTATAGGACGTCGTATTTTTCGTCCCGTCGTACGTGCCATTCACGTCATCGCGCACGGTTTCAGCAAACTGTTCGTCCGTCGTGTGTGGCCATGTCCGTCCATGCTAAGTTTGAGCGGACTGTTTGCCGAAACTGTTGGACGGACAAAGTTGGGCGAACAGTCCGCGCGTGTGTACGCGGCCTAACAGTTACCCACGAAGACAACACTACGGTGGTGACTAACATTGAGGAAGGCCTAGATCTGCTGCGATCCCTGGCCATCTTGCCAGTTCACACAGGAGAAGAGTCCTCTTCCACAACCATGGCACACTCTCAGGCCGAGTGGCAAACAGTGTCGCATAAAAAAAGAAAAAGGTCAAGAAAAGCAGCCTTTAACATGCTCGCTTCCTTCACTGAGGGGTAGGTGGAAACACAGTCAAACCATGTTGCACCCGTTGCACTAAAGAGCACTAGTGCGTTCCCCCCCCCCCCCCCCCCGGTAATAATGGATGGTTTTTCCACCCTCTGGTTCTTGTTGAATCCTACTTTTTTATTATTGTGTTGTTTCTTTTTTCTGGACATGATCATAACCCTTTTCCTTCCCCCCTCTCGTCCATGTTTCCCGTGGTCTGGTCGTATCCTCAATCTCTTGGCTGTAAGTGCCCAGAATGATGGAAAAACGCAATCGCCTGGTCACTGTGACCTGCTACAGAACATTGGTAGACAACATCCCAGGTTCTGTGAGTATCACTATGTAACTGATAACCATGTCTTTCAAGGTAGTCTCTTAACGCCAATGGGCTGAATCATCCAGCAAAGTGCTCCTCTGCCTGGAGGGAGGCTGTGAAACTTAGGGCAGATGTCCTTTGTATACAGGAAACTCATTTGGAGCAGAAAATGCCCCACGATTCCAGCACAAAAGTTTTCCACACATATTCTTGGCCTGTGCACCTAATGCCGCGTACACACGATCAAACAAGCGGGGGGAAAAGTCCGGCAAACTCAAGTCCGCCAGACAATCCCCCCGTGTGTAGCCTCCAGCATACTTTTTTGAACCGAAAGTACGGCGGACTTAGAAAGTAGTTTTACACTCCAATCTTACCGCCGGACTCGCATTTCGGCAGACAATCTGGCCGTGTGTATGCAAGTCCGCCGTACTTTTGAAATGAGCGGACTTTTCCCGCCCGGAGAAAAGTCCGCTCATTTCGAGCGGGTCTCCAGGTAGGCGGGGCCCGCAAAGGAGACGTCGCTGGTCCCACCGCCTGGTATGGATTTAAAGGGGAAACCCAACGCCGAAAAAAATTGGCGTGGGGGTCCCCCCAGGTCCACATCAGACCCTTGTCCGAGCACGCTACCCGGCCGGCCAGGAAAGGGGGGGGCTAGCCAGCGCCCCCCCCCTCCTGAGCCTTACCAGGCCGCATGCCCTCAACATGGGGGGTGCCTTGGGGAAGGGGGGGGCGCGCGGCCCCTCCACCCCAAAGCACCTTGTCCCCATGTTGATGAGGACAAGGGCCTCTTCCCGACAACCCTGGCCGTTGGTTGTCGGGGTCTGCGGGCGGGGGGCTTATCGGAATCCGGGAGCCCCTTTAATAAGGGGGCCCCCGGATACCGCCCCCACCCTATGTGAATGAGTATGGGGTACAATTTACCCCTACCCATTCACCTGTAAAATAATGTACTAAAAAAAACACAACACACAAGGGTTAAAATAGTTTATTGCACAGCTTCGGGGGTCTTCTCGCTGGACTCCTCCGCTATCTTCTTGTAGCTCTTTTACTAGCGGAGGAGCCCGGCTTTCTTCCTCGCCGCCGCCCTTCTTCCGACTTCGGGGGTCTTGTCCCCCTCTTCGGTTCTTCTGCCGGGCCACCGCGCCTTCTTCTAGCTCTTTTACAGGCGGTGGCCCGGTCTTCTGCCGCCGCCGCCTTCCGTTCTTCTGTCCTTCTCTTCTTCTTCTTCTTCTTCAGATGTTGCCTCGCCGAGTCCTCCGCTCACAATGACGGGGACCGGGCACGCGACGACTTATATAGGGACAAGGGGCGGGGTCTTCGGTTGATGTCACATGGGTAGATGTCACATGGCGACAGTCCCAGCATCCTCCGGGACTGTGACATCATAAGGGGGCGGGGTCACCATGTGACATCAACCCATGTGACATCAACCGAAGACCCCGCCCCTTGTCCCTATATAAGTCGCCGCGTGCCCGGTCCCCGTCATTGTGAGCGGAGGACTCGGCGAGGCAACATCTGAAGAAGAAGGAGAAGAAGAAGAAGAGAAGGACAGAAGAACGGAAGGCGGCGGCGGCGGCAGAAGACCGGGCCACCGCCTGTAAAAGAGCTAGAAGAAGGCGCGGTGGCCCGGCAGAAGAACCGAAGAGGGGGACAAGACCCCCGAAGTCGGAAGAAGGGCGGCGGCGAGGAAGAAAGTCGGGCTCCTCCGCTAGTAAAAGAGCTACAAGAAGATAGCGGAGGAGTCCGGCGAGAAGACCCCCGAAGACGGAAGACCCCCGGAGCTGTGCAATAAACAATTTTAACCCTTGTGTGTTGTGTTTTTTTTGTACTTTATTTTACAGGTGAATGGGTAGGGGTACATTGTACCCCATACTCATTCACATAGGGTGGGGGGCCGGTATCCGGGGGCCCCCTTATTAAAGGGGGCTCCCGGATTCCGATAAGCCCCCCGCCCGCAGACCCCGACAACCAACGGCCAGGGTTGTCGGGAAGAGGCCCTTGTCCTCATCAACATGGGGACAAGGTGCTTTGGGGTAGGGGGGCCGCGCGGCCCCCCTTCCCCAAGGCACCCCCCATGTTGAGGGCACGCGGCCTGGTACGGCTCAGGAGGGGGGGGGCGCTCGCTCGCCCCGCCTTTCCTGGCCGGCCAGGTAGCATGCTCGGACAAGGGTCTGATGTGGACCTGGGGGGACCCCCATGCCGATTTTTTTCAGCGTTGGGGTTCCCCTTTAAGTCCATACCAGGCGGCGGGGTCAGCGACGTCTCCTTCGCGGGCCCCGCCTACCTGGAGACGCGCTCGAAATGAGCGGACTTTCCTCCGCATGTGTGGGCAAGTCCGTTCATTTCAAAAGTAGGGCCGTATTAGTCCGCTGAAAAAGTGCCGTGTGTGGGCAAGTAGCCCATTCGGAAAGTCCGACGGACAGTCTGGCGGCAAGTCCGCCAGACTAAGTACATCGGACAGACGGCTACGTGTGTACGCGGCTTTAGAAACAGAAAGGGGTTCTTATTGCCATCAGAGACTCATTGGCTTTTACTATGAAAGAGATGCATGCAGAGCCGGCCGGTCGCTTTTTAATTGTCCTAGGGGAACTCAACAACAGACCATATACCTTGGTCAATCTCTACGCGCCCAACGCTCACCAAATTCGTTTTTTACAGAGACTCTACAGGAGGATTGCCTCTATCCAGTGGGGCTCATTAATAATTTGTGGAGATCATAACATTACCCCGGACTTTGCACTTGATTCTACTACCGTGGCTAAAAGACCCCCTCCTAAATTGCAACCCCTTCTACATGCCGCAGATGTCTATGATGTATGGAGGTGCCAACACGGTAATGAACGTGACTATACATTTCATTCTTCCAGGCACTACTCGTACTCTCGAATAGACTTGATATTGGTTGATAAGCAACTGTTACAGGCTGTGTCCGCCTCCCCCATACACAACATCCCGTGGTCTGACCACGCCCCGGTCTCTATTGTGGTGATGGAGGGGCACACTCCTGGTCCTGCTTATATTTAGAGAGCCAATTCTCGTATCTTTCAAATGACTGCTCATGCCGAAAGCATTAGGGTTCATTTGAAAGAATACTTTGCTTGCAATGAGGGGTCAGTGGATGACCCAATAGTTTTATGGTGCGCCCATAAGGTGTTTATTAGAGGGGTAATGATTAAGATCTGTGCAGGAGAGAAGAGGCGGAGGACACAAAAGGTTGATCAATTGCTTACTACCATAAAGACCCTTGAATCTCTCAATAAAACCAACACTAATTCCCAAACGGCCCAGCAACTATCCCATGCTCACTTCGATCTCAGACTCCTACTAATTGAGCAGTATGATAAGTACGTTCGTTCACTAAGGTTGTCTCACTACTCCTCAGGGAATAGGGCGGGTAAGTTCTTGGCCCAAAGGCTTATGCCGCGTACACACGATCAAACAAGCGGGTAGAAAAGTCCGCTGGACAATCCCCCCGTGTGTAGCCTCCGGCATACTTTTTTGACCCGAAAGTACGGCGGAGTTAGAAAGTAGTTTTACACTCCAATCTTCCCGCCGGACTCGCATTTCGGCGGACAATCCCGCCGTGTGTATGCCAGTCCGCCGTACTTTTGAAATGAACGGACTTTTCCCGCCTGGAGAAAAGTCCGCTCATTTTGTGCGGGTCTCCAGATAGGCGGGGCCCGCGAAGGATATGTCGCTGGCCCCGCCGCCTGGTATGGACTTAAAGGGGAACCCCAACGCCGAAAAAAATCGGCGTGGGGGTCCCCCCAGGTCCACATCAGACCCTTGTTCCAAGCACGCTACCCGGCCGGCCAGGAAAGGGGGGCGAGCGAGCGCCCCCCTCCTGAATCATACCAGGCCGCGTGCCTTCAACATGGGGGGTGCCTGGGGGAAGGGGGGGCCGCGCGGCCCCCCCACCCCAAAGCACCTTGTCCCCATGTTGATGAGGACAAGGGCCTCTTCCCGACAACCCTGGCCGTTGGTTGTCAGGGTCTGCGGGCGGGGGGCTTATCGGAATCCGGGAGCCCCCTTTAATAAGGGGACCCCCGGATACCGGCCCCCCACCCTATGTGAATGAGTATGGGGTACAATGTACCCCTACCCATTCACCTGTAAAATAAAGTACAAAAAAAAAACACAACACACAAGGGTTAAAATAGTTTATTGCACAGCTCCGGGGGTCTTCCGTCTTCGGGGGTCTTCTCGCCGGACTCCTCCATTACCTTTAGTAGCTCTTTTACTAGTGGAGGAGCCCGGCTTTCTTCCTCGACGTCGCCCTTCTTCCGACTTCGGGGGTCTTGTCCCCCTCTTCGGTTCTTCTGCCGGGCCACCGCGCCTTCTTCTAGCTCTTTTACAGGCGGTGGCCCGGTCTTCTGCCGCCGAAAGGAACCCACAACCCCGGTTAATTTCAGGCCGATCTCTCTTCTCAACACAGATATTAAGGTCTATGCTAAAATACTAGCTCTCAGACTGCTTCCGATACTCCCTTCTCTTATCAACCTTGATCAGTCTGGTTTCACTGCAGGCAGGCAGGCATCTGATGCCACAAGAAGGGTCATTAACATCATTCAATATGCCTGTCGAACACCTTCTCTGCTCCTTTCTTTGGATGCAGAGAAGGCTTTCAACAGGATACATTGGGGGCACATGAGACAGGTACTGATGAGGTTCGGATTTTCAGGCCCCATACTCTCAGCCATTTTGGTACTATACTCTTCACCTTGTGCACAAGTTTATACATCTAATATGCTGTCATCTGTTTTCAATATATCAAATGGTACGAGGAATGTGTGCCCCCTGTCTCCTTCCATTTTTAATCTGCTCATTGAGCCACTGGGGGAGAGAGTGAGGACGGACCCTTCCATCACTGGCTTCCCTGTACGGGGTAGAGATCACGTCTTAAATTTATTTGCCGATGATATAATTTTGTTTTTGACAGCCCCAGATACCTCTCTTCGACAGGTTCATAAAACCCTGATGGAGTTTGGTGAGATTTCCTTCTACAAGGTCAACCCTACAAAATCATTGGTCCTGGGGTTGGACATCCCCCTCCCCTAAAGGATATATTAAAAAAAGAATTTCCCTATAGTTGGAGTAGGGACTATATCACTTACTTGGGTATTAAGTTAACGGCGGATTTAAAGCAATTAGCCCCTACTAACTTTTCATCCCGTCTAGCAAAACTTAAAAAGGAAACCGTTCAACTGAGTAGGACAGAATTGACATGGTCAGGGCGACTGGCCACCTTTAAAATGATTATTTTACCACAAATCTTGTATATGTTCCGCACTCTCCCAGTCCCCCTGAGAGATACCCATATAGGAGCCTTCAATGCATTACTTAAGCAGTTTATTTGGAGAGGTAAAAGGCCAAGATGCGCCAAAGCGTTGCTGGTGAAACACAGATTAGCTGGAGGTATGGTCTTAGTAGACATCCAGGATTATTACAGGGCCTCACTCCTCACACAGCTCAAAAACTGGCTTAATCCCTCCTCCGAGACACCTTGGGTTGAATTAGAAAAAGTTCTATGCCCGACAAACGAATTAAAGCTAATGCTTCTCCTGGACGCCCTAAAGCCATACTCTTTACACAACCTTCCTCCCACCATCCAGGCTTCCCTGGTAGCTTGGAGAACTCTCCAGAAATTAGCTTCGGAAGGACAGGATGACATGGAGATACCCGTACCTGTAAGGACAATCTCGTACATTGTCCCAAATCTTTTTATAGCTAAATGGCATGACAAGGGGATTCGATTTCTTTCTGATCTTTATGACGAGACTAGACCCATCGACTTCGGCACACTCCAGAGCCGATATGGCCTCCTACCCTCAGACAAATATACACACTATCAAGTAATGCATTGTTTAGGGTCTATGCGCTCCCATCAGGTATTCATCCCGAGAGAAGCATGGAAGTTCTACAGCTCTAGCTCCCCCGCCCGAGGTGGGATTTCCCTTTTTTACAACTTATTCCAAAATAAATTGGAATTTACAAGGTCTCGCCCCTACGTAAATTGGGAAAGAGATCTGAACACCACATTCACGCCCCAGCAATGGAAGGAGGCTTTCCGGGCGATTTACATTTCCTCTAAATCCATCAACCATTGGGAATTATCGCAAAAAATTGTCCTAAAATGGTATCTCACACCATATAAAATCTCTAAGTTTGACCGTAAGGGATCCCCGTTGTGCTGGAGGAAGTGTGGAGATATTGGGAACCTATACCATATGTTTTGGAGTTGTAGGAGCTTGACTAGCTTCTGGAACTCCATATTCCGCATCGTCTCCAGTATTTCTGGAATTATTACAAGGCTTAATCCCTCCCTAGCCATATTGAATATTGGAATAAATAGTTTTCCCCCTGAATTCAGGGTAGTAATTACACACATACTCTTGGTAGCCCGTACGCTCATAGCAAAACATTGGAAATCCGACATTGCTCCAAGAGTATCTGAAGTCCTAATGACCACCCAAACTCACTTTGTATATGAAACCCTAGTTGCCAGTAGGCAAGGTAATAGAAGGAAGTTGGTAGGAAAATGGCAGGCGTGGACAAACTGGTATAAAACTGGTTGATTCTCTTATTTCCTATTTCTTACTGTTGTAAAAGGAGCAGGTGGAGGAGACCACCGGACCAATGACCCACTAACCCCCTCCCTTCCCCCCCCTTTCCCCCCTCTCCTTGCCCTCTCCCTCCCCCTCCCTCTTGTCCCCAATAATCCTTTACTGTTCATAATCAGAGTAATGACAATGTTCTGTCAAATTGAGAATGGTGCCTAACAATAGTAGGCTTAGGTAAGAGTAATGTAAAGCTTCGGTTCATGACTTATGCTTTCCGGATAGAACCTAATGAGAAATGTATCTAATACTCATGCTCTGAAAATAACCTATGTTCTCTTTTCAACTTAGTGAAATGTACACGCCCTTTGTTTTCCTCTTTGTATGATTTGACCTTTTATTTTCTTTATTTTCAATTGTTTCTGTAAATGTTTTATACAAATTTTTCAATAAAAAATAATTATTACAAAAAAATAAAAAATATTATATCGTCAATTGTAATAGCATGCCCCTGCTAAACAGGGGCAGAAAAAATGGGCCTTGGGTGGTGGTGCCGCAACACTGTAACCCCTTACAGATACTCTTGTTGGGTGCAGGAACGGGCCCTGCATTGAAATATTAGAAAAATTGGGCCTTTGATGGTGGTGGTGGTGGTGCCACTCTTATTGTGAGCAGGGATGGGCCCTGCTGTGAAATATTAGATCAAACATTGTAATTACATGCCCCTGTTAAACAGGGGCAGAAAAATTGGGCCTTTGGTTGTGGTGCCCTAAACCAAAAATATTGTTGGAAGCTATCATCATTAAGATCATCATCAGCTCCGTGACACAGCAGGAGATGCCCGCTGTGCATAATGCACACACTGACTGGTGAGGCTGCAATGAGGGCACAGTAAAGCTGCAATGATGATGAGGGAGGCTGCAATGAGGGCACAGTAAGGCTGCAATGATGGGGAGGGAGGCTGCAATGAGGACACGGTAAGGCTGCAATGTTGGTGAGGGAGGCTGCAATGAGGGCACAGTAAGGTGGCAATGATGGTGAGGCAGCAATGAGGGCATGGTAAGGCTTCAATGATGGTGAGGGAGGCTGCAATGATGGGCACAATAAGGCTGCAATGATGGTGAGACTGCAATGAGAGCACGTTGAGGATGCAATGAGGGCACGTTAAGGCGGCAATAATGGGCACGGTGAGGCGACAATTATGTGCATGGTGAGGCGGCAATGATGAACACAGTGAGGCTGCAATGAGAGAACAGGAAGGCTGCAATGATGGTGAGGGAGGTTGCAATGCAGGCACAGTGAGGCAGCAACGTTGGGGAGGGAGGCTGCAATGAGTGCACAGTAAGGCTGCAATGATGGTGAGGGAGGCTGCAATGAGGGCACAGTAAGGCGGCAATGATGGTGAGGCTGCAATGAGGGCACGATAAGGTGGTAATAATGGGCACAGTGAGGCTGTAATGTTCAGCGTGGTGAGGCTGCAATGATGGGCACACTGAGGCTCCAAAGATGGGCATGGTGAGGTGGCAATGATGGGCACAGTAAGACGGTAATGATGGGCACAGTAAGGCGGCAATGATGGACACAGTAAGGTGGCAATGATGGGCACAGTACGGCTGCAACGATGGTGAGACTGCAATGAGAGCACGTTGAGGCTGCAATGAGGGCACGTTAAGGCGGCAATGATGGGCACGGTGAGGCGGCAATGATGGGCACATTGAGGTTGAAATGATGGGCACAGTGAGACTACAATGATGGGCACAGTGAGGCTGCATTGACGCAGTGGAGAGGAGACTATAGGAAAACAGAGGCACCAAGCTGGAGCAAACTGACTGATCCCTGCAAGGTGCACCTGAGAGGAGGTCAGTGAGAGCACCGCCAGGCCAGTCTGAGGGGAGTTCACTGATGTAAGGGGGAGTAAATAAAATAATTTAAGGGAGCACTGATATAAAGGTTTCCCCCATATCATTAACCCACACCCCCCCCCTTTACCCTAGTGTATTTTTTCTGTGGAAGGATTTTTATGTTTATGAATGTGAACCTATCAACAAAGTCTGTGGACAGGCACACTCTATGATCCATTACAAACCCTCCAGCAGCACTGAATGTGTGTTCAGAAAGAACGCTGGTTGCAGGACAGGCCATTAGCTAAATTGCATATTGAGCAAGTTATGGCCAGTGGTCCATCCTTAAGACCCAGTAACCCAGTGGATGACCTGTTGGAAAGGTCTCCAAGTCTGCTATTGCCCCTAGATATTCCTGCACCATGTAATGCAAATACTGATGATGGTTGCTTGAGCCGATCAGACCTTGGTGCTGAGAACTGAAGTTTTTTTTAAAGACATCGGTCAGCTGGCCACCTTCTCCACCTCTCTTCCTCTGACTGAACAAAGCCTCAGCAACACGATGTCCAGCACCAGGAAATTGTAACCTCCCAGGGTTTGTAAATGCATTGCACAAACCTTTCTTCAAGGCCTCCTGAAGATGTTTCCTCCTCTGCTCCCTCTGTGAAGGCAGAATGAGTTCTGCAACCTTACCCTTGCAACGTGGATCAAGAAGGGTTGCCAGCCAGTAATGATCCCTCTCTTTGATACCACAAATTCTAGGGTCCTTTCGCAGGCTTTGCAGGGAGGCCATGCAGTGTAAGTTTACAGAGGCATTGGATTATGAGTCCTCTGGGTCACTAAGGCTTACATGATCCGTAACTACCTCCTCCCAGCCACGTACAACTCCTTGGGTTTCTGGGAACCGAAAACAATCCCTTGAAGACTGATGCTGAGTGTTATCCTCTATATCCATGCTGACACAATCCTCCTTATCCTCCTCCTCTTCTTCCTGTATGTTTGGAGGGCCCGCAGGAATGCTATCTGGATAAAGGGGGCCTTGGGAGGTAAGAAAGTCCTCCTATTCCTCCTGCTGTTCTGCCTCAAGTGCCTTGTCCATTATTCCATGAAGTGTGTGCTCCAACAGGGAGACTAGAGGGACAGTGTCACTGATGTATGCATTGCCACTGCTCACCATCCTTGTGGCCTCCTAAAATGGCGACAGGACAGTGCATGCATCCTTGATCAGTAGCCACTGACGTGGCTAAAAGAAGCCAAGCTCCCCTGACCCTGTCCTGGTGCCATACTCACACAGGTACTCATTGATGGCCCTCTGCTGCGTGTGCAGCCACTGCAGCATTGCCAACATTGAGTTCGACCTGGTAGGCATGTCACAAATGAGGCAGTTGGTGGGCAGGTTGCATTCCCTTTTCCAAATCCCTTACTGCTGACCGTCCTGTCCAACGAGGCCAAAACATTGCCTTCCACATGCCGGTAGAGAGCCGGAATGGCCTTCCGTGAAAAGAAATGGTGTTTTGGAACCTGTCACTAAGGTACAGCATATTCCACAAATTCACAAAAGGGGAGAGAGTCTACCAGCTGAAAAGGCAGCAGTTGCAGTGCTAGCAATTTGGCCAAGTTATCATTTAGACGCTGAACTTGTGGATGGCTGGGACCAAATTTCTTTTTACAGTTCAGCAACTGGGGTAGGGACATTTGCCCGCTAAAATCAGATGGGGGTGTACTGCTAGCAGATTGACTGCAAGTACTTGGGACACCTATTGTTATACCTTCATTCCTCTCAGTACAGGTTTTTGAGAGGACTGGAGGTATAGTGGGGTTGGAGATCCCAGATAATGAGCAAGGAGAAGTCCGCCTTTTTCTTTGATGTGGGTCTTCCAAGTGCTGTTGCCAACGGACTGCATGGCAGGTCATCATATGTCTGGTCAAGCATGTGGTGCCCAAACGGCTGCTGTTCTGGCCACACTTAATCCGCTACAGACATAGGTTACAAAGAGCAACGGTGCGATCTGCTGCACGCGTGTCTAAAAAGGCCCACACCAAGGAACTTTTTAAAAGTCAGCGGGGAGTCAGCAGCACCCTGCACCTGCGGAGCTCTACAGTGTGATGCAATAGGGTGGCTGCCCTTAAGCTGCCCCCTAGAGGAGATCCTGCCTCGTTTAAGTTGTGCCTCCTCCTCCTCTCTTCTCTCAGGCACCCAAGTACAGCCAATGACCTCATCATCCCCTCCCTCCTCGTCACTGGAGCAAACTTGGCTGTATGCTGCAGCTGGGGGAACATGACTACCAGTTTCTTGTCCTTCTTGGTTACTCCCTCTCTCTAGGCTCATGTTACTTCCTTACTCAACCTGGGAACCACCATCGGAGCCTTCTAATCGCTGCGCATCCTTCATGAGCACATACCCGACACTGTGGTTGAATAGTTTGGGGACTCCTCGTTGCATGGTGGTGTGGCTACAGAAGGAGTGACTGTGGTCAAGGAGCCAGTGGAATAGGCTGCTTTAGCATCTGCATGACCTCTGTCATGATCCTGGATGACAGAGGATGAGGAGGATGAGGACGGCTTTGTTATCCACTCCACCAACTCTTCTGCATGTTCTGGCTCAATAACAGGGCCAGCAGCAAAAAAAAAGTACAAGCGTGCTCCACGGCCACCTGCAGAGGATGCACCATGTTCATGACCAGCACTGTTGACTGTAGACACAGAGGCTGCTTGGCCTCTTTTAGTGGCCTGTAAGCATCTGCCTCTCCTTGGTGGCCTTATGGACATGATGTATATTTTGTTTTGCAACACCACACTACAATGTATTTTATTCAAAAATCCTTTTTTGTTCCCTTTTTGCTGTGACATTTTGTTCAATGGAGTTTTGCACTTGCATTTTGAAGAAATAAAGGCATCTAATTTTTACACAATCTGGAGTGCGGCTATCCAGAGTTTCGTTCTGTTTCTACAATGTATTTTATACTGTGTACATCACCAGAAGTGTAGTAGAATCTGTACACACTGTATTAGATACTGTGTACACCATCTGCACTGTATTAGCAACTGTACTATGGCTGCACTGCATTTTATACTGTGTACACCACCAGAAGTGTAGTAGACACTGTACACACAATATTAGATGTTGTGTACACCACCTGCACTGTATTACCAACTGTACTACAGCCTCACTGTATTGTGTACTGTGTACACCACCAGAAGTGTAGTAGAAACTGTACACACTGTATTCGATACTGTGTACACCGCCTGCACTGTATTAGCAACTGCACTATGGCTGCACTGTATTGTGTACTGTGTACACCACCAGAAATGTAGTAGAAACGGTATACACTGTATTAGATACTGTGTACACCGTCTGCACTGTATTAGCAACTGTACTAGGGCTGCACTGTATTGAGTATTGTGTACATCACCAGAAGTGTAGTAGACACTGCACACACTGTATTATATACTGTGTACACAGTCTGCACTGTATTAGCAACTGTACTATGGCTGCACTATATTGTGTACTGTGTACACCACCATAATTGTAGTAGAAACTGTACACACTGTATTTTATACTGTGTACACTACCTGCACTGTTTTAGCAACTGTACTATGGCTGCACTATATTAGATACTGTGTACACCACCTGAAGTGTATTAGAAACAGTACACCACATAATGCACTGGAGATATAGGCTACATTGGATGCAGAGTATATCTATCTATCTATCTATCTATCTATCTATCTATCTATCTATCTATCTATCTATCTATCTATCTATCTATCTATCTATCTACTGTATATATACATCTCTCTCTCTCTCTCTCTGTCTTTATATATATATATATATATATATATATATATATATATATATATACATACACAAGGCTATATATATATATATATATTAATACACTGCCTGCACTGACTGAATATAGAGTAAACACTGAATTTATAGGCTATGCTGAATGTAGAGTATATATATATATATATATATATATATATATATATATATATATATATATATATATATATATATATTGTAGAGGGTCAGCCTGGGAGAGCTTAAACCACAAAAAGACATTAGCTGTGTTTGGAGCTATGAACTGTTACCTCTAAGCCTGTGGGCTGATGAACTATGAGCTGTACCTGTGTGCACATCTGTGTGACAAGACAAGTCTGTCTGATCTTATGTTTTGTTTTGCTGTTTTGCTGAATAAAAGCCAATTTTATTTTACTGGACTGCCTCTGAGCCAGCTCTTCACCCCCTGATCCCCTACAATATATATATATATATATATATATATATATATATATATATATATATTGTGGCAGCACGCAGGTAAAATCACCTGGTTGTATTCAGGATGGGAAATATGTGTGTCCTAGATTCAGGCTTTATGCAGACTTTTACAATTAGAGGGGAAGAGTTAATGAGCCCAGCTGTAGTAAGTGGGCTCATTAAGACCTCTACAAAAAACCCCAGCATGCATAGGGAGATGCTCCATCCTGGAACCAGTTTTGTGTGTGTAGACTGGGGAGTCCGAGATCTGTTCTGTGCGGTGAGTTAACGCCTGTGTGGCAAACCCCTACAATAGAGAAAGGGACTGGGGCAGCACAAGGCTGCACCCAGTTGTTAGACAGGGAGTCTACGTGTGTAGTTAGAGGTCAAGCTGACCAGGATTTATTTTTTTGTTTTATTTTGTTTGGCTGTTATATGTATCACTGCATGTAGCCTAAATAAACCGGATCTTTTATTTTTTGCACCTACACCGCTGTCTGCTGTGCCTGACTTTGTGTTGTGAACCCATCCAGGGGGTCACACACACCCGCTACCGAGCGAACCCCCTCACAGTTGGTGGAGAATTTTGGCAGTTTTTTTTTTGTTTGTTGTTAAGGCCAGCATGGAGGAGATACTGAGACAGCTGGCTCTAGCAAATGCAAACCAGCAGCAAACAAATGCAGCTTTACAAAAGAGCCTTGCAGCTCAACAACAAGCCCAGCAGCAGGCAAATGCAAATCAGCAGCAGACAAATGCAACTTTGCAGCAGAGTTTGGAAGCCCAGCAGCAGGCAAATGCAAATCAGCAGCAGACAAATGCAACTTTGCAGCAGAGTTTGGAAGCTCAGCAACAAGCCCAGCAGCGATCTGAAGCCCGCTTCATAGACCTGTTGCAGAAGCAAGAGCAGAAATTTCAACAGCAAATAGAGACATTGATACAGCAACGTCCGCAGACCAATGAAGCAAGTGGGTACAATAATACCGCAACCTTTGGTGTGAGCCGTTTACTGACAAAAATGACTGGAGAGGATGATCCGGAGGTGTTTTTGACCACATTTGAAAGGACTGCTGAAAGGGAAAAGTGGCCTAAGGAGCAATGGGCTGGACTGGTGGCCCCTCTGTTAACTGGGGAATCGCAGAAAGCTTATTATGACCTAGAGCCTGACCAAGCAAAAGACTATGTGGTGCTAAAAGCAGAAATATTGGCACGGCTGGGTGTCACCCTGGCAGTCCGGGCTCAGCGTGTGCATAACTGGACTTTTCAGGTTGGAAAACCTCCCAGGTCTCAAATGTATGATCTCATTCACCTGAGCAGGAAGTGGCTGCAGCCAGAGATTTTGACCGCACCAAACATTGTGGAACGTGTGGTTATGGATCGTTTCCTGAGAGCTCTTCCTACTGCCATCCAAAAATGGGTAAGCCATGGAGACCCAGAAAATGCAGATAAACTTGTGGATCTGGTTGAGAGGTACTTGGCTACAGAGAACTTCACCACCTCTTCCAGGGACTCACTGACTTTCCCCCCTAAGACCAGATCATCCCCAGTGGCGGGTAAGATGACTCCAAGGGGTGAGGGTGGAGAGAGTGAGAGGGTGGGAGTTCTACCTAAGGTCTGGCGGGAGCAGCCCAGGAAGCCCATGTTGCAAGAGGCAGCGAAAAAAATTATTTGCTACCGCTGCCGGCAAGAGGGACATATTGCAGCCAATTGCCCAGTTGTGGATGAGCCTATGCAATGTGACTTTATAAGGGAGAGACGTCAGTCGCTGTTTGCGACAGTTGCATGCACTGCCATTCGGGGACCTGAGAAACATTTATGTAAAATGTGTATTAATGGTAGACATGTTGATGTGTTGCTAGATTCAGGTAGCCTGGTAACATTGATAAAAGCTGAATTAGTTACTACAGAGGTCTCTGGGAAGAACAGGGTGGCTGTTATTTGTGTGCATGGGGACACCCGAGAGTATCCTGTAACTTCAGTGTTTTTTGAGACCCCCAAAGGTAACCTCTCTCATCAGGTGGGGTTAGTGTCTCAGTTACCACATGATGCTATTGTGGGAAGGGATTTTCCAAAATTCTGGGAACTCTGGGATTGTCCTGAGGCCCCCATTGGTGCCCCTATAAACCAGGAAGATGACCAGAATTCCTCTGGGAGTGGTGAGGACTCTCCTGAATTTCCCTTGTCGGTATTGGCGGGGGAAACTCGAGAAACTGGGGAGGAGCCAACATCCTCAGATGAAAACATGCCGTCTGTGGAGTTTTCGGATCTTGAGGTTCACAGGGAAAATTTTGCCACAGAACAGTTAAAAGACCCCACCCTAATAAAGGCATGGGAAAATGTGGTGAAAATAGATGGCGAGTTAGTGAACCCAGATAAGACTTGCCCTTATCCTTACTTCACTATGGAAAGGGACCTGCTATATCGAGTGGCTCAAAGGGCAGAAGAAACCATTGAGCAACTTGTAGTGCCCAAACCTTACAGGAAGTTGGTGTTAGAATTGGCTCATGGACACATTCTGGGAGGTCATCTGGGGACAGAGAAAACCAGAGAGAGGGTATTGCAGAGATTCTATTGGCCTGGGGTCATGAAGGAAATAGAAAAGTATTGTTCCTCCTGCCCTGTGTGTCAGAAGTCGGCACCTATGCCACATTTCCGTAACCCACTGGTACCTCTTCCTATCATTGAGGTCCCCTTTGAGAGAATCGCAATGGATTTGGTAGGTCCGATAATGAAGTCTGCTAGGGGGCATCAGTACATTTTGGTTATATTGGACTATGCCACCCGTTATCCGGAAGGAATTCCTCTCCGAAATACCTCGGCCAAAACCATAGCCAAAGAGCTATCCCTTGTTTTTAGCCGCGTGGGTATTTGTAAGGAACTGCTTACGCACCAAGGTACACCCTTTATGTCCCGGGTTATGAAAGAATTATGCAAGTTGTACAAAGTGAAGCAATTGCGTACATCTGTGTATCACCCCCAAACAGATGGGTTGGTTGAAAGATTCAACAAAACCCTAAAACAAATGTTAAAGAAGGTGGTGGATAGAGATGGAAAGAATTGGGATTGTCTAATACCCTATCTGATGTTTGCCATTAGGGAGGTACCCCAATCCTCTACGGGTTTCTCACCCTTCGAGTTGCTCTATGGGAGACACCCAAGAGGGCTGCTGGATATCGCCAAGGAAACTTGGGAAAATGAGAGTTCTCCTCACAGGAGTGTGATTGAGCATGTCGCCCTGATGCAAGATAGAATTGCACAGGTAATGCCAATTGTAAAGGAACATTTAACCCAAGCGCAGATAGCACAGCAGAGAGTGTACAACCGTGGGGCCAAGACACGTACTTTTTCCCCGGGGGATAGGGTCTTGGTGCTAGTCCCTACGGTTGAAAGCAAATTTCTGGCCAAATGGCAAGGTCCATATGAAGTAATTGAAAAAATTAGTGAGGTGAACTACAGGGTTAGACAGCCAGGAAGGCGAAAGCCGGAGCAGATCTATCACGTCAATCTGCTGAAAGCCTGGAGGGATAGGGAATCCCTAGTCGCAGAGACTTTGTCACAAGTACAGCCTGATTGCTTAGTTCCTGAGGTTGGAATAGCAGACACCTTATCGAAAGCCCAACAACAGGAGGTTAAAGAGTTTGTACTTCGTAACAAAGAGATTTTCTCTGAGCTTCCGGGACAAACATCTGGCGTAGAGCATGACATTATCACCCCGCCAGGAGAAAGGGTAAAACTAAAACCTTATAGAATACCAGAGGCCCGACGGGAGGCAATACGTGGGGAGGTTCAAAGGATGCTGGAATTGGGTGTGATAGAGGAGTCCCAGAGTGACTGGTCCAGTCCTATTGTACTAGTGCCCAAACCTGATGGGAGCTGGCGGTTTTGTAACGATTTTAGACAATTAAATAAAGTTACAAAATTTGACACCTACCCCATGCCACGTATAGATGAGTTGGTTGACCGGCTGGGAACAGCCCGATATATGACAACTCTTGATCTCACCAAAGGGTATTGGCAAATTCCCCTGGCCGAGTCGGCCAAGGAGAAAACTGCGTTTGTAACCCCAGATGGGGCATTCCAATATAAGAGAATGCCGTTTGGGTTACAGAATGCACCGGCAACATTCCAGCGGAAAATGGATAAGATTCTGAGGCCCCATCATAAATATGCTGCAGCTTACCTGGACGATGTGATTATCCATAGCACAGACTGGGTCTCACATTTGCCAAAAGTACAAGCAGTCCTAGACTCTATCCGGGAAGCTGGGTTTACGGCCAATCCAAAGAAGTGTACCATTGGACAGGAGGAGGCCAAATATCTTGGGTACACTATTGGGAGGGGGGTGATAAAACCCCAAGTCAATAAAGTCGAGGCCATACAGAGTTGGCCACGTCCCAACAGCAAGAAACAGGTACGAGCCTTTCTGGGAATCGCTGGCTATTATCGACGATTCATTCCCCATTTTGCTTCTCAGGCTGTGCCCCTCACCAACCTGACAAAAGGGAAAGAGTCGGTTATGGTTAAATGGTCCCCAGAGGCTGAGGAAGCATTTCAGTCCTTAAAAACAGCCTTATGTAGCCAGCCAGTGTTGTACTCACCAGACTTCTCTAAGGACTTCGTGGTACAAACTGATGCATCAGACGTTGGGTTAGGAGCAGTGTTATCCCAGGTCTGGAACGGGGAAGAGCACCCAGTCATTTACCTCAGCAGGAAGTTAAAGTCCCATGAGGTAAATTACTCCACGATTGCGAAGGAATGTTTAGCAGTGAAGTGGGCTCTAGATTCCCTTCGGTACTATCTGCTAGGTAGGCACTTTGACCTGGTGACTGATCACGCTCCTTTAAAGTGGATGGCTCAAAACAAGGAGACCAATAGAAGGGTAAATAGGTGGTTCCTGGCCCTACAGGAATTTAACTTTACAGTTAAGCATCGCCCTGGTGTTAAAATGGGGAATGTGGATGCTTTGTCTCGGATACATGCGTGCCTGGCTGCTTGTGTTACAACCCCAAGGTTGAAACAAGAGGGGGGGGTATGTGGCAGCACGCAGGTAAAATCACCTGGTTGTATTCAGGATGGGAAATATGTGTGTCCTAGATTCAGGCTTTATGCAGACTTTTACAATTAGAGGGGAAGAGTTAATGAGCCCAGCTGTAGTAAGTGGGCTCATTAAGACCTCTACAAAAAACCCCAGCATGCATAGGGAGATGCTCCATCCTGGAACCAGTTTTGTGTGTGTAGACTGGGGAGTCCGAGATCTGTTCTGTGCGGTGAGTTAACGCCTGTGTGGCAAACCCCTACAATAGAGAAAGGGACTGGGGCAGCACAAGGCTGCACCCAGTTGTTAGACAGGGAGTCTACGTGTGTAGTTAGAGGTCAAGCTGACCAGGATTTATTTTCTTGTTTTATTTTGTTTGGCTGTTATATGTATCACTGCATGTAGCCTAAATAAACCGGATCTTTTATTTTTTGCACCTACACCTCTGTCTGCTGTGCCTGACTTTGTGTTGTGAACCCATCCAGGGGGTCACACACACCCGCTACCGAGCGAACCCCCTCACAATATATATATATATATATATATATATATATATATATATATATATACATATACTAGACTGAGTGTGTATGTATATATATATATATATATCAAATACACTGCCACTAACTGAATAGCCTGCCTGCTTAATCTAACTGAAGCTATCTCTCTGTCCACACCAACAACACTACACAGGGCCG
This sequence comes from Lithobates pipiens, assembly GCF_037356315.1. Taxonomy (NCBI): domain Eukaryota; kingdom Metazoa; phylum Chordata; class Amphibia; order Anura; family Ranidae; genus Lithobates; species Lithobates pipiens. The sequence goes on along the minus strand of NW_027507686.1, from coordinate 128,624,813 downwards.
CTGTGTAAGCTGCCTTATATAGTGTGGGGCATGGACTTAGTCCCCCTGAGCCGTGATTGGCCAATTATGGCTCTCTTAGCCGAAAGAGCTGTGATTGGCCAAAGCATGCACCATACAGCAATGCACTGTGATCTCGCAGTGCATTATGGGGCATTTCGTGGCACTCAAATTTGCCATAAACGTCCCTTAGTGTTCGCTGTTCTGCGAACACCCGATGTTTGAGTCCAACTTATGTTCGACCCGCACATCAAGCTCATTCCCATCGGCTAATTGCCAGCTCCCAGATCTCCACAGTGACTCCCCTGTTGATGATATCCTGCGTACTTAAGCCATCCAGCACAGATGATCTCTGCCTTCGCTTTGGTCAACATCACAGAGACTATCTCCTGCGTGTGTCAGGAAGGGCATGCCAGCACCCAAGATGGCTGCCGAAGAAGACGACCTGTTACCTCTTGATGTCAGGAAGGGCATGCCAGCACCCAGGATGGCTGCAATGCTACTTTTCAGCACTTCATCAACAATGTCTTCCGAGATTTCCTGGATCTTTTTGTTGTCGTTTATCTTGATGATATACTAATCTTCTCTCTCTCTCTAGATCACCACCGTAGTCATGTCAAGAATGTATTGAGTCGCCTTTCGACAACACGGACTTTATGCAAAACCAGAGAAATGTGTATTTGAACGCCAAAGCATCCAATTCCTGGGTTTAATCATTTCCACCTAAGGCATCCAGATGGATCCCCAGAAGGTCACAGCCATCCTGGATTGGCCTGCTCCCAGTGATAAGAAGGGTGTCCAACGTTTCGTGGTGTTTGCAAGTTTTTATTGAAAATTCATCAGACATTTTTCTGCAATCATATCCCCCATTACAAGTTTAACCAAGCAAGGTACAAGATTCTCTTGGTCTCCAGAAGCTCAGAAAGCTTTTGACACCCTAAAAAGACTTTTCACATCTGCATCTGTCCTGAAACATCCTGATCCAGCCCTGCCCTATGTCTTGGAAGTAGATGCCTTAGAAACAGCGATCAGAGCAATATTATCTCAGAGGCAGGGAGCTAAGGCTCTACTGCATCCAGTTGTTTTTTTTTCCTTCAAGCTGTCAAATGCTGAAAGGAACTACGACGTCGGGGACCGTGAACTTTTGGCCATCAAAGCCGCTCTGGAGGAATGGAGGTACCTGCTAGAGGGGGCTGCACACCCAATCTTGATCTATACAGTTCATAAGAACCTTGAGTATTTAAGAACAGCAAAAAGATTGAAACCCCGACAAGCCAGGTGGGCACTATTATTTTCTAGATTTACTTTCCACTTAACATTAAGGCCCGGATCGAAGAATACAAAACCCGATGCGCTATCACGCATGTTCAGCAAACCTGAAGAAATCTCATCTCCCGATACCATTCTATCCCCTGGGAACTTCATGTTGCTTCAAGGAGAGTTAATAAAACAAATTAAACAAACTCTAGTAAGGAACCCTGCACCAGCTGGAATCTCTCTACTGGCAAAGGATGGGCTACTTTGGCACGAAGACAATGTCTTTGTGCCGGAAGACCTCCGAATGGCCATCCTGGGGCGATGCCATGATCATGTGCTGGCAGGTCACTTTGGCATTGGCAAGACAACTGAATTAGTACAACGGACATTTTGGTGGCCGGGGTGGAGAAAGATTGTAGGAAATATGTAGAATCTTGTACCATTTGCATCCGCAATAAAACCAGCAGATCCAGAGCCTGGGGTCTGCTAAAATCCTTACCAGTCCCCAGTAGACCTTGGAAGATGATCTCAATAGATTTTATTGTAGAACTCCCCCTATCTGAGGGCCACAACACCATTTTTGTAGTTGTCGATAGTCTGTCTAAGATGGCACACTTCCTGTCCATGTCAATATTGTGTCCGACCGTGGGGTGCAGTTTACATCCAGATTCTGGAGAGCCTTATGTGATTCACTTGGGATTGAACTTTCATTTTCTTCTGCATATCACCCACAAACGAATGGGCAAACAGAGAGGACTAATCAGACTCTTGAACAGTACCTGCAATGTTTCTCCTCATTTTCTCAAGACTTCTCTGCTTCCCCTGGCCGAGTTTTCTTATAACAATTCAGTACACTCTGCTACAAAGCAATCTTCATTTTTTGCAAACTACGGTTTCCACCCTTCTTTTTTGTCTAATACAATTCCAGATTCCCCTGTACCGGCTGTTTCCGAAACTATACATTTCTTCAACGCCAATAACAAACTGCTACAGGAAACAATGGCCAAGACACAGGCATACAATAAGGAAGTTTTTGACAGGAAAAGAAGAGGAGAATTGATCTTGAACCCTGGTGACCAAGTGTGGCTAGCAACTACTAATTTGAAACTGGCCTGTCCCTCGAATAAACTGGGCCCTAAATTTATAGGACCCTTTCGGGTGAAGAGACGGATCAATGAGGTTGCGTATGAATTAGAGTTGCCTGAGTCATTTAGAATCAGCCCTGTGTTCCACATAACCTTGTTGAAACCTGCCATTCCTGACCCCTTTCCAGGACGAAGTTTCGGCCTGCCTGAACCTGTAATTATTGACGGGGAGGAAGAGTTTGTGGTAGAAACAATCTTAGACTGCAGGAAGAGAAGAAATCAGATCCAGTTCCTGATAAAATGGGCCAAGTTGGGCATCCGGAGGCTGCCCTTTGGGGAGGGGCAGTGTCAGGAAGGGCATGCCAGCACCCAAGATGGCTGCCAAAGAAGATGACCTGTTACCTCTTCATGTCAGGAAAGGCATGCCAGCACCCAAGATGGCTGCAGAAGAAGATAACCTATTACCTCTGCCCCTGTCAGGATGCCATTGGTGTGCACGCACCATGTGACAGCTTTTGCCACCCAAACAGGCTATTTAAACTCAGCCAGTTTCCAGGCTCAGTGCTGTCTGCTCTACAGCGTTCCCTGTGTAACCTGCAATTAGCTACCTGACTTCTGTTCCTGTTGTGACCCAGCTTGCTTCCTGACGTTCTTGTTTCCTGCCTGCATCTGACCCCGGCTTGTCCCCCACTCCGCACCTGCCTGCTCCTTCTGCCACTCCGCTGCCAGCCTGTTGACGACCCAGCCTGTAATCTGATTCTGCTTCTACTCCAGCCCCTGTTCCTGACATGACCATTGTGTATGACCCGGCCTGCCTGTACTTGCCTTCTCTTCAGCCTTGAGGGTGCCACCATCCCTTCTGCTGCATCTGCACTCCTGCTTGAGGGGACCAGTTGTCTACTTGTTCCAGCTACCTGCCCACCACTGCTCTGGGATTTCTACAGACACCTCTACAGCCCAGCCGAGTGCTCCGAGCCAGCTCCAGGTTCAGCGATCCCGCCAGGCACTCGTGCGACTCTGCATCTCGGTGTTTCCTGTCAGCTCTATCAGGGGCTCCATGTCAGAGTTGTAAGAGAGGCCGTCTTCTGCATATCAGGCTCCATCACCAGGTACGTGACAGCGTGCCTGTTAAAGACTTACTTGGCTGACATTCCTACTAGCTCCAGATCCTGCTTGCTGTTCCACTACGCTGTTCCCTGGCTTCCTGACTTTCTGGCTTGTCTTACTATCTGTTCCGGTTACCGAACTTTGGTTATTTACATTTATTATTAACCACTAGGCCTCCACGCTATAGCCGAAAGATGGCTACAGCGCGGCACTTAATTGCTGGGAGGGTATCCCTGGATGACCTCCTGTTTACTTCCCCTCTGCAAATGCATCAGGGAAATTCTGTGTTGGCCCCGTGTCCCTTGGACACAGCCAATCACAGATCGTGCTAAATGGCCAATCACAGCAGCCAATTAGCACTTGATTGGAGTGTCCAATGAGAGATGATCTCATATGTAAACATATGAGATCATCTCTCATTGCCGGCTCTCCCTCCTCACACAGAGACTGCGTGTGAGGAGGGAGAACTTCCTGCTGCAGTTTGAGTGTACACAAAAAAACAGAAAATACAGTGCCTGCAGTACCTGTTAGTGCCACCTGTCAGTGCCATCTGTCCCCAGTGCCATCTGTCCCCAGTGCCGCCTTTCAGTGCCATCTGTCCCCAGTGCCACTTGTCAGTGCCATCTGTCATCAGTGCCACCTGCCCTCAGTGTCACCTGTCAGTACCATGTGCCATCTGTTATCAGTGACACGTATCAGTGCCATCTGTCATCAGTGCCACCTGTTAGTGTCACATGTCATCAGTGCCACATATTAGTGCCATCTGTCATCAGTGCCACGTCAGTGTCACGTTTCATCAGTGCCACATATTAGTGTCATCTGTCACCAGTGTCATGTGTCGTCAGTGCCACAAATTAGTGCCATCTGTCATCAGTGCCACTTTTTTGTAACGTGCCATCAGTGCCACATCAGTGTCATGTGTCATTGTCCTGGTGATCCAGGGCCTTCAAAAGTGTAATAGGTAGTCAACAAGTTAGATGTGTAATTTATGCTCCTAGAACACGTGACGGTGCTCCCTGAATATTGGGCCTCTCTAAGTGGCTAGGTTGTGAAAAAGTCCCACACATGTGGTATTGTAATACTCAAGAGGAGTAGCAGAATGTATTTTGGGGTGTCATTTGTGGTATACACATGCCATGTGAGAGAAATAACCTATTACAATGTCAATTTTATGAAAGAATTGTGGGAAAAAAATTACTACATCAAAAATCTCACCATGCATCTTACTAAATACCTTGTAATGTCTACTTTCAAAAAAGGGGTCATTTAGGGGTATTTGTACTTTCCTGGCTTGTTAGGGTCGCAAGAAATGAGATAGACCACCAGTATCTCAGGTGTAATCAATTTTTTATGATTTGCACCACAGGTTGTAGACTCTCTAACTTTCACAAAGACCAAATAATATCCACTAATTTGGGTTATTTTACCAAATATATGTAGCAGTATAAATTGTGGCCAAAATTTATGAAGAAAAATTAATAATTTGCTACATTTTATCACAGAAATTAAGAAAAATTAGTTTTTTTTCAAAATTTTCGATCCTTTTTCATTTATAGCGCAAAAAATAAAAAACCCAGAGGTGATCAAATACCAACAAAAGAAAGCTCTATTTGAATGAAAAAAGGACAAAAAAATTATTTGGGTACAGTATTACATGACTGAGTAATTGTCATTCAAAGTGTGAGAGCACTGAAAGCTGAAAATTGGTCTGGTCACGAGGGGGGTTTAAGTGCCCAGTAGGCAAGTGGTTAAACAAGTGTGATTTAACTGTACTTCTGTCTCGGTTTGATTCATGGTTTCTGACACTAAGTAAGGGCATGTACCATCCAACACACATTACATCCTTAAAGAACACAGATGGCACTCTATATTCCTGCCCAAAAGAAATAAACAAAACCCTAGAAAAATTCCAGACCAACCTATATGCAGATGACCCCTTTGAAGCAGACGAAGGGATTAACTGGCTTGAATCTGTAGCCCTACCAAAGATAGACCCTGATCATCTATAAATTTTAAACTCGCCAATCACAAATGAGGAAATATCATTAGCAATTAAGATGTTTACTGGATGTAACAATTGCATTTGGGAAGGGGCTCCTAATTACCTTCAGGCCACCAGGCAAACATAAGACATGGGCACCATCAAAAAATGTGTTTAGTTTTATTGCGTTTCGTTCCATACGCAAAAACAAAATTGTATTTCGTAATTTGTGTACGAAATTAAATTCGAATTCGTACGAATTTTCATTCGAATCGTAAACTTTTCGTTAAAATAACAAAAGTTTGTTATGATGAATTTATCATTATGAGGGGTTCCCACCATCCCTGTGCTGTGCTGCCTTCCTCTGATTGGTGAACAAAACACCAGTCATGCTTCTGTTAATTTGGATCCAAAATTTGTTAACGAAATTTCGTATTTTGTTTGAAATTGGTAAGCATAGAAATTCCCATAGGGTTCCCACCATTCCTGTGCTAAGTTTCCAGGTCTGTACACCTGCTGTGTGTCCATTATGAGGGGTTCCCACCATCCCTGTGCTGAGTTCCCAGGTCTGAGTGTACACCCGCTGTTCCCATTATGAGGGGTTCCCACCATCCCTGTGCTGTGCTGACTTCCTCTGTTTGGTGAACAAAACACCAGTCATGTTTCTCTTAATTTGGATCCGAAATTCCAAAATTCGTTAACGAAATTTCGTATTTCGTATGAAATTTGTAAGCATAGAAATTCCCATAGGGTTCCCACCATCCCTGTGCTGACTTCCTGGGGTTTTAACTTTTAGGTTCATTAACTTTTCGTAACAATTACAAATTTCCGTTATGACGAATTTATCATTATGAGGGGTTCCCACCATCCCTGTGCTGTGCTGACTTCCTGGGTTTTTAACTTTTATGTTCGTTAACTTTTCCTTAATTATGAATTTTCTTTATGAATTTGGATCCGAAATTCGTAAAAGGAATTTCATATTTCGTACGGAATTATTATGCATAAAAATTCATATTTCGGATTCGTACGAATGTATGGATTTCTTGAAATTTGTACTAATTTTTGTTTCGTATGAAACTAATTGCACATGTCTAGAAAACATAAAAGAATTAGCAAAAAAGTGTAAAGACCCAAACGAACCAGGCTCCTATCACCCAATCTCCCTATTAAATATGGATTCCAAGATCCTTTCCAAAATAATAGAATCCCGTCTAGCAAACTTCATGCTCTCTTTAATCCACCCGGCACAAGCAGGCTTTACAAAAGGCAGATAAGCCTCTTAAAATATACGAAAAGTATTAGCAGCGTTAGAATATACCTAAATGATGATGCCCCCATACATGGGATCCCAGTTGGACAAAATAATCTACAATTCGCTCTTTTTGCAGACAACATACTAATCTTCACGTCTTCACCCTTCTTGGGTATAGCCAGCATTCAATCTTCAAGTCATTTCGTAAATGCTCAGGCCTCAAAATAAACTTCAATAAAAGGGAGGTCCTACCCTTAGGTACCTTGCGTCCACGACTTTGGGCATCATCAACCCCTTTCCCCATCAACAATAACTGCATCACTTATTTAGGCATAAACATAGGTAAGCAATCATCTTCTCTCTACTCCCTTAACTATCTTCCTCTGATCTCAAAAATTGTGGGCGAATTGGGGGCTTTCGATGAACCTCCCCATATCGCTGTTTTGGAGATGCTTATTATTTAAGATGGTGTGTTTTGCACGCCTTTTATACACCCTACAAACATTGCCCTTGCTTATGAAACATAAAGGTATACAAAAAATGAATAAAGCGGCAACGACCTTCTTATGGCGCACTGGAAAACTGAGAATAGCCTTGAGCAAGCTATATCTCCCAAAGTGCGAATGGGGGGGGGGGGGGGATTTCCCTCATATCAGAGTGTACAATCTATCCTGCCTGTTGAGAACTGATCTGGACTGGATTCTCCAAGTGTTAAAAAACACCAACTACGATCTGGAATCTTCCTTGGTTCACCCATAAAACCTATCTGCTCTGCTGCAGAGCCATGTGATCCCGATCATATTAAGCACAATCTTCTATTTCAAGACACAATTGTAGCATTGAGGGAGGGGAGCATTGATAGTTTCAAAAAACTATTAGATAAGCACCTGAATGATCACAACATACAGGGATATACAGTGTCATACTGACCTATAATGTAATACGAACCATTCTCTAAATGGAAAGATAAGGGTTTAGTCTCCTTTTACCATGTCTCCTTTTACCATGAAGAATTTGGATTTCTCAAGTCCTTCCTCTCCATAGCTGAGGACTTTCACTTACCAAAATATAATTTTCTCCCAGTTTCACAATTCTCAGACTTCATAAGCAGAACTTGCCCTCAGAAACACATCAGGTTTCGGTCCACCTTCCAGGACAAGTTGCTTAAGGAACAGCACTACTCAAATACAGACATTTACCAACCTTTAAACTCAACCTTTACAAAACCTCTACATCAAACTTCAATGAAATCTTGGCTAGCAGATATACCTGGCAAAGCCAGCATAGACAACATCCTCAAAAGTTATAATGCAACCAGAACGCTAATATCAAACGAAACCTGGAGGGAAACACAATTTAAAGTAATTCATAAGGCCTACTTCCCATCTCAATGAAACACCCCTCAACCAAGGAAGCTGCATGTCCTTTGTGCTCATCAACATGGGGACAAGGTGCTTTTGGGGGCTACTCCAAAGCACCCCACCAGTGTTGAGGGCATGCAGGGCCGGTGCTACCACTAGGCAGAGTAGGCAGCTGCCTAGGGCACACTACCCCCCAGGGCACAGCCACGGACTCAGTATACCTCCAATTCCCCAATGTGTCCCACTGAGCGCCCGCTGTTCCCTCTCTCTCTTCACAGAGTAAAAGCTTACAGCGCCGCTTCGGGACTACTTTGCTCCAGCTTGTCTCTCTGGAGCGGCTGTGTGTCTGTGTGTGTGCAGTGGAGGGGCGGGGCTCGGTGGAGATCAGAGCATCGAGAGGTGCACCACCAAAATTCTTGCACCAGCCCTGAGGGCATGTGGTGTGGTCCGGTTCAGGAGGGGGTGTGCTCTCTCATCTCTCCCTCTTTTCCTGCGTCCTACCAGGTTGTGTGCTCGGATAAAGGTCTGGTATGGATATTGGGGGGACCCCCATACATTTTTTTTCTTTTGGTTCCCCTTAATATTCACCCCAAGGACCAGGTAATGGACGGGGGGGGCATGCCGTTTATATATATATATATATATATATATATATATATATATATATATATATATTGCAGAGACCCAACAATTAATTACAGCCTCAATCAGTTTTGAATGACTTTTTTCCTTTAGAAATGTTATTTTCCTGTGGTACTGTTATAAACACAGAAAAACTGTTCCACTTTACAGACATACTATAGACACCCACCAGGCATGATATTTAAAGGAATATTTCATTTTTATTGTTTCACTTTAAGGATTATTAAAATCACTGCTCCTGCTCACTGTGGCCATTTTTAAAACTTTTTTTGCATTGATACATGTCCCCTGGTGCAGGACCCATGTCCCCAAACACTTTTTATGACAATAACTTGCACATAAGCCTTTAAAATTAGCACTTTTGATTTTTCATGTTGGTGTCCCATAGACTTTAACAGTGTTCACGTGTACATCCAATTTTTTTGCCTGTTCGCATGTTCTGGTGCAAACCAAACCGGGGGGGGGGGGGGGGTTGTTCGGCTCATCATTACTCAGAAGGCAGAGCGATGGGTTTATATTAGGTTGGCCAAAGTAAAACACTTCCAAGTGTGGGATCACGTGGCAGTGATGATTCTCACAATGGAAAGTAAGTTCCTGGCCAGATGACAAGGCCAGTCTGAGATTGTGGCTTAAGTGGGGGATTTAAATTAGAGTTCACCAAGCAGGAAGGGGAAACTTTATTAGCGCCATCATATTTATTAGGATAAAGGTCTGATAATACTAAAATCAGCAAGGAAGAGGTTATCCCGACCCCTCTCCAAAAAAGCAGGTGTGTGCTCTCCTAGGCACAATGGGGTATTACAAACAGTTTGTGCTCCATTGACATATCTGACAAAGGATTGAAAGACTATAATGTTCAAGTAGAACACAGATGGTCAAAGAACCTTCCTTAAGCTCAAATTGGCACTGTACAAGCATTCTGCCCTGGTAAAAAATAATTCTTCCTCCAGATGGATGCCTCCAATGTGGGACTGAAAGCTGTTCTATTACAATTTATCTAAAGAGAGCAGCATCCTATAGTCTTTCTCAGTTGGAAACTATGATATGGCAGAATGATAGTGGATGGCAATTAAGTGGGCCCTAGACTCACTGCAATATTACCTAACGGAAGTTAAGATCCACATCATCAGGGTTAGTGAGAGCTAATAGGGAAGTAAAGGTTGGGAGGAAGAGAAAGTGAGGTGGGAAGGTTGGGGAATCCTGCATTTGTTTAATCTAGATAAAGTGGCGGCTGGTGGTCATAGTTTTGGGGGGCGGCAAGTGGACCTGGCTCCTTCACTCGCACCTCAATCCCCTTCCCTGCTGCTCCCGATCGATCAGTGAAAATGATGCTATCCACTGGCACTACACAAACTCCACCCAGCCGTGGTCCTCGCGCACCCTCCTCACTCCCCCCACGCAATCTATATACCCTACTGCAGTAGAAGTGCAGGAAGGACAACAAGGTGGCGATGCTCTGCTGCATTCGAGGTAGGAAGAAGAAACTGCTTCTGCCAGGGGGATTGCTTTTCCTCCCGGGGTGAACAGGAGGCAGGTCCTGAGATCTGTCCTAAGACTCCCAGCCAATCGGGTCTCAGGAGTCGCTTCCTGATTGGCCGGAAGGAGAAGCAGGAAGACATTCGCGAATATTAATTTGCTAATGTCACACAAGTGGTTGGGCTCACTGCACCCTGAACCCACCGTTCTTGAAGCCAAAAAAACATTGAAATCCATGCGTCCAGTGCCCTGCATGGAGATTAGGGGCCAGGCGCACGGATCGGTTGGGGGGGTGGAGCCCCTGCACCCCTAATAGACAGGCCACCACTGTCTAGATATAGAGTACATGTTAAAAAACTAAAAGCTCCCCCTTTTTATACCACTCACCAAGCCTTGGACTATAGAAATGGACCAATTCTCAGAATCTCTGTTAGACAGCAAGGTACAATATATTTCAACTTTCCATTTAAGCCTTTTGCTCTATCCTCTCCATAAAACATGCTGAAAATGCAAGGAGATCATATGCTTGTGTGCTTATGCAGATAAATGTATTCAGATGACTCACTGATATAGATTATAAAAGAAAAACTTACAATTATTCTAATTCCAAATAACCAGGCCAATCTGCTGCCAATTCCACACATCAATTCATGTATACTAGTCATACAATCTACCCTACATAAAATGTTTTTTTTTTTTTTAACAAGTCACATATATTTTGGTACATGGTAGCTTTATCTATAAGAAGAAAAAAAAATGATGATGATACCTGTCGCAAAAATAAATAAAAAATTAATTTTTTCTATTGTTAGCATATGGAAACAAATACTGTACCTGATTTTGTTTCCCATTTTTTACAAAGATATATTTATGGATACATTCTACTGTAATTGGTGTGTTATGAATGAATATTAATAATTATGCAATGAAAACAATAATGGAAGTACCTAACCATAAGTCTTATTTCCTTACTTTGCAGGTATAATTAGAATTAATATAGCTGACATTTAGATGTGTACACACTGCCTTTTTTAATAATGCTAGAGGCTGGTATTTTGAGCCGCTCTCACCCCAGCTTCCCTATCTTTCAGCAATAACTAGTATTGTTTTGCAGACTAAACAGATAATTGGCCTTCTGGAAGCATAAAAGGTATCTTGCAGAGCTGAGTGAAATGTCATTAATAACGGAGAATGATATACTCAAAAATTCTCACAGAAGTATGATTAATCAACCATCCCCTGGTGTTAGATATAATCTTCAGATCTCTCTTCACTGCAGCAATTTATGTGTTTTTTTTTCTACTTGCAACAACTGCTTTTTTTATCTTTCATTAATCATATAATTCAGTAAAACAATAGAGCACTTTATTTCTCCCTATATGTATTTTAAATCACATGCTTCTCTCTAAGTGTACTTTATACCTTTATCTGATTACTAATACCATCTACATTAGCTCTGTCTAGCTGGAAGGCTACAGACTTCTTGCTTGTATTTCTTATGCGCACTCTGTTGTGAAACAATTTAAACAGTATTTGCCCTGTAAGCACAAATGTATCAATTCTCTTCTCTTTGTTTAAATGTAGTTGATTTCTCCAGACCTGAGGATACCACATATCCAGAAATACAGTACAAGGAAATAATGATTTAATACATAAAGTATATTATGTCAAATACGTTTATATAAAGGGCATGTAATAAATTGAAAAGATAACTGTTTAGCAACAGAACCATTACATACTATAGATAATAAGTCACACTTTCCTTTTTTTTTACTTACATTTTTTATCTCAAATAATAAAATAACTGAAAGTATTTCTGAACCCTACAGTAATATTTTTTGCATCGAGGTGCTCATTCTTTTCAATGCCAAGGTTGCAAAACACAAGGAATGGTTTCCAATTGGCTTGTTTTTTTAGATGGACTGCAGCTTCTTGTGAGATCCCGGGTAGATCCGAAACAGCTTAGAAAACAGAAAAACAGTGATGTGATCCCAGTGAAATATACAGAGTAGTTTATTAACCACTTGTCTACTGGGCTCTTTCACCTCTTTCCTGCTCAGGCCAATTTTCAGCTTTCAGTGCTCTCACACTTTGAATGACAATTGCACAGTCATACCCAAATGGACTTTTTATGATTGTTTCACACAAATAGAGCTTTCTTTTGCTGGTATTTAATCACTGGTGGGTTTTTTATTAAAAAAATAAAGGACCAAAAAAAATAAAAAATTCTCCTTCACTGATGTGTGCTGATGAGGTGGCACTGGTGAGGTGGCACTTATGGGCACTGATGAGGTGACACTGAATGGCACTGCTTATGTGGCACTGATGAGGAGGAATTAATATGCCACACTGATGGGCACTGATAGGTGGCACTGATATGCGGCAATGATGGGGACTCATAGGTGGCACCGATGGGCACTGATAGGTGGCACTGGTGAGCCTTAATAGGTGGCACTGGTGGGCACTGATAAGTGGCATGGATAGGTGACACTAATGTGCACTGAAGGGCAGCACTCATGGGTGGCACTGATGGGCAGCACTGATGGGCATTGATGGACAGCACTGATAAACAGGCACTGATGGGCTCCGAAAGGCAGCACTGACTGGCATCACTAATGGGCACTGATTGGTATCACTGATGGGCACTGATTGGTGTCACTGATGGGAACTGCTGGGGCTTTAATGTAATCAGGGCACTGATGATCAGTGCCCTGATTACCTGTCCTGTTCTGGTCTCCCCTGTGAGGAGATGCCACTGATCAGCTCTCATTGCCACACACTCTGTCAGTGTGAGATGAGGATAGCCGATAAACGACACTTCCGCATTTACATGTGACCGGCTGTGATTGGACACAGTTGATCACATGGTTAAAGAGCCGCATCATCGGCCATACTGGGTGCCATCATATGACGTTGTCCCAGAATGAGAACCGCACCACTCCTCCATCATTTGACGATGGACTGGCAGCAAGGCGTTAAATTGTAAAACAAAGCACACTTACATCAGAGGATTTTGGGTATTTGCAGGATTAAAGGTGTATCACAGCAGCAACTACACAGGATGCAGCCCTTCATCCCCATGCTATCAGTTTCATGAGGTTCCAAGGTGGCAGGTCTAGCTGCGGCCATTGATGGTTTTCATCTTTTGTCATATGGATTCCCCTGTGATGGCCATAGGATCCTATGTAGTTTCCACTGTGATACACATTGAATCCTGCTTATCCCTGGAAGCCTCTGGTGTAAGTTTATATATAACAATAATGTTAATACTGCTACCACTTCTAAATGACGCAACCTAACCTCCTCTTTTAACCTAACACAATGGACACAAACCACCACTCACTCCAACTGCAACACTCTTGACCTCGTATTCGCCCATCGTTACACTCCCTGCAAACTCTCTAACACACCCTTTCCTCTCTCTGATCACAACCTTTCCTTGTCTCCTACATCCCGTGCTGCCAACCCACAAACCACTACCCGCAGAAACCTTCGCAACCTCAACCCTTCCCTTCTTCACTATGGCCTTTATGACAAAATTACACTCCTGTCCTGACCACGCTGCCATGCTCCCTAGACATACTTGCTTCTCTTTCTACACGCAGAACCAGGCCCCATCTGCCACAACCCTGGCAAACAGATGACACCAGAAGTCTCAAGAGACACAGGCGTGCTCTTGAGTGAGCATGGCGTAAATCTCTGCAACACTTTACCATCTATAAATCTGCCCTTCTCAAATACAACTCCTGCCTCCACACTGCTAAAAAAAACCTATTACAACACTCTCATCCAAACATCATCAACCTCATACCCTTAATTCCTTACTTCACCCCCCACTGCCCTCACCCACAAACTTGCTTACCGCTCAACAGATTGCCAACCATTTTGATAGCAAAATCAACACAATTCACAAGGAGATATCCACCATTCAAATTCCTCCCCTACCCAACACATTGGGGCCAACACCACACTCAATACTCTCCTCAAACATACACTGGTTATCCCCATACTCAAAAAACCCTCACTAGACCCTGCTCCCGTTAGCCTCCAAGCTCATCGAATGCCTTGTCCATGACCGAATGCGTTGCTACCTCATGGACAACAAACTTCTCGACCCCATACATTCTACTGAAACTGCCCTACTAAAACTCGCCAATTACTAGACATATGCACACTGACATATTTTGTTTCGGAATTACATTTTCGTCTGAAAAATAAATTTATTTAGTTACTCCTGAAATTTGTTTTTATTTATTTCATTTTGTTAAAAAAAGGCATTTGTCCGAAAATCCGAAATAATTAAGGTTCTATCTGTCATTGAAGGCTTTTGGTGTCTGTCGAATATTCTAAGAAGCTTCGATGGAGCAGCTAAACTGTACCACGCTGCAATCGTACATTTCCGCTCTAATGTTCTGCCTACAAGCTATATGTCAGACCCACATACCTGACAGGTGAGCCCGAAATAGCAGGGAAAGGTCTCCCTTACGGGTCTGGTTCACGGCCCCTGGTAGGATGGACAGGAGGCACAGGAGCGCAGACGGGTATGAGAGCCTGGCGGGTTCGATGCTGAAGGAGAGATACGACGGCAGGATTCAGACAGGTAGACAGACTCTCACAGCTGGATGCAGGAGCAGATGCGAGCAGAAGGTGGTGAGCAGGTCCAGCCACAGGCACGGATGACAGCAGGCAGACAGTGCAGACAAGGGATGAGCAAGTTCGAGTCCGGGTCACAAGCAGGGTTGGCAACAGGCGGGCAGCGTCGTACAAAGGAGCAGGCAGATGCGAGGTCAGAGACAGGCCGAGGTCAAAGGCAGGCAGCAGACAGGAAAATCCAAGGGACGAGCCGGGTAAACAGGAGTTCAGGAACACAAGCAAAGTCACAGGCAACAGGGCACAGGAAGCTGCAGATCGGACAGCACCAAGCACACCACGGGGGAACACTTAAGTAGGCCGACTGGCACCAACGCGCGCGCGCACTAGCGCGCACACGCGCGCCGGCACAGCCACGCGCCCAGCAGTGCCAGCGCGCACCAGCACACATCGACGCCCCACAGCGCGCCCAGTGACATGTCCGCTACGGGCAACTCTCTGACAGTGCCCCCTCCTCAAGGGCAGCCTCCGGATGCCCATCCGGGCCAATCTATCCAAGTGGGCACTTTTAAAAGCACTGAGCAGTTCCTCGGCATGTAAATTACTTTCAGGTTCCCAGGAGTTATCTTCCAGACCGTACCCCTTCCACTTGATTAAATACTGAATTTGGTTACCCCTCCTTCTACAGTCCAGTATCGCTTCCACTTCGAATTCCTCTTCATTATTAACGATTACGGGTTTAGGTGGGCCCGAGTTCCGGCCAGTGAAAGGATTAGGAGTAACAGGTTTTAACAAGGATACATGGAAGACTGGATGAATCTTTAGGGAACCGGGTAAGTCCAACTCATAAGTAACATCATTAATTTTCCTCTTGACTGCAAAGGGTCCCAAAAACGTAGGACCCAGCTTCCTTGAGGGACAAGCCATCTTCAGATTAGCCGTAGAATGCCAGACCTGATTGCCAGGTACAAGGATGAGTTGTCATCGCTTCTTCCTATCAAATATCCTCTTGTTATAGTCCTGGGTCTTGGCCATAGCCTCCTGTAGCAACTTGTTGTTGGTCAAGAAAAAGTCAATTGTCTCTGAAACTGCAGGAATGGCACACTCAGGAATCGAACCGGGCAAGAAGGATGGATGGTAACCATAATTTGCGAAGAAAGGCATCTGTTTGATAGCAGAATGCAATGAGTTATTATAGGCAAATTCGGCTAGAGGCAGAAGAGAGACCCAGTCATCTTGTGAAAAGGCAGAGAAACAGCGGAGGTATTGTTCCAAGGTCTGATTAGTCCTCTCCGTCTGCCCATTCGTCTGGGGATGATAGGCAGAAGAAAAAGCCAACTCAATTTCAAGGGAACTGCACAGAGCCTTCCAAAACTTGGAGGTAAATCGGACACCCCGGTCGGATACAATGCTTGAGGGAACTCCATGCAACCTCACCACTTCTTTAATGAACACCTTTGCAGTTTCAAGGGCCGAAGGTGTGCCTTTCATAGGCAGAAAATGGGCCATCTTAGACAGTCTGTCGACCACCACAAAGATGGTAGAGAAGCCTTCCGCCAGGGGCAACTCCACGATGAAATCCATTGAAATCATCTTCCAAGGTCTTTCTGGAACTGGCAAGGGTCTTAGTAGACCCCAGGATCTTGTCCGGCTAGTCTTGCTCCGGGCACAGGTGGTGCAGGACTCTACGTACTTCTTGGAATCACTACTAAGTTGCGGCCACCAGAATGCACGCTGTACCAAGTCCGCCTACTTCAAAGTGCCAAAGTGGCCGGCAAGTTTGTGGTCATGGCAGAGCTCCAGAACAGCCATCCTCACATCCTCCTGGACTAGAATTTTGTCCCCGTACCGGAACATGCCATCTTGTGACCTCACAACATTCTCAACCGTCGGGGACAACCCCACAGAAGCTTGTCTAATCCAGGACAGGAGGTCCCCCTGGAGAAGCAGAAAATTTCCAGCAGGGAGGAGGGTTTCTGGAAGCAAGGTATCCTGGGAGTTATGAAACATACGGGAGAGGGCATCTGGTTTGATGTTCTTGGAGCCGGGTCTGTACGTGATGTGGAAGTGGAATCTGGAGAAGAACAGTGCCCACCTCACCTGCCGTGGTTTCAATCTCTTAGCCGTTCTCAGATACTCCAGATTCTTATGGTCGGTATAGACCAGGATTGGATGTGCAGCACCCTCCAGTAAGTAACGCCACTCCTCCAAAGCTGCCTTTATAGCCAGTAGTTCCCGGTCCCCCACATCATAGTTTCTCTCCGCTACGGAGAGCCTGCGAGAGTAAAAGGCCACAGGGAAGAGAAGGGCCTTGGCACCTTGTCGCTGGGAGAGTACAGCCCCTACCGCGATTTCCGAAGCGTCCACCTTAAGAACAAAAGGCAGGGCAGGATGCGGGTGCTTTAGGATGGAAGCAGAAGTAAAAAGTTCCTTCAGTTTCTGGAAAGCAACTTGGGCCTTAGGGGACCAACAGAAATGGTTTCCTTGCTTGGTTAATTCAGTGATGGGGGCGATTATAGCAGAGAAGCCCCTAATGAACTTCCGATAAAAATTGGCAAAGCCAATAAAACGCTGGACACCCTTTTTATCGGTAGGAGCGGGCCAATCCAGAATAGCGGACACTTTCTGAGGATCCTTCTTGATACCGTCAACAGAGATAACCAGGCCAAGGAACTGTATGCTTTGGAGCTCAAATTCGCACTTTTCCAACTTGGCGTAAAGTCTATGCTGCCTAAGGCGAGTCAACACATTTCGGACGTGCCTGCGATGGTCAGAGACTGAGGAAGAGAAGATTAGGATGTCATCCAAGTAAATGATAACGTATAAATCTAACAGGTCACGGAAGACGTAGTTTATAAAGTGTTGGAAAGTGGCGGGTGCATTACACAGACCAAAGGGCATAACAAGGTATTCAAAGTGCCCGAACCGCGTACGGAAGGCAGTCTTCCATTCGTCCCCCTCACGAATGCGGATCAAGTTGTAGGCACCGCGGAGATCTAACTTGGTGAATACATCAGCGGATCCCAGTCTTGGTTCGGGCACTAAGGGTAGGGGGTAGCGATTTTTTATGGTAATTTTATTTAGCTCCCGATAATCTATACAAGGTTGTAGAGAGTGGTCTTTTTTTTCAACGAAAAAGATGCCGGCCCCAGCTGGGGAAATAGATGGGCGAATTAAGCCTTTCTTGAGGTTTTCATCTAAATAGCCCTTCAGAGTTTCCAGCTCTTGCTCCGTTAATGGGAAAATTCTTCCAAAAGGGACCTCGTTTCCGGGAAGAAGCTCTATCGGGCAGTCGTAAGATCTGTGCGGGGGTAAGGTTTCTGCTCCTTTCTTGCTAAACACATCCGTAAAATCCCGATAGGGCTCAGGAATTGCTTGAGGTGACTCAGGGTCAGAGTCCAGACTGAGGAGCTGAGTGGACGTGCAAGGGACTTCAAGAAAGCAATGCTGTTGGCAGTAGCCGGAAAGAAACTCGACCCTCCCTGTGGCCCAGTCGATGTTGGGGTTGTGGGCTTGTAGCCAAGGCATTCCCAATATAACGGGAAAAAGAGAGGAAGAGATGGCGTCCAAGCAAAGGAGTTCACGGTGGTTAGGACCCATGGTGGCCAGCAAGGGGATGGTTTCCTGGGTGACAGGACCAGAACTTAGGATGGAGCCATTGGCAAGGTGCACCACCAGGCTCTGGGACTTCGGTCGGAGGGGAATGCGGTGATTGGCAGCAAATGTCTGGTCAATAAAACAACTACAGGCTCCGGAATCAATTATGACTGGAACTGGGATATCCTTGTCGGGAAGCTGTAGAACGACAGAGAGAGCAAGGTGAGAAGTAGACTTAGGCAGATTAGGAGCGTGCTTGAAAGGAATCGGAAGAGACTTACGTGTCTTGTTAGGACAAGATCTCACATAGTGACCTGGTTCCCCACAGTACATGCACAGGTTACTGGCTCTTCGACGTTGCTGTTCCTCCAGAGTGAGGGATGGACGGATGAGACCCAGCTGCATGGGTTCAGGGGTTTCAGGTCCCGGAGCCGGAGGAGCTAGGGTGGTCGGCCGAGAAAAGCTGGAAGCACTAGGAACATTGGGGAGGACCCAAGTAGGCCAAAACTGGCTGGAGGACCTCTCAGAACGACGTTCCCTAATGCGTCGATCGATTTGGATGGAGAGGTTGATGAGCTCTTCCAGAGACTGGGGGACACCGACCCGTGCCAGTTCGTCCTTGAGTGAATCAGACAAACCCATGCGGAACTGGTAGCGCAGGGTGGCATCATTCCATTCTGTATCAGAACTCCAACGTCTAAAGTCCACCACATAGTCCTCTACCGCCCTGCGCCCCTGCTGAAGGGCATGCAAGGCAGCCTCCGCAGTTGCTCTCAGCTGGGGATCCTCATAGAGCTGGGACATAATGGCGAAAAAGATATCCAGACTGTCAAGGGAGGGCGACTTCTGCTCTAGGAGACGATGGGCCCAGGACTGGGGTTCACCAGACAGAAGAGAAATCACGAAGCCCACTTTAGTTGCTTCCAGGGAGAAGGTGCGAGGTTGTAAAGCGAAGTAAAGCTCGCAAGCATTGCGGAAGGACCGGAAACTTCCGCGGTCACCAGAGAATCTCTCTGGAGTTGGTACCCTGGGTTTGGGAGGCAGCATTACTACGGAGGGTGCTGATGCTGGTCCGGCAGCGGAAACTCCCGGTTGGTGTGCAGGAGACGACAGTACCTGGATTTGGCCTTCCAGTCTGGTGTAGCCTTCTTGCAGACTCTTCACGGCTTGAGTGAGACCCGCCAGGTGTCTGCACAATTCCTCCATGGGGGAGGCTCCCTGCTCGGGCTCAGACATGGCTGTCCAATACTGTCAGACCCACGTACCTGACAGGTGAGCCCGAAATTGCAGGGGAAGGTCTCCCTTACGGGTCTGGTTCACGGCCCCTGATAGGATGGACAGGAGTCACGGGAGCGCAGACAGGTATGAGAGCCTGGCGGGTTAGATGCTGAAGGAGAGATACGACGTCAGGATTCAGATAGGTAGACACACTCTCAAAGCTGGATGCAGGAGCAGATGCGAGCAGAAGGTGGTGAGCAGGTCCAGCCACAGGCACGGATGACAGCAGGCAGACAGTGCAGACAAGGGATGAGCACGTTCGAGTCCGGGTCACAAGCAGGGTTGGCAACAGACGGGCAGCGTGGTACAAAGGAGTAGGCAGATGCGAGGTCAGAGACAGGCTGAGGTCAAAGGCAGGCAGCAGACAGGAAAATCCAAGGGACGAGCCGGGTAAACAGGAGTTCAGGAACACAAGCAAAGTCACAGGCAACAGGGCACAGGAAGCTGCAGATCGGACAGCACCAAGCACACCACGGGGGAACACTTAAGTAGGCTGACTGGCGCCAACGCGCACCGACGCACGCGCACAGCCGCAAATGAAAATAAAGCATTTGTTTATGTCGGTTCTTTCAGTTTTCGGATTCTGCACGTTCGTTATCGTTTGTTAAAACGATAACGAAAATACCCAAAATTTGGACGTAAATGCATTTGGATGAAAAAGAATGCACATGTCTACCAATTACCTACTAACTGCTAAAACAAATGGGCTCTACTCCATACTCATACTTTTAGACCTCTATGCTGCCTTTGACACAGTTGACCACCTACTCCTCCTGTTGGCCTCCGTGATTCTGATTTATCCTGGTTCTCCTCCTACCTATCTCAGCGCACTTTCAGTGTCACTTACAACTCCATTTCCTCCACTCCACTTCCTCTTTCTGTTGCCTCCGTCCTTGGACCTCTCCTATTCTCACTCTATACCTCTTCCCTGGGCCAGCTGATAACCTCCCATGGCTTCCAATACCACCTCTATGCTGACGACACCCAGATCTATCTCTCCACTCCTCAACTCACCCCCTCGATCTTCTTACGGATCTCAAACTTACTGAATGACATATTGATATGGATGCCACACCACTTCCTCAAACTCAATCTTTCTAAAACTGAGATTGTTATATTTCCGCCTTCACGGTCCCCCCCACCCCCCCCCCCCCCCCCCCCCGTGACTTCACCATTAATATCAACAACACAACCATTCGTCCCTCCACACACGCCAGGGTCCTGGGTGTAATCCATGACTCTGCCATCTCCTTCAGCCCCCATATCCAGTCACTGGCTAAATCCTTAACCTCTGCAACATCTCCAGAATTCGACCCTTCCTGACTAATGACACCACAAAGCAAATTATTCACTCCTTGATTATTTCCCACCTTGACTACTGAAACTCTAACTTCAGTCTATTATGAATGCTGCTGCTAGACTAATACACCTCACTAACCAATCTGTGACTGCTGGTCCTCTCTGCCCACCACAACATACAAGGCCATTCACAACATCACTAAAAAAGAAAAAGCTGCACTCAAAACCAAAAAATTGGTGCAAAATGCAAACTATATGCATTTAAAGCGTGAGTGATAAAATATAAATAAAACGTGAATAACAGATAATAAATAATTTGCTTAAACACATAAACCATATGATAAAAAATTATTGTCTTCCAAGAATGATCCCCTATACCATAAAACTCTGTGTGATCAAACTAATCAAAAAGCTGTAAATGCAGACAAGTGAAGGACACCAAAATGTATATGTGTGCCCTCATATAATTACACTTCTAAAATCATAATTTACAAAAAAAACTCAAACTAAGAGTGAATGCAATGTAAAGTGAAACAAAAAAGAAAGAAAAAATAGTCCCATTAAATCCCAAAGGTTGATGTTAATCAACAGGTGATAAAAGTTCATGTAGAAAAAATGACATCCACATCCCTTTGTGTAAATTCACAACATCGCCCCCATCTACATCACCAATCTCATCTGTAGATATCGCCCAAATCGTCCCCTTCGCTCCTCCCAGGACCTCCTGCTCTCTAACTCCCTTGTTACCTCCTCCCATGCTCGCCTTCAAGACTTCTCCAGAGCCTTCTCCCATCCTCTGGAACTCCCTGCCTCAGTATATCTGATCAGCCCCTGCCCTGTCCATCTTTAGGAGATCCCTGAAAACTCATTTATTCAAGGAAGCCTATCCCACACCCACCTAACTATCCAGGGCCGTCTTTAATATTGATTGGACCCTGGGCAAAACTTTTCTTGGGGGCCCCCTCCCACGCAGTTTCACTCTCCACCTGCTCTGAGACATACAATAAATAGCAGCTAGACTCAAAATCAGTTTACTGAATCAGATCAGACAGCTATTGTGATTGGTTGCCAGAGGTTTCACTGTATGATTACCGCTCACTGACTGGTTGCTAGATGTTACAGAACACATTACAGCTCACTGGTTAGTTGCTAGAGGTTACAGCACATGATTTCTAATTGTTGATTGGTTGTTAGAGATTACTGTGGATATGACCTCAGGGGGGCATGATATACATATCAATGCTGCCGGCCGCCTCTATTTACATATGAATGCCAGTAATTTACATGTAAACACAGGGTCTCCTGAGTCATCTGGGACACAGCACAGGACTAAAACCTCAAGGGGTGAGGGAATTTAAACCAGCATAGTTGGCAAGTATGAAGCAGCTGCTTTGGGCCCCACAACAATGACAGGGCCCAGGGCAGCTGCCCCTTTTGCCCTGCCTTAAAAACGGCCCTGTAACTGTCCCCGAGCCACTCCCATCAAATGATTCTCTGCAGCTATTACCTTTTGTACCACCCCCTCCCTTTAGAATGTAAGCTCTATGAGCAGGGCCCTCCTGTACCTTTTGTATTGAACTGTACTGTAGTTGTGTTGTTCCCCTATACATTGTAAAGCGCTGCGTAAACTGTTGGCGCTATATAAATCGTGTATAATAATAATAATAATATAACACACTGTGCACCGACCGCTAGTTGTATATAAAAACAATGTACAATGTACATTAATCTTCAATATACATATATATGTGTGTGTGTGTGTGTGTGTGTGTGTGTGTGCACACCACTACTTACTTTTACTTTTTTATAAATTTATTAAAACAAATAGAGCTTTCTTTTGGGAGTATTTAATCACCATTTATTTTTTATTTTTTGCTAAATAAATGAGAAAAGGCCAAAAATGTTGGATTATGAAAAAATTGTGCTTTTTTTCGTTTCTGTTACAACATATACAATCTTTCCTAATAAGCGTAAGTCAAAACGCATACTGCTACTTTTCTTTGGTGAAAATAACCCACATCAATGTTTATTATTTAGTTTGTAGGAAGTTATAGAGTTAACAAACTATGGTATATGTATCTGAAAATTGATAAATTCAGATGTACTGATATCTCATCTCTTGAGGCCTGAAAATATCAGGACAGTACAAATACCCACAAATTCCCCCTTTTTGTAAAGTAGACAGTCCAATGTATTTAGTAAGAGGCATGGTGAGTTTTTTCAAGTTGCAATTTTTCATCACAATTATTTGGAAAATGAAGAAATTAAAAAATATTTATTCACAATTTGTTTTTACATACTGTCACCAGTGCAGTACAGTGTTATCAAATAACTGGTGTGGTGGTGATCAGGGACACTGAACTGGGATAATATGTAAACAAAAAAAAAATATATTTTTACTATGTTTTTTCTAACACACTGTGGCCAGAGCAATACAGTGTTACAATGGTAACACTGTACTACACTGGGGAAATGATCAGGATTTTTTTTTACACATTATGATTGCTAAAACCATTTGATTTCATTGTTAAGCAACCATTTTTACTGAATGAAACTGGTTCATTCCATGTCTTTTGTTGTGATTAGCTGTGATTGGCCAAATCTAACCACATGGTACAGATAGGCTTTGATTGCTCTGTCTGTCATGTGATCACTGCGACCAATCACAGCTAGCAAAACAATTGTATACAATGGATGGCTTTAAAGGAAGCCATCCATTGTTTACAGTTGTAATGTGATCTGCTTTGATTGGTCACAGTGATCACATGGTACTGACAGCAGGCTGGTACAGTAATCAGTTATTGGACTGTGTGATGGACACAGCCGGTGACAGATCGCAACCTCTGCGCGGCCCCACAGGTCCCGTGAGAGGCGCATTCTGGGAGGACATCATATGACCTCCTCCCAGAACAACAGTGCTCCTGCCCGACCATCATTATGCTATAGGCCAGGCAGGAAGGTGTTAGCAATTATGTTCTATTCACAGAGGGACAACAGCTGCTATTATGCTGCTCTCCACACTTTATTGGTGTGGAGGTTACAGTGTTTTAGGGGCATGGCCAGCCATTAGAGACCCTCCCATCTCTAGTGTCAATCATGTAATAACCATAAAAGCTCTAAAAATATAGTGCCCGTGGCCCAAGGGTGGGAACATACTACAGTATGTGCAAGAACAGTTCTCCTCCCCCCTCCCAATTTGTACTGTCTTGCCATGACTACATAATGATATAGTTATATAGTTAGTCAGGTTTCAAGTTCATCTAGATCAACCAGTAGAAAAAATAGGATTTTTAAATACAGCTTACCTGAAAAATTATTTTCTTGGGAATATATCACGGGACACAGAGGCTTGGTAAGTACTTAGTGGGTTAGATAATACCTTCAGGTGACTGGACACTGGTAACCCTAATTGCAAAGTGAGTTCCTCCCCTATATAACCCCTCCCATATGTAGAGTACCTCAGTTTTGTAGCAAAGCAATAAGTACCTTAACGTATAATCCTGAAGAGGGGCAGGAGATCTATGTCCCATGATGTATTCCAAAGAAAAGGATTTTACAGGTAAGCTGTATTTAAAAATCCTATTTTCTTGTTCATACATCACGGGACACAGATGCTTGGTAATTACTTAGTGGAATGTCCTAAAGCAATGCCAAATTGAGGGAAGGGAGACACAAATCAGAAAAATACAAGACCGCCAAAGGACAAGAGGATCTAAACTGCTGCCTGCAGCACACTGCGCCTGAAGGCAGCATCCTCATGTCCTCTTACATCCACCTGATAGAATCTAGTAAATGTATGGACTGAAGACCAAGTTGCAGCCTTGCAGATCTGAGCCATGGAGGCCCTGTGATGCACTGCCCATGAAGCACTAACTGCTCTAGTTGAGTGCATTTTAACCTGAAAAGGAGGAATCTTCTTTTTTATACCTTAGGCCTGAATAATAACCTGCCAAATCCATCTAGAAATAGTGGATTTCAACGCTGCCTGGCCCTTTCAGAGGCCTTCTGGCAGAATAAACAGACAATCAGACTTTCGTATCTGAGCGGTTGCCAGCAAACAGATACTGACAGCTCTTACAACATCGAGAGAGTGTAACAACTCCTCCTCCGTGGACTGTGGATCTGGAAAAAAAGACAGTAGGACCACATTTTGATTCAGATGGAATCCTGACACTACCTTATATAAGAAAGTCGGGTGAGGACGCAACACCACCACGTCTTTGTGAATAATCACATATGGCTCTTTACAAGAAAGCGCCACTAGTTCTGATACCCTTCTAGCCAAGAAAATGGCTACCAAAAAGACCAGATTTTTTGTAAGAAGAATTAAAGAAGTATGGTGTAATGGTTCAAAGGGTTGTTCTTGTAAAATGGACAAACCAAATTCAGATCCCACGGGCACACAGGAGGTTTGACTGGCAGATTCAAGCACAGTACCCCCTGAACAAAGACCAGGACCAGGGAATGCGAGGCAATTGGCCTTTTAAAGAATACTGATAAGGTCGACATCTGGACCTTGATTGTGCTCAAAGCCAGCCCCAAGAAAGGCAAGAATCCTGCTAATGGCATACTTTCTAGGGTGCAATCCCCTGGGTTCACACCAGGAAACATATGCTTTCCAGATTCTGTAGTAGATGAGCCTGGAGGCTGGCTTCCTAGCATTAACCAGAGTGTAAAGGGCTGATTTCAAGAGTCCATGGCCTTTTAGAATGTGGGTCTCAGCAGCTAAACCGTCAAATTTAGACTTTGTAAAGCCGGATGGAATATTGGACCTTGTGAGAGTAGATCTGGACGCAGCGGAAGAGCCCAAGGTGTCCCCATTGCCATCTTTACTATCTCTACATACAAAGGTTTTTTTTATTTTTTGATCATCAGGAAACAAAATCGCTTTAGATCGTGAAATCATGAGATCAAAGAACTAAAAGATGGTCTCCTCAGATTTAAAAACTCTGTGGAATATAATTCCTTGTCCTCAAATCTCCAAGCCCACCTTATCAAAGAGGATAAGTATCAGAAAACCAAAAAACATAAAAAATATACAAGAGATATAGGGGATTATAGGTTGGGTAAGTTGGCTAAACTCTGTGGTTGAGGCTTCAGCCATGGAGACTAATGTTGCCAGTTCAAGTAATCCACCAGCTCAGACTGAGCACCAATTCCTTCCCAAACCTCTGATGAATAAGAGCCAACCATCTGGGGGGGTTCTTCAACCTCAGAGGGGGTGGTCTCAAAATGCCCATACCCCTAAGAACACACAAAAGGGAAGAGGTAATAACAAAAGAGGTAGAGGTGGTCGGAGAGTTAATAGTCCTTATCGGGACAATTATTATCAATATGAGAGGGATACCCCACAATATAGAGGGACTCTGGCTAGATTTCACGATTAATACAATAATCAGTCCTCTTATTACAACCATCTGCCTATATCCACCTATAACCATTATTCCCCCCTTCGGGATCACCCCAATGAAGGTGTTTACCCGTACCCTAAAGTTGAGTACAACCTCCGTATGGTTACCAACAATCATACTCTAACCCTTGTCCCAATCAAGGTTTTCACGAGGACCCCCAGGGCAGAAAAAGGGGCCCCGGACAAAAAGAGGGTCTAGAGGAGGGAGGAGGACCCAGAAGCAAAAAAAGAAGGCAAACATAACCTGTGAAGGGGTTTTTAATCTAAGTAGTGTCATACTATCCCAAGAGGAAAAGATTGTTTTAGACAAAGGTTTCAGATTTGCACCCCCACAGAAGTTTAGCAAATTTGATACCTTTGTGAATGTTCACAAGTATATTAGAAGGGTTAATATACAACAATATGTAACCTCCAATCCCACTAGGAATATTGCTAGAGTAGTCACTTCAGGGATTGTACATTCAGGGTTATATAACCCTTCCCTTTTCAACCCCCTTACTCAACTAACTCCAGCTTTGAACATGTTTAAGGATCTTGTATTGAAAGATTTGGCTCAATTGCCACCCACATGGACCCATAACCTCCTACCGGAGGTGGGTCTGAAATCTTTGTGTGACAACAAAGATTTCGTTATTCGATAAAGGCAGTGGCATAGTATTATTGGACAAAGCCGACTATATGGGGGAGATTTATAATATTTTATGTGATCGTACCACCTATACTGAATTACCTAATGATCCAACAAAAAAATATAAGAAAGAATTGACCAGTCGCATCTGCAAAGGTTTTGACTCTTTGATTTTAAATTACAAAGAAAAATCGTTCCTTGTTCCTTTAGCTCCCCGTATCCAATTATATATTATTTGCCAAAAATTCACAAAAATCCCTCTCACCCCCCTGGACATCCCATTATAAGTGGGATAGACTCCATTACCTCCAGAATTGGTAAATATATTGACTTTTTTCTCCAACCGTTGGTTAGAAAGACCCCATCTTTTCTAAAAGACACTAAATATGTAATCAACAGTTTTTTTAAGATTGAAGGTGAACTTATTTTGGCCACAGCAGACATGGCCGGTCGAACTTATACCATCAAACAATTCTGTACCTGCGCTACAGCAAACGGGGTCTACCTGTTGACTTGTCCTTGCCCTTATTATTTATTATTGGTATTTTTATTTGTTTACATTGATACGATTTTTATTTTAGGTGATGGCACTTGTGTAAAATGACTTACCGGTATATAATATTATATAATATTAGCAAGTTAGCCATGTACTGTATCACAGCGATACTAGATCCTTAGAGAATGGTAATCATTGCTAGGGTATTATACCAATAAATTCTCTTATATATTTATATTTTTAATTTACAATATATATTACCAAGATGATATTTACTAGTATTGTAAATGATTTAGCCGCTAGCGGACGCAACGTGCCGTTTGCTGACAATGAGTTGTGCTGTTCCATGATTTATTTAGTTCTAGGATTTTTTGTGACCCGGTTATTTCATGAACTAATTGTGAGAGGTGTGCTTTCCAGACACTCCACCTATGATTGACAGGTTTTGAGATTGCTTAATGTGTAGGTCTGATGCCCGGCCAGTTCTATGAGGGAATTGACGCCTCTGTGTCATCTATAACACCAGGCCTCAGCTTGGAATTGAGGCTCTGGTGTTGAGGGGATGAATGTCAGGGATGAGTTACGTCGGTGGAGTTGTTCAACACCAAGCCCCATTCTGGTATCGCGGTTTGGACGTTGTTGCATTGGACGTCAGGAGACCCAGCCTCATTTTCACAGAGAGGCTTGGTTTCCGGATACTCCATAATGCAGCCTCACTGTGATAGTGAGGCTTGGCTACTAGACCTATATGTATGATATTCACTGGCTAACGGCGGCCGATCTCTTGCCGATACTTGATGGGAATTCAAATTTTAAATTTTTTTATGAACTTAGGGCATAAGGTATAGACTATTATTTTGACATTTGACGCTGAGTCTATTAAATTATTCACTTCCGGGATTGTGACCGGAAGTGACGTCAGGCAGAAGCATTGCATGTGCAAATTGGGGTTATCATTCCTTTATAAGCGATGCTGCTGGGGGGGTCCACACCCCAGATGATGACTCTGTAGTCAAAACGTGTCGGATGGACTTTCTTGCAGACATCGCTTTCTATATGTATATATGCTGATCATGTTCTACTGAAATGTGACTGTTCAATTTTTTACATAAAAATTTTCCTTTTAAACGGTATCACACTATGCTAGTTTTTTATTTGCATGATCCCTGTGTATGATACCAAGTTTCCGCCTTCTGTTTGATGTTTCTGGAAATCATTAATCACTTGCCATTGATGGTCTGACGGTCTGATACCGAAGATGAGACAGAGGACCTGCTATCCTTACTGGGTTGGTTTAATCTCATAAAGTCTATTGTGACTTGGGAGGTGCAAGCCCGGCTAAGTCAACATCATCCGGTAAGCCTCCTCCATAATTACAGTAGTGGTGGTGTTCTCTCTATTCTTAAGGGTCTCACTTTATAGCTGGATTGCTACACCTGTCTATTGGAATACATTTTCACTTGGACTGCAATTTAATTCACACTTTGGAGAGTGTTCGTGGAAGAGTCACCAGAATACTAATATTGAACTTTTCTTGTTGTTGTTTCTCACATGGTTGATAATTAGCACTCTATATACATTTATGTTTCACATATATGTGTATTTATGTATTACAACATAGCGCTACACTTTTTTGTTTTTTTGCATACAAAGGTTGCCTGGGCCAAGTCGGGCCACCAGAATGACCGACTTTGCTTCCCTCTTGACCCTCCGAAGAAACCGTGAAAGAAGCGGAATTGGATGGAAGGCATTGATCAGAGTGTCCTGATCCCATGGAATCGTTAAGGCATCTGACCCTTGTGCTATCAGATCCTTTGTCCTTGATACAAAGCTGTCAAGTTTTTTGTTGAACCTGGATGCAATCAGGTCTACATCTGGGGTACCCCAATTTTGACATATGGTCTGAAATATGTTGGGGTGTAGAGATCATTCTCCTGGACACAGCTGCTGGTGGCTTAGAAAATCTGCCTGCCAATTTTGTAACCCTGGAATAAAGACCGCAGACAGGCAAGGATTCACCTAGTTTTGGGCATCCAGGTTCCTGGTACCTCCCTGATGATTGATATAACCACAGCCGTGGCATTTTCGGACTGTATCCGGACAGGATGACCCTGTAGTCTGCAAATGCACACCCTGAGGGCTAAACGAATTGCCCGAATTTTCAGAATGTTGATGGGCAAGAGTTTTTTGGCTCTGGACCATCTTCCCTGGATGGAAGCTTCTTCCAGAACTGCTCCCCAGCCTATTAGGCTGGCATTTATGGTTATGAGTTTCCAAGTAACTGGGATAAAGGTTTTTCTTTTTAGAAGATTCTTGGTCAGTAACCACCAATTGAGGCTCTGGCGTACCCCTGGGGGTAGGCAGATTGGAAGATCCAAAGCTTGAACCTTCTTTTTCCAGGCAGAGAGGATACTGCTTTGTAAAGGCCTCGAGTGAAACTGATCGTAAGAGACAGCCTCAAAAGAGGCGACCATCTTCCCCTATAGTCTCATACATAGGCGGATAGAGGGTTTTCTTTTGCTGAGACTACCCAGACCAAATCCTTTATGGCCCTGGCTGTTGACCTGGGTAAGAACACTCTGCTTTGGACTATGTCTATGACAATGCCCAAGTACTCCAGCCTCTTTAGGGGCTGCAAGAAGGATTTCTCTAGATTGAGGACCCACCCTAGGTACTCTAAGTACTTTACTGTGCAGAGCACATTGTGGCTTAGGTGTATTATGGACCATTCTATGAGTAGAAAATCATCTAGATAAGCTATCACCGTTATGCCCTGAGCCCTTAGATTTACTAGGGGCGGGCTAGAACCTTTGTGAACACTCTAGGGGTGGTAACAAGACCAAAAGGAAGGGCCACAAATTGAAAGTGCCACTGATCCACCACAAACCTTGTAAACTTTGGTGAGCGGGAAATATTGGCACATGCAAATATGCATCCTTGATGTCTATCGATGCCAGAAATTCTTCCCCCTGAAGGGTGGTGACTACTGAGCAGATAGATTCCATGTAGAAAGGACAGATGTCTATAAATTGATTCAGGTCTTTTAGATCCAGAATAGGTCTGAAGGTCTGACATCCCCATTTTGTTTTGGAACCGTGAAGAGGTTTGTGTAGAACCCTGAGCCTTGGTCTTCCAGGCCACCTCTATAATTACCCCTTGGGACAACAGATGTTCTAAGGCCAGAAGTAAGGGCCTTCTTTTTTCTGGATCCTTGGGGACTCTTGATTTTAGAAAATGAGATAGCGGAAGCACCCGGAACTCTAGCTTGTAGCCTAGAGACATGATGGAGGCTACCCATCTGTCCTGAATCTCTTCCCGCCAGGCGCATGAAAACTTCAGAAGACTTCCCCCACTCGGTGAGTGGGGGCGCCCCCTCGTAGAGAGGCTTTGGGGTTCTGTTTACCATATCTTGGACCCCAAGGCTTCTTTTGTCCTTGGGCTTGACTTTGGACCTTTCCCCTAGTGTTTGACTGGGCAGGCCGTTGCCACTGCCTGGAGGATGAGGCTCCAGGGGCTGGGAACAGAGAATGTCTAAACAAAAGATGTTTGCTGTTCCTTTTGACCCGTAACAATCTGTTTTTACCCCATCTAATTTTCTGGATATATTTGTCCAGGTCATCCCCAAACAGACCTTCTCTACGAAACGGGAACCCAGTTAAAAACCTTTTGCATGAAGCTTCAGCTGCCCAATGCTTAAGCCAAAGGGCCCTGCACATGTGTGCCAGCAGTAGAGTAAGGCAAGATTAGGAAGTTCTGAATAAAACTCTGCCTCCTCAGTAGAAAGGAGGCTAAGCACCTGCTTCATTTGTTCCTTGAGAAACTGGCACATGCCAATTGCTGCAACAATGGGTTGGACTACAGCGCCTGCCACAGAGAAAAAGGCTTTACATAAAGTTTCAAACTTTTTATCAGTTGGATCCTTAAATCCTTGAGCATTGTCCATAGGACAGGTCAAGCTCTTATTCACACAAGAAAGAGCCGCATCTATGCTGGGACTCCCCACTTCTTGCTGAAACTTTCCTCCATCGGATAAAGCATAGAAAACCTTTTAGGAGGATAAAAGAGTTTATCTGGGTGCCTCATAATTGTATGAAGACCACATAGTCCTCATACAACAATTCATCCAATAAAGGGTGAGTTGGGAAGGCATACGCAGCCTGTGGGGATTTCCAGGACCCCAGGGAGGAAAAAGGGGAAATGGAGGCCTCAGCAGAGGGCAATCTGTATGTGGAATGCACCAATTCAGTATAGAATTGCACCTGTGCTTTGAGGGCCTGGGAGGTAGAAGACAATTTCTCCTCTTCCCCTGATTCTTCTGACTGAACCTGATCCCTATCTTCTGATAGGGATCTTTCCTCATTATCAGAATGTTCATCTGACAGGGAACCAAAAGCAGAGGGAGGGGATCTACCCCTTTTCCTGATATTTTTTAAAGAAGCTGTGACAAAGGCAGTAATTTTTCCTTCCAAACCATCCAATGCAGACTTTAAAGAGTCTTCTGTAACATAAACAGGGGCTGAAACATTGGGAGAGGCTGCAAAACCTGACAGAGGTACAGACTCATCCTGAGAGGCTGCCTCCAGTCTTGCAGGGGGGTGGTATCTTGCAGGCATTTCCAGAACCCCTAGGTGTAGGCAGTGACTTTCTTGTGCCTCTTTTACCTCCCCCTGAAGCCCTCTTACAAGGAGACATAGTCCTAAGCTGCAAAGCTGAGGTACTTGTGTAAATCGCAATCACTGTTGTGCTGTAGTCTTATGATATAAACATTTGCTATACACTTCACAACCTGATTCTGAGTAGGTGTCTTAGGTTTGCCAGGATCCGATCCAACAGCATGCTTACTAAGCCCACAGTTCTGGGTCCCACCACTTACAGGAGCTCTGGCGCTTTGGGCTTTTAAAAACGGCCCCTTTGCACCTACACACTTGCGCGCCGTGCACGCCGCTGCAACCATGCCCCCCCATCCTTCCCTGCTGACCCTGCTAAAAGCATTGGAGAAAAGGAGACCTTTAGAGGACTGCGTGGGACTCCCGGACTGCGTGGGATCCCCCTTTAGTGTTTATGTGGCAGAGCCTGCAGCAGAGGAGGTGAGCATTCACAGACCAGCTTCACTGAGCATGTATCCTTTCGTGCCACTGTTATATTAGTACACCAAGGTTTGGATCCTAGACCTCCAAGGAGAGACATTACAGGCAAAACCTAATGTCTTCTTATCAGGAGGCCCGGGTACCATCCATCTTAGGCATTTGAGTATAGGCCTGAGGCATGGATCCAGTTGTATAGCTCCTAGGCTTCCGCAGGGGCCATCAAGCATAGCTTTTTTCTTAGCACATCTTTTACGTGACCAACCCCCTTAGACACTGGCAAAATACTGAGGTACTCTCCAAAAGGGGGGGGGGGGGGGGTTACATAGGAGAGGAACTCACTTTGTAATTAGGGTTACCAGTGTCCAATCACCTAAAGGTACTAACTAACCCTCTAGGTAATTACCATGCCTCTGTGTCCCATGATGTATGAACAAGAAAAGTTAATCTAGAAGAAGGCAAAAAAAAAAACAATAAAGCATGATCCAATTTTTTCCAATGGGGGGAAAAATTCTGACTAACTCCCTAGGAGGCAATCATATATTCCTTGAATCAACTATCTCTGGTGTTATTACCTATAAATGTTAATATTAAGTTATATTTTGTGCATTAAGAAATGTACCTAGCACTTTTTTAAAACAATCAACTGAGCTAGCCACAACTAGGTCTATTCCACATTTTCACAGATATTACTATAAAGAATCCTTTCCGTATGTGGAAATTAAACCTCTTTTTTTCCAGATTTAAATAGTGTCCCCTTGTTCTTTGTAATGAGTTGAAAGTGAACTATTCACTATATGGATCATGTATGTATTTATACATCCCCCTCAATTGCCCCTTCTCAAGAGAGAATACATTCAGTTTGGCTAATCCCATCTCATATTGATGCTTCTTATTAGTTTGGTTGCCCTGCTCTGCACTTTCTCAAGAGGTACACTGTACACTTTTTGTGAACTGGTGCCCAAAAGTAAACTGCATATTCTAGATAATATCTTATTAATGATTTGTACAAAGTCAAAAGTATGTCTTTCTCTCTGTCATCTATACCTCTTTCAATACAAAAAAATATTTTGCAAGCATTAGAATTTTTTTTTTAAATGTATAAAGATATGCAGAGCTGGAAATACAGCATGAACTATGCAAAACCTTTACACAGAGCAGGTAAGTATTGAAGGAATATGTATTTTTCCTAGAGCCACTATGACTCCATCTTAGGATCCATTTTGTTTATATGCATATAGATGAAATTACTTGTTTTTTGCCTTAGGAATTCATCTATGCAAGGACCCTGAAGCTATTTCTCAGAGACTAGCTTGTTCCCATTTGTTATGTGATTTATGAGAAATAGATACTGTTGTACTGTAAATAGGCAAGTTTGATTTGACTTGTACATCTGAAACAGAATTGTTTGTATAACTGTGGAAGGTCCTATGATGCACATGGGGTGTAGCTATAATGTTGTATGACCCTTTTCTTCAATATAAGCAAGAGACAAATTAAAGCTTATCAGATTACTCTGAGCAACCACAGCACTGTCTATCTGTGTCACGTTTCTTAAGAGTACTCTCCGGGCCTGTCGGAATAGGATGAAGGGAAGTCAGACCCCGGTCTATAATAATTTAACCCTTACAAATATAACATGTTTGTTTTTTTTGTTTTTTAAATGAACATTTACAATCACTGTAAGGTGCAGATTCCTCTTCTCCGTGATCCCCTCCTATACTCCTCAGTCACCAATTATTTACGTGAAGAAAGCATCTCAGTAGTAGTATCTTGATATAATGAATGGCATCTGCTCTCTCCTATTTCTTCCAGTAGTATGGTTGATAGTGTTTGCAGTGTGTCATGAAAGATTATAAAAAGATCTCCATGGCATAATGTAATTTTGACTTTATTAAAATGTATATATAAAAACAATTACACTCACATTTTTTAGCTTAAAAACTCACATATAGGTATATACAGAATTCAGCTCGCCACCTCATTCCGAGGGGTTTGAGAGAGTTATCCCAGCGGGACATCTGCACACACCCCGATTTATTTAATTATGGAAGGAGGGCTGTGTTAAGCGTGGTTTAGAAATCCTACAAATGATTGTGGATGAGGAAGAGGCACAACTTGAAGAGATTAAAAAGGAAATAGAAAAAAGCGTACAGTCATTGGAACCCTTTCAAGCGGATCCAAATTTTCAAAAGGGCAATGATCGTCTTAAAAAAGAGGTTGAAAAAATACAAAAAACCCTAAAAACCAGTAAACAGGAGAAATTCAAACAGAATCTTTTAGATTGGGAGAGTGGGGATATTTTTGATCCTATTATTCAGAGGGGGAGGAGTAAATCACGAAAAGGGCAGAGAAACACGTCCAAAAATAAAAACACTAGGGAAATATATTCCTCTTCTGAGAGTGATACAGAACGGCAGTAAAAAGCAGTTATTTTTTTAGAGAAAGAGGGGAATGTTGGGGACAGCATTGCCCCCAAAAAGAGTCAGCACAAACCAATAATACGCCAGAACCAAATAATGGAAGGGAAAGAGAAAGTACCAGAAATCAAAGAGAATTGAGGTCTCAACAGAAGAGAAACTAGAAGAGATAGCTGTAGTTACTCCCGTGAATATAGTAGGGAGTAATGGTCGGGATATGAGAATGGTAAATCTATCTGATTTTCCTCTCAACCAGCACCATATCTCCCTATTACAAAAAGGTTTATCATTTTCCCCAAAAGCAGCAATGAGTGAGTTCGAGGTATTCAAGGATGTCAGTCTTTTTTTGCAGAAGGGGATAATTAAATATTGGCATTCACAGAAGGGGGACAATGATAAGGGAAATTATATAAAAGAATATAGTAAAGAAGAGTGAGAGTCCCTGGATGCCTTGGTCACTCTTCTGCAGGAAAACCCTGAATTTGGTTCCGATATTGAGCCCTCTACACCTATGATGCAGACATCTTGTGTGTCCAAATTACGAATAAAGTCCATTAAAATGCCCTCACTGTCTAAGCATAGATGGATCAACATGTTCATAGAACAGGTTAAAAGAGATCTAGCTAAAATAGACTGGAAATGGAGAGAAATTTACAATTTATCAAAGGAGGAGAGTAAAGCGTATAAGGAATTAAGTGAGGCGACTGACATTGTTATAAAAGGTAGTGATAAGGGTGGCAATACGGTTCTTCTCTCCCATACTTTATATGAGTGGGAGACCTTCCGTCTCCTTCTTGATGAAATCACCTACCGGAAACTTTCTTCCAGTCCCTTTTTAGGTATTGTTGCGGAATTAAATTTTAAGCTAAGTTTGGCTTTGGAGGAGCACCTCATTTCTTGGAAGGAATATGATTTCCTACGAGTGTCTGAGTTTAATACACCTACATTCTACACTATCCTGAAACAATAAAAATCTATCACTACCCCACCAGGGCGACCAATAGTGTCGGCTATTACTAGAGAGAGTGGGCAAGTTTGCCAGACCTCCCCTCCTTTGTTAAGGACACACAGGATGTATTAAGTCAACTAGAGACAGTTGAGGTGCCACCTGGAGCTTTACTCGAAGTGATCGATGTGGAGTCATCATACACTTCGATCCCACGCGAGTGGGGCCTAAAAGTAGTACAACATTTTTTTGAAGAGAAATTTCCGATAATGGCGGCGCAAAATGAATTTGTTGTGGACCTGATAAATTTTATGTTAAACCACAATTGCTTCCAGTTTCTGGGTGTTAACTACATGCAGATCAGGGACACATCAAAGGGAGCAACAATGGCACCCTCGTATGCATGTTTACACCTTGGACTCTGGGAGGAAGATCTTGTGTACACCTCATTGATGTACCTCAGCCACTGTCATGTTCATGATATGGGGTGGGACACCCCAACAGTTAACTTCATTCATAGAGGAATTAAACAACAACGATAGGAACATCAGGTTAACTTACCTGGTTGATTCTGAAAAACTTCCATTCTTGGATTTAACCATCTATGCAGAGAAGGACAAATTAAGAATTAAAACCTTTAGGAAGGACATGGCAACCAATACGTTATTATTGGCTTCCAGTCACCACCCCAGGTCACTGATAGAAGGAATTCCGGTGGGACAATTCCTTCGAATTTTAAAAGTGAAACAACAGATTTATATGGGAGATTCCGTGATCGGGGTTACTCCCATTCATCCATAAGGAAAGCAAGGAAGCGAGAATACCAGCCAGATAGAAGGGACCTTCTAGCCAAAAAAGGTGAAAGTGAGGACAAACAATCTAAGCAGAATAAGATAAGAATTATCACCAAATATGGAGCCCAGTGGGAGCAAGTCAAGAGGGTCTTGAATCGTCACTGGCATTTATTGGCAGAGGCTCCATTATTGGGAGAAATAGTTGGTGAACGTTCTTTACTAACGGCTAGACGATCGACAAACCTGAGAGACACCTTGGTATGGCCGGAATTCATAAGACCTAAAACACACAGTTGGTTTACTGATCTGCCACCTTTGAAAGGCATGTTAATGTGTGGTAGATGCAATATATGTAAATATGTTGAAAAAACTGATGTATTCGCCAGCTCGGATGGTAGTAAGAAATATAAGATCAGTAATTTCATCAATTGCTGCATGGACCGTGTCATATATATGTTGACCTGTCCATGCAGTTTGATGTATGTAGGTAAAACAAAAAGACAACTAAGGAT
Source organism: Lithobates pipiens (assembly GCF_037356315.1). Classification (NCBI taxonomy): domain Eukaryota; kingdom Metazoa; phylum Chordata; class Amphibia; order Anura; family Ranidae; genus Lithobates; species Lithobates pipiens. Next base: position 128,587,601 of record NW_027507686.1, on the reverse strand, counting down.
CCGAGTTGGCAAACACATCCAAAGTATACTTAAAAAAGATGACGAATGACCATTATCATTACATTTTTTGAAAGTGCATGGAGGTGACCCGATGGGTCTTAAATGTAAGGGGATCTTCAGATTGAACTTGGCGTCCAGAAGAGGTAATTTTGATAAAATCCTTTATAAAAAAGAGAAAATGTGGATTTTTAATTTAAACTGTATGCAACCCTTTGGGTTAAACAATGAATGTAATCTCTCGGTCTTTTTGGAGCAATAGTGAATGGACGCTGATGTGATGTAACAATGCTCTACAATGGCTATATTAGGTCTTTAGATGAGAAATTTGTTCCATATATGATAAGTGATCCATGATGAATTGGTGTCTAATAGATACTCATGCATATAAATCAGCTGGTATCTGTCTACAGGAAGCTTTCATATAGTGGTATCGCACGCATATGGGTGTTAATCGATCCAAGGTTGGTATTATATAAAATATATGGCCTGTTTATTAATTGGTTTATTTTTGTCTGTGAATTATTGATATTAATTTATGGATTTCATTGGATCGATATGACATTGATGTTTGTGTGATGCGACTTTGTTTTGACACTGGATGTGAGCTGGATATTAGGATATTGAATTCCACCTGCGGGATGGGGTTTTTCGGGATTGGGGCTTTTCCAATTAATCTACTTAATGTTGTTTTTTGGAAAAAACTATTATTGCCTTTTTATTTCATCCCTATATATGGGGTACATGTATGTTGGCAGGGCCATGTATTGGCTATACTAATCCCATAGATGGGAAGGATCTGTCATACTCAATATGATACATATTGGAATGTGTAGCCATTCTGAAGATTAATAGATGTCTAGCCCACATCCATGTGTCTAACTGTTTGCAAACCGGCTGATACTGAATATGCATGAAACCAGCATTATCTATATCCTGACGTTTACTGAAGTATGTGTTATTTCATTGCAATAAGTTTTTATTAAAATTTTTGTGAGTTAACAAAGATATACCTACATACATAGTATTGCAACATTCCGGTTTACAGTATAGAGTAGAAGCATATGATGACTAACGTGGGATATAGAACGTAAAGAAAGATACAAAAAGAACAAAACCACATCACACCTGGGTCACCAGTACAGTAGTCAGGGGGTAACATGGATTACCTGTGTATCCAGTAGGTTCCCCATTATGAAGAGGAGACCCTCCCTTTGGCACCCCTAGTGGGTACTCACTGTGCCTAGAGAGGGAAAACCTCCACCTTCCCCTGGTTCGGTAATCAAATCTGGTGAAGCCAGTTGCGCTGCCTAAGCATATGAATATTACGTCATGTAGGCAGTTGAGAGAGAATGATGGATGATTAACATAAGAGAGTTTTAGAGAGTAAAGAATAAAGCAAAGATAGAATTGATAAAGGAGAAATAGAACAAAGGAAATAATAAAGTGATAGAATAAAAATAAAGAAAAAGAAAAGCTAGAGGTTCGGAGTTTCAACACATTTTGCTATATGTCCTTTCGCAGGTTTAGGTTGTTATAAAGCAATAATCATATCAATTTAGTATTAGTAAACCAGTCAGTCCACCTTTTCCAACTTTCCCTGGCCGCACCAACTCTGCCCTGGGTTGACGCAAACAGGGTTTCATACATGGCATGCGTGTCAGTAATCCTGATGATTTCTCCTAACGTTGGTGCGTTATGATCTTTCCAGTGGTGCGTTAGAGCCAGTTTAGTACTCAACATAATATGGGAAACAATCATTCTGGCGGGTTTGGGTATTTGATCTATGTTTAGAAATAAGATGGCCAGTGCCGGGTCAGCGGGGATGGGAATCTGCGCTATTTGTGAGCATAAGTGGAATACTTTGTTCCAAAGTGTTTGTATTTTAGGACATTCCCAGAGGATATGGTACAGGGTGCCGGGGTGGTTACATTGCCTCCAACAAAGTGGAGAGGCATTGGGAGCAAATTTGGAAATCCTATATGGAGTAATGTACCAGCGTCGCAGTATTTTTTGCGTCAATTCCCAAAGGTTGATACATTTAGTGGATGCGTAAGCTGTTCGCAGCGCTGTTTGCCATTGGGCTTCTGTGAATGTTTCCCCTAAATCCTTCTCCCAAGCACTAATATTAGATGTCTTGCGGAATGTCAGTTTGTCATTGAGGGCATTATAGAATAGAGATATTCCCTTCAAGTTAGTAGAGGGTTTGGTGAGGTATAAAACAATCTTCCAGGGGAGTTGTATGTCGGAAAAAACGATCAAAAACAGCGCATCAAAGGGACTAGTAGATTGATGTGAAAAAGACTTTAAAATGTCATTTATTAAATGTAAAAAATGAACACAGACATCTGATCCCTGCAGGATCTAAAACACATAAAAAACACCAATCATAAAACGGACAGATGTTTGATAATGAAAAGCTCCTCAGATCTCTCAATTATAACTTTGGAAAGGTCAAAACCAAAGACCAATGTGCACAGCTTTCGAATGCCTAATGAATGCAATCAATCATCTGAAAGAACCCAAAAAGTCAGTGTAAACGAATGGAACAACGTTCCTAGGGACACTCACTTCATAGGTGTTCAATGGGCTGCAGAGCTGATGAGTCCAGTCTGATGACCGAGGGGGAGGTGTTTATTTCAGCTCCATCTGAAGCGTTCGGCTTGGAGGCAGAGGTGTAATGCTGCATGCTGGGTGGTAAGGATCAAGCTTAGTCACCAGATGATATCAGCTGTACACATAGGCAGCTTAGAGAACGCTGCACTGCTTGCAGTGCCGCTTGTCCGAGCGGCTGTGGATCACATGAGAGGCTTGTCACGTGGAAGGCTGTGAAGGGGAAGGTTGCTATGCCGACTCTCCTGCTTACATGTTTCGCGCTCCTGCGCTTTGTCAAAGCTGGAGCGGCATACAGCAACCAGAAAGATAAAGGCATTGGGTAGTGTATAGGGGCGGGGACTGTCGAAGTCTCTCGGGTTAACCCCTAATGTGTCACTAAGCCTCCTACAGTTAAAACATTATTAGACAGGGGTCTGTGTCAGTGAAAGAACTGTTAGAAAACATCTAATAGGAAATGTGGATTGAAACATATGGTAGACACAGTGGTGTAGTGGTTAGCACTCTCACCTAGCAGCAAGCAGGATGCTGGTTCGAATCCCAACCACGCCACCACCCGCCTGGAGCTTGTATGTATCTCCCTGTGCCTGTGTGGGTTTCCATGGGGATATTAAAGGATATACAGAAGGGAGAAGAATGCTATGGATAAAAGGACACTGTAAGTTAAAAAAACCCAAGGGGGGGAAAAATTGCGGAGACCAAGGGCAAAAAAACAAATTATTTAAAAGATATATTTTAGATATGTTATTAAGTCCTTTCCCATAGGATAGTTAGAATAAATATATTAACTACTCTTCGTTCATAAAAATAGTATTATGAAAAAAAAAAAAAAAAAAAAAAAAAAATTGATACAATAAAGAAATGAAAATAAAAAAAAAATAGAAATGAAAATAAAAAATAAAAATAAAATTAAAAATAAAACTGAAGAATAAAAAAATAAATAAAAAAAAAAATAAATAAATAAATAAATAAATAAATAAAAAAAGTTTCAAAAAAAATAAATAAAAATTATTTATAAAAAAAAATAAAAAAAAAATAAAAAATAAAAAAATGAAAAGAAAAATAAAAATAAAATAAAATGAAAAGATATTTTCTATAAAAAATGTAGGGTGGCGGTCATGAACGATGAGTAGCGATTATATCTGAGTAACCTATATCAAGAGGTTATGCTGAGGATGTCAATGTCTTCATTGAGGCCATCAGGCGAGAGAGACCCCATAAGATATATCCAGAAGGTCTCCCTGCGACAAAGGTGGGAGAATCTTTCGTTGGCCGTTAGGGTACCCTTGGGGATAGCCTCAATTGCAAGGACCTCCATTTCTTTAAAGTTTTTATCATGACAATGGCGAAAATGGCGTGGCACGCTGTGTTGAATGCAGCCCTCTTTAATCAGGCGGCGATGTTCGCCCACCCTGACTCGTAGGGCCCGCATAGTGCGGCCTACATAAAGGAGGCCACAGGGACAACGTAAAACATATATTACGTATTCAGTAGAACACGTGATGAATTGTTTAATCTCAAAGGTTTTTCCTTTGGGTGTAGTGATGGTGGATTGGCCGTTGGGGATGGACTGACAAGTATAACAACCTCTTTTACGACATTTAAAAATCCCACATCTATTATCAAGGTACATCCTAATATCAGGGAATATATTATTATCCTTTCTATTGGATTTTGTAAGTTTATTGGGAGCAATAATATTTTTGATTGTACGAGAGCGTCTAAAAGTGATTTGGGGTCTGACCGGAAGGAGTGGTGCTAAAATCGGATCCAGCTTTAGGATATCGTAATGTTTAAGAATTATTTTAGACATATGTTTATATTGTGTGTTAAAGGTAGAAATAAACCTAATTGTAGTATAGTCATTAGTGGAATTTTTGGGACGTTTTTTCGTAGGTGAATGCTTGGTTGCGTGTTCCATAAAGGCCTGTGTAACTAAATCATCTGGGTATTCTTTTTGAGTTGTATGTCGGAGAGAGATTGTGTGAGGCATTGGGAGCAAATTTGGAAATCCTATATGGAGTAATGTACCAGCGTCGCAGTATTTTTTGCGTCAATTCCCAAAGGTTGATACATTTAGTGGATGCGTAAGCTGTTCGCAGCGCTGTTTGCCATTGGGCTTCTGTGAATGTTTCCCCTAAATCCTTCTCCCAAGCACTAATATTAGATGTCTTGCGGAATGTCAGTTTGTCATTGAGGGCATTATAGAATAGAGATATTCCCTTCAAGTTAGTAGAGGGTTTGGTGAGGTATAAAACAATATTCCAGGGGAGTTGTATGTCGGAGAGATTGTGTGATTGGAGAAGATGCCTAATTTGGATGTATCTATAATTATCAGAATCTGTCAGCCCATATTCAATTTGTAACGTGCGAAATGTTTTCATTGCAGGTCCTATCATAAGATCCTCAATAAATGTGATACCCTTTTCTTGCCAATGAGATATTTGCAGATTGGGGATGAGTCCACTGAGACTGCTGAGAGGAATTTTTAAAGTGGAAGTAGGGGTGGTAAAAGTTTGCCTAAGGAGTATCCTCCAAGCTCATAGAGATGCTACGATAGAGGGGGCCAAGGCTGTGACGCGGGATGCGTTGGCTACGTGTGTCAGTAAATAATTGTATAAGCTAGTGTTGGGGATTTGGCATTCTTCAAGTTCCTGCCATCTCGTTTGGGGTGAATCTGGGAACCACGTCCTCAGCTGCGCTAGTATGGAGGCAATGTAATAGTCATAGATCAGTACATTTCCCACTCCCCCGGCCATTCTCGCTGTCAGCGAGCTTTTAAAGGCCGAGTATGTGTTATTTCAACAAACCTACAACGAGTATCACATAGAGTGTACGGGGTGTCTATCAACCTGATAATGGTACAGAGAAAAAACTGACAGTTGATATACCCTATAGAGTCTGATGGACAGATATAATGTGGATGTCAATGTGCTATATTTAGAGCATTGCTGCATCTAGACTATAATTGATGATAAGATCTGGACGACTGAAAATTAACCTATTGTTGGTTTGTGATACATTCAATTCTTGCTTGTAAATCTAATTAATAAGCCTTTAGGAATCTGGATTGCTTCTCTTGATCTACTTGTACATAATTTCTTTTCACTGTAATGTATTTTTATTTTCATTATTTTTTATTTTATTTTCTCTCTCCTGCTCTGCTTTGTTCTGTTAAAGAAAGGGAAAAAACAACTTTTTTCTGCTTTAGTCAAATTTTTCTAACATACACTGGAATTTACTTAAATGAGATTGGAGACTGAACGTGATTTACTAGGTTGAGATGCGATCTAAAGGGGAAAAAGAAAACTCCCGTTGGGTTAAAGAAACGATGAGATCATGTTTGAATACCGGGAGCATACGTTCAGTCCCCTTTTGGTATGTGAATATGTTGATTTAGTGTGCTTTCTCTGGGACTTCAGGAGACCATGTTTAACTAGTGTTAGGTCAGTAGAAAGTATGAATTAATGTTAATGGCGCGGCTTAGTGAAACTAGAATGTGTCAGATCAGTATTGATTACTAATTAACAAATGCTCTGAGGAAGCCTGGGTGACAGGTGAAACTAGTAAGCAATTAAAACAGCATCATACTTCCGGTTCCAGCGCCGCATGGAGTAGCTGTCTCCCTCACAGCTCCTGCAAACCGCCCGACAAATCGGCCTGAAAAATCTGCGTTTTACCGCCCCGAACGCTACAGCAGCCTCCCCCACGACCCCGGCCACGAGATGGACCGGTTTGTCGAAAAAACCGGACCGCGATCGTATGCGGCCGCCGCGGCGCGGCCGGCCCAGCCGCAAATCGAGGCCCCGGCTTCGGCCTACATAGATCCAGCTTGTGCGGCCCAGCTTGAGGAGATGACACCAGCGATGGAGGTGGGAGAAAGGCCAAACCTTCAGCCCACTAACAGAGACACACCACCACCTCAGCTCCAGGCACCCCCTCTTCCATCCACACCTGATACTTCTACCTTTATCCAGCAGCCTCTCATGCCTTCAATGACACAGGATCACCACACGGAACTATTGGCTCAGGCAGTGGCTGCTCTCCTCTCCCCTATGATAGCTGCTTCAGTGGAGAAGGCTGTCAGCTCAGGCATGCAGAAGATCCAAGCCCAGCTGGGGGAACATGCTTCTAGGCTGAATGACGCAGAGCATCGCATATCCACCATTGAAGAGGAACTTTACCAGACGCAATCTCTGGAACATGCTCAAGAGAGAACGAATAAATTCATTCTGGAAAAACTCGACGACCTCGAGAACAGATCCAGGAGGAGCAACCTGCGTTTTGTAGGTTTGCCTGAATCGCTTCATCAATCTGCCTTAATGGATCTTTGCGCTCGTCGCATTCCTGAAGCTCTGGGTCTGGGAGGCCCATACACCGTGGAACGTGCACACCGCGTGGGTCCCTTCAACTCGGAACGCAAATCACCACGCCCGATCATAGCCAAGTACCTAAATTACTTGGACAAAGCTGCCATATTGCAACAATACCGGCAATCCAGATCTCTGCAGATAGACGGAGTCCGCATCCTGATTTTTGCCGACTACTCAGTGGACGTCTCCAAAAGACGCAAGGCCTTCCAGCATATTTGCGCAGAACTTCACCAGCGGCAAATAAAGTTCACATTGGCATTCCCGGCAACCCTCCGGATCAAAACGCCCTCTGGTGAACAATTGTCTTTTCAAGATCCGGATGAGGCATCTTCCTACTTGAAGTCATCGCGCTCTAGCTCCCACCACAGTCCCACGCCCAAGGCCCCACCAATTAACCGAGCCCTGGATCAGAGGAGCCCGCGAAAAGACTCTCCCAAACGCTTCAGGGCTTCGGGTCCCTCTCAACACGGCCCGACTGTGCGCTGAGGGGCGAAGTCTTACCCCGTTGTTTCCACGCACAAGTGCATTCTTCTTCAAGGCACTTCTTAGCCTTCCTTCATACTTGGGCTAGGTGCTCTGATTTTGGACTCTCCCTCCTGGACAGTCCACACCTCTCAGGTAATATCTGTTACTACTTGATTGGAAATGTGGCTCTGTTTGCCTACATATCGATTTGACTCTTTTCTTTCTTTTTTTGCCTGTTACACTGGTTCGATTTACTTTGTTTTATATATACTCTTTGTCATCCTTCAATGGCTTATAGCTATACGGGAATATTGCTTAATGTAGTATCCTATGTTAAATGCCTCGTGATGATGGTTTCTTCTTGTATGTACAGTTATGCCCCCTTCCCCCTGGGTTTCTTTGTGCAGACCTGCTTCCATGCACTGTTATCTCGCATGCTGTCAGGAAAGGTTCCCTCCGCTGGTAATATCAATCATTTGGCATGCAGTACTGCTATCCACCAGCAGGTGTCTCCTGCTGGAATTATGTCATCTTTGGTCCGCAGTACTGGTGTCCACCAGCGGAGGGATCCTGGCAGTATGGAGCAGGTATTGCCCTCTGCAGTCAGGCGTCACATGACTGACAGCAGCCATTATAAATACCCGGCAAGTTCATATACACTTCGCCTTGGTATTGTCCTTGAGCCCTGACCTGCAGCCTGTTTGATACCTGTTACCTGTTACCTGTTACCTGTTACCTGTTACCTGTTACCTGTTACCTGTTACCTGTTACCTGTTACCTGTTACCTGTTACCTGTTACCTGTTACCTGTTACCTGTTACCTGTTACCTGTTACCTGCTACCTGTTACCTGCTACCTGTTACCTGCTACCTGTTACCTGCTACCTGATCCCTGCTACCTGATCCCTGCTACCTGATCCCTGCTACCTGATCCCTGCTACCTGATCCCTGCTACCTGATCCCTGCTACCTGATCCCTGCTACCTGATCCCTGCATCCCTGATCCCTGCTACCTGATCCCTGCTACCTGATCCCTGTTACCTGATCCCTGCATCCCTGATCCCTGCATCCCTGATCCCTGCATCCTGCCTCCTGTACCTGTTCCCTTCTCCTTGTCCCCCCATCTGCTGACCTCCTATTTATGACCCCGGCCTGGCTTGACTACGATTCCGGTACTCCCTTTTGTTACATATACTGGTTTATTTACTTATCTTCACTGTTTGGTTGTTTGATTTGTTCACTTAGTTCGTATTGGTGGTGTGTTCACATTTATATGCGTTTGCTTAATAAATTTACCTTCACTTATTTGTGTCTGGTTCACTTTGTCGCAGTCACACAGTTCTGGTCACATCTAGTTCATGACAGAATACCAAGGCCATTCCTGACCAGAAGTGGCTGCACAGGGGAACCATTTGCTTCAGTTTGGTTGCAAACATGAATGCTGATGAGATCATTTATCTTTCTCTGCTGGCATCTGAGAGTGGTGATTATTGCCGCCAGGCTTTGAAAGGATGGTCTAGTGACCAGTTGTTTGCAGCTATGCGTTTGGCTCACTCCCTGGTCGATCAGGGTTATATATTGTTTGAGGAGGTGCAGCCTTTGATCAAGATCTGTACTGAGCTAGCCCTGCCCTGTATCCCAGATGGCCGTGATGATTTCACTCCTCCTTTTGATATGAATCAGGTTGTATCTTTAGTATGGCTTTTTGAAGATGATCCTTCTGATTTTTGTGAACACTACTCAGCCTGTTCCCCACAGGTGATTGCTGAGTGCATTGTATCTGCTCAGTCTTTTGTTAGACAGGGAGGCTTAAAACTTCAGTTTGTACAACCCTTACTTTCAGCATGGTCTGACATGGTGCAATCAGCCCCAGCCAAACAATCCACCTCTGCCATCAGATATGAGCCTACCCAAAAGTATGTTTCCCCATCAGCCATGTCAACCTCAGTTGCAGCCCAGTACACGCTGCTCCCAACCAAATACTCCTATCCAGTCTCTGCTCCCTGTACTTACCCTGCATTCAACTCACCTGCCTCCTCTCCGCTGTCTACAAACCCACAAGTTCTTTCCCCAGCTACTGGTACCTCTTCTCTGCCATATCACAATCCTCCTTTCCAGTCTGCTGCACCCCTTATTTACAGTCCTGCAGTCACCTACAGAGCTTCAGTAGCTAAGCCAAAGAAAAAGCGAAAGTTTTTCCCAACCAAAATGATCTTACCATTAACCCAACCTGCCTCCACACCTACCAATCTGTCCCAGCCCGGAGTGCCAGAGCCGGAGTTCCAGCCTGACGCCTTCCAGCCTGATGTCCCGGCCTTCCAGCCTGACGCCTTCCAGCCTGATGTCCCGGCCTTCCAGCCTGATGTCCTGGCCTTCCAGCCTGACGCCTTCCAGCCTGACGTCCCGGCCTTCCAGCCTGACGCCTTCCAGCCTGACGTCCCGGCCTTCCAGCCTGACGCCTTCCAGCCTGACGTCCCGGCCTTCCAGCCAGACGCCTTCCAGCCTGACGTCCCGGCCTTCCAGCCAGACGCCTTCCAGCCAGACGCCTTCCAGCCTGACGTCCCAGCCTTCCAGCCAGACGCCTTCCAGCCTGACGTCCCGGCCTTCCAGCCAGACGCCTTCCAGCCTGACGTCCCGGCCTTCCAGCCAGACGCCTTCCAGCCTGACGTCCCGGCCTTCCAGCCAGACGCCTTCCAGCCTGACGTCCCGGCCTTCCAGCCAGACGCCTTCCAGCCTGACGTCCCGGCCTTCCAGCCAGACGCCTTCCAGCCTGACGTCCCGGCCTTCCAGCCTGACATCCCGGCCTTCCAGCCAGACGCCTTCCAGCCTGACGTCCCGGCCTTCCAGCCAGACGCCTTCCAGCCTGACGTCCCGGCCTTCCAGCCAGACGCCTTCCAGCCTGACGTCCCGGCCTTCCAGCCAGACGCCTTCCAGCCTGACGTCCCGGCCTTCCAGCCAGACGCCTTCCAGCCTGACGTCCCGGCCTTCCAGCCAGACGCCTTCCAGCCTGACGTCCCGGCCTTCCAGCCAGACGCCTTCCAGCCTGACGTCCCGGCCTTCCAGTCTGACGCCTTCCAGTCTGACGCCCCGGCCTTCCAGTCTGACGCCTTCCAGTCTGACGCCCCGGCCTTCCAGTCTGATGCCTTCCAGTCTGACGCCCCGGCCTTCCAGTCTGATGCCTTCCAGTCTGATGCCCCGGCCTTGCAGTCTGATGCCTTCCAGTCTGACGCCCCGGCCTTGCAGTCTGATGCCTTCCAGTCTGATGTCCCGGCCTTGCAGTCTGATGCTTTCCAGTCTGATGTCCCGGCCTTGCAGTCTGATGCCTTCCAGTCTGATGTTCCGGCCTTGCAGTCTGATGCCTTCCAGTCTGATGTTCCGGCCTTGCAGTCTGATGCCTTCCAGTCTGATGTTCCGGCCTTCCAGTCTGATGCCCCGGCCTCCCAGTCTGATGCCTTCCAGTCTGATGCCCCGGCCTCCCAGTCTGATGCCTTCCAGTCTGATGCCCCGGCCTCCCAGTCTGATGCCTTCCAGTCTGATGCCCCGGCCTCCCAGTCTGATGCCTTCCAGTCTGATGCCCCGGCCTCCCAGTCTGATGCCTTCCAGTCTGATGCCCGGCCTCCCAGTCTGATGCCTTCCAGTCTGATGTCCCGGCCTCGCAGTCTGATGCTTTCCAGTCTGATGTCCCGGCCTCGCAGTCTGATGTTCCGGCCTCGCAGTCTGATGCCTTCCAGTCTGATGTTCCGGCCTCGCAGTCTGATGCCTTCCAGTCTGATGTCCCGGCCTTGCAGTCTGATGCCTCGCAGTCTGATGTCCTCGCAGTCTGATGTCCCGGCCTCGCAGTCTGATTCCTTCCAGTCTGATGTCCCGGCCTCGCAGTCTGATTCCTTCCAGTCTGATGTCCCGGCCTCGCAGTCGGATGTCCCGGCCTCGCAGTCTGATTCCTTCCAGTCTGATGTCCCGGCCTCGCGGTCCGACGCCTTCCAGTCTCATGTCCCGGCCTCGCAGTCTGATTCCTTCCAGTCTGATGTCCCGGCCTTGCAGTCTGATGCCTTCCAGTCTGATGTTCCGGCCTTGCAGTCTGATGCCTTCCAGTCTGATGTTCCGGCCTTCCAGTCTGATGCCTTCCAGTCTGATGCCCCGGCCTCCCAGTCTGATGCCTTCCAGTCTGATGCCCCGGCCTCCCAGTCTGATGCCTTCCAGTCTGATGCCCCGGCCTCCCAGTCTGATGCCTTCCAGTCTGATGCCCCGGCCTCCCAGTCTGATGCCTTCCAGTCTGATGCCCCGGCCTCCCAGTCTGATGCCTTCCAGTCTGATGCCCGGCCTCCCAGTCTGATGCCTTCCAGTCTGATGTCCCGGCCTCGCAGTCTGATGCTTTCCAGTCTGATGTCCCGGCCTCGCAGTCTGATGTTCCGGCCTCGCAGTCTGATGCCTTCCAGTCTGATGTTCCGGCCTCGCAGTCTGATGCCTTCCAGTCTGATGTCCCGGCCTTGCAGTCTGATGCCTCGCAGTCTGATGTCCTCGCAGTCTGATGTCCCGGCCTCGCAGTCTGATTCCTTCCAGTCTGATGTCCCGGCCTCGCAGTCTGATTCCTTCCAGTCTGATGTCCCGGCCTCGCAGTCGGATGTCCCGGCCTCGCAGTCTGATTCCTTCCAGTCTGATGTCCCGGCCTCGCGGTCCGACGCCTTCCAGTCTCATGTCCCGGCCTCGCAGTCTGATTCCTTCCAGTCTGATGTCCCGGCCTCGCAGTCCGATTCCTTCCAGTCTGATGTCCCAGCCTCGCAGTCCGATGCCTTCCAGTCTGATGTCCCGGCCTCGCGGTCCGACGCCTTCCAGTCTGATGTCCCGGCCTTGCAGTCCGATGCCTTCCAGTCTGATGTGCCTGCTGTCCAGCCTGACGTGCCCGCCTTCCAGCCTGACGTGCCGCTGCCCACCTTCCAGCCTGACGTGCCGCTGCCCGCCTTCCAGCCTGACGTGCCGCTGCCCGCCTTCCAGCCTGACGTGCCGCTGCCCGCCTTCCAGCCCGATGTGCCAGCTTCCCGGTCCGATGTGGTTCTGTCTGCTGCCCTGCTTGAAGTGTCCATTACCCAACCTAATGAGACTTTGCCCATAGCCCAGCTTGACGCAGTGGACTTTCCCCAGCAACTGCTAGTTGGAGCGTCCGGAAAGGTTCCCTCCGCTGGTAATATCAATCATTTGGCATGCAGTACTGCGATCCACCAGCAGGTGTCTCCTGCTGGAATTATGTCATCTTTGGTCCGCAGTACTGGTGTCCACCAGCGGAGGGATCCTGGCAGTATGGAGCAGGTATTGCCCTCTGCAGGCAGGCGTCACATGACTGACAGCAGCCATTATAAATACCCGGCAAGTTCATATACACTTCGCCTTGGTATTGTCCTTGAGCCCTGACCTGCAGGCTGTTTGATACCTGATCCCTGCTACCTGATCCCTGCTACCTGATCCCTGCTACCTGATCCCTGCTACCTGATCCCTGCATCCCTGATCCCTGCATCCTGCCTCCTGTACCTGTTCCCTTCTCCTTGTCCCCCCATCTGCTGACCTCCTATTTATGACCCCGGCCTGGCTTGACTACGATTCCGGTACTCCCTTTTGTTACATATACTGGTTTATTTACTTATCTTCACTGTTTGGTTGTTTGGTTTGTTCACTTAGTTCGTATTGGTGGTGTGTTCACATTTATATGTGTTTGCTTAATAAATTTACCTTCACTTATTTGTGTCTGGTTCACTTTGTCGCAGTCACACAGTTCTGGTCACATCTAGTTCATGACACATGCCCAGCTGCTATCATTATACCTCATCCCTGAGGGGCGGAAGCCCCTGACAAGATACTGGGTTGGTTATGGGAACTGGTCTCCACGGTGATCCCCATCCGGAAAAAAGTGAAGTTGGTTAGCTATTATGTTCACTTCTGCTTACCAGATTTTTGGTAACTGCTTCAGCTCCACCCCACCCCCTCCACTCCTCCCCCTCTAATTCCTAAGTTTACTAATAGTACACACATCCCCCCTCCTTGGGCCATACACATATGCTCCAGTATAGATGACCACTACCTTCTGCGCTCCATTTCCGGTTTCCTAATGATTTCATTATACGTTCATCATACCCCAGTCCTAATCCCAATATGCTGCGAATAATTTCGTGGAATGTGAAGGGCCTTAGTTCTCCCTCTAAGGGAATGAAGTTTCTTCGACATCTCAAACGGCTTAAAACTGATATAACCTTGCTCCAGGAGACGCACCTTTCTTCACCCGATTTTGCTCGGATGAAAAAACTCTGGGTGGGAGCGGTGGCTGGCTCAGAAGCTTTAGGCCGCAAAGCGGGAGTTCTTATCCTTGTGCACAAGGATCTCTCATGCACCATATTGTCCACAGACACGGATACTCAGGGCAGATTGCTCTCTATCCGGGTCCGCATAGGAACGAAAGAAATAGTGATACCCAACATTTACGCCCCTAATAGTCCCACGAAACAGTTCTTCAACACCCTGACCACTTGGCTCCTGCGCTACCCGTCACTACCCCAAATCGTGGGAGGAGACTTCAACACCGTTTTCCACCCACTAGATGACAAATCACCGAACCGACGACGTGACTCTTCACTGACTCCTACCAATGTCACCTTGCTAGCAGGCACAATGGAATCCCTTCGTCTTCACGACATATGGCGCTTACACCACCCGACCGATAGAGAGTTCTCATTTTACTCACATCCACACAATGTATTCACAAGGATTGATTACATATTTGGCTCATATGACCTACTCCCATTACTACCGGACACAGAGATACATGATATTGCTATCTCCGACCATGCCCCTATTTTGGTGTCTCTAGAGACTCCTGACATCCACCCAAATCCCAAGCTCTGGCGTTTCTCTGCTTTCCTCCAACACAACGCGGATTTCCACACCTATATCATGAAAGAATGGCAAATGTACACGCAAACAAATGCGGACCATACAGATAATCCTAATCTGCTATGGGACGCAGGGAAAGCTTTCCTTCGGGGCCGCATTATCTCATACGCCTCCTCTTTCAAAAAGAATGCAAACCTAAATTACAACACAGCCAGTTCCAGACTTCACCAGGCTCAACGATCACTCTATACCCATGACACACCTGAGAACCGGACAGCTTGGCAAATTGCCAAACAGTCATTTAACACTTGGGCCGACACCCTGGAATCTATTAAGAGAGCCCACTTTGATGCCACTCTTCATAAATTTGGGAATAAGGCCGGCAAACTGCTAGCCCGACTATGTAAGGGTCCCTACCGCCCAACTATTATCCCAGCTTTCCGGGAGAAGGATGGCTCCTTAACGACATCACAACAGGGCATAAATTCAGCCATGCTGCGCTATTATACTTCGCTATATGCGGCCGACCCTATCGACGAACGCACGGCACGCGAATTCATAGACAAAGTGACTCTGACCCCAATAACCCCCTCACAATTAGACTCTCTTAATGCCCCCATATCCCTCGCGGAAATAACCAACACAATCCGGACGTTAGCATCCTCGAAAGCCCCTGGCCCAGATGGATTAACGGGCGAATTCTATAAATCTTTAAACTCGCTCCTAGCACCCACGCTAGAAAAGGTTTACCAACACATATGGATGGGTGGCCCCTATCTACCTACGGGAAATCAGGCAATAGTAAAACTTCTGGAAAAAAAGGGGAAGGATCCTTTAGAACCAGAATAGAACAAGTTCCCCCACAAAACGGGGTTTTTAGGCAGCAAAAAAACAGTAACAACGCATGTCAAAATAATATAAAAAGTATTTTAATATTTGGTAAAAAACATGAGCTCTACCTGAGCAGTTTAAAAGCGGACTCTTATATACAGAGTACAACGATATCCATGGGCGTACATTAACAGAAACAACTATAAATTACACTGTATATTATAATAACAGTAAAAATATATATAATGCTAACGCGTTTCAACCCCCTGGGGGGTCTTCTTCAGAGAAATGGTGGTCTGTTGATAAAACAAAATTACACTGAATGAATACATCAAGTATTATGTATTATTTGTGTTGGAAATACCTCATATTTGTTAATATCATTTACCCAAAGATGTACTTCCAAAGAGATAAAATGAGTTGTGATATTTTTGATGGAGTTCCCCCATAAGGTGGTGCCTCGATTTCCTTCACATATCTGGAATGTTACCCGGTCCATGTCTACCGCCAGGATACCAAGGGGAAAGGAGGTAGCGTCAGAGAACCAATGGCGTGGCTCACGAGAGGTCACACAAATACCACACCCCCCATAAACATAGGGAGTGGGTGCAGATATGGGCAACCGGATAATGTGGTAAGTCACACCTGCAGTGAAATCCCAACATGAAAAGGATTAAGAACATGTCCTTTTTAGATATATGAGCACAGGGTGTGTATGTGGCATGAGATTGTCATCATCATACCCATAATCTATATAAAATAAAGAATGCACCCCTGGGTAACCCAAATACCAAAAAAAAAGGATATATAAGGGAGGGACATGTGGGAAGGGAGGGACCGGGTAACATTCCAGATATGTGAAGGAAATCGAGGCACCACCTTATGGGGGAACTCCATCAAAAATATCACAACTCATTTTATCTCTTTGGAAGTACATCTTTGGGTAAATGATATTAACAAATATGAGGTATTTCCAACACAAATAATACATAATACTTGATGTATTCATTCAGTGTAATTTTGTTTTATCAACAGACCACCATTTCTCTGAAGAAGACCCCCCAGGGGGTTGAAACGCGTTAGTTTATATATATTTTTACTGTTATTATAATATACAGTGTAATTTATAGTTGTTTCTGTTAATGTACGCCCATGGATATCGTTGTACTCTGTATATAAGAGTCCGCTTTTAAACTGCTCAGGTAGAGCTCATGTTTTTTACCAAATATTAAAATACTTTTTATATTATTTTGACATGCGTTGTTACTGTTTTTTTGCTGCCTAAAAACCCCATTTTGTGGGGGAACTTGTTCTATTCTGATTCGTCTGGGGTGAGCAGCACTCTCCTAGCTCTACGTAGCAATGTGTTCTTTTCGACTACTACTAATATTCGGTGGATAAACACCCCCTTTTTTTTTTTTCCCCTAATTTGAACACAGGAGGGTTTAAAACATGAGCTTGGCTTAGTAGAGCCTTATTGAGGAATCACATTGCCTTTGTATATCTGTATATAAATATGTTTACAGTGAATATGAATATGTTTCAGGGCAATGACTGGGATGCTTTGATGTTAGGATATGAAATAGAGTTTGAGAAGACTGACCGAATTGATACAGAGATTATCACTCTTACCTCTAAATTGATGAGAATACTTGAGAAGAAATCAGCACTATTTTGGCATATAAAATCATTTGATAGACATATTGGTGAAAAGATTAACCCTTTAGGTCTTCGGGTTCATATCTTTCCTAATATAGAATTAATTAGCAATGCATGCAAAATGGAATAAACCTCTCCTTCTCGTTTCTCTTTTCTATCATCTCTCAAGGCAATATGCCCTGATGATACCTCTTTGCAAATTGATTGAGACTTCTAGTCATTATGATCATATTGGTTCGAGATAATGTACCATCTATGGCCACTGTGTAATAGAATGTATCTCTATATGATCAGTTACCTAGAAATGTCACTCATGTAGTTGCTATACATAGTTGCTATAGTTGCATATCTACTGTGCTCACGTTCTAAATAAAGACATGTATTTGCATGTCAATAAACGCATGTCATATATGTGAAGTATGTGTAATTATATAAAATGATTGGTAAAACAAGTTTAGTTTATTGTGATGTGATGTGATTGTGATGTTGTGCTCTGATTTGCCGCCATCCCCCCTCTTCCCCCCCCCCCCTTTTTTTTTTTTTTATTATTAATTTTTTTTTATTTATTTATTTATTTATTTATTTATTTATTTAATTATTTATTTATTTTTTCCCCCATGTCCCTCACTGCCACACCCCCAACCTTATCCTAGTCCCGGTGGTTATTGGGGGGGCTTTTGGACGGATGCGGCATGTCTCGGCATATGTATCACAGGATTTTCTTTCCCCCTGGGTGAATGCTTTCTTTTAACTAGCATGGTCCTTCCGCCAGCTGTACCCAAATGATGAGGGGGAGGGGGGTGGGTTGAGCTCTGTCGTGACTCCCTGGCAAGGATAGGAGAGGCTTTTGTTTGTTTTTACATACAGGCCTCTCCGCACGCCTCCCTTCGCCATAACGGGCGGGCTGGTCCCGTCCGGATACGAGGGATTCGCAATTCCTTGCCGGTGGCATCCTAGGACACTTCCGGACACATACCTCAAGTGCGTCCGCATATCCTGTGGATGCACGCGACGTAATGATCGTCACGCAGTTGCGACGGGAGTGACGTCATTTCGGGGCCTCTCTGCGGCCTTCCGGGACGCCGGGGCGGCCACATGTGGCTGACCTGATTAGGCGGCCATGCGGTATTGGGCAAATACCGGTTATTGGGTGGACGGTCTACACCTGCAGGTAATTCACAGGCCTTATAAACATACCCCTCCCCACAGGAAGTGCACATTTACTTCATGTGAAAGGACTGTTTGAACTTCCACTTGTCAGATGGTAAGCATGGCTATTTCCCCCTTTGGTTTGATCTGGATCTGTTGATTTACTGCATTCAAGTAATTTCTTGAAATCTGTAGAGCTGTATTTTGATTGACTTATCAAATTTCAGATTTGGTGACTCTACCTAATACGAATTAGTGACTGCGCCTGTTTTGGTCGCAGTCCTTTCCTCTCCCACTCGGATCACTTTTGATCAAGCCTAATAATCCAGGTAATTTGTCTTTATTCTTACCATCGATACCGTCTATTAAATTAGGCTAGTATAAATAGTTTTTTTTTTTTTCTCACTCACATTTCACTCACTCATTCACATCTCATTTACATCTTGTCTTTCACTCATTCATCCTAGTTCATGTACATGGTGGTTTTGTTTTTCTATGTCACTCCCTTATTGCTTTCCCTCCCCCTCTTTAGTTGGTTATTTCTTTTCATGCTTCATATTACACTATTTTTTAGTTGGTTCATCTTTTTTTATGCATGTGTTGTCTGTTATTTATTCCATTTAGTCCACCATTTTAAGTTATTTATTTCCTTCCATTTTTTTTCGCACATTTTCACCTATTTATTTATTTCTCATGCATCACATAGTTTATTCATCATATATTCACCTTATCATCTTTTAGCTTTTCACTCACCACATTATTCTGATATCTTGCAGGCACAGTCATTATTAGGTTCACTTGTATACACATGTCCCTCCCTTATATATCCTTTTTTTTTTTTTTTTGGTATTTGGGTTACCCAGGGGTGCATTCTTTATTTTATATAGATTATGGGTATGATGATGACAATCTCATGCCACATACACACCCTGTGCTCATATATCTAAAAAGGACATGTTCTTAATCCTTTTCATGTTGGGATTTCACTGCAGGTGTGACTTACCACATTATCCGGTTGCCCATATCTGCACCCACTCCCTATGTTTATGGGGGGTGTGGTATTCGTGTGACCTCTCGCCATTGGTCCTCTGACGCTACCTCCTTTCCCCTTGGTATCCTGGCGGTAGACATGGACCGGGTAACATTCCAGATATGTGAAGGAAATCGAGGCACCACCTTATGGGGGAACTCCATCAAAAATATCAGAACTCATTTTATCTCTTTGGAAGTACATCTTTGGGTAAATGATATTAACAAATATGAGGTATTTCCAACACAAATAATACATAATACTTGATGTATTCATTCAGTGTAATTTTGTTTTATCAACAGACCACCATTTCTCTGAAGAAGACCCCCCAGGGGGTTGAAACGCGTTAGCATTATATATATTTTTACTGTTATTATAATATACAGTGTAATTTATAGTTGTGTCTGTTAATGTACGCCCATGGATATCGTTGTACTCTGTATATAAGAGTCCGCTTTTAAACTGCTCAGGTAGAGCTCATGTTTTTTACCAAATATTAAAATACTTTTTATATTTTTTTTATTTTATATTATTTTGACATGCGTTGTTACTGTTTTTTTGCTGCCTAAAAACCCCGTTTTGTGGGGAAACTTGTTCTATTCTGATTCATCTGGGGTGAGCAGCACTCTCCTAGCTCTACGTAGCAATGTGTTCTTTTCGACTACTACGGATCCTTTAGAACCAGGCTCTTATAGACCCATCTCGCTTCTGAATCTTGACGTCAAGATTTTATCCAAAATAGTAGCCACAAGGCTAGCTGACATCATCCCTTTTCTGATAGACCCTGCCCAGTCAGGCTTTGTGAAGGGCAGAACAGCCACGATCAACATCAGAAAAGTGATGATGGCACTAGAACACGCTCGATGTAACCCTAACGGGGATTTCGCCATTATCACTCTTGATGCCGAAAAGGCTTTTGACAATGTTAGTATTGAATGGCTGTCGCTAGTTCTAAACAAAATGGGTTTCACCGGTCCATTTCTACAGCTCATAAGGTCCATGTATACCTCCCCGGCAGCCAGATTGGTCGCAGCTGGCTTACTCTCGAATGAATTTCGCCTATATAAGGGCACGAGACAAGGCTGCCCCCTATCCCCTCTCCTCTTTAATTTGGCCCTGGAACCACTTTCTAGGTATTTATCAACAGTAGCCCCAATCCATGGCATTAAGATAGGGGAGCAACTCTTAAAAACATCACTCTTTGCTGATGACGTCCTCATATTTTCCGCAAATCCTTCCGCAGATATGCCCACGATAAAAAATACCTTTGATCTATTCAGGAAATGTTCCGGTCTACGCATAAACTATTCTAAGAGTGAGATTCTGCCCCTCGGTTCCCTTCCACCACCGGCCTGGACTCAAAACTCCATCTTCTCGATTGCAAAGTCACATATCACTTATCTGGGTATCAAGATAGGGAAACTCCCTTCCTCCCTCTATCACCTGAACTACCCCCCCCTTTTTTGCTAAGATCATTTTGGAACTGGAAAACTGGATGGATCTGCCTCTCTCGCTCCTGGGAAGATGCCACTTGGTTAAAATGGTCAGTTTTGCACGCCTATTATATCCCCTACAAACGATACCTTTGCTTATCAGACATAAAGACATCCAAATTTTGAACTCTGCGATATCGAAATTTCTTTGGCGAAACAAAAGACCGCGCATCGCTTTTCCAAAACTACATCTTCCCAGGACCGAGGGTGGTATTAGTCTTCCTAATCTTAGACTGTATAATTTAGCTTGTCTTTTGCGGGTAAGCCTAGATTGGATTGCCCAAAAGTCCCAATGCTCTAACTTTCGTCTGGAAACAGCAATGGTCCATCCCTACTCCCTTACTGCCCTTCTTCACTGCAAATGGAAATCTATACCAACTCCACACCAACACAACCTTTTACTGAGAGACACGGCCATAGCCTGGAGGGAAGTGAGGAAAAGCCTCCGTCTATCCCCTTTCATCTCTAAATTCCTCCCGATCCAAGGGAACCCAAATTTCACTCCGGGTTTGGAGCGACAGCCTTATGATGAATGGCGCCAAAAGGGACTCGTTACTTTCTTCTCCCTATGTGACCCGGATTCTGGTCGGGTAGCATCATTCAGGTCCTTAGCCGCAAGATTTTCTCTCCCGGATGCCTCGGCCTTCCATTATGGCCAATGTGTCAGCTTCATTCAGAAAACCTGCAGGAACGACTCCACAAGATTTGCACCTGCGTTCCTTGAAACGCTCATACAAAACGACACCTACAAAATCTCGGATATATACAAACCTTTGCTTTTGAAAACTACTCCCTCTTTAGCCTCGTCCTCTGTGTCAAATTGGGTAAAAGACTTTCCAGAAGAAGACATAGTTGACAAAATTTTGCAAGGCCTCAACTCAGTTCACAATCTGGTTCCTAACGAATCGTGGAGGGAAACACAGCTGAAGATCGCACACCGCGCCCATATTCCTTTCCTTCATACTTCTAAACTCTCCTCAGCCTCGACCTTGCCCTCACTGTGCCCATGGTGCCAGCAACCCAAGCCTAACCTGGTACACCGATACTGGACCTGCACCTATATTGCTACCTTCTGGGACCAGGTTCTGGCTTATATATTCCGGATTACGCTGTTGAAGCTCCCCAAAAACCCACTTCTCCTCATCTTTGGACACTGGGACCCCACACTACTCCTCTGGTCTACCACTCCCAGCCCCCCGGGGAAAGACTGGTCCTTGATCTGTCTCCTGTTAGCAAGAAGGGCCATACTAGCCAACTGGACTTCTACAGCCAAGCCTTCCATCTCTCAGGTCGAAAGAGACCTACTACAGCTCCTTTTTCAGGACAAGATAAATACCAACCGGGGCCAACAGAAGGCCTCCAAACGCTTCCACGACAGATGGGACCTTTTTATTAGGGCACAGCTCTCTTCACACGACCGAACTCACATTGATGAACTTTCCTTTGTCTACAAAGATCCTGTTCGAACATGACCCTGTCTACTACTGGATGCTTTCCCTCATAATGGAGTATTGGATTTAGGCCCCCCCCCCACCCAACCTTTATTCCCCCCTCACCCCCCCCCCCCCATCCTTTCATCTGTCATACACAGCATTTGTTGTTAGCCATGTGAGGTCAGTTTAGAGCCTTGTGGTCTTTAGATCCATCCAGCTACGACCTCCTTGTATTGTTTGTTTTTTTTTTCTTTGAGATGTGGTGAGACTCATCTCGATGTCTTATTTTGCCTTATATACTGTACTTTATGAAAAATGTATACCTATACCTATACCAGCTGTTGATATTATGTATTGTTCTAACTCTTTCAATAAAATTTTATTCAAAAAAAAAACAGCATCATGCTGTATGGAAGGTGAATACCGATATTTTGAAAAAACGTTTACAACGCTATATCCTTTTCCAAAGAAAACTCCACTATATGACTGCATTGAGATGATGGACAGATTGGCAAGTATTCTAGGAATGGACATATAAATATAATTACCACCAAGTGACTGCATATGATGACCAACATACAAGGATTGATAATACAGGTCAGCGATTTGATCTGATGTATATGGACACTTGTTCTGAACCGACATTCAGGCCACTGCCCACATGAGATGTGGATTTATTTGTAAGCAAAAACAAATACGAAGGAGCAAAAAGGAATACAGTATAACAGGACGTCAAATGGTGATCTGTATCAAAACGAAGTGACTGCTCTAACTTTAAATATCTGTTTGTTTCCCTGTTAAATTGTTCTATTTGTTATTTCTGCTGGGTAGAGCGGTATATGAAGCATCAGTCAGGACTCCACTATGCACATGCCAGAATGGTGATATCCTGTTGTATGGTAATTGGCATCAGAAATGGAAATCTAAGGAAGTAATTGATAATGACTTTCCTTTAATATCTGTCCTTGTGGAGTAATTTAACACATTCTTTTTTTCTCTGGAGGAAAAAAAAATACAATTTTTTTACAGTATTATTATTTATTTTTTTGCTACATACATATATATTTTTCATTAAATCATACATGGCCATTGTGGGTATTTCTCTAGAGAAAATCAATATCTGTGTAGATGGAATGGATGCTGTGCATGCTGATTTATAGATAAGAGACACCGGTGTCACATTAAGACCTAGTCTTAATTTTAATGGGATTGAATTTATTGGGGGATATTTAATAGTAATTTTTTTGTATATACATGTGTGTGTGTGTAAAAGCTTTAATAAAATCTTGTTATACCCGGTTTGTCCTCACTGATGAACACTCTTTTTGGGATTTTTCCCATAGTTTTTTTTTGTTTTCACCACCTCAGTGTGTGATCCAAACAGCAGAAGTATGTCACTATCTCTCCCTGATTGACATGTTTCGTCCCTCCCATTGGACATCTTCAGAAACTGGGGTGGACAGTGACAGCTCCTTTAGTACCCACTGCACCCTATTGTATCACTTCCTCCCAACAGCTTTACATCACTTCCTCTTTATCCATTTTAATACTGGACATCATATTAATACACCCCACATATTGTTAAATGCAGCGGTGTCCATATTGGTTCCTGTTTTTTTCACTTGTATTCACTGTTTATTCCTTATATAAACTATCACGATTTAGGTACTCCATATACTACTCCCAGTCATACCTGTGTGTATATTAATGCCTTCAGTATGTGTTGGTTATCACTCATCCACACATCCCATGCATTCTGCACTCGAACCAGTGCCATATTAGTACTCCTCATTTAATGAAATATAGCAGCATCAATTTTAGTACTCCCAATCTCTATTAGTCATCTCATTAATACATTCTGTATATCCTACATTTAAACTAACACTATAATTATAAACCCTTTATAGTAAATTCATAATAATCTCATCTTAAAAGTTAAAACCAACTCCATAATTGTAATTTCATAACGCTAACATCATACAATTCATCTCATTGCTTATTCTTATAATTATATAATAAGAAGAAAATTATAAAAATGTATAAACATCTATGTATTAATCATTACTTATTTCTCAATCCTCCATCTCACAACAATTGGAAATCTTTATCAACTATTTTAAGCTAAATTTCATGTAATCTAAAATAATTAAAAATACAAATGAATTGTTACTGAATTAAAATTAGTTATAAAAACAATTGACATCTAGTTCCACTTTCAATCCCATGGGTGTCATCGTTTTCGTCGCCTTCTGTGATATGGCTTTTCTCAGATTTGTACCATGCCAGTGTCTCTCTATTCTGTCACAGAACTTATGTTGCGTAGGATCTCTATTTTGGTGCCTCCTAAAGTGTTCTGAGAAACTATACTAGTGGAATCCCTTTTTTATTTTCATTTCATTTTTATTGTATTTTTGTACAGAAAGGTAATACAAAAACATGAGTTAAACACCCACAAGGGCACAGTGGTGTAGTGGTTATCACTATTGCCTAGCAGTAAGAAGGGTTGCTGGTTCGAATCCCAACCATGATACTACCTGCCTGGAGTTTGCATGTTCTCCCTGTGCCTGCGTGGGTTTTCTCCGGGTACTTCGGCTTCCTCCCCACAATCCAAACACATGCAGGTAGGTTAATTGGCTTCTGTCCAAAAAAAATGGCCCTAGTAAATGAATAGAGACCTTGGATTGTGGACTCCTTGAGGGTAGGGCCCAATGTGAGTGTGCAATGTACAGGAATAGGGACAATTGTAGACACTCACTCAGGTTGAACTGGATGGAATGGTGTCTTCAACCTTACTAACTATGTACATAGAAATCACAGTCAAGTTTGATGAGATATATCACAAGAAATAATTTCAGCACAGTAATGCTGTATCTAAAATACAATATTTGTAATTTGATTTACAGTTACAGATGTATTTGTCAGTAATTATTCCAACAAGAGGACCTATTGTACCAAACCTTCCAAGGTTCCCATGCCTTAGCCCTTGTAAAAGCCCTGACTAAATTGTCGGAAAATCTGATTGTACATAACGTGATGACGTTATTTCGTTACAACGGGACTACGTTCAGGCTAGTAGCCAATAGCTTTGGTCTAGGAATTTGATCTGAGCATGCGTGGCACTTTGTCCGTCGAAGTAGGCTACACATGATCGGAGTATGTCCGATAGGAGCATTTTATCTGAAAATTTTATCGGCAAGTTGGAAAACTTGGTCCATTGGATATTCCGACGGAAACAGTCCGATGCAGACCACACACAGTCGGAATATCCGACAAAACGGTCCGATAGGACACATTCCGTCGGAATCTCCGACCGTGTGTACAAGGGCTTAGAGATATTATGTAGTATAGTGTATTGTTAGCTGAAGCAAACATTTTTTTCATAAATGGCATGGTTTGTGTTGTTTATATGACCTCACTTATCAATAGCGGTTTATGGTCCTTCCAATGATGATCTACCGTTAGGCGTGCTGCCAGTAGAATATGAATTAGCACAGTTCTCAGACAGGATGTGGAATAGGGATGCTTTTTGACCAAAGTTATGCCAATATATGTAAGAGGTATGAGGTGCAAACCTGAAGATATATTGAGGGGATGAATACCAATCTAGAATTATTTTATGAGTTAGCTCCCACAGGTTTGGTTACTGCATATTTGTCAGAGAGTGATTTTTGCCAGGATTGGGAGGTATAAACCATTCCCAAATCTTGTTCCCAGTCTTGGAAAGGTTACAATTTTATAAAGGCATCTTTCTGGTTAATTGTAGATTTGTACAATTGTGCTATATGCCAAGGCAAGGAGAGAGTGGTATTTGGGTTACTATGTAGAAAATGTGACATACGAATATATTTATAGTGATCACTAGTTGAGACTGCATATTCTGCTTGTAAAGATCGAGGATTTTTAAGGGCAGGTCCCACCCACAGGTAATCTACTGTGAGTAGGCCTTTGGACATCTCATTGTGTGAAGTCTAGGTCCAGTATGATAGCAGACAAACTAAGGAATAGGGATGAGCTGAACCCCCCCCCCCCCCCACCGGTTCGGTTTGCACCAGAACATCCGAACATGTAAAAAAGTTAGCTCGAACACCATTAAAATATATGGGACACAAACGTAAAAAATGTGAAGCCTTTAAAATTTTCTGCTATCATACCGGACCTAGACCTCACACGATGAGATGTCCAAAGGAATACTCACAGTAGATTGCCTGATGCATACATTGTCGCTGCTCACCATCCTCGTGGCCTCCACAAATGGTGACAGGACAGTGCATGCATCCTAGATCAGTAGCCACTGGTTTGGAAAAAAAGCCAAGCTCCCCTGACCTCGACCCTGTCCTGGTGCCATACTCACACAGGTACTCAATTATGACCCTCTGCAGCGAGTGCAGCCGCTGCAGCATTGCCAACATTGCCAGTTCCACCCGGTGGGCATGTCACAAAGGAGGCGGTTGGTGGGCAGGTTGCATTCCCTTTGAATATATATATATATATATATATATCAAATACACTACCTGAAGAAGATTAGAAATAGTACACCATGGAATGCATTGTAGAACGTAGATCTAGGCTACACTGACTGGATGCAGAGTATATGTATATATATATATATATATATATATATATTCTGCATCCTGTCAGTGTAGCTTATATCTACATTCTACAGTGCATTCTGTGGTGTAATATTTCTAATCTTTTTCAGGCAGTGTATTTGATTTTTATAGATATAATAAATTATTTACAAAAATGCACGGGGTGTACTCACTTTTATATATATATTACACAGTATCTCACAAGAGTTAGTACACCCCTCATATTTTTGTAAATAATTTATTATATCTTTTCATGTGAGAGCATTGAAGAAATTACACTTTGCTACAATGTAAAGTTGTGAGTGTACAGCTTGTATAACAGTGTAAATTTGCTGCCCCCTCAACATAACCCAACACAACCATTAATGTCTAAACCACTGGCAACAAAAGTAAGTATACCCCTTAGTGAAAATGTTCAAATTGGGGCCAAAGTGTCTATATTTTGTGTGGCCACCATTATTTTCCAGCACTGCCTTAACCCTCTTGGGCATGGAGTTCACCATAACTTCACATGCTGCCACTGGAGTCCTCTTCCACTCCTCCATGATGACATCACGGAGCTGGTAGACTTTAGAGACCTTGCACTCCTCCACCTTCCATTTGAGGATGCCCCACAGATGATCAATAATGTTTAGGTCTGGAGACATGCTTGGACAGTCCATCACCTTTAACCTCAGCTTCTTTAGCAAGGCAGTGGTCGTCTTTGAGGTGTGTTTGGGGTTGTTATCATGTTGGAATACTGCCCTGTGCCCCAGTCTTCACATGGAGGGGATCATGCTCTGCTTCAGTATGTCACAGTACATGTTGGCATTTATGGTTCCCTCAATGAACTGTAGATCTCCAGTGCCCGCAGCACTCATGCTGCCCCAAATCATGACATTCCCACCACCATTCTAAAAATATGCATAAATACAATCCCAACCACAGTCATAAACAGTACTACCGCATTAACAGTGCTATCATCTATTGGTCAATGGATATGTGCAAAAAAAGTATACACTAAACATTAGTGCAGTTAAATTAATAGGACATAGAATTCATAAAAAGTCCAAAAGGTAAGATCAAAGTTCATAAAGTGAGTGAAGTGCTCCAGGAACCCTCAGGTTAATAGGAAATCCTCAGAGAAAATGCACACCATGCACACCATGCCATGCAGGTAAAGAAGACCTCAGTGTGACCCCCCTTTGCTTATGCACTTACCCCTAAGGGGTTAATCACAGGCGCTGCAAATGTTTCACAGTGTGTTGCTCACAGACTGCAACCATCCACCCATCTGAGGAATATCCAACCCGGAACTCTGCTCACACCAGGATTTCACTTGTCACTCAATTTTTTTTATCCCCATAATCATGCATAAAAAAATGAACAAGGAAAAATCCATAGTGTAAACCTGTTTAATATTTAGAAATCACACTCCACACATAATAAAATCTGCTTACATTGTAAAACACAGTATTCTTGCACATAAAAGCACTCAAAGTATCCAGCCGCGATTGGTTACTTCTCACCACTTTCTCACTGAAGCTTGCAGGCTGACAGGCAAAGGAGATGAGTCCCGGGATAACCCAGCTGACGCTTGCACACATGGGCATGTCTATGCAGCTGATCTGAGCACTGACAGGCTGACCCCCCACCCCTTCAACCTCTGCAGCAATGCTGACAGCACTCATGCAGCTATTTCCCAAAGAAAACCTCTGTATATGATGCAGAGTATGTGCACTCAACTTCTTTGGTTGATTATGACGAGGCCAGTTCTGAGTGGAAGCTGTTCTGTTAAACCGCTGTATGGTCTTAGCCACCATGCTGCAACTCAGTTTCAGGGTCTTGGCAATCTTCTTTTTTCAGATCCTCAGAGAATTCTTTGCCATGAGGTCCCATGTTGAACTTTCAGTGACCAGTATGAGAGAGTGGGCGTGATAACACCAAAGTTAACACACCTGCTCCCCATTCACACCTGAGACCTTGTAACACTAACAAGTCACATAACACTGGGGAGGGAAAATGGCTAATTGGGCCCAATTTGGTGTACTCACTTTTGTTGCCAGTGGTTTAGACATTAATCACTGTGTGCGTTATTTTGAGGGGACACCAGATTTACACTATTATACAAGCTGTGCAGTTACTACTTTACATTGTAACAACGTGATAAATAGAAAAGCTTGGAGATACGGGACTTTAAAGGTACCTAAATAATATAAATATCACATAATAGTCAATTATGATATCAAAAAGATTTTTTATTTACACAAAATTAAAAAAGAAGAAAAGACAAAAAATGCCTGTAATCATGTCTACTAACATAGGCCTATACATATAGCCTTTTGCAAAGAGACAAAAAGTTACAGCATTCTAATGTATAAACCATGCTGTTCCCATTTTTTCAACATGTTTCGCCTATGTGGCTTCTTCAGGAAAGGGATACAGACTACTTTTACTATATGCACAAGAGAGTATGATCCATTTTAGATGTATATAACTAAAAAGAAAAACAAAAATGAATACATGAAAAAACAAGCATAAACTGTATTAACATAAACAAGATACAGTAATTATTTTTGCAGATGTGTGGCTTCCAACACCAAATCCCCGAAAGAAAAAAGTACTCAAAATATGTCCCATTACAAAACATGATATTGCATGTTCCCCCTACCTCCAACAAGGGGGGCATGTGGGTCAAATCCAGTACGGAGAAGGTTTCCGAGAGATCCCATTATACACACAAGCCAAAACTTGGTCCATAAACAGCCAGAAAATCCATAGAGAGGGATAGATTCGCTACAACATTTCCTTGTTGCCATACAAAATATAATACCTGTGAAATTAAGAATAATAAGAAAAAGGAATAAACAAATTAAGATGGAGGGAAGCAGGAGAACAGTCCAGAACAAGCCATTTAGGGCTGAACTGCACCTACCTCTCACCAAAAAATGAGTAAAGATATATTGAAATAACTCCGTGAGCTCAGATAAACGGCACATTGGGCAATTGCCTGATGGAATGATGTTCACGTCAACAGGATCTATGTAAAATTTCAAATATGTTATATGAGAATAGGCACAAGGAGGGCCTACCTTAATAATTATATATATAAACCCACTGCACTATGGACTCCACTGATCATAGATCAGGATATCAGAGACTTTAATTAATCAAATCTAGCAATATAGACCATAGCTCTCACCTTACTGACTTTCTCTCTATGGTGACCTTTATATGTGGTCGCCATAGAGAGTTGCAGTTGTAATGCAGTTGTGCGACTTCTGACAATTATTTAGTATCACCATGGTATATTCCCTTCCCCTTTTTTTCTTCCTCCTTTTTTCTCCTCTTCTCTATCTCTTTTTTCTTTTCCCCCCTATTTACCACAGTCATTTGGCCCAAATGCCATAGATGCTCGTACGGACACCCAGGGGAAGATGGGGGGAGGGCGGCCGGGTCTTGCCCATGTATTTTGGGGCTGATTTGGCGTGTCCCCGTATTTGCCCATTTATGGAGGTTCCTTTTATTGTGCAATCCCCTGGAGTTTTGTGCATATTCCCCTGTTAAAATCTTGGACCCATTGGAGCTTCCCTGTTTAGTGCCAGTAGTGGGGTACTTTCATGTGTGGATTGGAGATATGTACCAGAAGAGATGCTTCACTTCCACTTACGGTGGTCAGCTTGTGCTTGGGGAACTTCCGTTATAGCATCCGCGTGACACCACGGCGGCGTGACGTCACACGCTGCCGTTTTGGCGCCACGGAGAGGGATTATTTAAGCCCGGCTGCCTCACAGGCAGCCATGGAGTGCAGTGCAGCTCGGGACGTTTGTTTAACTGTATAAAGGTATAATAATAGCCCCTCCTTTTCTGGTCATTAATGTAAATGTTAGCTTGGTCTTTCTTAGATCCTGTGAGGTTCATGTGCTTGGCAGTTATTTGATATATGTATAACAAATGAATATATAAAACTTTGTTAAAACGAGGTCAACCATTGGGAACTTTTAACCATTTGGAGAGGAGGCTTATCCCGGTGTGGGGACGTGGGGGGATGGTGGGATCATGCTTTTTCCCCCTTTCGGGGATCCCGTGTGTTGCCACAAATAAGGGTCACCATAGAGAGAAAGTCAGGAAGGTGAGAGCTATGGTGTATATGGCTAGATTTGATTAATTAATTTAAGTCTCTGATATCCTGATCTATGATCAGTGGAGTCCGCAGTGCAGTGGGTTTATGTATATAATTATTAAGGTAGGCCCTCTTTGTGCCTATTCTCATATAACATATTTGATATTTTACATAGATCCTGTTGACGTGAATATCTATCCATCAGGCAATTGCCCAATGTGTGGTTTACCTGAGCTCACGGAGTTATTTCAATATATCCTTACTCATTTTTTGGTGAGAGGTAGGTGCAGTTCAGCCCTAAATGGCCTGTTCTGGACTGTTCTCCTGCTTCCCTCCATCTTAATTTGTTTATTCCTTTTTCTTATTATTCTTAATTTCACAGGTATTATATTTTGTATGGCAACAAGGAAATGTTGTAGCGAATCTATCCCTCTCTACGAGTTTTCTGGCTGTTAATGGACAAAGTTTTGGCTTGTGTGTATAATGGGATCTCTCGGGAACCTTCTCTGTACTGGATTTGACCCACATGCCCCCCTTGTTGGAGGTAGGGGGAACATGCAATATCATGTTTTGTAATGGGACATATTTTGAGTACTTTTTTCTTTTGGGGATTTGGTGTTGGAAGCCACACATCTGCAAAAATAATTACTGTATCTTGTTTATGTGAATACAGTTTATGCTTTTTTTTCATGTATTCATTTTTGTTTTTCTTTTTAGTTATATACATCTAAAATAGATCATACTCTCTTGTGCATATAGTAAAAGTAGTCTGTATCCCTTTCCTGAAGAAGCCACATAGGCAAAACATGTCGAAAAAATGGGAACAGAATGGTTTATGCATTAGAATGCTGTAACTTATTGTCTCTTTGCAATAGGTTGTATGTGTAGGTCTATGTTAGTAGACATGGCAATTTTTGTCTTTTCTTTTTTTTTTTTTTATTGTGTAAATAAAAAATCTTTTTGATATCATAATTGACTATTATGTGATATTTATACTATTTAGGTACCTTTAAAGTCCCGTATCTCCAAGCTTTTCTATTTATCTTAAATTTTTGGATGTCGGTACCACGCTTTCCAGTTAGGGAGCTATTTTCAAACATGTAACAAAGTGATATTTCTTCAGTGTTGTCACATGAAAAGATATAATCAAATATTTACATATATATATATATATATATATATATATATATATATATATATATATATATATATATATATATATATATATATATATATATATATATATATATCTCCGTCCACGCCAACAACACTACACAAGGCTGCCATGTAGGCAGCCTTATATAGTGTGGGACATGGCCTTAGTCCCCCTGAGCCATGATTGGCCAAAGGCACCCTGCCTTTGGCCAATTATGGCTCTATTAGCAGAGGACGCTGGGATTGGCCAAACCATGCAGGTCAGGTGCATGCTTTGGCCAATCATCATACAATGCACTGCGATCTCACATATGGGTTGTTCCACGGGCGCTTGAATTTCCTGCGCATGCCCCATAATGTTAATTCTTCGGCAAATGGGCAAACCCCCGACGTTTGAGTCAAACTCATGTTCGACCCGAACATCAAGCTCATCCCTACTAGTGAAGGGAAGTGGAAAAGGCATTAGCGTTTGATCCCCATGTGGTGTGTTTAGAAGAGTTTACCAGGCTGACAATGTGGCTTGTATTGTGGGTGAAAACGTACACTGTTGAGATGTAGTAAACCTGCTAGCTAGTAAGTAGTGATAGAGCTTATTACTCAATGATTGTGAGTTTGCCTGTTCAGCCCATAAAGTTTGAGAAGAAGAAGAAGGGAACCAAGCTTTTAGCTGAGTTAGAATTATGGCAAGCTAATAGTCCCTTAAACATGCATGCCCCACTCCCATTCCTTAGCAGAGTTAGTATGCTATAGGCACATCTTGCTCTCCACCCTTGCCATAGATAACTGTTTAATTGAGATTGTATATTTGAGAAAAATGTGTTGGATACCACAATTGGTAGGGCTCTGAACAAATAGAGGAATTGGGTTAACAAGGACATTTAAAATGATGCCAAGCATCCCGTGAAGGACAATTCCACTTTTTCAATGTTATGTAGTTTAGATTGGGGTGTGTTTAGGAAGGGAAGGTAGTTTGCTGCTACTAAACTTTGGGGTGAGGGTGATACCCAGTTAGTTTATCCCCTCCTTCTTCCACGCATATGGGAAGGAAAGGATAATGTTGCTCTACATATTGGTAGGCAGTCCCACGTTTAAGACACTTGGTTGAAAAGATCCAAAGCTGCATGTACCACAGCCAGAGAACGTTCCATGCCTATCAACATCAAGATAATATCATCAGCAAATAAACTGGTGGTATGCATTCTATTTTGTACCCAAAAACCTGATATCTTGGGGTGCGTGCATATTTATGTTGCAAATGGTTCCAATAATAGGTTGAAGATAAGTAGGGAAAGGGGGCATCCTTGTTGTGTGCCATTGGTTATAGAGAAGGGGTGGAGAAGGCACTAGAGGTGAATACTTGAGCCCATGGGGTGTTGTAAAGTGCCATAGTGGCAGAGTAGATAAATTCCATAAAACCAAAGGCAAATAAGGTTTGTCCTAAATAGTTCCAATGGATTCTGTCAAATGCCTTCTCTGCTTTCAGGGAGAGGAGCAGAGAAGGTGTTTGTTTTTGATTAGCCAGATGTATACCATTTATGAGTCTACGGGTGGTGTCCATTGTTTGGCATCCTTTTGTAAACCCTTGACAATAAAAATAGTGTGTATCTATCACAGGGTAGTTCTGTGGATACACTGCAAAATAAAAATTCCAAATGCCACGTCCTTTGAATAATTTGAAGTAAAACAAGGGGAAAAAAAAGAGGAAGAGGGGGAAAACATACACACAAAAAACCTCAAAAAAAGTGTTGGTTGTGTTGGACTTTTTAGGCATACTAGTATAATTAAATATACAACAGGGAAAAACAAGCAGAAAACATAAAAAATATTTATTTATAAAAAATAAAAATGATTGTAAAACATATCAAGTACTGTTTTATATCCTGTCTAGATTAGTACATTTTACATAATATCCATATCTATTTCCATTAGGTATATACACCCAGAGGGTAAACAGATGTACATTAATAGTTAATATAAGAAAAGATTACAATAGACAGGGTATTAATTACAGAACCAATCTTAGATATACTCTGGTGCTCTACATGTTTCACGTTATAATCAACACTTCCTCAGGAGCTTTATCAATTTTATTTCTTCATGGGAGTATCCCAAGAAAAATGTGCAGGGAAAAAGGGAAGACAAACAAGTATTTCTCTAGGCAGAGAGCGATTTTCACATCGACATCACACTTTTATATGTATAGGAGCCTGCGATTAGCATAAAGGCTTCAGATATTTATGATATAAGACAGCAACGGGAGATGATTTTGCACCATAATCTCTTGAATTAGGTTGGCCAATTCCTATAACCTCTCCAGCAGGGCGAGGTATAGGCGAGCTTGTCTCGATGGCTCAGGGTTCAAAGGGGGACCATCCAGCCCCTTGGGTGTCTTCCTCTAACCGGGAAATAGGACCGCTGTGCACAAATTAGTGGACATCTGAGCTACAGATACTATACCTCCCTCCTAGGAACCACGTATGTCCTGAACAGCAGCCCACACATCATAAACATGCTCCCTTGGAGACTTGATAAACATGCGCAAGGGACACGTTACTTATCAGGATAAGGCCCCTAATTAGCTGGCGATACACACTATACGGGTGATCCCCTCCCTAGCATACAGTACATGCTGCTTTGGTAATGGACTTGTGTCTTTTTTCAACCTGACTAACTATGTAACTATGTAATAACATAACTCACCATATTGAGGTTTCTGCTTGACCCATTAAAATTTAACCATAGCCAAATTATTGCATTCTCAGCCGCAACTCTGCATCCCAAAGTTGTCATGGTTACAATGTTATTACTGTTGATATGTTATTGTTATGGCGTTATTAATCCTGCAGGTTTGTCTACTCATTACACAAGCAAAGACCACTCTAAGTACACCATCTACGCCTAAGGGACAACGCCCCTATATGATCCCGGGGGGTATTGTTCTGTGATTTCATCATTTATCCTCTGGTTGTTAAATTAACAGTTATGAAGTTTAGTTATATAACATTGTCTATTTTACAGAGGATTAACCTTCTCCTATTGATCTAGAGGTCAGTCATTGATACACGCAAGGTCTGAGACAACATACACGAGATGACACACACTCGGAGGAAGACCCCTCAAACCACCACAAAGAATGTGAATCTGAGACCTTCCTACACCACATACCCACTACATGGGCTTCCAAGCGAAATATCCCCACACACGCAAGACATTACACTACCAGACTACAGGTGAGACGGACACGACAGTGACACTCACTTGTTCTATAACAACAATCTTCTCGTAAGACCGGTGAACTCCCACACAGTAGACACAACCGTATAAAAACAAGTGCACTCAAGAGACCCACCACTGACCCATACCAATACACCCACTTTGGTGACTCCCTTGTACCTATCTAGGTGTAAGGGACCTTATAGATAGTCGGTACACCCATCACCTTACACCCTCTACCACCAACCCAATCTCAGCATACCATACAAGCAAGACCCCCATATACAAAACCCAGACTCCACTCCTTGCCCACAAGGTCACCCCCATTTTAGACCCTCAGACCTCTCTTTACATCTCCCCAATGCAGCCCTCGACCTCAAAAACGACCATGCCATTCTCATGTACACCTGCCAACAGTCTAACCACTAAAATTATATCATTAAATGTCAAAGGCCTCTATATACCAAAAAAATATTCTCAACTCCTTTTTGCGGTGCAGAAAAACAAAGCAGATTGTGTTTCTGTAGGAAACCCACTTCCGATCAAATTCCATACCTAAATTGCACAACCACCATTTCCCAACTGTTTATCACGCAACAATTTCATTGGCCAAATCGAAGGGTGTGGCCATCCTAATGCACAAAAATTGCCCATTCCAGATTACCGACCAGCTCTCCTATGACGAGGGCAGATACCTCTTCCCAAAAGGCTCATACGTGGGTAGGAAAGTTACCCTTGCAAACATCTACGCCCCTAACACACGCCAGGTACCCTTTTTTCTTGAAATTACCAACAAACTCACCTCCTTCCAAGAGGGTACTGTGATTTTAGGAGGGGATTTCAATGTTCCCCTAAACCCTACCCAAGACACATCCAATGGTACCTCTTCTCTCCCATACAAGGCCCTGCCGAAAATCAAGACTTGCCTACAGTCCTTATTGCTCCACGATACATGGCGAACCTTAAACCCTGATGGTAGAGATTATACTTTCTTCTCAGCCCCACACAATCAATACTCCCGAATTGGCTATCTCCTCCTCTCACAGAAAGACCTACCCACACTCCAGAAAAAGTCCATTGACCCAATGTTCATATCAGATCACCACCCCATTACAGTAATTATATTGTTTCCGGATATGCTACCCAATGTCCCAACCTGGAGACTTGACCCCTCCCTATTAACTGATCCTGCCATAACTGCAGATGTTGCAACTAACCTCAAATATTTCTTCTCAGAAAATAAACACACAGACACACACCCCTTACTAATTGGGAATCCCATAAATGCGTCATCTGCGGTATACTCATCGCAGCAGCTGCCAAAAGACACATGGAATGGAAAAAAAAAATTATAATGAACTCCTGGAACGAATCCAAACTCTTGAAACCGCTCACGAGCGCACTCAAGCTGAAAACACTAAAGATGCTTTCACAATAGCCAGGACCTCCTAGGCAAACAAATTCAAAGAAAATATATTTTATATAAAAAAACATTCTACGAATACGTAAACAAAGCTAGCAGAACCCTAGCGAGGGCCTTACAACTGAAGAAGGCATCCACCACCATTCACACCATCACAGACACCAACAGCCGCAAACTGCATCGAACCCCAGACATAGCCAACCAATTTGGAAAATACTATACCAAATTATACAACCTTTCCCAGACAGATCCAACACACGACGATACCTCCAGAAGAAACCTAATCAGGCAATTTCTACAACAGTACAGCCCAAACCCCATATCAGAAATTAAGGCACAGAAACTGGATGCTCCCTTCGAAAAAACTGAAATAGACCTAGCTTTGCAACAATTAAAAACTGGAAAAAGCTCAGGCCATGATGGGCTTACAGTAGGATACTACAGAACATTTGCCGACATACTCACCCCACACTTCACCCATGCATTCAACTCCCTAGGTAAGCCCACAACGCCACCAAGAGACCTCCTAAACACCCACATTGCTGTAATACTGAAACCAGGCAAGGAACCCTCCATTGTAAAGAATTACTGATCTATTTCTTTACTAAACGTTGACCTTAAATGGTACACCAAAACGTTAGCAAATCGACTACTCCCCCTTCTCCCCCATATTATAGATCTTGACCAAGTGGGCTTTGTTCCTGGAAGGGAGGCGAGCGATAACACTCTCAAAGCTATCAACATACAGCACTGGCTAGCCTCCACCCAAAACCAAGGATTCCTTCTATCACTCGATGCGGAGAAGGCATTCGACAGAGTGGCCTGGGACTACATGGCTGAGACCCTTCAAGCGATTGGAATGCCAACACATATGCTAAATTTTATACTAACTCTCCACTCCAATCCCATGGCAAATGTCCGCGTAAATGGCCCCCCGCCGAGTGCCTTCTCCATCTCGAATGGAACCCGCCAAGGATGCCCCCACTCTCCCTTAATCTTTATCCTCACCCTAGAACCCCTCCTCTGACGCATCAGAGACAACCCCGACATAAAAGGAATAGAGTATGGTACCACCTTATAAAGAAGTTAATATAAAAGGTACCATCATCCCATAGAAGTTTCAATGGAAAAATGTAAGCTCAAATAATGGTGCCTCCAAAGGGTACCTTTGAGCAGCAAGGGAAAAGGGGACTATTCCGGTACCAAGATATAATAAATCAACTTTGAAAAAAGTATAAACAAAACATATAATTATTTATTAAAGATATTATTTAATAATGACATCACAATAAAAGAAAACAGTTACAAATAAATCACATATTGAAAGACATTACATGATCATTCCATTGGATTTTAGAAATTACAGTAGTGTGTATTGCCCCTCCAGAAGGTCAGGGGTCATTGGATAGAGGGTTTAGATGTTTTCCTCGACTAGTTTCGCGACAAAGACGTCGCTTTCTCAAGAGGCATCACCCGTACAATCCACATAGAAAGATAATTCCAAAATGCAGGGGGGCAATAATTGAGGTGCCCTGTCCGAAAACAGGGGACACCCCCCTGGGGGCGGACAAGGGGGGTTAGACAGAAGCGGCAGCGGCAAGGGTCAACCCGCAATTATTCAAAGAATAGCTCTCAGCTAGGACAGAATAGATCCTCAGAGACCAGATATATGCAGTATATCAAAACCGGGAGTCAGAGTATCCAAACTGAATCTATAGTAGATGTGTAAGGACGTCTGCCCAGCTGGTGTTAAATAATATCTTTAATAAATAATTATATGTTTTTTTAATACTTTTTTCAAAGTTGATTTATTATATCTTGGTACCGGAATAGTCCCCTTTTCCCTTGCTGCTCAAAGGTACCCTTTGGAGGCACCATTATTTGAGCTTACATTTTTCCATAAAAGGAATAGAAATGAAACGCCGAACATACAAATTAGCGGCATTCGCAGACGACATCCTTCTTTTCCTCCCAGAACCCCTCACAACTATCCCAAACTTACTCAAAGATTTTGAGACATTTAACATCTTGTCCAACCTACAAATCAATTTCATGAAATCCACTGCGTTGAACATTACATTACCCCCGAACATCTATACCCTCTGTCGAACCAACTTCCCATTTCAATGGAAAGCCCGATCAATCACATACCTAGGGATTCAACTACCTGCATCTTAATGGACTTGTATGCTCTAAATTACACCCCGTTGTTGAAACACATCACCGACGATTTAAAGAAATGGTCCCCAGAACGGTTCCCCTGGTTTGGTAGATAATAAAAATGAATATTTTACCAAGAATCCTATATAACCTTCAGACCATCCCTATTAAACTCCCTCTTACCTTCTTCGCAGCATACCGGACGGCGTGCACTAAATTAATATGGAATAAGCAATGCCCTAGTCTGGGATTTCAGAAGCTAACAGCCCCCAAACCAAAGGGGGGCATTGGCCTCCCAGACATTCGAAAATATCACCAAGCTTGTCACCTGTCCGGGATAATTGACTGGAATGTCCATTCCAATCAAAAAGACTGGGTTCGCCTCAAACACTCTCTATCCTCAATACTAGCTTCGATCCCATGGATAAAACGACAACACATCCCCCGCAATTGCCTTACCCATCCTCTGATCTACCCGACATTACAATCCTTTCAACAGGCATGTGATAAATACAAAATATCATCCACTAATGGCCCCTCTGAGAATGAACCCCGAATTTACGCCTGGGGCTCACCCGGCCTTCCTCGCAGATGGATGACCACACCCAACAGTTAGAGCAGAACACTTCTTCATAAATGACCACCTTCTCTCCCAAGCTGAAATCGCAACAAAAAGGACAAAGGACTCCTTTCCCTTTTAGACGTACTTCCAACTTCGACATTTTTTCAACACACCCAGACCTAACCCTCAATGGTCTAGACATTTACCCAATTTTGAATCCCTATGCTCTTGTGAAGAACCCCAGCACCATTTCGTTTCATCTACATACTCCATGCTATTTTCAGACCTTGTAACACTTAGACATCAGACAAACCAAAAATGGAAACAGGACTTACAAATTGAGCTCACCGATAAAGCTTGGGAAAACATATTTCGGTATGTCCACAAAGGAACGGTAAATGTGCAAACTCAAGAAAACTTCTTTAAATTGGCAGCCAGATGGTACAGAACACCCTTAAAGCTAGATCAAATTAATCCAAATATCCCCCAAATCTGTTGGAGATGCAATGATGCTCAGGGCTCGATACTTCATATCTGGTGGTCGTGTCCAAAAATCCAACCTTTTTGGACCAAAATGCACAAAATAATCACCACCGTTACCACATACCCTTTAGAATTTTCACCTGCCCAACTCCTGCTACATCACTCCACCACCCCTAATCGCTCCTATTTTCAATCCCTGGCTATGCACATGATCAACGAGGCTAAAATGTGCCTCCCTCTCAAATGGAGATCCACTAATGCCCCGACTATAAAGGAGTGGTTTACTCGCATCGTTAACACAATGAGCATTGAAAATCTAATCCACCAAGCCAAGGACACACCTGCTAAGTTCACCAATTACCTGGTCTTGTTGGATTCACTTTATGATTACCGACACTTTCAAACATTATATGAATGACTGATTTGAAAAGGGAGACATCAGGACTAGGATGACAATCACTAGGGTCTAACCCTCTACCCCCCCCCCACACTTCCATCCCACCCTTTCCACCCTCACAATTATTGACACCCTTTCCAATGACCTACCCACCTCTTCCTGCAAATGGAGTCTTATACCTTCTTCCCTTATATACCCCCACCTCCTTTCACGTACGCCTACCACTTCTTTTCCCATGACACCTGCTGTAGGCTTAACGCTAACCAAACATGTCTGTTGAGGACCACAGTGACCTTCCCATCTGCAATGCTATGGCATCTACAGGAAGAAGTACCAAAAAGGCCACCCTCCTTGCTAAGGACAGAAAAACAATGGGACCAATACAAAAACACCCACACACAATCTCTGGTAGCTAAACCTTATCCTCCAGTTACAAAAGGTTTGACAAATGACACTTGTCTTATTTCTATGAATATTATGAGTATCTTGCATTAATCTGTCTGCGATTATACCCGCATATATATGTTGACTTTTAACTGTTGATGACTATGTATTCTGTTTGTGTACAACATTAATAAAAACTTCTTTAAAAAAAAATAAAAAATTCAGACATGCTTTTTTCTAGTTCAGATCTGGTTTCATGTTGTTGGAGTAGTCTTGAGTTAAATCTCCAGACAAAAGAAGGAGTTGAGGGGAGTGCATCATCAAGTGTTATGCCACGTACACACGTAGCGGACTATCCGGCGGACTTAGTCCGGCAGACTTCCAGCCGGACTTTCCGAACAGGCTACTTGCCCACACACGGCACTTTTTCAGCGGACTAATACGGCGTACTAAGTCCGCCGGACTAACCGCCGTACTTTTGATTCGGACTCGCCCACACACACGGAGGAAAGTCCGCTCATTTTGAGCGCGTCTCCAGGTGGGCGGGGCCTGTGAAGGATGCATCACTGGCCCCGTCACCTGGTATGGACTTAAAGGGGAACCCCAACGCCGAAAAAATTGGCGTGGGGGTCCCCCCAGGTCCACATCAGACCCTTGTCCGAGCACGCTACCCGGCCGGCCAGGAAAGGGGGGACGAGCGAGCGCCCCCCCCCCCACCCCAAAGCACCTTGTCCCCATGTTGATGAGGACAAGGGCCTCTTCCCAACAAACCTGGCCGTTGGTTGTCAGGGTCTGTGGGAGGGGGCTTATCGGAATCCGGGGTCCCCCCACCCTATGTGAATGAGTATGGAGTACAATGTACCCCTACCCATTCACCTGTAAAATAAAGTACAAAAAAACACAACACACAAGGGTTAAAATAGGATGATGTCCCCGCCCATTATGGTGTCACAGTCCCAGAGGATGCTGGGACTGTGGCATCATAATAGGCGGGGACATCATCCGGTGATGTCCCTATATAAGTCGCCGTGTGTCGCGTCGGTGCCATTGTGAGCGGAGGATGCGACGAGGCAACATCTGAAGAGAAGAAGAGAAGAACAGAAGGCGGAGGTGACGGCGGCGACAGAAGACCAGGCCACCGCCTATAAAAGAGCTAGAAGAAGGCGCGGTGGCCCGGCAGAAGAACCGAAGAGGGGGAAAAGACCCTCGGAGTCGGAAGAAGAGGGCGGCGGCGAGGAAGAAAGCCGGGCTCCTCCGCTAGTAAAAGAGCTAGAAGAAGATAGCGGAGGAGACCCCCGAAGACGGAAGACCCCCGGAGCTGTGCAATAAACTATTTTAACCCTTGTGTGTTGTTTTTTTTGTACTTTATTTTACAGGTGAATGGGTAGGGGTACAATGTACCCCATACTCATTCAAATAGGGTGGGGGGCCGGTATATGGGGGTCCCGGATTCTGATAAGCCCTCCGCCCGCAGACCCTGACAACCAATGGCCAGGGTTGTCGGGAAGAGGCCCTTGTCCTCATCAACATGGGGACAAGGTGCTTTGGGGTGGGGGGGCCACGCGACCCCCCCTTCCCCAAGGCGCCCCCCATGTTGAGGGCACGCGGCCTGGTATGGCACAGGATGGGGGGCCGCTCACTCGTCCCTCCCTTTCCTGACCAGCCAGGTAGCATGCTCGGACAAGGGTCTGATGTGCACCTGGGGGGACCCCCACGCCAATTTTTTTCGGCGTTGGGGTTCCCCTTTAAGTCCATACCAGGTGACGGGGGCAGTGATGCATCCTTCACAGGCCCCGCCTACCTGGAGACGCGCTCAAAATGAGCGGACTTTCCTCCGTGTGTGGGCGAGTCCGAATCAAAAGTACGGCGGTTAGTCCGGCGGACTTAGTACGAAGGATGCGTCGCTGGCCCCGCCTACCTGGAGACGTGCTCAAAATGAGCGGACTTTTCTCCGGGCGGGAAAAGTCCACTCATTTCAAAAGTACGGTGGACTGGCATACGCACAGCCGGATTGTCCGCCAAAATGCAAGTCCGGCGGACTTGAGTTTGCCGGACTTTTCCACCCGATTGTTTGATCGTGTGTACGCGGCATTAATATAATTGAGGCATGGCCTGACCATGTAATAGTATTTATGGATGATGATAATGCTTTCATTAAAAGCCATTGGTCCACTAGGAATAAGTCAATTCTTGTATAGAAGCAATGTGGTGTGGAGAAAAAAGTATAGTCTCTCTCACTGGCATTTAGACATATCCAGGCATCAAATAATTTGTGTGATTGGATTAGAGGTTGGAGAGGTGGAGAACATCTTTTTGGAGAAGCAGTAGAGTCTATGCTATGATCCGGGGTGATGTTGAAATCTCGGCATAGCAACACTGTTCCCTGCTGCACCCTGCATAACAGCTTATTGAAGAAGTACAATTGGTGTGCTTTAAGGGCATATACATTAGCGATAGTGTATAATAGGGTATAACAAGATTGCACAACCTTGCACATCTATGATTTCTTTGTGAAGAAATGTTTTTGAACGGTGGTGAATACATATATAAAGTCTTTATGCGTGCACACTTTGGAAAGGTGTTTGCACAGAAATGTGTCTACTGTACACACAGGATATCACACTTATTTGCAAGGCCTTCTTGCTAAACTGACGTATACTTAATAGGGTGGTTAAAGCGTTTGTTAACCTAAAAAAAATATATCTTGTCCTTTTTAACCACTTAAGCCTCGGACCAATTTGCAGCCAAAGGACCAGGCCCCTTTTTGCGATTTGGCACTGCGTCGCTTTAACTGACAGTTGCACGGTCATGCGACGTAGCTCCCAAACAAAATCGGCGTCCTTTTTTCCCACAAAAAAAGGGGTGGGCTCCCCTTCAGTCCACCTGACCTCATCTATCCATTAGAATGCATGTGCCTCCATTGTGGGGACACTCATATTTTAGTGTTAGGACCACAGATACCAGGGTGCCTTGATGAGGCTCTGTGGCTTACGCATGCATTTGAAAATGCATGCAGACTAAACCCCTGTTTTTAACATACGGTTAGATAAGTTAATTTGGTTGTCTACGAGCTGTTGGTAAGTAGGCTTGGGTTTTTTCTGGGCATTCCCCAGGCCTTGTTGTTATCTGATTTAGCCTTCCAATGGTGCTTACTGCTATAGTCAGCTATAGATGAGGGCGGTGGCAAGTTTTTTCATATCGTATTGGTCCAGCAATGCACCAACACCTTTGCAGCCATTGTGCTACATACTGGGTGTTTGGTGTGCTGCATGTACCTTTAAGAAGCGTGTGGACTAAACCCCTGTGAAGTAACCGATTAATAATAACTATTATTATTTATATCATCTATGTATTAATTTGTCTAGTCCCTATAGATTAGTAATGCTGCGTACACAAGACCGGACTTTTCAACATCAAAGGTCCGACGGAACGATTCCGGCAGACCATTCGATCGTGTGTGGGTGTCACGATCATCCTGGCGTTCCGGTCGCACACGGGAGACTTACCCGCAGAAGCCTGTCGTTGAGAACCCGTAGTTTCCCCTTGACGCGCGCTAAAGCGAACGAACGCACTCGCGTCAACATGAACGAGCGCACTCGTGCACGTGGGGTCACTAACGGGCGCACGTCCACTCGCGGGGGGCACGCTGACCCGTCGTACGACCGTTTTGGCGCCCTAAGAACTTCTTAAGGCCCTTGCTCCATCCCATCTTTGCTGTCCAGTCTACAGCGTGTTCTGTGATCCTGCTATTCTGTACCTGTACCCGTTACCTTGGTTCCTGATACCCGGCTAGTTCTTGACCTTGATCCGTTGCTGCCTGCCTACGACTTCTGCTTGTCTGACCACGTCTCTGCCTCATCCTCTTGTACCACGCTGATCGATTCCTGCTGACCCGGCATGCACCCCGACCTTGCTGTTCCTGCCTACCCGTCGGATTCCCTGTACTTCCTGACGGCCACCTGCCTGCCAGTCTACCCACGTGTGCCTGTCTACACCAGCCAAGTACCACCAGCTCTACCTACTCGCTGTCGGTATCCTGCTGTTTATCCGGACCGGTCTCCATCTGCCAGGCACTTGTGCCCTCTGAACTTTTGAATTCCTGTCACCATCTCCAGGGGTTCATTAGCCAAGGGATATGAGGGGCCGCTCCCTGCATTCCGGGCTCAACCACTAGGTACGTGACAGTGGGCTGCAGCGGACTTTTGATTTGCAAAAATCCGACAGACTTTAGAAATGGAATATGTTTCAAATTTTTCCACCGGAAATCCGCTGGACCCAGTTCCTACTGAGAAATCCGCTCGTGTGTATGCTAGTCCAACGGACAAAAACCGACGCTAGAGCAGCTATTGGCTACTTGCTATGAACTTCCTTATTCTAGTCCGGTCGTACGTCATCACGTTCGAATCCGTCAGACTTTGG
Source organism: Lithobates pipiens (assembly GCF_037356315.1). Lineage (NCBI taxonomy): Eukaryota > Metazoa > Chordata > Amphibia > Anura > Ranidae > Lithobates > Lithobates pipiens. The sequence goes on along the minus strand of NW_027507686.1, from coordinate 128,542,798 downwards.
TGTGATTGTGTGTGGCCAAGTCCGTTCATTCGTAAAGTCCGTCAGAACTCCGTCAGAACTCCGCCGAAAGTCCGTCGGACCTAGTCCCTCGAAAAGTCCGGTCGTGTGTACGCAGCATTAGTCTATTAAAATTCTGAGCGCATGCTTCTGTTAATATCACAATAATGCAAAGTTAGCTATGAAACAAAACACACGGTTTAAGATTAATCAAATCAAATTATTTCCCAAGGAAATAAGAAAGCTAACATGTATTAAAAGGAGTTACAAAATTACATAGCATATAATCAGAACACAATACAAGTAATATACTTAGCACGTCCTCTGGCTGTCCTCATGATGGAATGAGAGAGAGCTGTTTCAAACATTCCCTTTTGACAAACACACCTCACCCTCACCGCATCCCATTGCCTGCCCCCCTTTGCTTGTGGACGAATCAGTGTCTCTGGGGCGTCTCCTCTCCAGGCTAAATATCTCTGACTGTCCTGCCATAATTGGCCTCTGGGGGGCAGTGTCTGTCCATGAATTGTAACTACTCTGACTGGGGTCAAATCTTGGGTTTCGATCTCCAGTGTCCCGTCTCGGTCCATTAGGCTCATCTTAGATTCTCACAGACAGATCGGAGTCAGCATTGTCATGCAGAGTAGCTCTCATAGATAGATGGGAGCCTCTAATCTAAAGTCACAATAGAGGTTTAACTGGTTACATTCCAACCGGGGGAGGGCATCCTGTTCTCCAGGACACAGCACTATTGGGAATGGGAATCAATGCATGGATCCCAAAAGACACTACATGAGTTCATATTGAATCCAGCATAACTACTTTGTGCCTAAAAAGGCGCATACCACCCTTCTTCAGACACGGCTCCCATTGAACAGTCCATAAATGTTTTCTCCCCAACATGCATTTCCGAACCAGTACCTATTGAACAGTCCTTAACTGTCTTAAAGTGTTGTGGTTTTCAACATGTGCAGCAAAAGCTCCTATGGAACAGTCCATAGGGGTCTTACCGCGTTGTGCTTCCCAACACGTGCCGCTTTGCCACTGAATGACACACCACCATCATTTTCAGCGACAGCTTCCATGTCACCCGTATCTTCAGGACGGGATGCAGTACAGGCAAGGGATGTCCATTCACTCACCATTCACCAGCACACATTCAGACCAACATGTCAACCAGCTCTCAAATACGGAGTTTTGATGAGGGCCTTTCTTGCCCATATTACTAGCCTACAGTACACATAGGTCACACTATACCATAACATGAATCAACTTATTACCATAATATCTATATACATATATGTGTCCCATCCAATTACGCATCCCGCTCCCAAACTCCTATAATGATTTACTGTAAATATGGGACGGGATTAGGCAGTCTTGCTCACAGCAGTATTGCAGGGCTCTGACTTGGCAGCAAAGTTTCTAACTCATACACAGAGACCTTACCATCAATTCGTCCCTCAACTTGCATAGACAAATGAGAGACCCTTCTATATAAATATCAGGTTTAACCACACATATAAATCTACAATGATGACAAAACCCACACAATTCCACCCCTGTGCCTGGATTTCAGAGATCATGCCCAGGGTATACCATGCACCTCTACCTATGGTTAGGTTTCAGGAAACCTCTAGTTCCATGACTAACACTACACCGGTATTCTTTAGGACAAAGAAACAAACTCGTCTATGTCCAAAATAATACCCAGGTGCTTCCTTCCCAGCAATGATCTTTCCATCCAGAACACAGAGTGAAATAACTTCCCAACATTTTTCATTCCTCCCCATGTATTGACCTGGCATACTAAGGACATCATGGTCATGCTTCTGACCGAGGGAAATATCAACCTGTCTCCAGCTTCCATCTCCTCTGATCACATGTGGGTGATTTAGCCTCAAATTCAACAAGATAGAATCCCCAGTCAGTAAGCCCATTGATGCCACCAAATATACAGACTGAGTCTGCACTTCCTTATATGGGAACGTACAGAATAACACCTTTCACAATCCAAATTAGTACAGCATATCCAGGCATTCAACCACTACTTTGGATTAGTGTAAGCGATGTGTTTTGGCAAAATCTTACTGAGCGGTGATGCTAACACATCAGGCTACTGCCCCTCATACAGAGATGGTACAATCAGCTTAATGTTGGTTGATAATTGCGCCTGCCACTGTGCCAGAGCCACTGACAGATTTCCGTCCTGTACCATCACACTCTCTACCAACCTCTCAACATGGTTGACCAAAATCCAGAGCCACTTTAACCTAGGTGTTTCTGTGACTTTATGTTATCAAGGATGCCACCAATCTCTCTGAGCAGCAAAGCCCCGCTCATTCTCTAAAGCTATGGCTGTGAGTTTGTTCCTCGGGAGGCCAATGTCCACTCCATTAACAACACCCATCCCAGCAATTATTCCCCCCAATATAGTGCTGAATATATCCCTCCTCTTTCAGGTTACTCCTCAGAAATAAGCGCCCTGCCCGAACCTCATTCTGTGTCCGCACATTTCTAGGAGTAAGTCACTGGTACAATGACCGCACTTGATTCAGTGTATACTCAGTGCATATAGGGTAATAGGTCTTTATCAAGCACTCTGAGATGTTGCAGCGCCATGTCGCAAAGGAATACTGTACCCTGGTAGCCAGCGTTTGTTCCCTTTATCTAACGGAGCATGCTCCCATGTGTATTCATTGGCATTATCTGTGCAGGGTTTCAACCTCGCAGGTGAGACATCAACCAGGCGTATATCCCCCATACAAGGACATTTTCACTCCCTTGATGTGTCAACTGGCCAACCTCTAGTCTGGCCTACGGACACCTTATTATGAATAAGTGCCAGCCTCCTGGGTACCTGCACCATATTAACTCCGTTATGTCAATACATGTCATACATTAAAAAAAAAACTTTCTTCTTTCAACTCTTCCTTTCAACAAAAAAAAAAAACACATATTTTACATTTTCATGTTCTGACGGATTGGATGTGTCATATTCCTTCCCCAACTTCCAACCCATTGCACATGTAGTAATAAGATGTTTGCATTCATCAGGAGAGACTCTGGCAAAAATATTTCACAAGTTCTGTATTAATCTGAATCTTTCAGTTTTTTTTTCTCCCTCTCCTGATGTTTATCAGAACAAATTTGTGGTGTGGGGGGGCATAGACAAACTGCCAACCAGATGATCATCTGTCATCCATGTTCCAGAATCCTCTCCAATCTCGCTCCACCAGGATTCTGGAAGTGAAAAACAAGAGCAGCATCAAATTCTTATCCATAACATCTGCTCGCTTACCATGTTTACTTATAGTTCCCTCCTTGGAACCCAGGAGCTTCATATTCCTGGCTTCTGCAACTCTGAGCAAACTATCCAAACAACCATGACCTCTTTAGGCTGAACCCACTCTAAAATGGATACCCATGGTATGATCAAAAATTTTAAATGAACGTCAATGTTGCTTCTTAAAAAATTTACATTTTACAAGCTAAAAAGACACTGCATTTGTCTGTATCTTTACGATGTATGCACTACCCCCTTTCAGGTGGACAAAGCCTAAAACTTTGGGACCTCTTTTCCACCTGAATGAAAATAAAAACAAAGAAAAAACACAAAACTCCTGCGGCTAAAATGGTTTCCTACCAACTTTTTGTCTTACACAAAATGTATCGTAGACTTGTGCACAATGGAAAATTTTATTTCGTTTCGTTGTCATTCGTAAAATACATCATTTCATTCTGTTATATTCATTATTTTACGTTAATACATTTTCGGATAATTCGTTATTATTCATAGAGTGTCGAATTCATTAGTTCGTATTCGTTGAAATTTGCTATTTATGTATGTATAGACATTTGTGATAATGATTCGTAGTTTGGAAAGTCGTTTGTTTATTGAATCTTTTAACACACACAATGACAATGTCTCTTCTCCTTGGCTCAAATACAATACAACACCCTTCTAACTCAGTTCTCAGGAATGCACTTTGCCAGTAATCCAACCTCCGGCACACAATTAATTAGCTGATTGGATTATAAGATTTACTTTGAGCTGACCTTTTGTTTCATTCGATATTTAAAGAATTACCAAATCATGTTGAATTCATTCGAATTCATTCGTTATATTTCTTTCGTATTCGTTGCTATTTTTTTTTTTTATTTGGACATTCGGATGCATCCGAATGTCCGAAAGATGCAAAATTCGGCCGAATTTCGATTCATTACGAAACAAATTGCACAAGCCTAGTATCCAGCTGCTAACTGAGGGCATTGTCAATTACCCCCTTTCAGGTGGACTAAACATACAATTTTTTCCACCTGAACAAAAATAAAAACAAAATTGATGACTAAACAAATACCAAAAAAATATTTAGAAAAAAATTTAAAATCTGGCCATTATCACACAAACAACATGACAAGACCATAAAACAATGACAAACACTCAACTTTTAATTAATGACATCCATGGACTTTTCTCCTGAGAAGAGTGCTCATTCCGATCTGAAAGACAATTAGTTAGGGAAAAACAAAAAAAAAAAACAAACAAAGCATATGTATCTCATCACAACATTGTAGCTTCATTTGTAACTCTTTAGTACTATTGTTTATTTTTCATTGTTTGCAAACAATTACTAACTAATGAACTCATGGTACCACGTGATAATTGATTATGCATTTACAATAACCTAACCCCTGCTCTGCTCTCGCTGTTGTTCTCACCTGCAAACAAAACACAAACATTAGTATCCCAACCAGTTTAACTTCCTCCCTGGTCTCTGGAAAAGGAACACACAGACGGTGATTACACACAATTCTTATATTAACCAGCAGTATTGGATATTACTCAAGAAAAATTTACAAAAAATAAATAAAAACATAAAAAAGAATAAAATAAAAAAAATATTTAAAAAAATGTACAAAAATTGAAAATAACAGAAGAGGAAAAAAAAAACAATAATCATAACAGAAAAAAATGTTTTAACCACAAACAAAAATACCCATTTAGAGGCTTATCCTTGAAAATACAAAAATATATATATCAAGGTCCTCTATCATATTCTAAACCTGAAACTCACATTAAACCTTTTTCATATCAGGCAAACAGTGACCAGAATATTCTCACCATACCTGCAGCTCACTAAGGCCGCGTACACACGGGCGGACTGTTCGCCCAACTTAGTTTGTCAAACAATCCGACAAACAGTCCGCTCAAAATTTGCATGAGCGGACTTGACCACACACGATGAACGAACAGTCCGCTGAAAGCGTGCGTGATGACGTGAACGGCACGTACGACGGGACTAGAAAAACGACGTCCTATACACTGCAATGCAACCTTCGGCGTGTAAATCCTTTCTGAGCATGCGCGGAACTTAGTTTGACGAACAAGCCTACACACGAGCGGACTGTCCGCTCAAACCAAGTTTCAGCGGACTGTCTTACGGGAATTCCGAAAAACTTTGTTCGTCAGACTGTCCGCTGAAACTGTCCGCTGAAGCCCACACACGAGCGGACTGTCCGCTGAAACACTGTTCAGCGGACAAAGTTGGGCGAACAGTCCGCCCGTGTGTACGCGGCCTAAGTGCTGCTAACATTGTTTCCCCCAGCGCTATATTTGAATAACCATGCGGCTACCTCCATTTTGATTTTATGCAACTGTCCTACATATTGCTTTTCAGTTTGTAGAGTCCACATTTGGGTCTTAACCGGGATTTGGGTTTGATTACTATGGGCTTCATGCTTTGGATTGCTACCCCACCTGGCCGAATAACATTCAAAATGCCTTGGGGTAATTTTTGGGTTGATCTTCTTTTGATATCATTATTCGCTGCCCAACAATATTTTGCGATGTGACCCCCCCTTTTACACAAAAAACATTTTAGCTCTGGTTTCCCTGCATAGGCCCTTCTTTGAGCATATGGCACTGGAAACTCACATTGCTGGATAATATTACTTCAATTGGAATGAACAGACTTTACACTTTCATTGTCTGAGGAGTCATCAGAGGTTTCCATTGTTTCAACTTCTGAATCAATTTCAAGTGCAGTTATCACACCTTTATTTACCTCTCCCACATTGATTCCCATCATAGTAATATCATTTGCAGCAACAATAGCATACGGGTTTTCTTCATGTTCCACGTCTATCTTTTCACCGAGCATGTGCGGAGGGTACCTCCACCATTGCACATTCGGAGGATAACTCCATTATGGCTGCTTGTGAACCCTGTAATTCCTCATTAAGCAGTGTGATAACCTGCAAATACTCAGCCTCCCTTTGATTCAAAGAAGCAATGCAACTTTCTCTTAATTTACACGTTTGTTCTAATTCATCTAATCTCTGTTGCAATACACATTTCTCAGTCACTAATTGTTCAATCTGATTACGAGCATCTGCATCAGCCTTTTCAACCCTAATTAATATATTTTTTGTTATACTTTTTACCTGTTCCATTACTTGTTTTCTTTCAGCAAACAATTCTAATTCTTTTTGTTACACAATTTCTTTCTTTCTCATTAACATGCATCAGGCAATGGCCATTCTCTGTTTCTTGTCTTTTTTTGACTTATTACTTATGAGATCGTTATGTGTTTTACATTGTCTCAAAAGCTCACTAAATTGTTGTGTTAGATCACTCTCTTATGTAGATTGAAATCTAAGACCACCATGTTTGTTAATGACACCTTCAATGACTTCCATTGATATGCTAGTTAGCCTACCCACACTAAAGTTGCTCAACCAGTTGCTTAGACAATACACCACAGATACACAACCAACAAAAACAAAACAAAAAAAAAACAGATACAATCCGTTTAAACCTACAGTGACTTTTTTTCTTCCTCAAAGATGTATGGTAATTCCTGTCAATCTCTAACCAACACTTTGCATTAGCAATACACTAGACGAACAGATACAAAACAAACACAAAGACACAGATAAAGCTGTTTAGAAGCTAGCTTTCACCTGTAGTCCCACAACAAAATATAAAAAACAAAAAAATACAAATCCGTAGCACGAATTTCTTCCAGAGAACACACTCTTAATCAATAGTGATGGACGAACTTCCGACGGGACGTTTCGCGAATGCAAACTGCGAACGCGGCCAATAGTTCCCGAACCGCAAAGTTTGCGGCGGACCCCATTGACTTTAATGGCAGGCAAACCTTAAAAACCTCCAGGTCATATTTTCAGCTACAAAATACTTACTAGCTGTGCACACATAATCCCACAACATGGACACTGACATAACAAAAGTATTAAGTGAATCTGGGATCGACAATGACAAGCATTCTTTTTTTATCTGTGAAATTTTGACAATTCAGGAGCGCATGAAGGCCATGGAGGAGAGGCAAGGTCAGGGCAGGCTATGAAGGGGGTGCAGGAGATGATCAGTGCCACAGTCAGGGCAGCGCAGTCCTGTGCCAGTGTCCCAGTGTGCCGACCTGTGCTTGAGCCCCTCCCTCTGCCCGGCCCTTACCCCCACCTATGCAGGGCTCCACTGCGGTGGTCCAGAAGTGCCAGTCCAGAGCTGATCCTCAGCTATGGTGCTGGCACTGCCTGCTGATTGGCTTCTCTACAGCTATCTCCCTGACTGACACCAGCACTGCGATAGAGACTGAGCCCTGACACCAGCACTGTGATAGAGAGCACTGACACCAGCACCGAGATAGAGAGCACTGACACCAGCACCGAGATAGAGAGCACTGACACCAGCACCGAGATAGAGAGCACTGACACCAGCACCGTGATAGAGAGCACTGAGACCACACCAGCACCAAGATTGAGATCACTGACACCACACCAGCACCGAGATAGAGAGAGAGCACTGACACCAGCACCAAGATAGAGAGAGATCACTGACACCAGCACCGAGATTGAGAGCACTGACACCAGCACCAAGATAGAGAGAGAGCACTGACACCAGCACCGAGATAAAGAGCACTGACACCAGCACTGATACCAGCAACTCGCTGCAGGACCCAAAAATATGACACCGCTCAACCTCTTCAAACAGGAGGGTACGGGCATATAGTACGATGTGCTTTTTTTGTACAAGGAAGTGAGCCAAAGGTAGAAAAAAGGTCCGTGTGCTCGATTAAATAAATTGTTTTTAGAGTTATGCATATACATGGTCTACTGGTCACATGTGTTGAATTCCGCCGAGATCCATGCCTCATTTATTTTTATAAATGTGAGGTAGTCAACACTATCGTGAGCTAGGCGTGTGCGCTTATCGGTCACGATCCCCCCTGCTGCGCTGACCGTCTTTTCGGACAGGACACTGGATGAGTGGCAAGCCAACAGTTCTATTGCAAATTGGGCAAGCTCTGGCCAGAGGTCAAGCCTGCCCACCCAGTAGTCCAGGAGTTCATCACTTCTCAGAACGTCCACATCGGCCGTTAACCCGATGTAGTCGGACACCTGTCGGTCTAGGCATTCCCTGATGCTGGATCCGGATGAGACCTGTCGATGGGTCGGCTGAAAGAATGAATCAGAAGTCACCAACACATCTTCAAACTGCCCTCTTCTTGCAGGCGCTGTTGGATTGGTACCCACAACTTGTTCTCTGGGAGTGGGAATTCCTCCTCCAGCGCACACAAAAGCAGAATGCAGCATTTTTCAAAGCAAGGCCTGGAAGTGTTCCATTCTGACAGCCATCTGTGACGGTGGTAACATTTCCACCATTTTGTGTTTGTACAGGGGGTCTAAGTTAGTTGCCACCCAGTACTGGTCCTTGACCTTTATCCTTTTTATACGGGGGTCCCTGTTAAAACACTGGAGCATGAAGGCCCCCATTTGCACTAAACTGGAAGCGGTGTGGTGGCCTGGCTCCTGCTCATCATCCAGGATAATGTCGTCCTCCTCGTTCTCCTCTCCCCATTCACGCACAACAGGGATCCCAGAAATGTTTAAAGCATGCTCTTCTTGCTCCTCCTGATCCGCCCCGGCTCCATCCTCCTCTGACTCCTCTTCAGACTCCTGTTGTTGACTTGTCTCAGATAGAGTAGCCCCCCTGGGAATTCATCCAGCATTGCGTCTTCCTCATCTTCCTGCACCTGCTCCTCCATGGCTTGATCAATGACATGACGCAATGCACGCTCCATAAAGAAGGCATAAGGTACGATGTCACTGATGGTGCCATGGCTGCTACTGACCAGTTTGGTGATCTCATCAAATGGCCACAGAAGTCTGCATGCATCGCGCATGAGCAGCCACTGGCACGGTGAAAAAAACCAAGCTCACCAGAACCTGTTCTGCCGCAAATTTCGTACAGGCAGTCGTTAACTGCACGTTTCTGCTGGAGCAGCTTATCAAACATATAGAAGGTTGAGTTCCATCGCGTCGGGCAATCGCAAATAAGACGTCTGACCGGCAGCTTGTGTCACCGCTGAATGTCAGCAAGGCGAGCCATGGCCGTCTAAGATCTTCTGAAATGGGCCGAGATTTTACTTGCCTGCCGCAAGATGTCCTGGACTGCCAGGGTATTGACAACGAATCACTGCACGACCAATTTTAAGACGTGTGCCATGCATGGCACATGTGTAATTTTGCCCTGTTTCAATGCGCTAAGCAGATTGGCACCGTTGTCACACACCACTTTACCAACTGTCAAAATGAGCGGTGTTAGCCACTGATCTGCCTGTGAAGGCAAAGCTGAAAGGAGTGCAGGGTCAGTGTATCTCTTGGCTTCTAGGCACAACAGACGCAGCACAGCATGGCAACATCTCACTTGGCATGTCGAATAGGTTCTAGGGATTTTGGGCGGCGCAGCAAAAGAGACGCTAGCAGTGGAAAAGGAGGAGTCAGCCAAGGAGGAGAGGGAGGAGGATGGAGTAGGAGGAGGAGAAGAAAAGCCAGGCCTGCAAGCAATCTGTGGTGGTAAAACCAAATCTACACGGGTGCCACGGGTTACATGCTTGACGGCCATCAGAAGGTTCACCCAGTGGGCAGTAAAAGTTTTATACCTTCCCTGCCCGTGTTTGCTAGACCACGTGTCTGTGGTCAGATGTATCTTGGCACCGACACTGTGTGCCAGAGATACATTCACTTGCCCCTGAACATGGCCATATAGCTCTGGGATGCCCTTCTGTGAGAAATACTTCCTTCCTGGGACCTTCCATTGTGGTGTTCCAATGGCCACAAATTTTCGAAAGGCCTCTGAGTCCACCAGTTTATATGGCAATTGTTGGTGGGCTATCAGTTCTGACAATCCAGCCGTCAACCGTTGGGCAAGAGGGTTATCCGGCGTCATAATTTTTTTACGCTCGAACATTTGACCCACTGAAGCCTGCATTTTTCCAGAAAAACGTGAGGACAGTATGATGGAAGGTGGAGTGGAGGACAATTGTGAGGAGAGAGGAGAAGGAGAAGGAGAAGTAGAAGAGGAGGCTGGATGGTGAGAGCCTGGAGTGTGGCTTTGTGGGTTCCGTTGTTCCCACTGGGCTTGGTGATGGCAGCTCATGTGCCTTCTTAAGGCGGTCGTCCCTAGCCGAGTGTTGGGCTTACCGCGACTTATGCGTTGACTGCAAAGGCTGCAGATGGCAAAACTATTGTCAGCAGCGGACACGTTAAAAAAAGCCCACACTGCGGAGCCATGTGCCTGCATCCTGGGAGCGCCAGATGTGACCGTACATGGTTGATGCCTCGCTCCTGATACATTAGCAGTCTGCTTTGTCCCTCCTGTGCAATCTAAGTTCCGCCTGCTTCTCCTCCCTATCTGCTGGTCCATATCTCCCCCTGAACTCCCCTCCTCTTCCTCTCTTGTGGGTACCCACGTGACATAACTAGACACGTCATCATCGAAGTCACCTTCCCCACCGCTATAATTAGAGATCTCGGAATAGGCAGCAACACCGGGGACCAACCTCCTCCTTGGGCTGATCTGGGTACTGTCGTCAGACTGCTGAGTGGCGATTGTTGCTACCTCCTCTTCCTGATCCAATGCCAAGAGTGGCTGCGCATCGGCAATGTCGTGTGATGGATCGGAAAATAATTCCTGTGACTCAAGCGGAGGGTATATGGTGGTGGTGTTGGTGGTAGTATCTTTGGGGGTGAACATAGCAGAGAATGAAGAAGAGGGTGCAGATCGAGAGGATGAGGGGGGTGCAGAAGAGTAAGGCTGAGTGAGCCACTCAACCAAGTCTGGTGCATCCTTTGACGTAATCGCACGCACCTTCTGCAATTTGCCACTTTGGCTCAAGCCTGTTGCTCCT